>NC_140465.1:20832085-21493335 GCF_051167445.1 Perissodus microlepis | reverse complement strand
TACTTCTTTGTCAGACTATTCAGAAAGAAAGCACTAAAATTTAAAATCAAAGTCTTCTAGGGCATGGGGGTTATTAGTTCTTTATTTATCCAGGTAAAAATCTCATTGAGATTAATCATCTAATTTCCAAGAGAGACATCATGGTATCATGGCAGCAAGAGTTAAACACATGTACCACATAACTACAAAACTACTTAAAAACCAAATACAATATTCTGTACAAACATGGAAAAAAAAAAAAAAAAAAAAAAAAAAAAAAAAAAAAAAAAAAATCCAACAATGATTTAGAGCAATATTTAAAAACCAACCACACCAACTAAGAATTATTCTCCACTTTAAGATAGACTTAAAGTTCCAAGGAAACCAATGTTAGATGCAAAGGACATAGAAAAAAAAAAAAAGTGCCTTTATGAAAGTGTGTGAAAGGGTGGATGAGATAAAGTATAAAGTGCTTTGAATGCCCAAGTGCAGTAGAAAAGCAAACATTTATTTTCATAAATGTTCTGTATTTTGTTCTGAGACTGTAGACATCAAGTCTAGAGGAGAAATGCTAGCTGATTAAAGTAGTGTTATGAAATAATACAACGCAAAGATTGGTGACAGCTCTTGGAACCATAGGGCAACAGATTTAAAAACTGGGAAATAAACTGAAACTGTAGAGATCCGTAGAGATACAAGTTTGCTGCAGAGAAACCCCCCCCCCAAAAAAACAAAACAAAACACAAAAAAGCATTGTCATATTTGAAATATAAAACGAATGTAATCTGTTTCTTAATGCATTCTTGAAAATACAGTGCGTTTTTGACTATCGTTATAAAAACGCAATTATGTGGATATACAATCGCTTTAGTAAAATATAAATTAACTATTGCTCATGACCACTAAACCGGAGCAGAATAAAATATTAAATCGTATCCTTGTAATTGACAATGAGTTTATTAAACTGAATTAGTTTAATCTCACAATTTCAAAATACTAAAGGAAAATAATGAAAATTATCGGTGTTCTCCAATAAACTACTCATGTTGGTAAAGTTCTCTCCCGATGCCTTCAGGGTCACACGGACAAATTACAATCAGTTGTTAGAGGGATTAATTACCAACCACCGCCTCTTAGTGTGGCGGCGTGAAGGAGGAAATC
Source organism: Perissodus microlepis (assembly GCF_051167445.1). Classification (NCBI taxonomy): domain Eukaryota; kingdom Metazoa; phylum Chordata; class Actinopteri; order Cichliformes; family Cichlidae; genus Perissodus; species Perissodus microlepis. The sequence goes on along the minus strand of NC_140465.1, from coordinate 21,492,195 downwards.
CGGTAAAGGTAACTAAATGGTACTGATAACGCCACCTGCATGGTGTTTGTGAACGCAGCATGAACATTCACCCCTCCCTTAGCTCTTTAATCGGAGGCTGGTTATAAGGAGCAGCTGTGGCCTACTCCTCACACCCCAGAAGAGATTACATTAGCCAGTCCAAAGTTTTAATAGCTACAAAAGGCACGCAGGCTCCTTATCAACAAGGAAGAGGCGTGGTAAACAATGTCATAAAACAAGATGTATTAAACAAAATAACTGCAAATATAGAGCTGCAGAAAAGAAAACTGCAAATTAAGAAGCAAGACGTACAATACCAAACCTTTAATTAACACACTTTATTAACAAACATTACTTAAAACAGCAAGGTTCGCTGCCACTATGTTGCCCTAGTTAAAATAGCAGCTCAATAAAATAGTTAATCAAATATGGTGGAGACAGGCTAATTGGGGAGGCAACCTAATGGCACACACAGCAAGATTAAAACATAATAAAAAGTTAATACTAAAACACCACAAAACACAAATAACCAATCGATGCCAGTCAACACCACAGCAACAACAAAAAAAGCAGCAGCAGTTGGCCGGGGTCCACCCTACTATAAACCAAATTGCAGAGAACCTATGAGGATCCTACTCACCACCCTTCAACAGTTACACAGCTTAAACAGTTGCTAGGGGAAATGAATCCGAGCTGCAATGCTTAAAGACAACCTGTGATTATCGCCACCTACAACAGGAAAGAGTGCCAAGTGTCAGGAGGAGTCAGGAGTATAGGCCACAGCTGCTCCTTATAACCAGCCTCCGATTAAAGAGCTAAGGGAGGGGTGAATGTTCATGCTGCGTACACAAACACCATGCATGAACAAAATATCTCCTACAAAATATTACCCACGACATTAGGGTAGCTTGAGAAGGTGATATCGGCCTGCGCATCCAATTAGCATTCGCCCACGTTATGTTTTACCCGTGTAAAAGACAATGAAAATTTTTAGCGTCAGATTTTTAAATCCCAGAGTTTGTCCGAGGGCCCGCCTCCGTCGTCGCAGGACTGTACCGTTACAACGACGGGAAGAAAACAACGCGTGCTCACGGTGTTCGGTGTTCGGATTTTCAAAGGCAGTTTGAGACAATTGCGGCCAAAAAAAGAAAGAAAGAGTGGTATGAGACCGCAGTTAAATGAGCCGCGGTCAAGCCATCCGCCTCTTATCCGCCACATAAAGTTTCTTGCGCTTCTACACTTGCCTTTACGGCAGCGCCTGTTCTCCTTCACACATGCACGCGCGCACACATATTGTATCGGGATAGCCTGGTTCCCCTTACTGTACCTCTGGGCCAAGTTTAATCTCTATCAATTGCAATATTCACAAAAATTAAAGGACAGTTATGCTCATGTTCAATACAGTTAATGCAAAACAATCACATCACATTCACAAATTCATTAAAAATCATTCTTGATAGTTGACGTCATACTTTAAACACATTCCTCCTCTGAGCGACCTATTGTATCTCTGGACCAAGTTTCATCTGAAACTGATTGATTGATTGATTGAATCTTTATTTTGAACATGTTGAAAAAGTACAACAAAATAGAATTAAAACAGACAAATGAACAAAGCAAAACAAAAGGAAAACGAGCAACCACAACTCCAAATAACTTTCATGTTCAAAAGGAGCAGGAAGAAGCATAAGCTTATTTAATCCCACCCCTTTTCCACTATCTAGTAATCAATAGACTACAGAAATACCTCCTTGCAATTACATTATATGTCATGTGTATTTTTTTTAATTATTCTTTTTTTTTTTTATATATATACATATATGTTTCTATCTATCCATACATGCGTATATACACATACGCACATATACACATTTTCAATAACCCCTTTTAACTGCTTTTATACTCCCAAGAAATAAAAGGACAAGTCTGCTCAAATGTAAAAACTTGCGATAACGTAATGTTAAAATGTATTCAAAATCATCTGTTATAATTGACACAAATTTCTCCTCTTCTTGGACACCCACACTATACGTGTGCATAGTTTCGTCTCAATCCACTGCATAATTCTGCAGAAATTAAATGGGTTTTCTGGACAAATTCAACATGCTCAATCAATTATAACATCACATTAAAAAAATTGATTAAAAATCATCTGTGATTGTTGACATGAAATTGTCAGTTGAATACCCTTCTCGGTTACCTTCTCTACACACAAAAAATGCTGAGTTAAAAATAACCCAATTTGTAACCCAGTGCTGGGTCAAATATGGACCGAGCCAACCCTGGGTTGTTTCAACTTAACAGGGTTGGGTTATTGGTTTGACCCAGCACACTGGGTTAGGATAACTATCCGAAAATTAGGTTAAACTGACCAATGTTTAAAGTTGCGGTTATTAAAAAGTGGGTCGAAACTCAGAACCCATTACAAGGGTTACTATACCATTAGCATTTTGGTTAAGAGTTCTACTTACTATAAAATTCAGAATATAAAAACTAGATTCAGAACAGATTTCCTCAAACTATTCTCAATTGTTTTTATTGCCATATGATACATAGAACATAGACAGAAAAATCATATAAAATATATCAATCAAAGTAAAATGCAAGTAAATAAAAGTATTCATTATATTGTATCCATTACTTCAAATCAGTTTTTGGTTACAGCACATGTACATGTTAATACACACGAAGGCATGCTATGTAAAGCCGGCTCTGTTTTAGAACAAATTACATGTAAAAACTCTTAACTTGAAAATACAGGTGAATTGATGATTTTTTCAGTACTTAACATACATCAACACTTTGGAAAAGTAGCAAGAGGGAATCTCCCTCTCAGATCATTTTATGCACCTTTATAAGCAAGATTCTGTGCTTCCATCATAGCTAAATGAGCGCTCATTAATTTGATCATATGTGTGTGTGTTCTACGCCTTTTTGAGTTTTTGTGGGCTGATCAGCCACTATTTAAGATTCCCCTTTGTCTCATTTAGGTTGGTCACTTTGTTTGAGTTAGTAGTATTGTTTGTTAGCAGCTTTTGAGAAGAGTTCTGTTACTTTGACCTCTTTTATGGGCCTGAGATTTTGAATTTTCTGTAAAAAAAAATGTTTAGGGTCACATTAAAAAAAAACTTTTTTTGCACTTTAACCTTTGCCTGACGTTCCTTCACTGCTCGGTCCATCACAATACTCAAAAGTTAAAGCAAAGATAACATTTCTTATTTTTAGAATAATCAGAATCAAAATGTCTTTATTGTCATTGTCGCAGGTACAACGAAATTAAAAGTGCTCTCCGATCAGTTGCATCATCGATAGAAATATAAAAATATAAATAAAAACATTAAAATGTAATAAAATCAATCAATGAAATACTTAATATCAAGTGCTAATAAGAATAGCATGAGCAAACATTCACATATATTCCCACACACATGCTTCAGTCAGTGCATAGATCATTTCAAGAGTGGTATTGGCGACTGTCAAACCTTTGAGTCGCCGAGCAGCTGAATACGGGAATAATGTTGACGCGCCCGCTGTTCAAAACGTAAGTCAAAGTTCCAATTTAAAAAACTCCTTTATTTGTTATCAAAATCCTTGAAATCCATCCAAAACTGGTGATCAAAACATTCCCTCGGGCCGCAAACAGGTGATATAGCGATCACTATTACATTTAGACATATTATTGCGGTTGGGTAAAAGTTGTGTTTGAGTCTATTTGTCCTCACTCTAATTGCTCTGTACCGTCTTCCCGAGGGCAACATTTCAAACTGGGAGGGGCCAGGGTGTGAAGTATCTTTTATAATGTTCTGAGCTTTTTTAAGTAAGTATTGTGTAGATCTTCCAGCGTGGGGAGAGGGCAGCCAGTGATCCTTTGGGCGGTGTTAATGACCCTTTGGAGTGGTTTCCTCTGAGCCACTGAGCAGTCTCTGTGTAATATTTTTCCTCCTGAGTATTCTCAGGAAGTACCGTCTCTGTTGGGCCTTTTTCAGCAGCTCAGAGGTGTTCATACTCGAGGAAAGGTTCTCCTCTATGTTGACTCCCAGGAAGCTAAAGTTTGCCACCCTCTCCACACAGTCGCCTTTAATGATTAGTGGTGGTATCTCTGCCTTTTTTCTTCTGAAGTCTATTATGAGTTCTTTGGTCTTTGAAGTGTTGAGGAGGAGGTTATTGGCCTTACACCATGACGACAGCTGCTCCACCTCATCTCTGTAAGCAGACTCATCACCCCTGGAGATGAGCCCCACCACTGTGGTGTTGTCTGCAAACTTCACAAAGGTGTTGCTCTGGTGGACAGGAGTACAGTTGTGTGTGTAGAGAGAGTAGAGCAGTGGACTGAGCACACAGCCCTGGGGTGAGCCACTGCTGAGACTCAGGCTGAGGATGTACGATGGCCAACTCTCACTCTCTGTCTACGATCCGAGAGGAAGCTGTTGATCCACAAGCAGGTGGTGTATGGAAGCCCCAGGTCTTGTAGCTTGACCACCAGTTTGTGTGCAAGGATGGTATTAAAAGCAGACCAGTAATCCCCGAAAAGCATCCACACATAGCTCCCATGCCCCTCCAGGTGTGTTACGGCAGCATGGAGTGCTATGGCTACGGTATCTTCCGTGGATCAGTTAGCGCTGTAGGCAAACTGGTGTGGATCCAGGCTCCGAGGCAGGGCTACTGTGATGTGTCTGTGGACCAACTTCTCAAAGCATATCATTATCACTGGGGTGAGTGCCACTGGTCTGTAGTCAGGCTGGTGATGTGGGGCTTCTTAGGCAATGGGACTACGGTGGAGGACTTGAAGCAGAATGGGACAGTCGCCTGTGCGAGGGATTTGGTGAAGATCCCAGCCAGGTGTTCTGCACAATCCCTCAATATTTGACCTGGCACTCCTTCAGGACCAGCCGCCTTCCTCGGGTTGACGGCCCGCAGAGTGCGCCTCACCTCGTGTTCTTCTAGGGTGAGGGTGGTGCTGCTGTGGGCCGCGTGTTGCAGCTGTGGCTCCAATACCTCGGGTACCACGACCACAAAGCTGGCTCCTCCGCCAGCGCCAGGTCACCTTCTGTATCTCAGAGGTAGATCACCCAGTGTCACAGAGCAGCTAGCACTGCTTCCATCTAAGTGAAGAGCAGATTACCTGTATATTGAGCAGGGTCTGAATGCAGCCAACATTCTCAGCCCCGCCAGGTTAACCCTTTAACAACTTAGCCTTGTATGTTGACTAAGAACCAAAAGGCTTAATACATACATATTGATATTTAGAAGGCAGTAAATTGGTGTTTTTTTTATTTTACTTTGACTAAATGTAAACTTCGGAGTGGCGGACCTTAACGCTACTGAGGTCTCAGAGTGAGGATTGGTGGCGGCAGTATAAATACTCACGTATGTTGCTGTTGCCATCACGTTTTCTTTAGTAGCAAGCCAGCTAAGTGCAGATATGCGCCTGCCCCTTTAAGGGGTCTAGAAAAAGTGGGTCAAAGTATTGGCGCAATCTAGCTTTATTTTTTAATCTAAATGGGATGAATTATCATTGCCTTTAAATTTAAAAATAAAATATGATATCAACATAGATCATTTAGGATACGTTAAATAATTAAATTAAATTAAATAGTTTAGATAGACTGTTCCTCTTTCTTTTTTTTCTTTTTCTTTTTACCTTTTTCCCACAAATGCAACACCAAATCTCATATTTTATTTGTTCTAGATAGAGTGATCTCTAAATGGTTTGTCAAACAGAGCAACCTCAGCCTCATTTCAAAACTAACTTTAAAAGACGATATCAAGCATTTTTAAGTAAAAATTGTTTTTTCTTCATCACAAGCTAGCTGGTGTTATCTGCTAAAAGGCCTTTAGCGAGTAGGTAAAGTTCTAGAATAAACCAGTTAATTGTAATGTTAAAAATGACCTTGTGACTTTCAAATGCATAGAATTCACTTTTTACTTACCATGTTTTATTTCATAGTAGTGGAGAAGTCCAGTGATATGTGATCAGGTCACAGTCTAGTTGAAAATGGCAGTTTGTGAAAACTTATGTGGCTTCTTCTGAGGCTTGTCTTCAACCCAAACAATTGGGTAAAATTTTGACCCAGTATTTGATCAAAGCTACCAAACCTATGACCCAACAGAGTCAAGCTGTGGAGTGAATTGAAGAACTCGGCACATCACCAACCCAACTCCTGATTCATGACTTTTGAACCAATATTTGGTCACACCAACCCAACTTATGAACGACTTTTACCCAGTATTTGAGTTAAGATAATAACCCAGCATTTTTTTTTAATGTGTATCAATCATTCTAATATACAAAAAGCCAAACTAAAGCACAATAGTTAAGAAATTTATGTCAACTATCACAGATACATTTTTACATTACGTTATCACATTCCTTTAAAGTTTTTAAATTTGAGCAGACTTGTACTTTAATTTCTTAGGAGTATGAAAACGGTTTCAGATGAAACTTGGCCCAGAGGTACAGGTGACACACAGGAGGAATATGTTTTGAAAGTCTGATATCAGCCATCAAGGATGATTTTGAATATGATGTGACTGTTTTGCATTGACTGTACTGAATTTGAGCATAACTGTCCTTTAATTTTTGTGGAATATTGCAGCTGATAGAGATTAAACTTGGCCCAGACGTGGCCCAGAGGAGGATTGTGTTGAAAGTTTGACTTCAACTATCCGATGCAATGTGTGCGCGCGCGTGTATTTGTGAACGCACGCGCATGTGTATGTGTACGCGGTTCTAAGTTTGCGACCAGGAATGAAGGAGAACAGGCGCTGCCGTAAAGTTTAGTGTAGAAGCGCACACAATTTATGCAGCGGATAAGAGGCGGCTGGCTAGACCGCGGCTCACAAATGACGGCTCGCTTGGCCGAGGTGAAATGAGAGCTAAAACGTGAGACTGGGATTTTTTTTAATTGTTTTCCTTCACCTAAGGACAAATGGATCAAGAAGAGGTATCGTTAACTTTTCTTCGCAGCGACTACACTACATGGCTAGCTAGCGAAAACCTGCGACTTTACATTACAACAGAAAATAAAATATCACCAACTTATTAGGACGTTTCCATATAACTGCAGACACCAAATATAGAAGTCGTACATACTTGATCAATCTTTTAAAACAGCTTCCTTTCAGAAAATACTCAACATGAGTGTCTGAAAGAGGTTTAGACTGAGTTACTAACGCGCATGCATTGTAAGTTAGTTATTTTTTGTGGTAATGTTAAGTTACATCAGATTTTTGAACTACAGAAACAGCGAGGAAGGAAATGCGGTTCAGCCAGTTGTCTGCACAGGATGAAACAGACGTTTATGTAATAGGTGTAACCACAGCACAGACAGCTTACAGCTACAACGATTACTGATAAAAAAAATGTTTCTCATTGCTTCAAAACTTTGTTCTGATTCTTGAGTGTTTCCGCTTAGCGGTTTGTGTCATCAGTGTCTTTTTTTAAATGAAAGTATGAACACAGCAAGGGCTATTTTTTTTGTTTTAGGTCTAATATCCTTGTTAATGTTGGTAAATAGACATCAACGCGCTTTACGAATTGGTTGTATGTTTTTTCTACAATAAGATTATAGCACTTTTTTAGTTATAGAACTTTTATGTTATAACTCTCTTGAATAAGAGATTTTTAATCTCAAAATTAATCTTTACATGGATACATTATGGATACTTAACCCTTTCACGGATAGTGGTCACTACAGTGGAGAGGTATTCAAAGGTTGTTATCTTGTATTTGTGTCAGTGTTGATGGCATACTTGCACATAAACCACTACATTGGACACTGACGTGTCACTCCATACCCCGCCACCCACTGGTCGTTTAATGTTACTATAGATGTATGTAGTGTGTAACTGTAATTATTGTTATTTAACCCTATCATGCATAAATTATGACAAAAACATCATGAAGAAAAAAGAATCAGGATTCAGAATTTTTTTTCTCAAGTATTTTTATTAAGCTTTCCATGCCTAAAGATGAATAAAATACAGAAAAGATACAGAAAAAAATTCCAGCATCATCACAGCATAATAGTCCCACCAGCGTGTTTCACCATGAAGATGGTATTGCTTCCTTCTGACTCCCTTCTTTCTCTAAACATAAGCAGTGTCACGGTGCCCAGAGAGCTGTAGCTTTGTCCCATCTGCCCAAAGGACATGCTTGCATAATCTTTCTCCAGGTTGTCCTTACTTATTTTAGTCTGATTTGAAGGTGTCTCTCCTGATTAAGTGAGTTTTTCTTAATCAGTGATCTGGTGGGTTATTCCTGTGCAGGGTTAAATTGATTGTCTTCTTTTGAACAGTAATTCCTGACATGGCTAAGTCATTTATGTCTTGGCAGTTATTCTGAGGTCTGTAGACACATCTCTCATTAGTTTTCAATGTCTTTGAAATCTTTCTCTTTCTCCTTCTGCCAGCCTTGTTCTTTAATGTGTCATGGATATACTTATCATTCTGCTTCTTGACACTTAGAAACACTGTTATAACACTGTTATAACTATGTCTCCCAAAAGAAAGATACCCATCCATCTAAACAAATCACAAAAATGACCTACATGGCAAAAACCAAATACAGGATATCAGCACAGATACCTCATAACAGCTGTCAAACAGTGGTGGACGGTTGATGATTTGACTTGTTTTGCAGCCACAGGACCAGTCAGCATGTATACCAGTGTATTCTAAAGTCAAGTGTGAGGCTGTCACGGCCCCTGTGTCTGATTTAAAAAAAAAATCATATTCTTTTGGACATGTGATGTTATTTATCTTCTAGTCTCTATATGATATTTAGTTTACTTATTTGTCTTTCTGAGTTTCTGTGTCTCTAGTCCTGGTTGCTCGTTATGATGTTAGTTCCCTTCTGTGTCCACTCTGTCCCAGTCTCATCTATGTTTCATCTTCTGCACGACTTCTATATTTTCTGTGTTTTGTCTTCTTTCTGCATCAAGCTGTTATGTCTTTGTAGGGGTCTCAGTGTCAGTCATGTCTCCATGTTTATCTGCTGTTCCTGTCAGTTCTCATGTCTTTGTCTGGGTCTCTATATTCGTTTCGAAAATAAAGCTGTTTTGAGGTTTACACCTTATCTTACAGTACATGCACTTTTGGTTCAATTCCTACCTGCCACACAGCAGAGACTTGACAGAGGACATCTGTCCATTAAAGTTTGTATTCAGGTGGATCATAAAACAGGACAACGATCTCAAGCACATGTGAGTGAAGTTGGCCCCCCCACCTTCTTCAAATCTAACAAAAGTGGTATCAAATGTTTGTGCTACGTTTGTGCTGCAAAAAATGTCGTTTGTGCTGCTTCTGTCTTAAAGATATCAATGAAAATGTAAAGGTCGACCAGCCCCCCCACATCACCCAAATCAAACAAAATTGATGTCAAACATTTGTGCTACGTTTGTGCTGCAAAATTTTTTGTATGTGCTGCTATTATTTTAAAGATATTAATAAAATAATGTCCTGATCCGTGCTTAATCATCCAGGCAAGTAAATCCCAAAAGGTTGATTCTGCAGATCTAGTTTGTGAATGATGGTGTTGAAAGCTGAACTGAAGTCTATGAACGGCATTCTAAAGTATGACAGGATTTGTAGTGTGCTAGGACCAGCCGCTCTAAGCACTTTGTAATGATGTTGGTGAGGGCTACTGGGCGGTAGTCGTTTAGGCTTGATGGATTGGAGTTTTGGTGTTTGGGAACGATGGAGGTGGAGTTGAAGCAGGCCGGTACCACAGCGTGGGCCAAGGACAGGTTGAATATGTCTGTCAGCACTCCTGCAAGCTCCCCAGAACATGCTCTGAGAACGCGCCCGGGGATGCCATCAGGACCTGCAGCCTTGTGGACATTAATCCTGCTCAGCACCGCTCCTACATCGGTGGGGGAGAGAGTCAGTGGTTGATGGTCCGGCGTCACATTGTTGGATTCCGCCGCTCAAAATGGGCATAAAAGCTGTTGAGCTTGTTGAGGAAGGAGGATGCAGGGGAGGGTTTGGTGGTCCTGTAGTCTGTAACGGTCTGGAGTCCTTGCCACATGCATCAGGGGTTGGAGTTGGAGAAGTGTTCTTCTACCTTCTTTTTGTAATGGTGTTTGGCTTTTTTGATACCCCTCTTTAGCTTAGCCCTAGCTGTACTGTAGGCATGTGCATCTCCTGACCTGAAGGCAGTGTTGCGGGCCTTCAGGAGGAGAATGTGGAGTTAATGTGATCCGTAAATTTTGGTATGTCCTGAGATTTGATTTTCACCCAGGTGTCATCCACATACCAGAACCATGACTTGGTGGTGTTCCTGTGTAGGAGAACTACCCAGGAACCATGACGGTACTGGGTCTGAGACCCAGTTTTTTGTGTATTTTTGTTTTATTTTGTTGATTATTGTATTTTTCTCTGTTTCATGTTTTATTCCAAAGGGGTCTGGTGCGTTTTTGTCATTGTGTTTTGCTTCACTTCCCTGTGACATCATTATGTTTAATTTCAGTCAGCTGTTTCCCCATATGTTTACCTCCTGTGGATTTAAGTCCTTATGACCTTTACATTTTCATTGATATCTTTAAGACAGAAGCAGCACAAACGACATTTTTTGCAGCACAAACCAGCACAAACGTAGCACAAACGTTTGATACCACTTTTATTAGATTTGAAGAAGGTGGGGGGGGCAACTTCACTCACATCCTGCAGACCTCACAGAACTGAAGCAATGTTGTTGAGATTAATGGATCACAAGCTACTGAACCATGGGGGTGTGTATTTAGATTTTATTTACGTGACTCTTTTACCCAAACAAAATGCCACATCATCACGAAGTGCCTCACCTTCTAGTTCACATGTGAATGTAATCGCTTCATCTCTTTAGAAGAAATATAAAAGACTTTCCATTTGAGTGCATTTGTAGAATAATACAAAAACAATTCAATACCATAACACTGATCTTATTGAAAAATTAGAACTCTGAGTGCACTGCAGGACATCTCCAAGAGATTTAACAGGCTTTGGGCTGTGGGCTGCCCTCCTAATCCTACCTTAAAAACAGGACTTGTGTTTTCTGCGCTGCTTTTTTCACCGATTGAACTAAAAGAAAAAGGCAAGACTCTGCGTTTTTGGGCTGAGCTGTGCCCTTAGCTAGAACCAACTTATGCCCAGTGTATGCTTCAGTGGGAAATCTGTGTCATAACCTACAATGTGTCCATAACAAGCATAAATGCAGGCAGTGAAGTTGGACACTCGCAGAGGTTATGTTGTGTTGAAGTCTAAATCAGGCCTTAGTGATGCACAATGAAGTTTGTCTTGTGTTGGAGCATAACTGTCTGCTTCCAAACTTCATTCTTTTGTTGCAGTGTTTTTGCTCTGCAGCTTGCAGCATCAATCCTCAGGCTGAAAAATGACTTTTAAAAAAAATAACTTATCATATACTTAATTTATCTTTAAGTAATTCAAGAAGCAGGAAACAGTAAAAATCTCCCAGAACGTGGTGTTATTGGTTTTGAGTTTTCAGCCACATGTTGCCTTCACTGTCACCAAAAGCAGCTGGAGGAGATCTCTGCTTGGTGTAAAGAGGAAGGTCTTCCTCCTGACTCCTCAAAGGAAACTCAGCTGTGTTTGCTATGGCGCGCCCTTCAGCACACGACGAGCCGCCTCAGCAAAGTGACCAGAGACCTGGAAACCCACCGCTCTCAGCACTTAGCAGAAATGGCGGAGGTAAGGTATCCCCTCTGAAGATATCAGAATGTGACGATAAGAGAGAAAGTTTGTTATCTGTCTTTTCTGTGCGTAAGGTACGCAAGTCGCTGGAGCAGATCAGATTCTTCACGGAGCACAAAAATGTTTTGGCTCAGGAGATACAAGATGAGAATGATCACCTTAAGGAGCAGCTGCGGCGCCTAATATCACTTCAAGGTGTGAAAAATTCTTACCTACACAATATACAGATTACAGTAACCCAAGAGCAGAATTAATGTAGTGTTTCCTCATTATTGGATGGTATTTACCCATAAATTTCTAAAGACAGAGATGTTTTAGTCTCATACACTAAAGGACTCATTCTTATTCTTTTATCATCCTAAACATGCTCTATTTACTTGATTACCCACAAATTTCGTGAGTAATCAACTCCCCTCACCGATTTCCTCTGTCAGATGCCCAGATAAGCGAGGTGGCTAAAATGCTGTACCAGCAGGGTCTCACAGAGTTGATTCACAGCAGCCCCAGTGAGCAGGTGGCATACCTCCTGGTGGAGAGGGCTTCCCTGCTTGAGACAAGTGAGCTTACAGACAAGTTGACGGGTGATGGAAACACAGCCAACCATATGGGGACAGGAGCACAAGTGAAGAGCACTGGCGTATCCCAGGTTAGAGGAAGAACATCACAAATTCAGTCTCATATGGCCAACATGCATATTGTTTTCCTAGTCTGTGACGCTGTCTTCAAATGTTATTCTACAGGCTGCCCACAAGGGGGCACCACGTCATGGGCAGAGCGCATGGAAAAAACTCTTTGGACTCAAGTTCTCACAGAACAAACATACTTTTATTCCTGTATGTATGTCGTTAGTTCGCTCATCTCCTTTAAATACTAACAAACACTAAGATTGCTCTCAGGAACTGATGCTGACTTTAGCTTTTGTATAATGTGTAAACATAAAGATCTTGCACGTTAGCCATTTGCCACATTAACTACAAACTCTTATTTTCTGTTCCAGTGTTATTTAGCTCTGTTCTGAGCACAGGTTAGGGAATTTGCATGGCAGAAGAATTTCAAGATACTACCCGACTGATGCATCTTGACCCACTGCACTTCTCAAGGTGTCCAGTTCTTGCATGGACCTCTAAACATTTACCCTATATGTTCCTGCTCCTGCTTACTTCCTTTTAGAGCTTGTCAGTTATTGCTGTATTGGACATGCGGAAAGTTGATGCGTGTTGTATTCGCAGGCTGAGGCCAGATTTTTGGCTGGCCAGGAAAGCAGTTTGGGAAGAGAGTGCTCCCGGCTGGAGCGGGACCTGGAGGAGGGCTCCCGCCGGCTGGCAATGGCGCACAATGAGATCCGGCGTTTGACTGATGAGCTGGAGTCTGCTCATTTGACCCAGAGAGCGTATGGTGAGAGATATTAATCAGCAATTTATAAAGAGGCTGTCATTCTTAAACTGATTTCTCATGGTGGCTTGCCATCACAATTGTCTCTGTGTTTATATGGATACGCTAAATGCAGCTTTTCCTGGAGGCATTTGGTCCCTCCCATTCATGGACATTTTGCAATAATGCCCTGAGGGAATTTCTTCAAATTTGGAATAGACGTTCACTTTGACTTAATCCTGAGGTGATTATATTGTCCTTGCAGTACCACCTTGTTTGGTATAGCACACTCCTAAGTATAGTAAATTTAATCACATGTAATCTTCAGAATTACCGTACTAAATTGCAAATCTTGTTAGTTGCATTACATGCCATCCTTAGTCATCTGCAAGACGGGGGATTAGAAACAAACAAACAAAAATACCCATGTCTTTACTTGCACACTTATATTATAGTTTGCTGGCTTCAGCTTGTGTGCAAGGTAGAGGAAAAATACTAAGGTAACAAAGGCGTGATAAGTGGTCAGGCTTGCAGCATTGCAGCCTCCGTTTCCACCCACGCCTCTTTCTACAGTGGAGAAATTGTGGCTGAGCATTTCTTTGTGAAGTCTAAGGAATTTGGAAAGAAAGCGTCCGTACTTTTTTAAGTTTCCTTGAAGATGTTTCACCTCTCATCCGAGAAGCGTCTTCACTTCAGTTCTAAGAGCAAATGGTGGAGAGTCCCAGATTTTAAGCCTCTTTAAGTGTTTAATTTAATTTAATTGTTTTAATTTTAAGTGTCCTCTACCTAATCACATCAGCCAAGATGTGAAAACAGGTGTGGTTCACAATCAGCCAAGGTTTCGGGTGAACCCATTGTGAAGCCTAGCCACACCCTATCATGTGATTTACTGAGGTCAAATGTCCCAGGATGTGAGTGGGCATTAAGGCGTCTGGGAAGGGATCTAAAAACTGGATTATAGATGGCAGACAGTTGGTGTCATAAACCACCGCCTCTGTTCAAAATGGTCGTTCACAGTGGACATAGATGGCTTCTTTCACTCCTCTTTCAAACCACAGAAAATGACTACAAGCTCGTTGGAAAACAGAACCAGCTTCACCCGCTCTAATCTGGGACTCTCCACCAATTGCTCTTTGAACTGAAGAAGCTTCTTGGATGAGAAGTAAAAGGTCTTCAAGGAAACTTAAAGAAGTCCAGATGCCTTTCTTTCCAGGCTCCTTAGAGTACAATGACCTGGATGACTGAGAACCTTCACAGACATTTCTTTGTGAAATGCTTTTTGGGCTGGATTTTTGCTCATCCTGCTGAAGGACCAGTAAATTTATGGCAAGGTGATAGGTTCATCATCCTTTGTCTGTCTGTCCATGCGTCCACAATTCACAAGATTCACTGGCATTGTTCTCGACTTTGTGTTAATGATTAAACACTAAAAAGAAGATCTTGTATGTTCCTCACCAGGATAGGGTTTCTGTCACGGTGGGGAGGTGTAGTCTAAGCTTGATTGTTCACTGGTAATTACAGTATGTGACAGCTCATCTCATGTAAAAGTAATGTAACAAATTATTAAAAAATACTCTCTCTGGGAAATAATTGCACTAACAATACACAAGCAAAGCATTATTTGAAGAAAAATTAACAAGTACTGTGTGATACACTGGTTGTTGTGAGTAACACATCAGAATTCTTTATTTCATTCACATTAGAGCCTCTCCTGGGATAAAAGAGAAAATATACACATACAAGGAGAGGGTCATTCAATGCACATCATCATAAAAAAAGAAAGAAATACATCAATCAATAAATCGCCCATTTCCAAATGCAGTTATAATTTATCTACAAGATTTTCATAGGCTCAAAAGTAACTAGACATTTGGCTAACAGGCTATTTCATGGCCAGGTTAGATCTGTTCTCTTGTTATTCTGTAGTGTACAGTTCAAGATTGATGTGTTTTATTTGACTCTGGATACATATGTATGTCAAATGAAACTAGTTGAAAGCATGCAACCTCAAAGTTCAGTCCTATTTTCTTTTAGTGTAAAATAATCAGCCATGACTGCTTGAAAAGAAAATGCCACATTTAGCTAAATCTGGAACCGATTTTTAGCCTTGTTTGTATAACACATACGCATACTCTTCAAATAAAACTGAAGTTTTGCACCCCTGTAACAAAACGTAACCAGCAACTTTGTTCAGAGAAGTGTGTGCTTACTCTAGCTTATGTTGTTTTTCAGAGCCTGAGCTGCAATCAGCACAGCAGGAGGTGGAGCAGCTCCGGCAGGAGGTAGAAAAGCTGAAGAAATATGGTGAGAATTGTTTTGCATGTTTTCAGCACAAAATTGCCACTACGAATTCCCAACAGATAGCCAGACACAGTTTGTGATTCACTTTGGTTGTTATAATAGCTTTATAGTGACTCTTTGGTGAAATGTCATTCAGCATTCATCCGTGCTCCAGCTTACTCCACACATTTCCCCTGAAACTACTGCGCCGCATATCCGCTGCAGCTGAGCCAACAACACACTTCGCCACTACCAAGAAATTGCATTCTAAACAACAGTTTTCAAAGAACTCATTGTGAAACGAAGACAAAAGCGGGTTTACACGCCCCATACAGTTCAGATTCATGAACTGGAATAAAACCCCTTCTTTAAGTAGTTTTCCCTCCACCGCAGATCAGCAAGGAAACAGCTTTTATTAACCCCTCACCTGTAAAAGCCTGATGGGGTATTGTTGTCATCCTGCCAGGTGGGCAGGTGGCATTGAAACCCGAGCTAGGGTATTCAGATTCATGCCTCGGGTGTATCTCCTAAAAATCTCAGATAAGTTCAAGTTCAGATTTTAAGTATTCTGAAAATCTTGCGAACACGATAACTCGAGAAGGAAGTGACTTAGGATTTTTACATTTACAACATAGATGCATCTACTAGTATGCTGAGGGGTAGCGCTGGTGGCCATCAGTGTTTTGTATAATAGACTTGGACCAATAAATTTAAACTGCTGGAGCATTATTTTAGCTTCAGAAATGTGGAGTACAGCAGGTAGTACAGTCTTTAAAAAATATAAATTCATCTTTTAATCACATTTATTAAGTAGACCTTCAAAGTGTTTAAAGTAAAGTAAAAATGATAACAGTGATAGTATGTTGTATTATTATTATTATCATCATTATCATCATCTAATGCAGCGGTCCCCAAGCCCTGGGCCACAGACTGGTACAGGTCTGAGTCATTTGGTACTGGGCTGCGAGAGTTGAGACTTGGGTGTGAAATTCATGTTTTTCAGGGTTTTTAGCATTATTTTTTTAATTGTTTTTATCGTTAACTCGGTTTCCCTGGGTCTTTTCCTGTGTGTTATGAAGAAATCTTCTTTTTATTTGGTACCGGTACTGGTTTTATTTAGTTGTATTTATCTGCGACACCTTAAAAGTCGTTCTATGCAAATATTGTCTGACATAAACCGGTCCATGGCGCAAAAAAGGTTGGGGACCGCTGATCTAATAAGTACTTTTTTGTTTTTTTAAAGAAATGGTGGAACTGCGAAAGACCAAAGAGCTAAATGATCGCCTGGACCTCGAGATCAGAGCCTTGAGGAATAGGGTTCGCTCCTTGGATGCTGAGAAAACCTCTTTGAAGCAGATGGTAAGAGACCAGCTAGAATAAAGTAATTTACAAAAACATACAATGACGATTTTTTTATTGTTCATAAGTTGAGGACAAGATCTTTTGATAGAAGAGCATTAAATTACATTTACAATACTCAACACAAATCAAGCACATAACTTGCTGTACTTGGTTTCTTTGCTTTGGTTATTTCATTAGGAATTATGTGGAATGTTTTTTCTCTCATTCGACACTAGGGATGGGTATCGTTTAGGTTTTATCCGATACCAGTACCAAACCGGTACTTTTGAAACTGTGCCGGTGCTTAAACGGTGCTCAAACCGGTGCTTAAAGAATGGAGAACACACACTTTGTCCAAAAACCTCTCATGTTTAGCTGTTTTTTTGTAAAAAGATAACAATGTTAGCCTTTTCTGCAGCTATGGGGCATATATGGTATCACTCTTGGCTGGAAGCAGTGCTTAAACAATGGAAAAAACATAAACTTTGTCCAAAAACCTCTCATGTTTAACTGTTTTCCACTTTTTCTTTGGTCATTTTAGCCTTTTTGGCCAGGGTGAAGGGAGTATCTGCCATCAAACAAGAAGACAGCCGCATGTAGCTATGATGATGTTTGCTAGTTCACCTTAATGCATTAATGTAATACCGTGGTGAGCCTACTCAACGTAAATTACACACGAACAACATTAAGCTACTCACGCAGAGAAGAACGGCTGCTGCTGCCATCATCATCCGTCATCATTTCTGCTACACTGGCAGGGCTAGGGGCCAGGACTCTCCTCTTCGGGTTTTTGGGGGATGTTGCTAACTCCGGGTCCGATAACAGGCAACCCACCCGCAGTAGATGTGCTCGGTGTGAGGTCTCGCAGCAAGCTATCAAATACGGTGCATTTCTCGGCTTTTAACAAAATGCTATACGTCGCCAGGTGTTTCATCAGATTCGAGGAGTTACCTCCTTTGCACAGTATCACAGTATCAGCTTAAAGCACTTGTTGCAGGCTGCTGAGTTTGAATCTTTTGCTGTGAAGTACAGCCAGACTTTTGACCGCTTCGCTTTGGGCATTTTTAATCTGCTCTAAAAGAACGTACGTACCTGGCCCCGCCTGCTACGCTTGCAAAGGTAAAACGATTGGCTAGAATCCAAAGTGTATGACATCTCAGGGAAAAAAAGCACCAAAATAAAGCACCGAAATGTGCGCTGCTTTTCGGTCTGGTTACTACCGTTTATGTCAGAACCCATCCCTATTCGACACTAATTTCATTTACATGTTATCACATATATTAAAAGCTGTGGAAAATCACACAGTACTATGCAAAATTCACCCGTCATTTCTTTATATTTTGTTAGGAAAATGGGAAACAGGTGCAGTAATTTATTGAAATGTGTAAACATACATGTATATACGGTGTAAAAGACAAAAATAATTGTAACAAACTTGAAATTCAAGGTGAAATTCATCTTTATTCTTCAACGTAGCCTATACCTGCTTCTTCAAGGCATCTTATAATTTCTTTAAGTAGTCTTCAGAAATATTTTTCCAGGCTTCGTGAAGGACATTTAAAGCTCTTCTTTGGATGTCGGCTACCTTTTGTTCTGTTCTCTGTCCAGATGATCCCACACTGCTTCAATAATGCTGAGGTCTCTGGGGAGCTCAATCCAAGACTGATGACTGTGTTTCATTGTGTTTTTTCTCTATCCTAGTGTGCGTTTATTGCGTTGGAAATGTGTTTGGGATTGTTGTCAGGCTGAGAAATGAAGGTGTTGCCAATCAGATTCTTTCCAGATGGCACTATATGGTGCATCAAAATTGGACTGTAGCTTTCTGCGTTAATGATTCCATCAAATTTGACGAGATCTCCAACACCAGTGGCTCTAATACAGCTCTAAACCACCAAACACCACCACCAACTCAATTTTTATTTATTTTTAATCAGCAGTGATACATCCTATACTTCCTCTTTACAACTGTACCCCTATGTACAAGCATATACTCGCATCAAACTACACAGAGCAGCTATGAATGTCACAGAAGCACACATACATACATACAAATAAAGAAAAAGTATACACGAGCAGGACCTTCTTGCTGTGAGGCAACAGTGTTAACCACTCTGCCACTGTACTGCCTGCTGTCCTGAGTTCAATTCCACCATCAGGCCAGGGTCTTTCTGTGTGGAGTTTGCATGTTCTCCCCGTGTTTGCGTGGGTTCTCCCCGGGTACTCCGGCTTCCTCCCACAGTCCAAAGACATGCAGTTAGTGGAGATAGGTTAATTGGAAACACTAAATTGCCCATAGGTGTGAATGCGGGAGTGAATGCGAGTGCAATTGGTTGTCTCCTGTCTGTGTGTTAGCCCTTTGACAGACTGGCAACCTGTCCAAGGTGTACCCTAACTCTCGCACTAAGACAGCTGGGATAGGCTCCGATGCCCCCCGCAACCCTGAAAAGGATAAGCGGAAGCGAATGGATGGATGGATGGATGGATGGATGACCACTCTTTGGCCTTATATGAAGCAGTCTTTTACCACCACCATGTTTTACAGATGGCTGTAGACACTCACTGTTGTACCTCTCTCCTGACCTTCCCCATACATACCACACAAGATTTCACCAACAATTTGACCAACAATCACCTTGTTAATGCAAAAATACTATTTTATGCCTTCAAACTATGTTTTCTTTCGCCAACTAAAGATATGGCAATAAATGGGAATAAATTATGTGTTTTTCCTGTTGTCTGTTATGTGTGTGCACAATAGTGGTTCATCCTGTAAGTTAGGTGCATTTTTTGTGCTTGACTAATTCATAAGTCAGCATTAAGCAGCTTAACAAAAAAAACCATTCCTCTGAAAAAGGATCAGGTTGAAGGACTGGACTGAAAAAGCAGCCAGTGTCTAAAGAAAAACTTTGAAAGACCTTCTGAAAACCTGGAGAACTATTGCTTTTTAATAAATACAAGGAGCTCTCACTTCTCTGAAGCAAAATATAATGAAATGAGGGTTGGGGCAAGACTTTTGTGCAATACTGTATCTTTGTGAAACTGTGTTAGATTTATTTGCTGTTACTTTCTGTACAGCAAAATTTAGTTAAATTAAAACAAAATAGCAAAGTTCTCAGTTCGCATTTCGCCTTTGCTGTTAATTCACGGCTAAATATGAAGTACATGAGAAGTACATGCACCTACATGTTAACTGCATGTGCAGAACAGACATTATGCAAATATATGTAGCATAAAGGCCCCTGTGAGGATTGGTTTGTTTGTGTGTGTGTGTGTGTGTGTGGGGGTGTGTGGGTGGGTGGGCTCTTTTATTTTGTAGATCGGCTAATTAATTATTTAAGCATCAAATAACACAAACATGAATGAATGAATAGTGAAATAACAACTTGTCTACTGTATGTGTGTTTGTCTTAGGTCGTGTCGCTGCAGGAAGAAGCAGAGCAGTTGAAGGCAGCCTTACAGGAGGAGCTCCTAACTAAAGAGGTTCCAGTCAAACAAGTAACAGAGATAACTCAAGTAAGTCTGTTTAAACATGATGTATTCACTCAAGGTTTTGCATTTTTATGCTATATATACATATTTTGGTGACAGGAGCGTTTTGGAGGAAGTTAGCTTTGAAACCTTCTAAACTGGTCTTGTGCTATTTTTGGTAACTGCTCTTACATAAATGCACAACTAAGAATGCAACAGCAAATTTGGGGTTTACATTGGCAGGAGACTCATATGCACAATGCAGGAGTGAGAGTATGACATGGAAAGTTTTAACTGCTGTTTGAATAATCTAAAATGAACAAAAGCCTACAGGGAAAAGGAGCGAGGGCAAACATGAGCTTGTAAAAGGAAGGTTAGGCAGCGCTTGGGCAAACATAACACAGCTTGACAGAGAGAATAACAGAACTATCTTTGCACAGATGGCTGGTCAGTCAGTAGGAGACGGGTGGGCAACATATATCAGCTGAAAGTAATTAATACAGGTGAAGACAATTAGGACAATCACACTGGAGCCCGGCACAGAAAATAAGAGTAGAGACACAACAGGAATCACACACGCAGGCAGGGGGAGGAACAGATAGAGAACCACTTAGGGAACTGAAATAACAAAAATCAGAACATGAACTTAAACACTTGGCTGTAAAACTGTCAACTCATTTCTTCAATAGCCAAAACAGCTATTCAAAATTCACTAATATCACTTTTGCTTTCACTCTAAGACAGGATGTGTTAAAATCCTGCGCACTGTTTGTGTTATTCTATTTCAGTATGTGTTAAATTATAAAATATAATTAGAAATAGTTAACTGTCTAATTAAGGCATCGCACAGTTCATGCAGATTTGTCGACTGCACAGTTGATGCTAATTTCCTGTTCCACCAAATCCCGAAGGTGCTCTACAGCAACCTGAACTTTTGATGAGGGCTTAATACACACCGGAGTAATTAGGGAATGAGACACAGAAGGAGAGCACAGCAGGGAGTAATCAGAGGTAACGAGACAAGGGGACGCAAAACCAGAACACAGGACAGGGACTATCAGAATAAAAACAGGAAACACACGGCAGGCACAGAGGCATGGACTTGACGCTGAGCAGAGAAAGTACGGAGCACAGGGACAGCAACAACAACTGCGACATGAGACACGACTGAACAAGAAAATAGACATGAAGACAGAACTAAACCTACACTACACATGAGGGGCACAGGAACAAAACCTAAGAACTAGAAATCACAGAACAAAGAACAACTAGCGCGCTAGACATACAAAACAGACACCAAAACACTAGCAGTCATAAACCATGATGAAATAAAAAATAAAAGTACAAAACTCAAAATACAGGGTCACCTACACAGGACTGTGACACAAACTTACAAATACCTGAATATTATGTCTGCCCAACATCACAACAGTCAGTACAGATTGGCTAGAAAAAAAGATTTCATTATTTACGTTCTTCATATTGATGCGCTTGAATAAAATGTAAAGTTTGATTTTGTACTTCTTTCAGTCTCCAACAGCAGAGCTGGTACAGAGCAACAAGACCTGCAGACGTTTGCAAGAAAAGCTCACTGCAGAGAGGAGAAGCCTTTTGGAAAAAGAGGAAACTGTAAGTAAATATATTAATAAGTTAAAACCGTCATGCAAACAAGACAGAACATCACAATGAACAGAAGACAACACATAAGCACAAACCGCACACAGAGACACACAAAGGCAAAGACAGAAAACCTGGTATTTAATTCCAATACTAAACTCTATCTATTTCCCCAATTGTCTCTGAATCGTTATCTTACAACAGTTACCTAATAAATGTGTCTAACTTTAATCAGTGCATCAATTTACACAACTTTGCTTCTTATGACATTCAACACCCTCTTTGTATAACTTTCTGGGCTTTCTTCCCAGACCTTATCATCAATCATTTTTAGGGCTCATTTTCACAGGCTTATGGCTGAGGTCAGTTCATGAAGTCAAAACTAATGACCGTTATGCCAGCCTTACACTAAAAAAAAAAGATTGGCCTATTTCTAACAACCATTTGTCACAAAGCTCTCAAAATAGGCCACAAACCTATCAAGGTTACACATTATTTCCAGTTATTAAATCTCAAAACAACCTGTGTGCATCAACAGGTGTTCTTACAAATGTAAACAATGCTTGACCTAAATATATGGGTCACAAACAATTTGAGCATATGGGTCAAATGCTTAACATTGTAATTTCAGTATATAAACACTCTAGTACAGGTACGTAGTGTATACAAGTATATATGTCGCCTGTAATTTGCATGGAAGTGACACACCTGTCTATTAACACTGAACAGTTGCTCTCCAAGCTGTAGTGTATTTGTGAAAACAACACTTTCTTGGATTCTGATTTCACCAAGCAAGAGTCAGAAAACCTCTCGGAGCTGTTGCTGACTAATTGGGGGAACCGGTGGTTGCATCATGTCCAGTATGACAGAAAAATGTTGAATGTGAGGAGGAAGATCTCTCATGGTCTTTAAGGTTTATGTGGTGTTTGAGCTTTAGGTCTATATTTCAGTTTTGGGTTTCTTTTTTTTTAATCTAATGAGTGAATTCTTTATTCTTGTATTTGGTAGTTTGAGTTTTAGATTCCCGATTCGATTCTTTTGTATTATTCTAACAAAGAGTTTGATTTCTTTTCATATAGTTGAGTCTATTGCTTCATTGTATTTTTAGCAGTATGTTTCAAGATAGTTTGCCGTCTAGTGTTGCACTTTCTTTAGCTCCAGTTCCCATATGTGATTTTGTTACAAATCATCAGTTTTTTTAACCTTCATATTTTTTGGTACTTTATGCATATCAGCTATTAAAGGCCGCCTTTTGTTTACACTATTTGTACTGCCTACGCTCTGCAGTTTGTTACCTCAACACACCTAAGCGCTACAACCCACACAGCACACCTTGACAGGCAAACCTTTGCTGTTTATAATACAGAGTTTCAGCAGAGAAGTGCTGAATTCCTTCGTCGCTGTCAGGTTTAATATATACTAAATTACAATTAGAAGGATGATTTGAATGACATGTGAAAAGTGCGTCCATGAACTGCTTATCACAGTTTTAAATAGAGAGATTTAAAATCTAAAATTTAATGTGTTTCTTCCTTTGCTCTCAGTCTGACAGTTGTTGAGTAACCTTGCTGAGTAACCTTGCTGAGTAATCTTGCTAAATAGGTGGGACTGAAAACACACCTCTACCAAGGTGGATTAAGCAACCTCAGGAGGCCTGTATTGTAAACAAATGTAAAAACTACCCGTCAGAGCTCTAAAATGCATTACGTGGCTCTGGACAATGTAATAGATAGATACATACACACACACACGCAAACTCTTGTAGACTAAGGTACGCATACATGCATCCAATGGGATGAAAGACCAAGGTAACTGAGACAGAATAAATACAGTTTCATAGAGATCTGAAAGCCTTAGCTAGGTCTTCAAGTCTTCAAGTCAAAAACACGTCTGTATGTTATCAGCACATATTTTAACCACCTGCTAAGCGCTTGTGAGAACTATATGAAAGCTGCATGACCCACGTGACAACCCTGAATTCTGAACCCCTGTTAACAGGACTGTGACTTACTCAAGGCCTCTGGTTTTTCCCAACCAGTCTGTAACCCATAGTTTTTGTGAAAGACACCAATTTGTTTACAAACACTTGCCTAACCACCAAGCAATTGGTTGCAAGACAAACCAGTAACCAGTAAAGTTGTGCTTTATAAACCAACACATTTAAAAAGTTGAGCAGTATCCGTCACAGGTTTTGAGCTGCACTCTTAAAAGTTTGCCTGCTTTTTCATGAGTAGTTATGGGCTGTCTTAGAAACCACAGGTGACCCTGATAACCTGCAGTTACAAAGAAGTTTTCAGTGCAGCACTGTATCCCATATAGCACAAACAATGTTCATGCTGGCAACAGCAACCAACTTCCAGCAAGTGCTCGCCCTAGCAACTGTTTTTGCCAAGCCGTTGTTGACCAGTATTTAAGTGTGCATAACTGAGGCTTTAGCAGTTCATTTCACAGAGATTGCCAGCAACCACCTGCAACTGGTCAGATAGTACTCTCTTTTGCCTGATAACCAGTGGTTGCCACGTGGTCGCCAACTATTCTCGAGGGCCTGAATCTTTTTGTGTCCAGTACAGGGTGAGTAAGTTGATTAAGAGCAATCAGACCTGCCGATTTTTTTAAAATAGCGTCAGTGCTCACGAGATGGCTTTTGGTGACGAATTGAGACATTAGAAGAACATGGAGAGATTTCAGATGAGTCCCAATAATTTTTTAATAAAATAAACAGCCTTTTCTGTTACATTATACATTATATCTTTTTTCTCATCTGTTTAGATACATTCTCTTCAGCAGCAGGTTGACTGTTCCCAAACCAGTGTGGATAACCTTGTGCTAAATATCAACACCAGTGAAGACATCCTGCAGGATCAAATGTACGATATTCAATCCCTGGACCTTCTAGCTCTCAGGATTTTCTATAAAACAGTCCCATGAATGAAGGTTTATATTCAGTGTGTGTGTCCATGTCTGTGTTTGAAGGCTGCTGAAACAAAAGAAGGCAGATCCCCATCTTTTTGTAAACACTCAGTCACATGACTCCTTTGTGACAGCGTATGAAGAGCCACAGACGACAAAGTGCGAAGAAAACGGACCACAAAAGGTAATTTCCCATATTTCATCAGGTCTGCTTACACATTTAAACCTGCTTTCATGTCATAGTGCTAAAGTGGAAAAATAACAGTTGCCTAGCTCATGTTTTCAGTTCAAAGAGAAAGCTGCAAATAAATAATTCACATGTGCAGAAGGTGATAGTTAATGCTCTGGGCAAACAAAAACAAACACAAAAACCTAACTGTAAACACCAAAAATAAAAATAAATTCTGTCTGTGCTGATGTTTTCATTTTGGACTGTAGGAGTGTATTAATTGTCAACAAGCAATGAAAACTCTGCTGTCCTCCCAAGAGGAGTGTGAGGCACTTAAAAGGGAGATCTGCGAAACCCTGAAATGCATTGACGAAGAGCGAAGGTAACCTAACTTACATCAGTGTGACAAATACAATGAGTTTGACGTGTAATTATGATTAGACGTCCATTCATCCATACAGGAGACAACTATAATTAAATGGAATAAAACGGCTGTGCGCAGTGTAACACGTAGGCATCTTTTGCCATCATGAAATGAGCTTTTTGCATTTGATTTTGTTACCATGTCCCTTCAGCAAATTCCACGAGATGAAGCAAAAACACAAGGCCAAACTTTGCCGAGCCAAACAGAAATTTGAAGATGAAACCACCTGGCGTGATGAGAAGATAAAAAGTCTAGAGAGAGAATTGTCCTTGTGCTGTCATTCAGTAGCAAAGGTGAGTCTGCACTTGGATGTTTGAGGTGGAGCAGTAACATTGAGTCTTTTTACAGTTGCTTAGTCTGTATTTTATGTCCCCTGAATAACACAGAAAACTGCTACTTGTGTCCGTCTGTTTGCTGTCTTATTGGTTCAGTGATGAAGCCAAATTTGTAAATGTTCATCAAGGGGGACTGTAGGAGCAGATATAAAGCTGAAGGTGGTAAATGTTTCTTTTTTCCTTTTCATGCTCAGGAGAAGGAGCTTGTCATAAGCATAACTGTGGAAAATGAGAAACTACTCTCTGAGAGGAGGAAGCTACTGCAACAGCTAAACGAGGAG
Source organism: Perissodus microlepis (assembly GCF_051167445.1). Taxonomy (NCBI): domain Eukaryota; kingdom Metazoa; phylum Chordata; class Actinopteri; order Cichliformes; family Cichlidae; genus Perissodus; species Perissodus microlepis. The sequence continues at coordinate 21,466,311 of NC_140465.1, read as the reverse complement.
GAGCACAAGAAGAAGGACAGTTGTCTAAAAGCTTCTTTATCCAAATGCAGGTACTGAAATTACTGAAATTTACTGAACGATAAGTCATCCAATCCGCACTTCATGTTACAGTATGTTCATTCTGATCCTAAGGGTGGAACTTTTAGAGCTCGAAAACAAGAAACTCGGAAACCAAATATCACAAATGTCCAACCAGCTCGCTGTCCTGGAGTTCAGCCTGCAGAGGACGGAGCTGCTTCACTTTGCTGAGGTACCACTCGTGCTTAATTATGCTTTTATTTTATAGACATGCTCCATGTTGTTTTATGTTTTCCATTTATTTGGCTACCATAAGAATGATCTATGAGCCTTTCTAATAAAATAGAAATTCCTAAACCTATAATTAGGCTCTGCCTCAAAGGTGTTGCGTAAATACACCTTGGTAAAAAAGAAAAATTCACTCTCTGCCAACTTTGGCCTTAGAAGTTGTTTTCATCAAAATTTAACGATTTAATGATTGACTCTGTGACTACAAGCCCAAATCCTCACCCCTCCATTACCGTGCTTGGCAGTTGGTATGAAGTGTTTGTGCTGATAAGTTGTGTTTGGTTTTTGCCAAACAGCACTGTGCATTCTCGTCAAACATCACTTTAGTCTCGTCTTTCCAAAGGACATTGTTCCATTGTGTGGTTTGCTCTGATTCAAGAGGCTTTCTCCTGGGAGCCTCTTCAAACAAGCCACATTTATTCAGCCTTTTTTCTGATTGTGCTGTCATGAACTTTAACATGCTAACTGAGGTCTGTAGCATGTTAAATGCTAACATAACATAATTTAATATTTGTTGAGTCTTTGACACTGAATTACCTACACTGCTACAGCCTGACTGTGTCCTGGGTCTTAACAGATAAAGCCCATCTTTTGAATTTAATATTAATCTGCTGCTTGTTTTGTGTGATTAGAAACTTAAGAAAATGCCAGATGACCAGCAAGTTTTCAGGTCTCTTCCTCAGCAGTCTTCAAGGTAGGTCCGGCAGTGATTCAGAACTTGCCTCAAATTAATTTGTTAGGAACAATGAAACCTAATTAAATGTCTGTTAACTTTGCATCCACAGTGTGATTTCACCCGAGCAGTCTGAAGCTCGGGCCTTGTTGGATGGTACACTTAGAGGTCACTCCAAGCAGACAGATGGGACTTGTTACAGTCATGCGTCTGAGATTGTGTGTCAATCAGCAGATATGAGCTACCTGAACCTGACCTCCACGCAGAAAAACCACTTGAACAGCTCAGGTCCCCTGGCTGCCCTCAGCAGCCTTGAAAATCTGCCTTCCTGAAGTTTTCTGTTTTATTTGTAAGTTAAATTAATAAATAAGATAATTTCATTAAAACAATCAAATTAAACCAGCCTGAATTTGTATCAGTTTCTAAATTTTGTGGACTTTCGCATCAAAATTGACAATTTTTGCATTTGTTCTCAGTCTTAAACTTCAAGGTTTTACATTGGAAATAAGTTATCTGAATTTCTGGAGCAGGCCCACATCTCATAACACTTCCTTTTCAATTCTTTGTGTATATTTGACCCCTTGCGCTACAAGCAGTTTGTTCTTCTTTTAGTTCCCCACCTACCTTCCCTCATCTCTTTGTCTCTCATCTCTTATTAGTGCATCTGCCTGACCCAGGAAACGCCACCCGTCCCTTCTGAGCCCCTCCCCCAAAACCACAGTCTGGTTTCATGCTCATGCCATCTGCCATTATCTCCTATAAGTGCTGTCAATCCTAAATGATGATATGGTTCCTGCTATTAGACGGAAAAAAAAAAAATTTCCAGTTCACTAGAATTCAAATGAATGTATCTAACATAATTACTGCACAATTTAAAGATTTTAGGGACTGGTGATCAGATAAACAGCATCAGACAAAGCAGGAGCATATCAAATGCTCTAAATTTCTGTTGGGGTGAAGGGGGGGGGGGGGGGTTTCGATGGGAGTTTCTTAAGTGCACTTTGGAAAACCAGTTCCACTTTTGCATTGAGCAAGAATAACGGCCCAATTGAGGTCAGATTACAGCAGTTTAACCTAAAGCCAAGTAACAGAAATTTCCGTGAACCACATTACGTGGCTTTTCAGTGGAAGTATTTCTTGTTTTCAACAAAAACCTTTTCCTCACATGCTACTTCACTTGAAAAACATCTTAGACCCAACATTGCAGTTTTTGTACATAATATATTTCTCCTCAAAAAAGTCCTACAAACATTTTATTTTGACATCTTTTAATCAAAAGAAAAGCAAACACAGCCATTATTATTGCAGAAAGGCACTTGATGCGCACATGGACGTGTCTCAAACTGTCAAAACAGCTCTTTAAAATCCTTACATCTACCACGAAGGCTTTCATCTGAGAATTCAGTAATGCCCTACAGATGTAATTTTATTCGTATCAGTACAAAATAACTTGAAGCTGTACTCACCAACATTTGTTATACCCCAACAATATAAATATAGAAAACAGTTCCGTCATTTTTCAACATAAACAGCACGAGCTGACAATAAACCCTAAACCTTTGGTTCAAAGTTCCTGTGTTATAAATGATGTTTATAAATTATGACTAATATTCAGAACACAGGCTTATACCCAGGTTTTCATCAAGAATAATGAGCTGCAGTTGATCTTAATTCCTGGAATGCAAAATAACTTTATATGAAATTCAAATACAGGTTTTAATTTTTAACAGATCAGCCGCCTGTGCTAAATACTTGGAAACCAGAAATGTATTTTACCACATAATGTGACTATGACATCAGTACACAAAAAAAAAAAAAAAAAAAAGCTGAAGCTGAAGAAATGGGATTAAGACTAGCTAAAATTGTATATTATGTGGTTTGCTTTGCTTGTTAGACCTTTCATCAGCACTTTTTTTTTTTTAAACAAAGACAATGTTGCAATCACTGATGAGAAAGCAAATCTGGCATTTGCATAGACATTTATCTGACGTCTTGTAAGCAAACTTATGCATTTTGGAGTTGAGTGTAAATGAACTCAACAAGGAAGCATGAGTAACTAGGAAAATGTTCCTTTGCCGTATTGTTTTCATACCATTATTTGAAATGGTTGCCAACTTTTGCATATTTTGTGAGTATGGAGAAAAATGTGTTTTCATATAGTTTTCATGCTATTAGAGTTGCTGAATTTGCATGGTTTTGTGTGTAATTCCAAGAAATACTAAGGTGTGCGCAGTTTATCATATTGTTTTGGTGCCCATAGCAGTCGAGTGACTTGAATGTCACTCCTGTAGCCGATTTGGGTATCCCAGCAGTACTCTGGAGAAAGCACCCTGCTAGGTTTGTGCAGCCACAGGTATTTGTTTAGGTGACTTTCATCGTGCCACAAAGCCTCCACATTATTTTGTTTATCCTCCATGATGTTTTGGTAGCAGCCCTCAGCCAGAGATTTTACGCTTTTCCATGAGCCTCCAAAGACAGCAGCATGATAGTAGAAATCCCCGGTTTCCATGTAAGCCTTGGATTTCGGGTTTCGGTCATAAGTATAGAAAACCTTTGGAAGGTGGTAGTAGTAGGCGTGGAGCAGAGCCACAGAGTCTCCCAGAGCCTCTGAGCCAAATCTCCCAGTGAATACCTGATCTACATCGAAGCAGAAGACATGCGTGGAGTGGTGGCGAATATCAGACTCTATGACATCTGATATCGCCTTCATTCGCATCATCGAAATGTCCTGCCATCTTGAGTGCCGTTGCACTTTGATCATTTTCAAGGTTCGCTGAGGACCGAGATGGATGTGCAGGACCTTCTCTGGCATGTCGGTAAATACGTAGTAGGACACAGGCAAACCCAACATAAAGTGATGTTCTGAGGAGTTCAGAAAGGTCTCGAGGTATTCGTCCAAGTACCTTTGGTGATAGTGGAGAAAAAGAGTTCATGCTTTATTTCACAGTCCCAAACAGTTAGAAGAATAGAGCACAAATATACAGACTAAATGGCAATTAGAAGACCAGGATGTATTTTAAACAGTCGTACTAATGTGAAAACAAACCTTCCCACAGCAAACACTGTTAGAGCAACAGAGGATCCTTCCTTCTTGTGGTTCTGGTCGTAAACTTTAGGGTCAAACATCCCCTCCCAGAGAATAGGAGCTTTCCAAGTTGTGCATGTTTGAACGTCAGTTCGAGACCTGAAGTGGAAAGAAATCGGTTAAACACATATTACACTTAAGTTAGGACTTCCTGTGGTGGTTTTATCAGTTTCTTTAAAAAACAAAACAAAAATAGAGATGTGGTAAGGCCTACTAATGCCTTGTTTGTGATAATGATCAACTGAATTGAGTTTTATATCATCATGGACTGAGAGGAGAATACTAAAATTGCCACCATCAAGCTCAACTCAAATTTCCTGTCAAGCATAGTAGTGGTAGCATCATGCTTTGGGGCCATTTTGCTGCTAGTGGTATTTGGGTATTGTACAAATTAGATGGAGTCAAAAAGGAGGACTACTGAAATTAAATCAACAACTGTACAGTGACATTTGGACATAATAGCTGTTCCAGCAGGACAATAATCCTAAAGTCACATCAAAGCTGGTTTTGGAATAGATAAAGCAGGCTAACATTAAACTTTCTGCAATGTACTTCCCAAAGCCCCAACCTCAAACGTATTAAATTTGTGTACTATGCTTAACAGCCAGATTTGTGTCAGGAAAATAACTAATTTAAATAAAATTACTAATTCTGCCAAGAAGAATGCTCAAATATACAACCAGAATTATACCAGAAGTCTGCTGATGGGAATCAAAAGTGTCTTAGTGAGGTGCAGTTTGCTACGGGACATTTAACCCAGTGTTAGTGGGGGTGTATGCATACCTTTTACTAGTGTAGATTAAAAAAGCCATTACGGCTTCCACATTTTATGGCAATAAGGAAGCTTAAGTGCGATTCCCAAAAATTTGTGTGATTCTCAAAAATTTGATTCTGTTCATCTGGATGCAGCTTTTTCAGTGGGAGAAACATTTTGTCACTCATCCAAGTGACTTTAGTCTCAGCTGCCGGGTCACTTCAGGTTTCCCCAACCTTATAAAGAGTACATTTACATAATGATTGAAACTAGCACCACTGGTGAACAATGGGCCGTGAGGTCAGTTTTATAGTCAATAATATGCAAATTATCATGCCCATTGATCAACAACCACTAATCAAAGACAGTTGATTAATGACCTTTGGTCAATGGCCATGAGAAGCATTCACAGAGAGTTGGGGAACGGCTGCAATAACAAGCTGTAAGCTGGTGAAAGATGTACCCTTGATTCAGAGATGAACTTTTCCTTTTCACATAAATGGCCACATTGATGTTTCACTCAAACCAGCGTTTGTGGTACCCCAGCATTTATGGTACTCATGGCTATTAATCAATACCATTGATCAATGGTCATTAAAACGCCACGTCCAGATGAACAAAATCAAGTTTTGGGGATTTCTCTACCTGGATGATTGAGCAGTTATTCAATACATGTTCTTATGCTTAATTTGGTATAATTTCTGAAATGTAATTTCAAAATATAAATTGTATTCAGCATCCTTTGTAGGGGAGAGTAGGGCTTTAAAAAAAAAAAAAAAAAAAAAAAAGCAGAGGTGAGACAAATTTTACTTCAAATTGGATAGGGGGAATCAGATGTGTAGGTGTCAGGGGATGAGGTGGAGGAGTCCGAGTTATTAGAGCAGGAAGGTGATAGCTCAGAGGACATACGAAGAAGCCTGAGCAAAGGACAAAGTGACCACACCCATCATCCACTATGGATAGGAAGTTTATTTGTTAAGTGTGTGAATGTGTGTGTGAATGGGTGAATGACTGAATGTAGTGTGAAGCGCTTTGGGGTCCTTAGGGACTAGAAAAGCGCTATACAAATGCAGGCCATTTACCATTTATTTATTTGGGGGTAGGGGGTGTAAAATCACAATATGTAGAAGAAATGGAGACCACAAATAAATGTGGAATACATAATCAGCTATAAGTCATATTTACTCTATTTATATAATCAATAATATATAGTGTTAAAAGTACACTGAACTGTACCTCTCCTTTCTTTATAAATTCAGTTGAAAGAATTTTTAAAACAGGAACCATTAAAAACAAACAATGTTGACCACAACAGTCTTGAGAGGATGTGGTGAGATCAGACAGCAGCTGGGCAACCAGGTTTTTGAAAAAAGAAAAGCAGCACACAAACCAGACAAGGCACCCTTAAACCATAACTCAGATACACTAGGTCCTTATTATAACCAATACAAAAGCCCAGAAATATTCTTCAAGAGTTGATCAAAGTAACAAATAAGACTTACTGCTTTCAGGAGATGAGGTGGAAGAGAGCCTGATAAGCTCAGAGGAGGACATAACATCTTACGAAGAGCCTGAGCTGACAGACCACCGATAATGAATAAGAAACAGTGCATAAGCTAGCGTGCTTAATGTTTTTCATCACAACATGTAGAAGAGGAAATAAAAGTATTTTCAGTTGTATTTTCAGTGCACAGACAAAGTGTATGATTACAATCAAGTCATGCAAGTATTTATTTGTTAAATTTTGCTCTCATTTACAGGGGGCCATTCATACAATAGTTCTGCTTGTTTTACAGTTTAAATTAAAGGATGAGGGAAGGAAGACAGAACAAACGTGTGCTGTGGAAGTGTGTGGAATTCAGGCACACATTTAAACCTTTTTTTCGAAGTATGATGCAGACAGTTCAATCATGGATGTCACAAACCTTCTTCGCCTTCTTTCCTTTACACATCTCCTCTCTAACTTTGTCACCAAACCATTCAATCTGACCTGGCTCTCCAATGTAGCCATTCTTCTCCATCCTGCTCACTCCCAATGAAAATCACAACATCTTCAGCTCACACTTTTGCCACTATCTCCGAACCACTTATCACAGCAGGTCTCACTACTGTCTTTCAACCTTTCCTTTCAGTTTTGTTTCTATCCAACTGTCACAAATCACCCCTGACACTCGTCTCCTCATCATTTACCTTCATTGCATCCATCCTTGAATCTTCCTCATACACTGATGGATTTTTCAGTAGCAATTTGGTCTCGCACACGGACACTTGCACACTTCATCAATCAAAATGCTGACCGCTGGATGAGCAGTTTATTCCCCGAGACACTGCTGCGCTCCACAGTTTATCAAAAGGTTTCATTAAAAAAAAAAAGAAAAAAAAAAAAAAGTGTGTGTAGGCACAAAAAGTTCAGTGTGTCTATTTCATATGGATGATATTAACACTGAGTCTGAATTAGCACTACTGTCTGTGGAAAAGGTGAGGCCTGTATGATGAGAACAACCTAATCCAACAGTAAATGTAGGTTGCACCAGATCTGCCGTGGGGGTGTTGTTACAGGTAAGCAGACATCTTAAAAGGATTAAAGTTTAACCTGTTAAAACAAAGTATATACCCAGGGCGGAGTTTTGTCTGTTACTGTATTTTGGGTTTAACATGTAGCTTTACAACATATGAGAACAAGGTTGCGGTGTTTGATGGGTTTAGATGGGTTTATATTTTATTATTGTGTGGATGCCCTCAAGGGCATCCACACTATTGAGTTCCTGTTTCTCTTTATTCTTTATTCCACTATTTTATTCTAGTTGCTTCCGTACACTTTTTGGCGCTTAACTACTCCCACAGTTTTTGTGCTATTTTCACCGTTCAAATCTTAAAAAATTCTGCCCTTTCTGCTAATGCGGGCTATGACTTTTGGTGCTCATAACTTCTATACTTTTTGAGATATTGAATTTTTTTTTGCAATATTTTTTGCCCATTTCTGCCATATTATCAGAGGCCTCACTGATTTTCCTTGCCAGGTTGACCTGTGTTTTAGCTCAGTGAGATAAGCATCCGTTCTCAGACTGGGAGGCCCGGGTTCAAATCCCACTTATGGCAACATTTCTTTCAGTTAACAGTTAAACTTTTTTTTTTAACTCTTTTCAACACAAATTTCAGCTTTTTTCACCCCTTTTCAGCAGAATTTTCAGTTTTTTCACCACTTTTCAGCACAAATCCCAGCTTTTTCAGCTGTTTTCAGCAAAAACCTCTTTTCAGCAGAATTCTGCTCATTTACCTCTTTTCAGCAGAAATTCTGCTGATTGAACTCTTTTCAGCAGAATTTTCAGAATTTTAACCTCTTTTCTGCCCAAATTCTGCTTATTCACCTCTTCTGAAAATTTTTCAGCCTTTTCACCTCTTATCAGCACAATTCTCAGCAGCTTCTGCTCATTTCAGCAGAATTGTCAGTCTCTCCACCTCTTCTTTGTGAGAATGAGTTTGGCTCAGTGAGAGGAGTAGCCGCCTTGAGACCAGAAGGGCCAGGTTCGAATCCTGCTCAGGGCAATGTTTTTTTTCAGCTTTTTTCAGCAGAAATCTTCAGCGTTAAGGCATCCACACAGCATTTTCGCAGGAAATGCAAATTTTTCTAGTAGTCATTTGTATTGGGAAATATTTAACCATATATCCTTAGAGGTGTATAATCAAGTGTGTAGTGATAGGATATGTGATCCTTAGTGGTCTGCACACCTTTGTGTGAATGCCAGAGTGCTCTGGCATTCACACCCACATCCTGGAAGCATGGGAGAGGTCATACCTTTTGTTTAGATGAACTGCTGGACTTCCAGACCAGCAGGTTTAGGGAAGTCTTTATGGGCACACACACACAGAAACAAGGTATTCTTTGTCCACATGTACACTTATATGAAACGTCATATGTTAATGAACCTATGCATATTCATGTAACCACAATAAAAGGAGTGCTATGGGGAACCTGGCCGAGAGTCTGACGGAGGTCAAGTGGGTGGAACGACACTTGGCTCCAGGCAGGTCTCCCTCATGCATGAGTAACACAAAGAACTTTGTCTACTTGTGTCTTGCTTTTTGCTGTGTAGTAAATTATCTTGAACGTTCCAGCGAATAGGTTTATGCTACAAACCTATCAGTGTTTGAGGCCATAAAACACTGATACGTAAGTAAAACATTAACGGTAGCACCTTGGCTGCCAAAATTAAAAGTCTTGATGGTCTTACCAAAAGTCGAGGCTGATATCAACGCCGTTGTCCAGGGTTGGCAGCTTTCCATTTTCCAGTGAGCATTTTTCCATGGGTAGGAAACCTATCAAAATACTGATATCAAAAGCATTTTATAGTTTGTTTTCTTAAATGTCATTATCACAATGACAATATGTAATACTCTGTGGTGAGTTAAAGACTGTCTATAGTACGCACCTTGTTTAAACTAATGTAATCTAGTCTATATTTGGAAAGAAACATGATTAAGGTTGTTTTATTTAAAGGAACATTTTGGATTATGTTTAGTGGTAATATGTATAATGATATCTCTGTCATTTACCTTACAACAGTGATTCAAACAGAGTGGACACAAGAAAAGCCAGCCACATATTTCAAAAACAACAAAATCTACATCTCCAAAACGATCCCTGTTGGATCCATGTAGTTGTGTTGCAGGAATGCCATTTCAGGAATGTCAAATTAAACTGGCAGCTGAGGGGTTTTTTTGTGTTTTTTGTTTAAAGATACTCACTGCACGGATGGACGTGTGAAGTAGAGAGCACAGAGTGCAGCCGGAACCCAGAGCAAACATTTCAGCGTGAACTTTATCTTCTGGAAGCATCTGCAGGTGAAAGGTTCAAAACCATAAATACTGAGACTGAATTTCAATTTTAATTTCAGTAACTGGGCAGAAGTGTTACTGAACAGGCAAAGATGACACAAACAGTAACCAGGGTGTTTTTAATACCTCATAGTTCACAGTGCTTCAACTTCACCAGACAACACTGAGAAATAACCTGAGAAAAGACAAAAAGGCGTGGGTTTGGCTGAATTGGCAACTCTGACATTATTCTTAAGCTTTGCTATAACTATTACCTGTAGAACAGCATCAGCATGAGAAACCAATCTTTTTTTTTTAAAAACAAAAAACAAAAAAAACATTTTACATATTTGGAACTCTGGAATGTTTAAGATCAAAGGTACCAGCATCACACCTGGATCCTGCATCCTTTTGCCTAGGAATCTGCAGGACTTTGCACCCATGCAATTAATCATTCATATGAGCATGCATCAGGGTTTTGTTTATCAAAACGCCTCAGTCACACAGGCCTAGAGACCATTGGCCACCACCTGGCAACTTCTGTTGCTAAGTATAAAGGTTCACCAGCTGCTTACCGAATGATAATGAAAACTGAAAGGGCTCCTTTCTAAAATGTGTTGGTTGCTGCGGTAAAACACTACAGTCTGTTACCTTTTTTTTTGTGCTGCACTTTTCACAGTTTCACTTGCGTCATTCTAAGTTGCCACCTTGCATGAAAACTACAGGCAATGCTGGCAACCTGCATGAATTCAAAGTTTTTGAGTTTTTGTGCTGCAACATCTTTGGTAAATTTTGGACCAACGTGGTAGACCCTGTTCTCCACCATAATCAAAACACCAAATGCAAAGGAGTGTCATTTTATCCTTCCAGTGGAACATAACTAAGGAAAAAACTATTGAAGCTAGGACTCCTCAGACCATTTACCAGAATCATCAGAGACTACACTGTGGCTGCCCTCATTGTCCCGGCACAGACTAACAATGTTTTTATGCCTTCTTTGACACATCCTTGTATAAAGGATCAGTCAGTGATTCCTGAGATTAGGGACAAAACAGGTTTTAATTTTCTAAAATATATTTTTTGATTTTTCAAAAACATATTTATATATAATTGTTACACAAAGTTTTGGCTGTCTCACCATGTTTTGGTACAATCTCCCAGGTGTAACATTTTTTAATAATTTATGTTTTTGCTGGAGAAGTACAAGGTTTTTGTCAACACCGTCAGACACAAAGAAATGCAAAAATATATATTTTAAATTAAGTTGTTTCAGCTATTTTGACTATTAGCAGCTTCTCTATTCTATTGTTTATGCACATATGTTTTCAAAGTAATTATACCACATTTAAAAGTAAGATTGTTTTGGCTTTTTATTATTAGAGTTACAGTCATACATATTTTCAGAAGCTTGTATTTAATCTCTATAAGAAAATCATATTAAGCAGCATGCAAATTACACATTTATTGAGAAATTACGTATTTTTATTGGAAGATCATGAGGGAGGAAAATATATGGTTCTCCAAAAGAGAAAAATAAACCAAAACTCCATATTATGGAGTTGACAAGGTGCTGACGGTGGTGACAGAAATCTGACGGTGGTGACACACTAGTAGAAAACAAGATATTATTTCTTTCAAAATGACCATTAAACCTTAGCAACCTTTGTAATATCACAAGACGCATCATAACAATTCTGTTTTTGCACATGTCAAGTTCTACATCTTAATAGTTCACCAGCAAGTAGCTGCCTACTACTCCTTGATTCCTAAAGTACTCTGTGGTTGTGTGTTTAGACCCTGCTGTACTTTCTCTCCTTTTGTCTCTCTGTGCTTGTTTCCAAAACCTTCTCTGCTGCCTTTTTTCTCTTTCTTTTAGATCACTGATGTTCTTTATTTTTCTCTTTTTCACTCTATTTCTCCATCTTTCCCTTTCCTTTATGAGAAACTCTTTCTTCAACTCGGGCTGGCTGTTAATTTTTTCTCTCCTTCTTTTTTGATCATCCCTGTTCCTTCTCTTTCGTTCCTCTACTGACAGGTCTTTGCTATTCTAGCCTAAAATGTACCATTTTGTAATTACTATAATTTTTCTGAACCTTACACTTTTTTACTGATTAAGGATGAATATTCACAACACAATTATGCATTAAGCAATAGAGATGCTATCCGGTCTTTAAGTCTGATGTCATTAGCCGTTTCCAGGTCCAAACTCCGCTGCAGATCCCAAAGTCAAAGGAACTCTGCGGCATCACTGAGAGTTACAAACTGTCTAAATTCTTTCATCTTTAATAAAATGATCAGTGTGTGGCTCTACCAGGTGTAACATCCAGGCATCCCTGAAAACAGAATATATGAAATTTAACAGAGTTAGAAGTTAGATTGCTTGTTTCCACCTGAACATGATATACCAGCTCTGCTACCACTTCCAACATAAATGGAGACAGAAAACTAAACAGCAGTGACTATTGTCAGGTTACTGAAGTTGGGCTAGCTGGTATATAGTGATGTGCTACATGATCGCTAGCGACACAGCTATGTTGGCATAATATAAACACAGTGAAGCTGGAGGATGAATGCTAACTTTTTTCCACTTGATAAAAGTTAACGTGAGGGTTCCCAATGGTTAGGCTGACAGTGATCACTGACTGTTTTTAGGGGCTTGTTCAGATGTAATAGAACAAGATAAAAAGCATTAAAACATTTTAACAGCACAACAGGCTTAATAAACACAGAGTAGTTTAGGCCCGGAAGCAGGATTCATACATCATCACTTAAAGACCAGCTCTCGGGGCACAGCTAGCTCAGTAGATGCCACATGATCGGAAGGTTGGGCGTTCAAATCCAATGAACAGAGGCTATCCTGGATTTGTAGCTGCCCACTGCATCACTGAGTGAATGGGTTAAATGCAGAAGACTAAGCATTTTCCTACAGGATTAATGATGTATACATAAACAATGAGATTCAAGATAAGACAAATTTGATAATATTTGACACATCTGTAAAGCAGAAATATCAGTAAAATACACAGGAAGTAATATATCTGAAATATTAGTAGAAAATAACTTAATATAAATGGTGAATAGCACACTTTTGCGGCATTTGTCAACACCATTAGAAAAAGGGTCAACACCGTCAGACAAAAATCCTGATTGTGTTGACATCTGATGGTGTTGACAAAATACCCTACTTTCTCTCATAACACATGTTTTTCCTGACAGAAGCCATCTTGTTTTTCATCAGTTGCTTATGGCCTCTACAATCTACCTAAATTAAGCTCTTTTTAAAATATAAATAAATAAATAAATAAATCTTGGATTACATCGACTTTGGTGTTGACACACTATGGTTGTGACACAGAGTTTTATCAGAAAGGTGTGCAATAAATGAAATTAAAATAAAACAAATTATCACAGCAGTGACCTCATGGCATGTGTATCAAACAGGAAGTGGTAAAGGGGTCCTCAGAGTGTAAGCTACCCATAATAATTCTTGATTCTTTTGTACTTGTAATCCTTGATCTACTTCCCTAAGGGGAGAAGAAGAAAAAAAAAATCTTCTGCTTATACTTTTATAATCGTGGCTACATTTCTGTAGGAGTGTATTGGGGTTGCAATTAGTAGTAGTGCATAGTGTTTCATGATCGTGCTCTAAAGTAGCTTGTTTATCCCAAATTTCTTGTGCAGCCTGTAAAGGTGGCCCAGTCTGTAGGTTTAGCAGTCCAATGGAGTTGATTCATGTAGTTTGTTCAGTTCTTGTGCTGCGGCCGGTGAGATGTTACGCATTCTTTAAAGATGTGTCCCGGCCTGAACAGTTACGACACTCTAGCAGGTTGTTTGTTTTCTCTCATGAATAATATAAAACAAAAAAGCAAGCAAGGCCTGTAATGTCATTGCAGGATTTCTATTTTTACATTTTTCATTAAACAAACCAAAACGTCTTTTGAACTCATTCTGATGTCGGCATTTACTCTGGCGAACGTGCAAGAAGAGGTAATATTACGTCCAACTGGGAAATGAAGAGACCTAAAAGCCCTAAAATTTATCTTCAGTTTAAGTAAAGAAGAAGAGGAAAAACTTCCTATAAGGAACCGAGATGAAAAAAATAATAACCTACCTGTGAGTCGCCGACCCCCTTAAGTAAAATTTAAAAACAAAACAGGCTACCACTTCAGGAGGAAGATTCGTTGTGGCGTTGTGGCTCACCGAAGAGCCTCCGTGCTCACAGGTAAAATTGGCTCAGGACGGGGCTCAGTTTAAAGCAAAAGCAACGTATATATCCGCTTTCCTTTACACTACTCGCTCCAATAGAAAGCTTAAGCGTTAAAACAGCCTTGAAGTCTTCTGCGAATCTCCCGATATTTAAAAATATAAACTATATATGAAATTAGTTGTAATTTGGCTTAAAACTGCGTAATTTTAGAAACAGGTGCGAAGTGCACAAATATAGAATTTATGGAAATACGGAAATTATTGAAACAGCAGCCATGCAGGAAGTCTGAGTAAGTCGATATCTTAAGATATCTGCACATTACACAGGGGAAAAGTGCTATATAAATAAAGCGGTCTTGCTTTGTTTTAACTAAAACGAAATTTTGAACTAAGGATGGCAACTTCTTCAGTGGTGGAAACAAACATCCATGCTTTTAAACCTCTCTGTAGATGCACGAAGAGAGAAATGCTCACACATTTCGTTTCTTCAGAATCATAAATATTTTGACACACCTGTACTCGGAGGTTCCTTGGCTCAGTTTTATTTTCTTCCATCTTGTACAAATATCCACAGTTGTGTCTCCACGTGGCCCATTAGTTGATGTAATCACGCCTTTCTTCTTCTGTCTGCTTTTGGGCAAAAATACCTCCTCGGAATATTCAGTGTCGCCTGTGACACTCAATCATTTCTTTTATCATAGAAGTGCGAACAACGACGGGACTAAAGACGAGCCACTGCGCGCAACCTAGCGTGAAAAACAATTTTCTCACGATATTAAATTACATTTTTCGGTTTTCTTGCTTGTCTTTGCGCGTTGGGTTTTCTCGCTAGCTCACAGATCTCATCCTCTCTGACAGGTCAAATAAAGTAACAGCCGCCATAAAAATTCAGGGATTTATTCTATTATATTGCAATTCTGAAACAAATGAACCAATATTCAAATAAAGATTGGAGAAAAGTGATTACCTGTAGTTTTAGAGATGGCAGGAAATCGCAGTCTGTCTCAGTGACTGGTTAAGGCGGAAAACTATGTGACAGGGGTGCCATAAAATGCCTTTGTGTTTCCGTGTCTGTAGTTCATGAAGAAAAAAGCCTAAATTAAGAATACCGCAATGATGAGCCGTTGTTTTAGATCATGTGCTGTATTATCTCCAAGATCTGGAGATGACGCTTAAACTAAAACTTAAAACAATGGTCCACATACTGATTACAAACACATTTTCAGTAGATTACTCACAGAGTAAATGCACTTGTGTAAATCATGTTCCTTGCTTTCAGGCTGATAGATATGTAGCTGGGGTGGCTGTAGTTCAGATGGTAGAGCCAGTTACCTACTACTCAGAAAGTCGGTGATTTGATCCCAGTGTCAGTGTCCCAGCAGATGCCTGTGTGACACACTAATGTGTGATCCCATCAGAAGTAGTACTTGTTAAAAATGAGAGATTTGTCACCGAAGTGAACAATGCGCCTCCGGGTGGCGCATTGTTCAGTGAGACAGAATAGCGGTCATAGGTCTTCCTCTCCAATATGGCAGAAGCGAGGCAAAGAGAAACTTCACCAGTCTCATCATTTCCCTGTTTTGCAGGAACATTTAATCTGTTTTACCGGCCCAAACTCTGGGTCGGTTACACCTGTCTTTGGCAAGTTACTCTGTGATGCATCCATTGGTGTGTGTGAATGTTAGCTATAAAGAGGGGAAGAGGGGTGGTGTTGGTGTGAATGGATGATCATGAGCAGAGTGTAAAGGCTTTGAGTGCTGAGATAGAGCAGAAAAGTGCTAAATGAGAACCATTCTGCTTATAAATTTTATTTATTTATTTTTACCATAGATAGAAATCTGCTTGACAGACAGGTGGACCTACATGTTTTCATGCTGTACAGAGCAAACACAGCATATCACCTTCTCTGTCTTACTCAAACACACGCACATAAAGTGAGTCACATTCACACTTTTAACCTTGATCATAACATCACGCCGCTCACTACTCTACATCAGCGGTCCCCAACCCCTGGGCCTCGGACCGGTACCGGTCCGTGAGTCGTTTGGTACTGGGCTGCGAGAGTTGAGGCTCAGGTGTAAAATGTATGGTTTTCAGGGTTTTTATCGGTTTTCAGTGTTTTTTGTTATCGTTTTTATCGTTAACTCGGTTTTCCTGGGTCTTTTCACGTGTGTTATGAATAAATCTTCTTTTTTTCGGTACCGGTACTAGTTTTATTTTGTTGTATTTATCCGCGACACCTTAAAGGCCGGTCCGTGAAAATATTGTCGGGCATAAACCGGTCCGTGGCGCAAAAAAGGTTGGGGACCACTGCTCTACATTACAATAGTCTAACTAAAGTAACATAAAGACAACGGTGGCCCCTTGAA
This sequence comes from Perissodus microlepis, assembly GCF_051167445.1. Lineage (NCBI taxonomy): Eukaryota > Metazoa > Chordata > Actinopteri > Cichliformes > Cichlidae > Perissodus > Perissodus microlepis. The sequence continues at coordinate 21,450,103 of NC_140465.1, read as the reverse complement.
GTCCAAGGGATGCTTACTGTATAATTCACAGAATAACGAGCACATTCATTTACAGAATTTCTCATTTAATAAGTTTCCAGTGACCAATTTCTAGATAAATCCATAAACCCCACACACATATTCCACTGTGGGGGCATGTTTTCAACATAGAAGTGGAAACAATGTTTTAGTCCATTACAAAAACACAAAGACAAACTACAGGGTGGGCCATTTATATGGATACACCGTAATAAAATGGGAATGGTTGGTGATATTAAAGTCCTGTCTGTGGCACATTAGTATATGTGAGGGGGCAAACTCCTCAAGATGGGCGGTGACCATGGTGGCCATTTAGAAGTCGGCCATCTTGGATACAACTTTTGTTTTTTCAATAGGAAGAGGGCCATGTGACACATCAAACTTATTGGTAATGTCACAAGAAAAACAATGGTGTGCTTGGTTTCAACGTAACTTTATTCTTTCATGAGTTATTTACAAGTTTCTGACCACTTATAAAATGTGTTCAATGTGCTGCCCATTGTGTTGGATTGTCAATGCAACCCTCTTCTCCCACTCTTCACACACTGATAGCAACACAGCAGGAGAAATGCCAGCACAGTCATCCAGTATCCGTAGTTTCAGGTGCTGCACATCTCATATCTTCACACCATAGACAATTGCCTTCAGATGACCCCAAAGATAAAAGTTTAAGGGGGTCAGATCGGGAGACCTTGGGGGCCATTCAACTGGCCCACGACGACCAATCCACTTTCGGGGAAACTGTTCATCTAGGAATGCTCGGACCTGGCACCCATAATGTGGTGGTGCACCATCTTGCTGGAAAAACTCAGGGAACGTGCCAGCTTCAGTGCATAAAGAGGGAAACACATCATCATGTAGCAATTTCAAATATCCAGTGGCCTTGAGGTTTCCATTGATGAAGAATGGACCCACTATCGTTGTACCCCATATACCACACCAAACCATCACTTTTGTTGTTCCAACTGTCTTGGAGGGATCCATCCAATGTGGGTTAGTGTCAGACCAATAGTGATGGTTTTGTTTGTTAACTTCACCATTCACATAAAAGTTTGCCTCATCACTGAACAAAATCTTCTGCGTGAACTGAGGGTCCTGTTCCAATTTTTGTTTTGCCCATTCTGCAAATTCTGTGCGCCAATCTGGGTCATCCTCGTTGAGATGCTGCAGTAGCTGGAGTTTGTAAGGGTGCCATTTGTGAGTAGCTAATATCCGCCGAAGGGATGTTCGACTAATGCCACTCTCCAGTGACATGCGGCGAGTGCTACGCTGTGGGCTCTTGCTGAATGAAGCTAGGACAGCCACTGATGTTTCTTCATTAGTGACAGTTTTCTTGCGTCCACATTTTGGCAAATCCAACACTGAACCAGTTTCACGAAACTTAGCAAGCAGTTTGCTAACTGTAGCATGGGAGATGGGTGGTCTCGTAGGGTGTCTTGCATTGAAATCTGCTGCAATGACCCGGTTACTGCATTCACCAGATATCAACACAATTTTGATTCACTCCTCACGTGTTAACCTCTTCGACATGTCAATGGCTGTGAACAAAGAGAAACTTGTAAATAACTCATGAAAGAATAAAGTTACGTTGAAACCAAGCACACCATTGTTTTTCTTGTGACATTACCAATAAGTTTGATGTGTCACATGGCCCTCTTCCTATTGAAAAAACAAAAGTTGTATCCAAGATGGCCGACTTCTAAATGGCCACCATGGTCACCACCCATCTTGAGGAGTTTGCCCCCTCACATATACAGGGAGTGCAGAATTATTAGGCAAATGAGTATTTTGTCCACATCATCCTCTTCATGCATGTTGTCTTACTCCAAGCTGTATAGGCTCGAAAGCCTACTACCAATTAAGCATATTAGGTGATGTGCATCGCTGTAATGAGAAGGGGTGTGGTCTAATGACATCAACACCCTATATCAGGTTTGCATAATTATTAGGCAACGTCCTTTCCTTTGGCAAAATGGGTCAAAAAGAAGGACTTGACGGGCTCAGAAAAGTCAAAAATAGTGAGATATCTTGCAGAGGGATGCAGCAGTCTCAAAATTGCAAAGCTTCTGAAGCGTGATCATCGAACAATCAAGTGTTTCATTCAAAATAGTCAACAGGGTCGCAAGAAGCGTGTGGAAAAACCAAGGCGCAAAATAACTGCCCATGAACTGAGAAAAGTCAAGCGTGCAGCTGCCAAGATGCCACTTGCCACCAGTTTGGCCATATTTCAGAGCTGCAACATCACTGGAGTGCCCAAAAGCACAAGGTTTGCAATACTCAGAGACATGGCCAAGGTAAGAAAGGCTAAAAGACGACCACCACTGAACAAGACACACAAGCTGAAACGTCAAGACTGGGCCAAGAAATATCTCAAGACTGATTTTTCTAAGGTTTTATGGACTGATGAAATGAGAGTGAGTCTTGATGGGCCAGATGGATGGGCCCGTGGCTGGATTGGTAAAGGGCAGAGAGCTCCAGTCCGACTCAGACGCCAGCAAGGTGGAGTACTGGTTTGGGCTGGTATCATCAAAGATGAGCTTGTGGGGCCTTTTCGGGTTGAGGATGGAGTCAAGCTCAACTCCCAGTCCTACTGCCAGTTTCTGGAAGACACCTTCTTCAAGCAGTGGTACAGGAAGAAGTCTGCATCCTTCAAGAAAAACATGATTTTCATGCAGGACAATGCTCCATCACACGCGTCCAAGTACTCCACAGCGTGGCTGGCAAGAAAGGGTATAAAAGAAGAAAAACGAATGACATGGCCACCTTGTTCACCTGATCTGAACCCCATTGAGAACCTGTGGTCCATCATCAAATGTGAGATTTACAAGGAGGGAAAACAGTACACCTCTCTGAACAGTGTCTGGGAGGCTGTGGTTGCTGCTGCACGCAATGTTGATGGTGAACAGATCAAAACACTGACAGAATCCATGGATGGCAGGCTTTTGAGTGTCCTTGCAAAGAAAGGTGGCTATATTGGTCGCTGATTTGTTTTTGTTTTGTTTTTGAATGTCAGAAATGTATATTTGTGAATGTGGAGATGTTATATTGGTTTCACTGGTCAAAATAAATGATTGAAATGGGTATATATTTGTTTTTTGTTAAGTTGCCTAATAATTATGCACAGTAATAGTCACCTGCACACACAGATATCCCCCTAAAACAGCTAAAACTGAAAACAAACTAAAAACTACTTCCAAAAACATTCAGCTTTGATATTAATGAGTTTTTTGGGTTCATTGAGAACATGGTTGTTGTTCAATAATAAAATTATTCCTCAAAAATACAACTTGCCTAATAATTCTGCACTCCCTGTACTAATGTGCCACAAACAGGACTTTAATATTACCAACCATTCCCATGTTATTACGGTGTATCCATATAAATGGCCCACCCTGTACTTCACCAAGGAAACCTAATCTTTCTGACCTTACACTCTGTACAGTCATTGATAGGAATCCTCCAATCTAACTTCCTGGTGTATACTCTTTCTCCTCTTTTCTTTTCCTTCCTCTATTGAGCAGTGATTTTGTATGTGTAACTGTCCCTGTTAAAATAAAGTTGGTTATTTCATATGTTTCTGTGAAAGATTCATGCTTACTTTAGTTCATTTATTTATAAGATAAGATGATAAGATGATAACATTAATTAAAAAACATGTCTAAAATATGTGATTACAAAATATGGGTTTGTTAAATATGTAAAGTGCTGTAAAGTTTGTATGAGGTACAGTTTGTAATGGTCACATGACCAGAGTTTGGTTGAGAGCACAACCATGGCACTGTGGAGCTAGCATGGATACATGGCTACAGATGCATCTACAGCCTCAACGTTAATGTTATTCTGCATGTGGTCCAAGAGGCGCACATGGTATGGTTTCATGTATATTGTTTGTATAATGCTGCATACGTGTTCTACACTGGTAATGAGAGGACATTTTTGTGATATCCATTATCGTGCATTTTTTCTGTTCTGCTTGCACAAGACTGTTTATGGACACTGATATGAGAGACTGATAAGCTCAAAACATTTATGTTGTAAACTTTGTGTTTCTTCAGTTTTCACGGTGTCTGAAGACATTAAGAGTGAGAGAAAGAGAGAAATAAATTTCCGAAGACATCAGTATGATGCGTGGCCATTCTTTGTTGGACCCCAGGGGTCTGTTTCAGAAAGCGGGTTTAGAAAACTCAGAGTTAAAAATGATACTCAGGGTTGAGTAACCCCGAACTGTCCAACTCGGAATATTCGGTTTCAGAAAGGCTGATAACAATTAGTTCAATCAACGCGGAGTTGCTTTAACCCCAAGTTAAGCGCGCGCACGAGGATACATAAAGCCCTGGTTAGTGGAGCACAGATTAAGCGAGTCACCATGGAGACGGAGGGAAAGAAGGCGCGGTCAATGTATTTTACAGCGCTTGAGGCCGAAATTCTGATGGCAGCATATGCCGATAACATGCAAATTTTGCGGAAAAAAAGTAACACAGCCTCAGCTGCAAAAGAAAGGGAGCATGCATGGCAAAACATAGCCGACAGAGTCAATGCGTGAGTGTTAATTTAAACATTGATCTAGGGATTTCCACCCATTTAACACGTTATTTTATTATATTTTATTTTATTTTGTATTTTATACATTTTATTTTGTGATGTGATGTGAGCGCAGGTGCAACCCAACAGGCCCCAAACGTTCCTGGCAGCAAGTAAAAAACAGAGGCTGAGCAGTTGGCCCTCAGCCAAAACAGTGGGCGCCCTGTGGCTGAAGGCATCTCTGCGGGGACATCCTCTGAGTCAATAACCCCGCAAGACACAAGTGCCTACATAAGAGGTAAATTCAAAATAATACATGATGTGCATACATCCTTTCTTCACAGTCACCTTTGCAGTGCTACTCATTCATTTGATAAACTCTTTACCATAATGAATTATTTTGTAGTGAAGTTATTTTCCTACTGATTTTGCCTTCCCTCAGTCTTGGTTGTCTTTGAGAGCATAATGACAATGAAGTGTAAGGTGATTGGTATATGTTTGTTAATTGCCATTTGGTCCCTTGTAAGTTATAAGTGACCTGTATAAACCTCATATTCTATCAGTTGATGGTGATGGTGTACTGCATCTGGTGCAGCCTCCTGTTGAGCCAGACCAACATGCAGTTGTGAGTACTCTTAATACTCCACAGATTATATGAGTTTACAGTAGAACAGCAATGTTGTTAATTTCTTTACTACAGGAAAATAATGAAGAAACATTGACAGCTGTTACAGAGGAGGAAGCAACAGAGACACTTTATGAGGTTTACATCTTACAATGGAAAATATAACAATTGAATAAAATGTGGTACTATAATAAAACCATAGACTTTCTATGTCTCTAACAGAGTGATGATGGAAATGAAGAGGGAGAGGGTCCAGCCAGTTCTCCAACAAACCTTTCCTCAGTAAGATGTTCAGCACTGATTTACAACCAACCTAAGTAGGCATGTACTATGAATGTCAATGCTATTTTCTGTGTTTCAATAGCTCCCTGTAAAGCAGCTGTACAAGACCTATTTGATCAAGAAAATAAAAAAATGCGACTTGGAAATGGAACACTTCAAGCAGCAGAGCCAAAAGACCAAGATTGAGATTTTACTGCTGGAACATCAGTTAAGGGTGGGTGAAGTGGTCAGAGATGGACGAATTATTTCAGTGTTTGAACAACATAATAATATACTTATTAATACTTTGTGTACAGGAAATACAGGCGACCAATAAAGCCAGTTGAACAAAAAATCTGTTTATTCTTCTTTCAACATGTTGAGGTGATGGGTCAAAGGAAATGATTGTGACATATGGTGTCTCTGACTGCTCTTCCATCTTGTATGTCCGTGGGAGGGTCAGGATGTTCATGGTTTGGATCACTGCTGATGTTTGGTTCAGAAGGACAGTGTTCTCCTCTAATTGTGGCAATGTTGTGAAGAATCACACATGCCACAAAAATGTCACATGCCCTTTCTGGGGTGACCCTGAGTCTTTGAAGGCACTGGAACCGGGCCTTAAGCATTCCGATAGTCATTTCAACTCTGGCTCTTGTCCTGCAATGAGCCAGATTATATCGCTGCTGTGGGCCCGGTTCAGGGTCAGGGTTAGGGGTAAGCAAATAGGGTAAACATGGATACCCCCTATCACCAAGCAAGTAGCCAGTGAACTCTCCTAAGACAGAAGGATACACTTCAGTTCAAATGTCCCTGTAGCAATTGGTCTTTATATATTTTAAAGTATTTTCAACTCACCATGTCCAAATTTTGTGCTCAGTGTACATTCACGAAAAATTCGTAAGTCATGAACAGAGCCTGGCCACTTGGCTTCCACATTTGTGATAATGTTGGCAGCATCACATATGATCTTCACAGTGCAGAGAACACAAATTAGCATCCATTACTATAATGACATCACTTGTTAGTGTGAAATGCTACAGGGAACTATGTACCTGTACATTGATGCTGTGGAAAGACTTCCTGTTCACATAGTCCCCTTCATTTACTGAGGGTGCAATGATTGGAATGTGGGTGCCATCTATACAGCCAATCACGCCCGGGAACCCTGAAAATAGCTGCAACATGTAAGTAGTAGTTCAAGTATCACCACATCATGGATTAGGTTTTGTTCATCCTGATACCTGCAATTTTGTGGAATCCCTCTTTGATAAATCTTGTGGGTCTGTGACCGGGGAACACCACAAACGAGTGCAGGAGACGTTTCAGTGCAACTGTAACATTCCTGACTGCCCGACAGACGGTAGCCTTGGAAACGTGCTCAGCGTCACCAATATTGTACAGAAAGCTCCCGTTTGCAAAAAAAACGGAGTGCAGTACAAATAATATGTAATGAACTGAGAGCATGTCCGCGATGTGTCACATGAGCAATATATGGCCTGAGGATGTTATCCAAATAAATTATGGATTGTGCTGAGAAACGGTAACGTTCACACAGGAAATCATCAGGGAATGATAATATGTCCAAACGCGCTCTAACCACTCTCTCCCGGCGGAGAGCTCTGCAGAGAATTTGGGCTCCAACATCTACTGGCTCTTCAAGGAAGGGGCACGCCATGTCTGACACTTCCTACAGTCAGGTTTCCGACAAAGAGGCGGGGACAGTCAGGGTTAGTTGCAGTAAACCTGCTAGGGGGCAGGTTAGCTTCACGGAGTGTGTCGTCATGGTGACTCACTCAGGCTTCATCTGAACTCGCTTTGTGAAACCGAAGACCCAGAGTTTTCGTTCACTCAGGGTGTACTTACTCAGAGTTTGCACTAAACCGGCTTCCTGAAATAGGGCCCAGGTAGTAGAAGGCAGCGTGGACCCAATTGCAAGACACAATGCGAAGGCAAGGATAGCTTTTCACTAGTTTATTGTGTATATACACAGTTAACAGTGACATGGTGTGAATTTAGGAGCCCTGGTTCAGTCGTGTGACACGTGAGTCTCTGGGGGGAAGGGACACTGCAACAGAAAGAGAGATCTGTTAGTGGTCGAGACAGTAAACAGGAACACTGGAATGGAGAGTGGCTTGAGTTTGCAGGCGAGAAGACGTGAGTGAGGAAATCTGAGTGAGTGTCCAGGAGCAAGCAAAATCCAACCTGTTATCCAGGTGCAATAGGAGCCAGTGGGCAGGAGGAAAGGGAGGTGAGACAATGAAAATCCAGAGAAGTGTGATGCCAAACAGATGAATAATCCTGAGGGTGAGATCAGCGGCCAATGAAAGAAGTGAGTAGTTCAGTGTCACATGGACTCATCGCGTGGCTGCTTGGAGGGAGAACCCACCCACCACTTTAATCACACTCTAGATCTTGTTTTAACATATGGCATAGAAACTGAACATTTAACAGTGCTTCCTGAAAACCCTCTCCTATCTGATCATTTCCTGATAACATTTACATTTACACAGCAGTGGAGAATAAACTTTATCACAGTAGATGTCTTTCTGAAAGCGCTGTAACCAGTGTTGGGCAAGTAATTAATTATAGTTACTAGTTACTTCTTCAAAAAAGTAACTGAGTTAGTACCTGAGTTACAAGATTCTAAAAGTAATTAATTACTTGAAAAGTAACTATTGCGTTACTTTAAAAAAAATGTTTAACCGTCTGGGGTCCAGGGTATAATTGGTGTAATTTTTAACTACTTTTGGTGTTTCTTCTACATTTCACCTTTAAAAACTATTTACTTTGCCTTGTTTGGTATCATCCTTTTCAGCACAACCTCACGTGTCAGTTATGTTTTCATTTTTACATACTGTATTAACACAATTGATCTAAAATCAGACAAAAAACATAAAATCCGAGTAGAAAAAGTTATATTTTTTACTGTAACAACCAAAAAACATGTTTAACTAGAATGTGCATTTTCTGAAGAAACTGCAGTGTGAATGCTTGAATCTGAATGTATGCACTGAAATGAATTAATTGCTGAATTTTAAGTTAAAAATTTTGAATGAGATAAAAAAAAAAAACTGAATTTAATCTGAAAACAAAAGTGCTGAACTGCTAAAAGCTTACAACCACAGAAGAAGAAGTTGGAAAATAGCTAAAAATGTTTTAAATGTAAATTAGAAAAACCTAAGAAATGAGAAAAGAAAATTTAGAGTCAGAAAACATCTGAATGAATATTAAAAGTTCATATTCTTTAAATCACTGAATGACTCAAATGTGATCCCTCCACTTGGATCCACACAGTTTAAAAAGTTTACATTTCTGAGCTTTCAAAGACACTGTGTTGGAAAGAGAACAACGATGGCGACGTTTTGAGGGTAAAATGATGGCTGTACAGCAAACACTGTGGACACAGCAGCAGTTGAAAGAGAAGTGTTTAAGATGAATCTTGGGACAGTGGCAGGCAGAGCTCGTTAAGCAGGCAGATGTGAGCCTGGTTGCTATAGTGACTGCACCCAATGGCTCCATACACACGGACACAGACATGCACCTCACTTTTGCTGCTTAAAATGAACAGAAAAGTCAGGCCGAAACAAATCGTTCCCAAATGAAAAGTACAAGTTGTATTGACAAAATTCTTTCACCGTGAGTGACAGCAATGTCTAGTCTACTGAATTCTCAGTTTTCATGCCTGTGGAGTTTATTATATGGACGTGGTGGCAGTGTAAAGACACCATGCTCTTCTGATTTTCAAACGAACCTTCTGAGCCATTTTAACATTAGAGTCTATGGAAGAGTTGGAGGGAGGAGGCTGTGCATTGGTGACATTTATGAAAGAACCATAATACCTAGTACAATAATAAACACATTGGATGAAAGAGGACAGCGATGGCTACGTTTTGAGGGTAAAATCATACCTGTAGAGCAAACGCTGCGGACACAGCAGCAGTTTTAAAAAAGATTTTAAGATTAATTTTTTTGCTCCTCTCACTCTAGCAGTTGAGCTGTCTCACTCTAGCCCCAACATTCCGTCCCATACACACCCATTATAAACTCTGAAACGGGTGAAAAAACATCATGAAACTTAAACTGGAACTGAAGAAAAAGTATAATAGATATTGAAAAGATAAATACAAGTTGAATAGTTGAATGTCTTGTCTTCGTTTTAAAGTTTGAATGGTGGCTCTATGTCAATGTATGTGGAAGTAGCAGGAGTTTAAAAATGAGTAAGTTGAATGAGGATTTGAAGGGTCTCTCCATTGAAATACATGGGAAATTTTTGTTGAAAAAAGTTGAATAAAATTAAAAATATAAATGTTAAAAATGAGAAAAATAGAAGCAGTGATGTCCAAAAGAAGAGGAATCTAACGGTGTTTGAATGGTTTTTCTAAGTTGAACGGTTTTGAAGGAGATAGAGTACAAAAAACGTACGGAATAGATAATAAAATAGAAGAATAAAGATTACAACAACAATACTGTGAATGCTTTTACAAGCATTCACACTAATGAATCATATTTCATAACTTTTAATGCAAATATAAATTGCCAATTTTAAAATCATATGCAGACGTTTTGCAAACAAAGTTATTTGCAGCCATTTACCTTTTACCCCCTTTTTTTATAACCATTTCAAACTGTTTACATAACAATCAGCTGTTCTGCATTCAATAAGATGCCACACAAATTATTTGTGCCACTCCAAAAATTTCTGTCTACTATAAAGGAGAACATCACAGCCTGATACCTGCAGGTCTGACAGCAGCAGGTGTCTCACTCTCCTGTTCTCTACCTGGAGACAGCAGTCACCTCATTGTTCTGACACAAAACACAAAACACTAACTACACAAGACAGCACATTAACTACACACTCCAAACACACTAAACGTCACAAATCTCTCACATCTCAAAACTCGCTCTCTCTCTTTTTCTGCTGTCTTTCTCTCTCTCTCTTGCCGTCACTCCTAAAACTCTCCCCTCTTCCTAAACAACCAAATGTCATGTTGCCATATCACTTTTTGATTGGTCGACATTGTGCATTTTTCCACCAAAATGAAAGGGCTGGGTTGTTGTTGTTTCTTTTTTTTTGGTCATAAGCAGAGAGTGCTTGCTAGCGCTGTCCTTAGACAGTAAACGTGACGAAACTTTTGAGGAAAAACACGCATATATATTGTTTATCATGACGCTGGTTTTACGTGGCCTATCAACACAATTTAAAAACTGGTATAGGGCTTTGGAGTTGACGTCACGCCGCAGTGCATTGTGGGAGCGCGGCACCATTTTAGCAGGCCATGAATCAAAACAAACACACTGTGTTGGAAGGAGGATTGCTACAAAGCATATTTAAAAGCAGCTCAAAAGAAAAAGGACCGTATAGAGACAGATTGCGTCCGGATGCAAAGAGACGGTACTTGCAAAAAATAGCGTGCACTGGAAATGTGGACCCGTATGAAATACAGCAGTGGAGTAGAAACCCTGAAGACCAACCGCTATTGACTTAGCTTGATATATTTTCTTACCCTCTTCTGTGGAGTTTCGCAATTATAAATCTCTGGAGGCTCACATCCACCAAGGACTGGGTACAAGATTTAGCTATTTTTAAGTTGTGAATTCGCCGTCATTCAAACAAAAAGTCAGCTTGAGTACTGCGAGTAAAATGCGTTTGATTTCCCTCCGAACATTCAGATTAGTGCAAGCATGAATTAATTCATGAGAGGGAAATTACAGTGAGAACATGTGGAGGCTCTGTCAGATGGATAACATAGTGAGTTCAGTGCATTGATGTGACATTGTCCTGAAGCATTTAGTTATTCTCTATGGTTAAAGAAATTGCACTAATTAATTCATATTTATTATAAATAATCCTAATTATACATCTTGCTTCCGTGTTTATGTCCTGTGTCACTAAAAATACATTCTATTTTAGTTTTATACATTGATTAATGACCTGCAGAATCTCCTTATCATATTAGGTGTCCATAATTGTCACTTAAAGTCGAACTTTATGCTTTCTTGAAAGTGATTACATCCTTGCATTACATACTTTAGGTTCATTTTTTGCAGGCGGGTTTCTTAAAAAAGAACAGACAGATTTAGAATATTACATGCAGCATTCTATAGATGGTGACATAAAAAGATAAAAAATTACATGTATGTGCTAACGTTCTAAACACTTTGATATATTTATGGTAAATGGATTTAAAAGTAGATAAAACACACTTGTGTCTGCATTGGCTCATTAAAGTTCTTGTCTTTAAATTAACTTTGTCTGTGTGTGTTTCAGGTACTGCACTCTCAAAGACTGAATTGCAGCCATGGGTCAATGTGAGCATCACAGGGAAGGTTGAAGACGCCCACAGCATCTGTATGGCCGGAGTCGCGCAGATCTGCACCCATGTCGCTGCTCTTTTGTTTTAAGTAGAAGCAACAGTGTTGATCCGTGGCACAAGGACTGTTACAGATGAACCTGCATACTGGGTTTTGCTGGGTAATATGACCAAGATACAGCCAGAGGTTGGCCGTAAGATGGACTTCTCTTCAGCTGCCCCAAAAAAGGCTCTGAATCAAAAAATAAACAGACCATCTGTAGTGACAGGTAAAAGAAGCCGTCCTCAGAAAAATTCCACCTGCTACCGAGGAGGAGTTGTCTGAACTGATGGGAAAGATTTCTCCAAGCATAGTTCTGTTCTGAATAACCCATGTTTTATTTAGGGGTCTACATTTGTGCCTGAAGTGCACTGCCATGTAAATAATTAGCATTTACTGAATATGTACTTACTAAGTACCACTGTTCAAAAGTTGAATAAAGAAACAAACAAATTTTTGCCTTTTTTTTTTTTTTTTAAATTAAAACCACTTTGTAGAACATCATATCAGTAACAATGTAGAATCAATGTCATGTATAATTTACAAATGACAAAATGTTCACATAAAATCATGACAGCATTTAAATGATATCACCCACTACCAGCATTCTGTAACTTACTGTCTCTTTTGAAAACCTATCACTACATATACAGCACAAGACTTTTAAGAGTATTTAACAAGAGCATTTTCCCTGGTTTTACTACCACGCTGGGGCACATGTTCACCAAAACGCATCAAACCTTCGCCATCTTATCCAGAAGGGTCACCTCTTCACCCTGATATGGAAGAAGTAATCTGATTGGCATGACGGTATGTAGCATGTAGTTTGAAGCAGGGATGGGAGTGCCCCATGTGTAGCGATGAAACCCAGTCAGGATTTGTTTCATCCATTTCATAGGCTGGTTTGCCTGCAATAATGAAAAACAATTATCAATTCTATAAATAGAACGTATATAATTCTATAACTGTTTACAACTGTTTATAACTTGCATAGTTCATATTTCTGTATAGCTTTTTATTTCATATTTCTGTATAGTTTTCATATTTATATCCTGCTCATAGCCTGTACATACTTATAGTTATAGCATATTCAGACCACTTTCTGTGATATATATATATATATATATATATATATATATATATATATATATATATATATATGTATATATACACATGTATATATATATATATATATATATATACATATATATACACACACATATATGTGTGTGTGTATATATACATATAGGGCTGTGCGATATGACTAAAATCTCATATCCCTATATAACACATTTATCATCCTGACAACGATATAAATCACAAAAATGTAACATTTTCTGTAAGTTCTGTGAATCTCGGGCAACTCAGCTTGCGTGAAGTGTTTCCACTGGGCCTTTACCTGGAGTCGAGTGTTTTACAGATGCATGAAATTATACATTTTTAGACATAAGTTGTAACGGCCCCCATTTTCTTTCAAAGTTTGACTCTAAGGTTTATTTTTTAGCATCTGACGGCTCTTTTTTGCTTTTCATCCGTAAACTGCATACTCTTTCACGTGATTCAGTTTATTTTGAAAGGTCTCAACAGGATCTTGAGCCTTATTGTGAAAGGTTTACGAGGAACAAAAAACAATGAAAAAAATATTGCTGTAAACAGTTTATTTTACGACACCACGAAACAAACGATAACGTAATAGGAAACGATAGATGTTTTTATATTGTCATCCGATATATATCGCCCTAAACCATTTTTTAATTTAAAGGAAGTTACAAAAACATAGTCGACATCTCTCTACAGTGTGAAGAACAAAATAAGTGGTGTGAAGTCCACACCCTACAAACACGTTTACCAGAGAAGTTGGTCTAATGGACCAGTGTGACGTGACTTTTGCTATGAACACTGATAAGGTGACTTGTACCGTATTTTCTTTCATTAGTTTACAGTCAGTCACAACTTTGTTGTATTGGACTAAATGTGCAATGTTTGCTCAGTTCCACTATGGTTCACCTAGCTCTGAGCAGGTGACCTATATGCCTAAAGGACTCCTGTAAGTGAGTGAGTTTGAGTTCCTGAGACTCATTCCTCCCCACCTCTGTCACCTGAAGTCTTTTTTTCTTGCTTATTTTGTTTATGTGCAACCACAAAAGTGAAGAGGGGAGGGGAAAAAAGACTTTTACAACTATTTAATATAAAATGGGTTGACAGTAGGTATAGTTTATTTACAGTATACGTCATGCTATAACATAAAAGGCAAATGTAAAGCCAACAACAAAATGAAATGTAGAATTGTAACTAAGTTAAGGCTTAAATGCATATAAAATGACAAAATATTCATTCATAAATCAATTAAAAAATACATATTCAAATAAGGCTGATGCTTTGATTACACAACCAAAAAGGAAAAAGCTTATTGTCAAATAATGGTGGTGGAAGTCTTGCCACCACATTGGTTTATTTTAAGACCAGATTAAATACAAAACGGACAAAACAAATTACACACAACACACACACTCACACACACACAAACAAATATAAAATTGGCAAGATAAGTGATTATACATTGCCATTTTTTCAGTTTTAACTTAAACTGAGAGTAACACATGTTTGGGTTACAACATATAACATTTTTTAACTCCGCCCATAAGAAGCAAAAACCTCTCTGATTTTAAATTTGGCCCCTGTGAAGCACTGTACTGCTTCCATCTTGCATTTTCACTGCCCATCAGAGTCACACATACATGTGTGACTTAGTGGACTTCTATGTTGAGCATCATTCCACGGTATTCATGCCCCAAGGTGGCGCATCAGGTTGAGAGCATGACCAGGAGCATACTCATTTATTTTTAACCATAAGCCTTCAATTCATAACACAGAGCTTTACAGTCACTTTCTGAGAGACATCTAGAATCTTCAGTGTAAACAACCTGAACTGTGACGTTAGCCCATGGGGCATTGCAGACACGGGAGTTTCCCAGCAGTGTTTGCCCTTCATCCCCTGCATGTGCACTTGTTTCCCAAAACATTTAACTTGTGAGTAAATGAGTGAAATTCAGTCCACCGTTTACTCCCAGTTCCTGGGAGCAATCTAAAGTTAACAGAAGCACAGAAAGTGACTCAGAGGTGAAATAGAAGATAACCTTGAAAGCTGGAGTGATTAAAGGTTATCGCGTGAGGGCTGTTTTTGGTATTTTGCCTTTTATGGGTGGAGTAATGAAACATTGTTCCTTGCATTTGTAACACTACTGAATGCAGAACCTTGTATGACAGCTTCTATTTCATTTTTCAGTGGCTTGAAGGTTTATTTAGTATATTTTTATGAGACACTTTATAACAGTGCTCATCATTCAGAACTTTTAAACCTTGACCAGATTAAACTGAGTTCTCCAGGATTGCTTTGAGCATATTTGTTTAACAATACAAAAACTAAAATTAAAAAAAAAGAAAAGAATTAAAAACTAAATTTGATAACGAGTCACAGCGGCTCAGATTGAACTTGGCAGCAGGCTGAAAATAATAAGAATAATAAGATGTGTGTATTACGGTCATGTGGTTGATGAAACGTTGCCGACGAAGCTGACATGAGAAGTGGCACGATATACATGAATAGCTACACAGTATATAAGCATTCACTTTTATGTTAACTTGGCCACTCAGCTAATGGAAGACTATTTCTGATGCAAATATATTTATTTTGTAAAGAGTAAAGAAAGTAAAGGACTGTATAAAAAAGACAAATAAATCTGTGAAACACACCAAAAAAAGGTTAAAAAGGTTTTCCATGTAGCTGCCTGGAGCATTTTTTTTTTCCTGTGAAGTCACATAGAAAAATGAAATTTTAGGCCTGTGATTTTCAGGCCAGAAAGTGCTGAGAAATCATCTTTGGATGCCCCCGATAATACTGTCTGGAGGATATACTCAATAAAAGAGCACCTCGTCACAAAATACTGGCAATCTGGCACATTTTTTTGGATCCCAGTAGCGGGCTGTGTGGTTCATCCGAGGACCAAAGTGACGATGTCACAGAAAACAGGAGGGCAGGAGACGCGTGAAGGGCTCAGATGAGGGAGATCCGTATAGGGATGGCGGGAGAGTCTGTCCTGTGATGAGGGGAGTGATGAGACACCACGTGTTCCACCACTGCGTGTTTAGACATGTGTTTCATAAGGTAGGTCTCCTAAGAAGAAGCAGAGGAAAGCTATTTAGATGTGACCGTTGCCCCTTAATTGAGACTTAAAAATATGACTCGGGTTTTGAACTCACAGAGGTGTACGACCTGCCGCACATGCTGCAGCAGTAGGCCTTGGCGTTTTTTATGGCATGTGCAGACAAGTGGATTTGAAGTGAGGCAGAGTCTGAGTAGGCACGGTAACAGTTGGAACATTTGAAGGGCTTGTCTTTGTTGTGCTGCCTCTGGTGAGACTTTAGAGAGAAAACGCACGCACACAAAGCCAAATGGTCGTCAGGCAAGTTTAAGGGGGAAAAATAAAAAAGTATGTCAGAGTTCATGTTTACCTACCTGCAGATTAGACAGCTGCGTAAAAGCTTTTTCACATCCAGGATGGGCACATTTATAAGGCCGATCCCCTGTGTGGATTCTGAAACGAGAAAAATGAACCAACAGGTGAGATGGGAAGCCGGCAGCTTGTAGATGTTTGCGATCTACTTAGTTTTGAATGAATTCAAATGGTTGCTCAAGTTACAAGGACGTTTGCACAGCAATGAATAATAAGTGTTGTCAGTGAGGTTAATTCGGTCATGGAAAGTGGAAAAAAAAAAAATGCCAGCAAAAAGCAACACAGATGCTTGAAAGAATGGTCAACCTTTAGAATAAAGTCTCTCCTTTGAAGCAAGAAAGAGACTTCTTTCCACTTTTAGGTTTGTACTTGATGATGGCGATGTGACGTATATGCATGTGTCCTCAGAAGCCTTATTTAACACTGTGTTGTTTGGTCAGGCTGGGTGGTCTCCTTTGTCATGTCATGAACTGGTAACTCTCATTTATAAGGCTATTCTTGATTTGTTCACATCTTACTCACTGACTTACATTCACCAAAAAGTTTAATTTAATTCAATTTCATTTATATAGCGTCAAATCACAACAACAGTTGCTTCAAGGTGCTTTACACAGT
This sequence comes from Perissodus microlepis, assembly GCF_051167445.1. Classification (NCBI taxonomy): domain Eukaryota; kingdom Metazoa; phylum Chordata; class Actinopteri; order Cichliformes; family Cichlidae; genus Perissodus; species Perissodus microlepis. The sequence goes on along the minus strand of NC_140465.1, from coordinate 21,433,195 downwards.
AAGGTAAAGACCCTATAATGATAAAAAATAGAGAAATCCCCAACAATCATATGACCTCCTATGAGCAAGCGCTTTGGCGACAGTGGGAAGGAAAAACTCCCTTTTAACAGGAAGAAAACCTCCAGCAGAACCAGACTCAGGGAGGGGCGGCCGTCTGCTGCGGCCATTTGGGGATGAGGCAAGGAAGACAGGACAAGAGACGCGCGGTGTTAAAGAACCAAAGATTAATAATGTGAGAAGTTATTGGTTATTCCTTTAGTTTGCCCCAAAGGTTTGTACTGAATTTGGAAAAAGAGCAATCAAATTTTCAGCTTCTTTCTCCTTGAATCAGCTGCAGAATCAACTAAAACTTAAGGAACCGGTCTCAATTAATGAATTTAAGGCAATTTTAAGTGAGTTCAATGCAATTACTTTAGCCTGCAAATGTTTTTGCTGGAATATTATTACCTAGAAAATTACTTTTATTTACACCCGACGTTTATATATTTTGGTTGTTTCTGCATTTATTTATTTATTTACAGCTGATTGCAAAGAGACACTGTGACCATAATCTTCTCCTGTCCAAAGTATGTGTTCAGTATAAGTTCATGTAATTATCTGTCAAGGTGAAAAATGAAGCTGCCTTCATGACATGAAAATCTCTAAGTTCAACACACTTAGCTTACCCATTACTCTCACATCATGTTAAAACCATGTGGACTTCTGATGGTTCTGCCTCTTGTGGACGCTCTCTATATAATCATGTTCATGACTTCTTGCTGGTAACCCTAATTAGTTTTGATAGTATTACATGACTTTTCATTCTTTTGTTGCTTGCATCAAACTTCAGAATGAACATTGAAAAGAAAACTATACTATTTCTTAGTGTCTGACTTTATTATGTTGTCATGGGACTATTTAAATTAAATACAGGGTTTAAATGAGTTTAAAAAAAGATGCATTTTCTTTTCTTTGCTTGTACCTGGTTGGCTGCCCTTTTGCCTTTAACAGCCTTTAATCTTTACGGCATAGATTAATCGAGGTACTGGAAACATTCCTCAGAGATTTTGAACCATATTTATATGAGAGCATCACACAGTTGCTGCACATTTGTCCGCTACACATCAACGATGCCAATCTTGCCACCCCAAAGTTGCTCTATTTGATTGATATTAGGAGACTGTGGAAGGCCATTCGAGTACAGTGAATTCACTGCCATGCTCGTGAAACCAGTTTGAGGTGATTTGAACTTTGTGTAATGGTGTGCTATCCTGCTGAAAGTAGGCATCTAAGTACAGATGGGACTAAGGGGTCCAAACCATGCCAAGGAAATATCCCCCACACCATTACACCATTGTTTATGCCAAATTCTTACCCTACAGTCCCGATGTCATATCAGAATTTATGAATCTGGGGCCAGACAATGTTTATTCCAATACACTGTAGTCCAGTTTTGGTGAAGTTCAGTTTCCTGCTCTTAGCTGACAGGAGTGGCATCTGGTGTGGTCTTCTTCTACTATAAGCTCATCTGCTTCAAGGTCTAAAGTAATTTTTGTTCAGAGAAGTAGTTGAACAGTCAAAGCTAATAAAATGAATGTTTATTTGTACATTTCACAGAGAATTCCAACCTTTTTGAAAACCGGGCTGCACAACAGGCTCAAACGTCAGCTCCTGTTCTTACAAGTTACCATTATTTATAGAGCCAGTTCACGTTAAATACAAACTAAATATGTCAAGTTCAAGCATATATTTTCTCTCATGTTGTAGTATTAAGTGATCCTCATTAGGAAACACTGAGCTGTAGGGGAAGATCCAGCTGTCACGTTAAAATAGGACTCGTGCATTTATGTTTCCTGTGCTTTTAGAAGATGACAACATAATAGCAAAACAAACTATCACAAATACACTGTAAACATTTCAGACCTGGTGTGCTGCTGAAGGTGGGAGAGCTGGCGAAAACATTTCTCACAGTAGGTACAGCGATAAGGTTTGACGCCCAGGTGTATGCGCAGGTGCTGGGCTAGGTAGGACGCGTTCGCAAAGGACTTGGTGCAGTGAGGGCACTTGTGAGCCTTCGCCTCTGTGTGTGTTTTGGAGTGAATCTGCATGTCTGACTTAGAGAAGAAGGTCAGCGGACAAACTTTACACCTGCGTCAAAAACAGAAACAGAGATGCACTTGTGAATATTCTTCCAACCCCCATTGTTTCAAAAAACAGCAGAAGTGTCGTCAAACCACTTTGCATGTTAACGCCGTGAGGAAGCTGTTAAAGCTATGAGGAAGCTCTTTCTTGTATTATTATTGAGCTGAAATGAGCTGCTGTAAATGCAGGTCTTTTGCTACCTGTAGGTTTTTCCCTCTTTGGCAGCAATGGTGATGCACGACTGGTCGTTGCCTGAGGCTAGAAATGGGTAGGGCACCACCAAAAGAGATGACCCGTTCTCTGCCTTTATCTTCTTGCGTCCTCGTTCCTGCTTTGGAGGAGGACCGAGGAGTCCCACGAGTCCACCGCTGTTTTTCCCAGGCTCCATGCCGTGGCCGGCCAACCCTGAGATGAGGTGAGGGGAGGGAGCTCCACCCAGCCGGCTGTGGCTGCTTGAGGTGGGCGTGGTGGGGGTGATGATCTCCGAGGTGTTTAGGTTGCCTGTTCTGGATGCCAGCGCCACACCTAAGAGATGGAAGACAAAGACATGATTGCAAAGCGTTTACCTTTCAGCTGGCATAAATCCAGAGAGGATCAAATAGATATTCACAGATATTTCATATTTCCTGGGGTCTCCAAATGTTTCATTTTAATTTAACAATGAAGATAGCATCTGTCTAGTGATTCATTAGCTTGTAGAACAACCTTTAACACCAATAACTTGAATTAAACGTTTTCTCTTTGACACCACTCTTCTTTACAGTGTGTCTTTGGTTCGCTGAGGTGAGATTAAGGTACTGCCACAAAATTTTGAGGTGTGGACTTTGTAACACTGTGATTTTTTCTTTTTCAGCCTTTCTGTTGTAGATGTTGCTGCTCTGCTCGTGATCTATCTTGTCCCGTTGCATGACTCTGGAATATTTTGGTATACAGAGGAGCTCATAGTTGACTTTAGGACCTCAAGGTGCCTCTTGCTGAAAAACAAGCCCAAATCATCTCCCCTCCACTACCATGCTTGACAGTTGCTTTGAGGGGAGTGTGTTTAAATGCTGTGCCTTATGGTCAAACATCCCCACTTTGTTTCAGGACTGATTTGTTCAGATGCAACTTTTCAAACCTAAGGTGCATTGCACGGTCTGACCTCGGGGTGAATTTGCTGGGACATCCACTCCTGGCAGGAATGTGGCCTTGTGTTCACACACATACCTGAATGCTTCAGACCAGCAAACCAACAAAACTTCTACTTTTATAGAGCTGCTCTCACTTGCTGATCGTCAATTATTCACATATATTTGATTAGCAGCACCTGGTTTCTACTTACCCTTTAACTTCACATGGAAGCAGTAAAAGTGTACTAGTGTTTCCACTTTTTCTTAGGACTGCACACACAAGTATTATTTGCCTGGCAATAGGACTGGCATGACTTCATTAAGCCGTGACACAGTTTAGGCACCTGGACACAATAATGCTGCACATTGTAGCATGCCACAGAAAATCTATAAATTTGCATGTACAGTCAAATGGAAATAACTTGATGCTGCATCTGAGTTTAGTTGATCCATTTTACAATGATGAAATATCCCAGTCTGCAGGTGCTTAAGAGCACAGGTAGAGTTTAAACTGCAGTTCCTTAGTTTAGGTTACCATGTGGCTTTGCTCACATTGTCTACATCCATCCATCCATTTAAATTCTCTCATCTTAAAATACAATGTATTCATTATAAAGCTGTGAAATCTTAGTGTTTAAAGTTAGCTCTGTAAATATGGTAAAAGGTAAATGGCTGTTATCCAACACTTTGCTACTCAACTTAAGCACTTTATAAAATATGCCTCATTGACACCCATTCATTCAATCACCTTTTCTGCACCTAAATGCTTTCTAGCTAACATTTATACACATTGATACACCAAGATGAATACACCGAGAGCATCTTGGAGATCTGTATCTCACCAAGGATACTTTGGCATGGAGACTGGGCCAGCCAGCCACCAACCTTTCGATTAGGTTGATCTGCTCTACCTCCTGAGCTACAGCCACACCCATAAATATGTTTGTAATTCTAAATAATCAATAAAATCTGCAGAAATCTGCATGGTTACCTGAGACGTGGTTTGTTCTGGAAGGATGATCTATGAGTTGACGCAGATGCCAGTCTTCCCATAATCCTCTGGCTTTTATAGCTGCCTTGTCATCTAGATTCAAGTTTACATCTCCAAGAATACGGCCTGAAAGACAACCACACACACAGCCTGTGTAATTACAGACTAAATGCAATGAAATGACATTACAGTAAAATTATTAAAGAAATTTCACCAAATTTGAAGAATACACACACATATATGTGCGCCCTTACATAACTGTAACTTCCTGATATGTGGACATGTGAATAGACTTTTCATTACTAATTATATTAGCCTTTAATGAGGCAAATGACTCTTTGGAGGAGACTAAGGAAACTGGTGTGTACTTAGCGCTGGAGTACCTGTGACTGAGCTGGAGGCAGGGCGGGCGTGCAGGGCGATATCAGGCTGAGATGGGCTGTGGTTGTGAAGAACAGGCATCTGCTGGGCTTTGGATATCCCATGCTGGCCGCCTTCGGGCTGGCTGGAGGTAGCCAATAGGGGCTGCTGGGAAGGGGCTGAAGCAGGGGGCAGATGATGCGGTCTGATCTTCTCCGCCATCAGCTGCTCCTTGATTTTATTGATCAATACTAGGTTATCCAGCTGACAGCCAGAAAACAACATTTGTGACAAGAAAACAGCCATCAGTTCAGTCAGTCAGTTCATAAGGAAATGGTTCCCTCTTGTGGCTAACACCTGATATTACATGCGTTTCCAGCCATTTCCCTTTGGAGGCGCTTTTTTTTAATGATTTTTAAAACCAGAAAGAAGCCCAAATATATGGAAGCCCGTTTCCGCCACTAAAAAAAAAAAAAAAAGGATACACAACTCAAAATTTCGAGTTATTAACTCAAAATTTTGAGAAAAGTAACTCGAAATTTGAGTTAGCGCTGCCAATCAGTAATCTACGTGAATGACGTCATTTCCTCGTTACCCAGAAGCTGAAGCACTCAGCTACAAATGCTACAGCTAAGCTACCGGTATTACGTGAATACACAGATTGCTGAGTGTTTTCAGCCTGACTTCACAAATGATGAAATCCCTGTGTTATTAGCTGAATCACATGGTGTTACTATCAGCAAACGTACTCGCGAAAGCGCCAATTTGTTGGGATCCGTTTTTGAGTGCGCGTTCCTCTGCGCCATATGCTTCCGGGTAACAAGAAAGCGACCTCATTCACGTATATTTTTGATTGGCAGAGCTAACTCGAAATTTTGAGAAAAGTAACTCGAAATTTTGAGTTATATTTCTCGAAATTTCGAGTTAATAAGTCGAAATTTCGAGAAAAGTAACTCGAAATTTCGAGTTATGGATACTAGCTTTTTTGTTTTTATTTAGTGGCGGAAACGGGCTTCCATACAAATAGGTAGTAGCTACTGAATAATGCAGAAAAAAAAATTAAAAATAAAACGTGACTTCCTCTGAGTGATCTTCAACAATCCTTGGTGTCAAGGTTTGTATGACTGTTATTTAAACATACACTTACACTTTCTCTATATTCATTTTATTGACAGTATTCAGATGGGAAGATTTATGCTAACTGTGTTGCCAAAACTAATCGGCAGTTAGCACAACTTAGCTTAAAGAATGGAAAAAATGTTTTAAAAAATAAAAAACTAGCCTAGCTCTCTCCAAATTAAAAAGCTTTCCCCCAACATGCCACACCTGTTTAACTGCAATAAATAAAAAAACATGAAAATAAATCAGAATGTAGTTTTACCCGAAGTTATGTGTATATCTTAGCCACACAATGCTAAGCTATAAAATATTTCAGTGCTAACCACCTTCAAAATCACAGCTTTTTAAATATTAAATATTGTTTTTTTCCCCAGGTTAATCGAATTACATATCACCATTTAAGGATTTAGTTGTGCTCATGTTTTTATTTAAATCACTGTACATACACTAGTTATGTGCTTTTTAAAAAAAGAAAAATTCATGCTAGGCTAAGCTAAATAGTTTCTGGTTGTAGCTCTATATTTAACAAACAAATATTAAAATTTAATTATGTCAGAAAAACTAATAAATGTTTCCAAGTGCAGTAAGGTGCAAACATCTTAAGCTGCCCCTCATTTCTGTATGTTTTGCTAGGAAAATAGATACAGGCAAAGTGATTTACTAAAACGTGCTAGCATAAAGGTAAAACATATACTTTTTTTTTTTTTTAAGTGTAACAAGCTTAAAGGCAAATATTTTCCAAGGCAGTGTTTAATTTTCAAGGTTGCCATTCACAACCTGAACTGTTAGGCAAGCTTTCTTTCTTTAAGTAGTCTTCAGGAATAGTTCTCCAGACTTCTTCAAGGACATTCAAAGCTCTTCTTTGTGTGTTGGCTGCCTTTTTTTTCTAGTCTCTATTGTGATGATTTCACACTGCTTCAATATTGTTGCGGTATGGGCTCTGGGGAGACCAATCCAATCTATGACTGATAGAGTTGCACTGAGTTTTTCTATCCAGGTATTCTTTTAATGCATTGGCAGTGTGTTTGGGATCATTGTCAGGCTTTGAAATGCTTTCCAATTGGTATTGCATGGTGGTTCAGCCATCTGCGTTCATAATTCATCAATTTTGACAAGATCTGCAACAGTACTGGCTAAAATGTAGCACCAAAGTACGAAAGATGCTCCACTGTATTTTACGCATGACTGTAAACACTCACCTCTCCACCTTTATCATGATCTCTGCCATATATATATATATATATATATATATATATATATATATATATATATGCATACCTCAGTTTTTTTCTCCCTGGTTCCCTCCTTAAGAATGACTTCTCATCAGCCACCCTTCCATTGTACACAAAACCAAGATATGCCAGGTTTTCAGTTAATACCTCTTTTGGAATTACCTTGTTGGTGTAAAAATACTGTTTTATGCCTTCAAACTGTTTTAATTTTGGCATTTTTCATAGATCGTTATATTTAGACACCACACTGGTTGATCGCTTGAGTTTGGTGCTTTGTTTAAGCTTGACTGATTCATAAATCTGTTCCTCTGACAATGGTCAGGTACAAGGACTGGACTGAAAAGTGAAAACGCAGCCATGGTCCAAAGAACAACTTTAAGAGTCTGGACAACTACTGCTCAAGACCTATTTAAAACACTACAACAACACCTGGCTCTTTGGAAGCAAATTATGAAGAAATGAAATATTGAATGCTCTATTTGTCTAGATCGTTTAAAAATATATATTTTTAAAACAAAAACAAAAAATATTCTAAAAGTTACAGTCATGTAGAGTGTAGTGTTAAGATGTTTAGAAACAAGGGTGAATACCACAGTCACTCACCTGACCAGGCATGGCAGGAGGGGGAGGCCAAAAATAAGGGTTGTTAAAGCGGGGTTCAGCCATCCTGAAATAAATACATAGGGGTTATAAAAAAGGTGAAGGGTGCTCTAAATGCTCAGGACTGAGGAAACATCTGTAGTCAGACTTACAAGACAGGGATATCCACATTTACGTGTGATACCTTATCCCTGGTTCCACAGGTGAGTGATTGTTTTTAAGTTTTAAATCACAATGCAGGAAGGTATTTTGAGCACCCTTCACTGATTACCAGTTTGCGGCTCCTCAGATTGATCTTGTTTGAACCCACTGTTGTGAGAATCCTGGTAAAACGATGTCCTATAAATATTTATGTGTGGATCTGTTGTTCATGTAGCACACAGCGGTTAAAACATGTGTCAGTAGCTCTCCACCCGTGCAGCAGCTGACTGTTAGATGTGATAATTTGAGATAATCTTTTCCAGTCTTGTGACAGCATTTTCAAAGAAACCCTGTATGAGTCCCCCTGCTTCCCGAAAAGTGTGTGAGAAAATGCTGTTTTCTCACACTTCATCTTCATCACTGATAGCAGGGAGGATGCTTCCAAGTTGCATTCGGTGAGTTTTTTTTTTTTTTTTTTTGGGGGGGGGGGTGATGTCAGGCTTTTCCTTAAGATCTCCAACCACAAGTCAGCATGATGGGCATGCTGCCCAAGAGAGAGGCTCATGCAAGATTACGACAGCCAGCTAGAGGAACAGTTATCAGAGAAAACAGAAATGTTAGAAGCAAAGTGGCTCAGATCGTAATCACCCGCTTTTTCTGTCTCCACCTTGACACATGGGGCCCCGACTGGTTAAGAGTCTGATGGGCAACAGAGCAAAGTTTGCACAGAGTACAGCAAGACCCAAAAGACAGCCAGTGCCTAAACCAGAAGGTCAGTAATCCAATTATAAACACAGACTACATGTATTGCTTCACAGACACAACATGCTACACTCATTTGTAAATGACTCAGCTGTTAACCTTAATTGTTTTCTTCCCTGGTTGACTACGATGGCACAATGCGAGCACAAACCTAACAGTGCTTTATCGAGAAGCTGGTTTGACCAGGTGGGCAGAAACACTCCTATTTTTCAGGCAGAGAACGTTACTAACTGCTCAAGTCCTGACCCGAAGGCCTTTCTTTCCATAACTTCTCTTTTCAACCCTGTATGAAGTTCTTTTTAAAACATTTCGCATTGCATGCTTTGGCACACATCCCCATTCCTAAGTCTGTTTGGCTTAGCAGAGGCAGAACAGAGTCCACATGAGTGAGCCAAGAGAAACAAAACTGATATGTTCAGGGGTATGAGCGTACAGTGCACCCCACAAAATATTTCTCTAATGATGCCAGCGGGGATACGTTTCAGTTCCCGGACCATTTCTGTCTTAAGGTAGCAGGCACAGTTTAGCAGTCCGTCTGGCAGCGGACAGCTTTGTGTCGCTTTCAGACGCGACATCCTGACACACTGAAAACGCATGCAACAGCAGCGAAATGCTCAAGTCGTCAGCAGTCAATCAGCAGGTTAATTTTTACGTCCTATACAGTCAGGACTGCATTACTTTGCTCATTTAAGGACTGATTGTGCCAATTTTGGCCAGATTAGTTTCATTTTTTGTAGTACTGCATCTGACCTTGAGTATGGCAAGTTAAAGGTGTAATTATTTCCAGTCTATGGTTACTCTTGCTACAAAAGAAAAGGTAATCCAGGTGTTCAAGTTTTTAATAAAAATAAATAAATAAATCACGCGATGCAACAGCATGAAATGTCACTTAATAATTCTGTTTAAAACTCTGAGGTTACTGTGACACTTTTAAAATGTTACTGGTTTTATTCAGAAGAAATAAACTCCTGCAGGTGATGAATTAATTAAATCATATGATGCACTTGGACACATCACCCTTCTAGGCTAATGTGGCAGCTTTAGGCTTTTACCTTGACAAGGTCTGACCTGTCACCTTCTGAAATGTACGAGTCTTAAACATGTTCATGTTTACAGCTGCAGACATGGCAGATTAAAGTTCCCTATTTTGGGTTCGTTAATATTTATACCTTGATACTTTGTGGTTATTGTGACTATTTATTAATAGATTAGCAATATTAATAAGAGAAAGGGGTGTGAATATACACCCAGAAAATAGAAATCATGAAGCTGTCTTTTGTAGCATAAATAATTGGGTTAAATAACATCGACTTTTAAAGCTTTATGAAGGCTTCAAAAACAATCACGGTAAACATGCTTCATGCTGTTAATTTTGCATGAACTGTTATTGAATAAGTAGACTAATATATCTGCACATTTTTAGAGTCTAACGATCACACAGTTGGTTAGTCAGTCTCGGTCTGCTGGCAGCACATTTTAAATCCAGAACATCCTCTTTAAACCTCAATATTTCAGCTTTAAAAATAGATCAGACTTCGAGATTGCCTCTAAAAATTGAAATCCAACTTTCCCTGAAACAAAAGTTGGCGTTAACTTTCCCCATTTCTGTACCCGCTCTGCTTTTTTAACCCTCCGTTAAAAACAAAAAAGGGATCCGCTGTGCAAATCTTAACCCGAGCAGCTTTAAACACGAGCCGTTCCCTCCGGAGAGACACGATCCTCCGCTCTCCCCGGCCTGTCCGCCGCCTCTCCCACATTCTCAGACAGTTTATTAAAAAATTTCAGACAAAAGGAAAACAAAAATGGCAGCCCAGTCTTATTTTTATAAGCACTGGACGCCATATTCTGCAGATCCGAATATTATAAGCAGATAATTCTCCGGATGTGATTAAACGCTGCTGCGACGCATCTGCTAGCGGCATGTTTGCATTAAGCGTACGAATGATTGTTTACTTTGATTTGCAGGTTTGAATAGCCCGGCTCGGGGAGGAGAAAAAAAAAAAGCCCTGACACTTCCTACAACAATCATCATGCCTTTGCTGAATGCTCTGCAGCTGCTGAGCCATAAATCCAAACGTCGATGATAATCCTGACGCGCCGTGGAAGGTTTAAGTGGCACTGCGGCCGAAAAACGAAGTGATTATTCGCCATTAATGCGCTGCAAATGCGCTTTTTTGTAATTCCAACTTTTGCATGACTTAAATAGAAACGGTGACGAAGCGACACGGAGCAGCTGCGTGTGTGTGTGAGCGAGAGAGAGAGGGGGTAAGGAGGGTAAAAAAAGCAAAAAGAGGCAGAGAAATTGCATCGAGTGGCCAACATACCTGAACCAGCGAGCAAGGAAACAATTTTTTAAAAAGGATTAGAGTCTTCTTTCTGCTCGCTCTCAGTCGGACTTCAAATCTTCCGGGTCGCCTGCTGTTCACTTCTGGGTGCTGCAGGCGAGGAATTGTTCAATGTAAAAACACTGCGCTCAAACAGATTTTTAACCCATTTTCTGGCTTCTGGTTTCCTCGCAGATGTTGTGCGCATTTGCGCGTTAGATACACATTGGAAAAGTTCACATTTATCTGTGCACTGGTTGTTTTGGCAGTAAGACATTTTATCTTATTTTATTTTATTTAATGTTATATTATATATTTGCATATGAAAGGGTGTCTCTTTCTTGTGTCATCGCTGAGTACAGGTGTGCACACAAATAATAAAACACAAGTCCAGCTGAGGTTTTTTATTTTTGCTTTTGGTTTTGTTCGGTTTTTTTCCTCCATCAGAGAGAGAGAGAGAGAGAGAGAGAGAGAGTGGTGGGGTAACAAGTGCGCAGCCTAACAGTGGGATTTGCCCCTATGCAGGTGTAATCTGTTACACGGTCTGTAAAAAGCTGGCGCCCGTGTGTAGGAGATCATGATGGTCATGCACACATATGAAGTGTAATCCTCTCAGCAGCAGCAGCATGACAGGCTGCTAATATGCTCTGTGCTTAGCTCAGCAGGAGATGGCACTGCTGCCACAGAGAGGGCTTCAGCTGATGGTGAAGGTTTTGCCTCAATGATGAAAACAGGAGATATTTAGCATAGTCCCTTTACATTAGGGAATGGGACGTCTCTAAACTACCACTGGTCATTTATTACTGGAGGTAATGCCTGTGGTGGTTTATTGTATCTAACAATCCATTATTTAAGGGGACGATTGAGGCAGTATAAAACTGTCAGTGTGGTTCTCCAAAAGTTGATTCTGTTCATCTGGAACGTAGTGTTTTTAGTTTTCCCACTGAAAACACTACATCCAGATAAACGGAATCAACTTTTGGAGATTTATTTACCTGGATGATTGAGCGTGCATCAAGATGTCAGTGTGGTTCTTTAGTGATTGAAGAAAGGGGCTCATTAGTACGAAGTGAATCTTCTAAAAATTGTAATTTAATTATTTAATGTTTTTAGGTTTTTACATGCCCTCTCACTCTTCTTTGAGGTAATACTAGCACGTATTGAAGTAATCTCAAACTTTTATGTTTTTAGCAGCAGAAGTGCATCCCTTTTAACTGAAAATGGGGCTGTCGGTTTTTACAAACAAAGGTTTTGTTTAAATAAGAATAGGATTTGTGGTTTTTTTTTTCATAACGTTTATGGTCCATCCTGTGAAGTGCAAAAACACTGTACTGTTTCTTTGTCACTGGGCAGAAATGAGTTTGAAGGAGACAAGTTCAAAGGTGGTGAGTTTGGATTTTGCTTCAAAACAATTAATGTGTTAATGTGATGTTTTAGTAAGGTGGGTCATTTTTAATCGATTTGGTTGCTAGGATACTTGAGGAAGTAATAATATAGGATGTAGATAAGAACCTTGAATGGTCTATGATGTACCTGTGAGACAGGTTTGGTGTCCTGAGTGACTAGGAGGGAGTATGTGGACAGATGGAGGTTTGGAAGAGTCTAATGAAGAATTACTGCTGGTCTGTTTTTTATTTTGTTTTGTTTTGTTTTTCCCTTGGTGATGACATACTGCATGGCTACATTTGCGCCACATATAGTAGTAATTAGCACTTTTTCTTGGATTTTGTTCCTTGTGTGAAATGTCTGTTTGATCAGATGTGAGAGCCACGGAGTGCTTTCTTTCTTTTTTGTAAAATTAAATTTTTGAACTGTATTTGTACATGAATGTGAATATTTTCTTTAGTGATTTATCTTTTACTGCGTACAGAAATTTGTCTGTGTTGCTTTAACTTTTTTTCCAGCCCGTCACACTGCACAATGTCACAGCCATCAGTGTTAGCTTTAGTCCTGTGGCAGGGTGGAGCAAACCAACTTTGATACCTGCTTATAACAGTTAAAGCGCTTAGATTGAAGCCTGTGCTTCCGTGTGATGTTTTGCTGCAGGTGTAACATATACTTTATGCTATAAAATGCTGAATTCTAAGCTTGGCTTTGACACAAAAATCTCTCTAAAAAAAGAATTTCAAGGGACAATCCCAACATTTTTAAACAGCATGGCCCATTTATGGATTATATTTGACAAACATTGTTTGAAAGCACACATCCTCGTGATTTAATTGCTGTAAACTGTTTTAAGGTGCCAATATCACACCGGCGGTAGTTCTTTACTTTCTGATAAGACTGTTTACACAGCTGAGTGTGCTTCTTACCTTTTCTGTTGACTGTAGGGGTCCATGTATGTTTGACGCGCTGAGCTGCACTTGATGCTTCAAGCTTTTTGTCTTTGCTTGTAAAAGTAGGCTGAATATTTGGTGTTAATCTAATAATATCCAGCAACATACAACGGAGCCTTAATAAGATCAGATGATTTAGTCCAGGACTGTTGGATTATTGGGGTTTTTAACCTGCCAACAAGCAGCCTTAATGAATGATTTTCTTTAATGTGTCATTTACTAACATGCTGCAGCTCTCTTTACTCTCAGCATCCTCTTAACTATATTTGCTGTTAGCATAAGCGCAAGCGCTCACACACACAAACATTCAAATCTATGTAAAATGCATATCTCAGTGGGACTTCACCTCTTCCATCTTTGAAATGAGTCAGACAGAGAAAACAAAATGCATTCAAATGCCACTAAATACAAAGCAGGTGCACATAGAGAGCAGTGGGCTCTGATTTAATTGGCAGATCTCTGACTACACATATGTGGCTCTTACTTGGGCTGAAAGTAAATGTGGTCAGCTCATTTATATTTGCCAAGGAATAACACTATAACATAGGTAATGGCCACATTTTTCCTTTTTTATTTGTTGCCTCAAAGTTAAATTCCAACATACATACAAATTTATCTTAACTAACACATCCAGCTGTTTTTCATGGTGGCTGCAGCCAAAGCAGAGGTGCCCATGCCACCGCTTTCCCCCTTCCACCTCCTCCTGGCCTTCTGGGAGGCACCAAGGATTCTCTCACCTAGTCAGATGCAAACTAAAGGGTTCCTTTAACCCTGTTTTGATTTAAATTAAGCAAAATGTTTGGAAATGAGTTGCTGATTTATTATGGGAAATAATTCAATTTGCAAATGTCATCATTATGGTTACATAAGATGTCGAAAATGCATTTGTATTTCATCATCGATTTAAAATCATATTTAACACCCCAGTCTAACAGCTAGCTAATTGTGGCGCTAGCATTCTTTTCTCCTGTATGATCAAAGTTTTTGGGAGTACTCTATAACAAATAAATGATAAGCACACACACACACACACACACACACACACACACACACACATATGTATGTGTGTGTGTGTGTGTGTACATACATACATACATACATACGTATGTATGTGTGTGTGTGTGTGTGTGTATATATACACACACACACTTCACTGTGTATTTATCACATTTCACTTTCTGCTTTAGCTTCTTTATAGTTATCTGTCCTGTCTGTCTTGTGTTCACTTTTACTTCCTCTTGTTTCCCTGATTGTTTGCACCTGTGTTGTTCCCCAGCTATATTCACTTCCCGTGGGGAGCCACGTGCATTTAAGTAGCCAGTTTTCTACTTATCGTTTGTCAGTGTATTTGTTATTCCACCCCGAGATGTTTCTAACATGTTTTGTATTTGTTTCCTGGATTTATTTTTTCTTTGGACCATTTCCTACTATGGTTGAAGTTTTAGTTCTGTCTGCCTGAGTTTACGTCTGCATTTGGGGTCCTCTGACACACATCATGACACTATTATGCCATAGAAATCAGTGTTGGGGCCTCTCATGAATAGGCTCAGTTTTTAGGAACGCTTTTGTAAGTTTAGATGGTTCCTTCACTGTGTTTTTCAGGATATCTGGGCTCTCACATAGAGATAGAAGGAAAAGCTCAATCTTTCAGAGGGAATAAAGCCATTGCTCCTCTGGATCAAAAGCAGCCAGTTCAGGTGGTAACCAGGAGGCATCCTAGTCAGGTGACTGCTGGACGCCTCATAGGTGAGGTGTTTCGGGTATTTCCTACTAGCTATAGATATTACATCTTTCAGCTGACTTGTAAATGACTTAGGTTCCCACCTGATGAGCTGATAGAGATAGCCATAGTGAGGGAACTTAGGGCTTCTCTGCTCAGACTGCTGCCCCCCAAAACACAAACCCGGATAAGTGGTAGAAAATACATGATTGGCTTTTCAGGCAGCCACTAAAATGAACGTCAAAATTTCAAGCCTAGACTGCCCTTAAAGGACATCACAAGATTATTTTCCTTTTGTTCCTTTACATATATATATATATATATATATATATATATATATATATATATATATATATATATATATATATATATATATATATATATGAGTCCTCGTCTGATTAAGGGTTAAATTCAAACCCAGCACGTTCAAAGTTAACCAGATCTTTCATCCCCATTCTTCAGTTGGTTTAAATGCATAGAGTTGCTGCCATTTGACTGATTGACTGGAGATAAAAAATCCACTCTCAACCTGAATATTTGAAGCTTATCTGCTCAGAACAAAGTTGCACAAATCTTTTTGGTTGTGCAGCATTTTTAAAGACAAGATGAACATCTGAGCACAAGATGACCTTCTGAAAAGTAAATGTTCTGTTTTTGCTAAGGCTATCACAGTGACGTTGCTGTGTTAGGGATTCCTGTCAAGAACATTTAGGCTTGTTTATAAAATGACCTCATTGGTTTTAAAGATAAAGATGCAGTAGCTGATGAGAAATTATCAATACACTGCCTGCTTCAGTGAGTTGCTTTCTATATAATTAAAGATAACTGTGCTGTGTTTTAATTTATTACTCTTGATGTGCTTTAAAAGCTAAGCGTAGGGCATAAAATCCTATGAAGATGCACTTTATTTACACTTGATTTCTCAATATAAAAGAGCAGAAGTAATCAGGCAGTTTTCACCACAAGTATCTTATAGATAAATAATGTGGTATGCAGGGTCTATCTATTGGATACAGAGGACCAATCTGTCTCTACAAACAGAGCATTACTGGAAACCAGTATAATAACTAATCACTTTTGATGCCTAAATAGGATCAAGTGATTAAAATATAGCATTGAGAAGCTAATAAATAACAAATTGTATTTCTATTTTCAGTGATCTGGAGTTTAATCCAGCTTTATAAGACTGCATGCATCATGTATGCATTTAAAGTACCCTTTGAACTAGCAAAAGTGCAGTATGTACAGGCTCAGGACACAGAAATGTTTTCTTTACAAGCAAACATACACCCACTTTGCATCACACCCTGCTGGTTCCGTACTCGTTTGACAGGTTTTCTCGTCAGCACAAACAACGCCACACCCTCGCAGTTCTCTCGCCTCCACTGTCCAGGTGCAGGGATCACAGAGAGGGGTGGGGGAGGCAAAGGGGAGGAAGGAGGAGGGTCATTATCCCCTTTGAGGGTGGAGCAAAAGGGGAGGCGAAGAAAGCGGATGAAGCATTTGAAGCTCATATTGACATGTGGCTCTGTAGGCTCCTGTGTGCACAGGTAAGAACGAATGAACTTTGTGGTAGATTGATACTATCTGGTGCTTGTAGTGTAGATTTCCACCTGTAGCCGTGTGGTAGAGGTGGCGGGAGTGTTTACACAGGTTAAACCAGTTTCATTGCCAGGAAGTGGACATGCTGGCAGTCAGGTCACAGCAAAGTTTACTGTACATTTGCACCTGTTAACATTACTGAATGTGAACTGCATTTATTACTATTTATTTCTTATCTTGCCTTTGGAAGACATAATTTTGGAAAAAATGTAAATAGTATTGATATTTACCCGACATGACATGAACCTATTCCTAGAATTTTCTTTTCGGTCATTTGCAAACAGCCTTCAGTTCCAGGGTTCAGTGTTAATGTAAACAACTAAATATTGATTGTGAAGCATGGTGGAGGTTGAGTGACCAGAATGACCATGTAAAACATAGATATGACTTTGCAAGATGTTCCAGAAATGTTTGTATTTGTCATCCCTGAATTCTTCCACCCTGAGACAAGAAGCCATTTTAATATGTTAACCCTGTTTTTTTCAGCCATGGATGGTGTGTTGGAAGGCGCGGCTGTGTTGTGTGTATGTAAACTGGCCTGCAGTCTACTCTTCCTGCCCTCATTGGCCGACTCCTACAGTGCTGTCAGTTTCTGCTGCTGCTGCCTCCTCGTCTTCACAGACTTCCTGGTCACAGGTGAGGGCTTGATTAGGACACTGCAGGATTCTAACCAGTGTTTCCAGTTCCCCCACAGCCCTCTTATACAAACTGAGTCACTTGAATTAGTTTAAAATATCAGAAGGTGTTTCCAACAACCTGTATGTTCAAGTTTCCAAATAATTTTTTATTTTATTTTTTAAGATTAACCTTACCTCACAGCAGAATCTTGGTTTTACTGACCTCCAGTGGCTTAAGCACGTTACCCAAGGCCTGTGACATCACTGCTGGGCGTGGCTATAGGTGCAGCAAATAATGAATCAAATAGAATAATGATGCCTCGATGGCCTTACAGAAATAGTGAATTTTTTGATCCAGTACACGCTCTGTAATAAATGCACTGCAGACACAACAGAAAGGAGATGCTGTGAAACGTCACACGTTTTATTTATTGCCAGTGGCTGAGATGTGGGAGTATGTAGCCACAGGCTTTGATCACAGCTGCAGCTGCTGTGCCTGGGATCTGCTGGCTGAGGATGTGATTAATGCTCAGGCTTCAGCAGCATTTGCTGTTGAATCTGCGGACTGGGGATGTGTGCCTCTGTCGATGGAGGAAAACATTTCTGTGAGGTTTCTGATTAAACTGTTACAGTGTGAGGACTGAAGGAGCATTTTGAAGCGTAGGGAGGGCAAAACATGCTAGCTGGAGTCAGCAGGAGCCACGAGAAGCTACTGTTTTTCTACATCACAAAAAATGAAACAAAAGAGGAAAGGTTTGTTTTAAACTTACTTTCAATACATTTGTTTACTGTTGAACTTTTTAAATCTTAAAGTCATGTAACACTTGACAAAGTCAATGAGTATATATGCTCCTAAATGTTTCAGCGGGGTCTAAATTCATAGATTAACAGCACTTCATAAATACTGTGTTTTCCCATATTTCAAAAATATTTCAAAATCCATGGTCCAATCAAATCTGAAAACCTGCCTAATATCCTTCTGCAAGAGGTCTAAACTCTGACAGGTGATGACTTTTGTACTTTTATTGTCTATAATTTGCTTTTATTGAACATGGAAAAAAGAAACTCTGTATCTATTAAGAAATGCAGCTGGTGTTTCTTAACAGAGACATGTTACAACTCATTCATTTTAGTACAAAGAGATCTCAGGTAAATACGAGCAGTGGTTTCACAACTCCGACCTGAGTCGGTTTAATCAGCTTTAAGAACCAAAATGCCTGGTAAATTAATTGGGAGCTTGTTTAATCTAATTTATAATAACCTCATCTATAATAAATGTTTATATTTCATAATAGACATCAAAGCAGCAATATCTACCAAACAAGCTTGAGAAGAATAAAGAAGTATGAATTTCAAAAAGATATAAAAGTGTTTTTCATGTTCACTGTAGGTAAAATGGAAAAGGAAATGAACTTGTATCTTTATCTGAGAGCTACAGATTAAATAATTATTGTAATCTTTGAGTTTGGGTTGTTGTTGTTACTTTACTTTTGGAACTTCGGATGAACATTTTCACAATTTTCTGATAGAACAAGAAAACAAATTACAGATTCTACAATAATAAATATCTGCAAGTTGCTGTTATGTGAGATGTAGTGATCCTGGAACTAGTTCCACTCGCTGCCAGACGCCTTTTTATTTACATGATAGGAGATGCAAATGCTATTGTTTGCTAAAATAAAGATAAATAAAACAGACCTTATGTAAATTTCACCACTCCTTTTGGTTTTGGCTGGGGCAGTGGTTTAGGAGGCAAGACACATGAACTCCTACGCAGTTACCCGAGTTATTCATACTTCAATCGGTCAAACTGTGTTTGTATGGAGGGGTGTGTTAGGATAAAAAATGATTTGCGGGCTGAGTTACCTTACACCTATATTAGGATGAAGTGTTTTTCACAGCTTTGTCTTTAATAAAATGGCAGAATATTTATTTTAAGTTACTTTATTAAACCAACCCTTTCTCTTCTTTCTGATATCTAATTACCTGGTCTCATCCAGTCATCTAACTCACTGACTCTGACACTTTTTCTTTGTGTTTTGTGTTTCTGCAGCTTTTCTGAGTTGCCTTTGCATCTTTGACTCTTGGCTGACTGACTTGACTCCATCAGGGGATTTTATTGCGCTGCGCTTCCTGCTCTTTCTCAGCCAAACCTATGGAGCGGTGCTGCTGCTGACCGCACCTCTGATCGCTGTGGAGACTGTGATCAGACTCCTGTGGCCCTGTGTTGTCGTCCCTCTCAGGACAGCGAGGCGGACAGCAGGCTCTGATGGACAGTGTTGTGATGGGAAAGAGGAGGAAGAGGAAGACAGCAGCGGCTTAGATAAAGACATACGGTCTCATGTTGTCGGCTACCTCTGCTGCCTGTCAGTGTGGGTCATTGTCGCCCTCAATGTCAGGGGGCAATGGAAGCTGGAGGAAGTGTGGGCTGCTGCCTGTCTCCACACAAATAGCTCCCTTGTCAGATGTCTGCCCAGCCTCTTCAGCCCCATTCCTAGCGGCATAAATCTCTGCTGGTCCATGGGCTTCTTCCTCCTTCTGCTCCTGCTGACCACGAGCAGCACAGGCCTTCAAAGGAGATGCCAAGGCCATTCGCTGATGTTCAGAGTCTTCAATAAAGGCGACTGTCACTGCCAAGAACTCATTCCAGAGTCGTCTGCACCCCTCAAGCCTGTAAAACCAGGGATGTTGGTGTCTGAGCCAGCACAGCATGTTGACCCAGAGAAAACAGAGAGCAGCTGTATTGTTCATACAGCCTGGAACAGCTGGCAGATGTTGACATGCAACCATGGAGACTTTGTCCTTATTTCCCCAATGTGTTTGTCTGGAAAGAAGGGAAGACAGGAGCAAGAAATGGCAAGGAGAGATGTATCTGTGGCATTTATCACAGAGGAAAACGTGGACTCACAGTGCAGGAGCTGGTGTGGGTGGCGACAGTGGGGTTTTCCCAGCCTCGGGGTGAATGTAATGACAGGGTTGGTATGTGTGCTCTCCATATTTGCGCTGCCTCTCAACCTAAGCGTGAATGTTGGTCTCGTCAGGACTATTGAGACTCTGCTGGAGCTGTGTATCAAATCTGTACTTTCATCAAACATAGCGGCAAACACAAGAGACACGTCTACCTCTGGTGATGAAACACTCATTTAACGCCAAACAAATGGGGAGAGAAAGTGGAACCTGATTGGTCGCCGTTTGCAACACAGTCATCAGATTACAGCTGGCTTGGCTGTTAACACTGGCTTGAATAGAGCACAAATGCACATTTGCGTGCAGCTATTCACATGTGAGGAGTAATATGTGGAAACTGCTGATAGCTGTTGAGAAGGCAGGTTGAGGCGTGCTTGGTAGAAAGACACTAAAAACCTCGACTGGAACAGATGGCTGGAAGGCCTCTCCTTACTATTCAGAGCTTTGGGATCTGCCACTATTTGTCATTACACAGTGGGTTACAAAACAAGCCACTCCAGTATAAATAAGACTAATACAGGCGCAAACACTGTTTTGAAAGTTATGAACAGGATGAATTAATATGAGTCTGCTGATGCTCCATCACATAATGCCTGTTTAAAGCTGCATATAAATAAATGCTGAGTGACTGCAGGGCACACTGGGAATTCTTTTGGTTTTCTTTGTAGGTTTGTTCCAAAGGATTCAACTGAAGCTGAAGTATGTGAACTTGAATACTTATTATTCAAGTTATTCGGAAGTTAACAATCACAATTGCGCATTGAAATAGAACAAATGATCACTTTATAAAAGCAGCGTGAAGCATTAAATCTGTGATTTCTGTTTCTTTGCCATGTTTCCTCTTTCTGCAACCTGTTAGCTGCTACAGAAGAGAAAAACACTGAAGGGTATTTTTATTCATCTTCAACATCTCAGCTAACTGCAATATAATATATAATGTGACACTGTATACATAGTTAATAGTAATAAAAACCTGTTTTGCAGAAAGTACTTTTACTATTTATATATATATATATATATATATATATATATATATATACATACATACATACATACATACATACATACATACATACATACATACATACACACACACACACACTTACTATCCACTTCACTAGGGACACCTGTTCAACTGCTCATTAACACCAATCACCAGTCAACCTGTCAACTGGCAGCAACTCTGTGCATTTAGGCTTGTGGACATGGTCGTAACAACCAACTCAAGAATGGGGAAGAAAGATCTGGGTGACTTTGAACATGCTGGCGTTGTTGATGCCAGACAGGCTTGTCTGACAATTTCAGAAGCTGCAGATATGCTGGGATTTTCCCACTTAACCATAAGTATTTTCTCCATAAAAGAGAAAATATAAAAAATGCCTTGTTGAGGTCAGAGGAGAATGGCCAGACTGCTTCAGCCTCTTGGGAACACTCAAAAAACATTACAACCAAGGTGTGCAGAAGAGCATCTCTTCTTGAACCTTAAAGCAGATGGGCTACAATAGCAGAAGACCACATGTGGTTCCAATCCTGTCAGCTAAGAACAGGAAACTGAGGTTATCATCACACAGGTTCCCCAAAATTGGAAAATAAAAGATTGGTAAAATGTTGCCTGATCTGATCAGATGGTAGGGTCAGAATTAGGTGGTAATAACATGAAAGGTTGCATCCATCCTGCCTGGTATCAGTGGCTCAGGCTGGTGGTGAAGGTAAGTGTGAGGGATATTTTTTGGCACATTTTGGGTCACTTTGCATCATCTGAGTATCATTTAAACACCAAAGCGTACCTGAGTATTGTTTCTGACACACTATACCCATCTTCTGATGGCTGCTTCAAGCAGGATAAAGCGTCATGTCACAAGCTCAAATCATCTCAAACTGCTTTGTTGAACATGACAATGAGTTCACTGTACTCAAATGGCCTCTACTGTCAACAGATCTCAATCCAGTAATCCAACAGAGCATCTCTGGGATTTTGTGGAACAACAGATTCACATGGATGTGCCGAAAGCAAATCTGCAGCACCCGTGTGATGCTATGATATCAATACGGACCAAAACCTCTGAGGAATGTTTCCACCACCTTGTTCAATTAAAAATGTCAAAAGTATTGAACCCTGTAGTAGCAAGGTGTTTCTAATAAAATGTCCAATGAGTGTCTTCTTGTAATACTTATTTATGAGCAATAAAACCTCTTTTTATAGTAAATGCTTTTACTTTATATATTTTTACTGACATACATAATCAAATGTTATTCTGTTTAAATTTGTGTTTTTACTTAAAAACAGGCACAGAAATTATTCCCACTCTCGTTTCTGTCCTTTAAGTTGAATATTAACTTTGCACAGACTGGAATAGGTACCTTTGCTCTTTCAAAAAGTACCAAAGAAGTACCATTCAGCCCCACTAAATCTCTCTGATTAACAGCTGAAGTTGTTCCCGTGTTACCTGTTTCTGTTGTTGGTGACTTGTTTGACTTTCATCTGGTTGTCTGGCAACAAGTCCCTGCAAAAACTAAAACCTGGCTCTTAAAGTCTGTGATTCTACAGAAGAATCTTCTTTTGTATGCATTGGCTAAACAAACAAAATGTAAGGTGTTATTAGTGAGGTTTAGAGATAACTGACGATAGGTTTTTGTTTCTTTTATATTAGTGGTGTCAAACTCGTTCATGTTCATGTCCCCCCCCCCCCCCCCCCTTGCTGGTTCTGGCCTGCAGGCTGTACACTTGACACCTCTGCTTTAGAAACAAAACTGACTTAGTCCTCTGGCAATATCTTCATATTTAACAGGCATGTATCCTGCTCAGAAAAGGTTATCGGGTTTTGCTGTCCAGACACATGAGACAGCACATTTCTCAAACCTTAAAAAAAAAAAAAAAAGGAAACCCAAAACAACTTAGGACCAGTTTCGCAAATGGTAGAGCCGCTTTAGACCAATAGGTCTCAAATTGTTCTGGCATGCTCTCTTTAGTTAGTTTTGGAGTTTCAGTGATTAAAAAAAAGAGAAACTTGTAAAGAACTCATGAAATAATAAAGTTACATTGAAACCAAGCACACTATTGTTTTTCTTGTGACATTACCAATAAGTTTGATGTGTCACATGGCCCTCTTCCTATTGAAAAAACAAAAGTTGTATCCAAGATGGCCGACTTCTAAATGGCCACCATGGTTACCACCCATCTTGAGGAGTTTGCCCCCTCACATATACTAATGTGCCACAAGCAGGACTTTAGTATCACCAACCATTCCCATTTTATTACGGTGTATCCATATAAATGGCCCACCCTGTAGATTAGACTTTGACAGAAAATATCTGCAGGAACCTGCACGGTTCTGTTCTTCAGAGCGATGAAACTAAGATAAACGTGTACCAGAATGATGAGAAAAGAAATAGATGGAGGAGGGAAACGGCTCATCTGAAGCCACAGATCTGTCAAACATGATCGACATAGCGTTGTGGCATCGGCATGCATTGGCCGCAGGGAACCAGGCTACTAGCGTTTATTTGATGATGATGATGATGATGATATATAGCAGCAGTCACATCATCACATCTGAAGTCTACAGATTCAGGCTAATGCTGAGTGCTTGGCAGTGCTAATGAATAATGACCCAAAGCATACTGCTAAAGAAAAGTAAAGAAGTTGGGCATATTCTTGAATGGCCAAGTCAGATAGCTGATCACAATCCAGCAGTGTAGCTTTTTTCAATAAATGCAAAACTGGAGGCAGAGAGACTCACAAACAAGCAGCACCTTCAGCAGAACATCATTAACTGCAAAGGATTTTCATCCACGTAATAAAAACAATTAAAATTCTGCTAGTTTGTTCAATTAATTCTGAACATTTTGAGAAAATGGGGGACTATTTATAAAAAATACATTTAAAAAAGACTATAATTCCTGAACAATTAATGCTTTACTTTTGTCAAATACCTTGAATTAAAGCTGGAAGCCTGTGCTTCACATACTGATTCTTTGATTTAAAATCCACTGCGGAGGTGTGCAGAGACAAAATTAAAAACAAACAAACAAAAAAACCAAATCTGTGTCACTATCCAAAAACTTAGGGACCAAACTATAGTTTATCTTCTGCTTTATCTTCTGACTTCTCTAGAGGAGACATGGAAACGATTTTTTCCCCTTTTACTACTGCTTCAGGTTTCTACTTATTTCCATAAAAAAATGTCTGTGTTGTTCTTTTAATGATGAGCAATTCAGATAAAAAAAAACAAAATACTGACATGATGTAGCAGCCAAAACTTAGGGAAACGTGCCAACACCAGAGGGCACTCTGCTACAACAACAAGCCTGGACTTCGCTGTGTTCAGTGCTTCAGCATGTAACAGGAGAGGCATGAGGAGGACTCAGGAAACAGGATGAAGGTGAATTAGGCTGTCTCCTCTCTGATTGAGCTAAACACCTTCGTACTGCTTCTTTTACGGTGCAGAGACTTGTGCTGACAAATACACTGACTCATGCAAGATTATACAAGAAGGTCAATTTCTCTGTGTGTCCGCTGTGGACTAAAGTTTGAGGAGTGCAGTAGAGAGGGCGTGAATGTGTGTGAAAGCGAGAGGGAGGATTTTTTTATTTTATATAAGTAGATGATGACATTTTAAGGGAAAAGTTGCTTCAAATTTCCTCATTTCTGAAGTTCTTACTATTCAGTGCTGGAACTGTGATCTGTGAGGGGGGGGGGAAGAACAACAGACTGTATTTTTATAAAAGATTTGAGATAATTTTCTTCCTAATGGCGTAACATTTTATTGCCTTAACAAGACACCCACAAGTGATTTATCTTCTCCCAGCTAGATGAGTAATGCTCTGCTTCACCTACACATAACTTTTTTTTTTCTTTTCTGTTTTTAATTTCTGAGACAGGATGAAGGCAAGATTTTTTTCATTTCTTTAATGAGCCCTGGAGTGTGTTTATCAACCAAAAGGGGGATACAAAACTCTATCTAAAGTTCATCTGTTCCTTTATGAAGCTCCAATTGACAACAACAGATGGCTCATGGTACTGAAGAAAACCCCTACAATTAAACAACCCCCTATGAGCAAGCACTTGGTCATGGTGGGAAGGAAAAACTCCCTTTTAACAGAAAAATATCCCCAAAAGCAGGCTCAGGGAAGGACAGCCATCTGATCCAGCTCTATAAGGAAGGTTTTAAGCCTACTCTTAAAAGCAGAGAGGGTGTCTTGTCTCTTGAATCCAAACTGGGAGCTGGATCCCGCCTTTTACTTTTAGAAATTCAAGGAATCAAAAGTAAGCGAGCAGTCTGAGAGCGAAGTGCTCTGTTAGAATAACAATGTACTATGAGGTCTTTAAGATATAATAGAGGCTAATTCTTCACGACTTTGTATCAATTCAACATTGAGCCAATGAAGAGAAGCCAGTAATGGAGAATTGTGTCCAAAAATGCATAACTAATGGAAAATCACACCCCTATACGATAGAAAAAGAAGTCCACACATGGGAGAAACAGGAAGCAGACAATGTTTGGCATTCTGGCTTGATAAATGACCTCAGTGTTCAATCAATTAACAAAATAGATGTCGGACTAATCCGTTCAGCAGTGAGATGGTGTAAAATCCTGTGGCACAGTCATGATCCTCAAGTCCCATTTAATCTAATACAGTGCATAATCCTTGAACATAAACTGCATAATAACATGGATGATGGATCTGTTCATGCTACCAGCATTACGGCTGAAGCTCTTGTTCTTCAGCAGGAAGGGAAAAAAATGATGACAAAAGTGAGCCTCTATTTCTGCTTTCTCCGTCACTTAGAAGATTAAAAACCCTACACTCCCGCCTCAGGAGGGCCACATCAGACTGGAATCAGATACGCGTCTCTCAAAGGAGAGCTCAGTGACTTTTTAATGGACACTTTCCCCTTTGGGAAAAATGTCTATTACGGGTTGGACACCTTCTCCTCGGATAAAAATGTCTTTAATCACAGGAGCGAGCTGAGAAAAGTACGCAGAGTCAAAGCTGAGAATATGAAGCCTCTTGTCCTGAGGGTCTGCTCTGAATCAATGGCACTGCTTCAAACTGCACTGTTTGTTCATGAAACAACGCTCAATTGCTTTGGAGTGTGAAAGAAGAAAGAACTAAGGCACAAAGTCAGAAACACAAATAACTTTTTTTTTCTTCCTGGCGTTTTTAACACAGAACGTGACTCAGACGTTAATCGTTTTTGTCGAGATTAAAAAAATAAAATAAAGGGGCTGCACGACAGTTTCTTCTTTGCCGTTTCACTGAGCTTCATTCAGATGCATCACAGATGGCAGACGAACAGGATGCATTGAAAACGGTGGCTCACCCGCAGTGAGGGAACACTGAACTCCAGCAGACATCTTTTTTTATTCATCATGTCACACGCCCGAGCCTCAGTCTCAGCCAAAATAGGGAACAGTAATGAAAAAGAGTGCACAGCCTCCCACATCCCTGCTGGATACCTTAGCAGAGCTGCGAGTTTGGCACATCCCAATAAAATGTGTGGCATGAAAACTCTCTCTGATCTGGAGCAGGTATTGACAAGCTCAGACAAAGCTTTCCTACATTTAAAGCAGGACTCATCTGCCTACCAGATGTTTCATTGGTTTTGGTTTCAGCTGCCGCATGGTGTTCATTATGATGATGGTTTAACAAAAATGTGACAGATCGTCACAGATGGAGGAATAGATGACCGCTACCCTTCAATGTCCAAAGGAAACAGCACAAATAAAAGGTGAAGTTAAACGCCAGGTGGTGCTGCACAAAAAGAGCACTAAGGCTGGGTTTGGGTGAAGACTCTAAATGTTTTGATTTTACACCCTGAGATAAAGCTGTGCTCTATTTTTCTAGAAAATGTGAGAAGGGGGAAAAAGGAAAGAAAAGAATAAATAATAAAGTTAAGAAGTAGATTTAAGATTGATGACCTCTCCTCCAAAATGAAAACTAGTCATGCGTGATGACATGCTGGCACTCAAAAGATAAATAGAGTCCATTTATGTATTGCCTTTTTAGACTTACTGACCATTTAATGTGCTTTAAACTACAACATACATTCACCCACTCGTTCGCTTCTTAAGAAGTGTTTACAGCAGCTTCTTAGTGTCCTTGGAAAAGATGCCCTATGTTTTGCGGACTGGAGGATCCACTGATTTCTTGAGCTGCAGTTGCTATGTAAGTTCTCTATTAAACACTCTGTTCTGTGGCACTGAGGTGTGCAGATGAGCAGGCTTCAGTTTTCCGAATTGGTATTATGAGAAAAATGAACCGGACTGCTTTGTGGAGTCGCTGCTGATGCACCATCAAAACAAAGTTAATGAGACAGTGGGATTTTTCACAGTCATTTATTGTACATTAAAACATTTCCCACAAAGCTCCAGTGGCAAAAGCTCACTAGAATATATTCACACAATGATGGGTGCGCAAGGGGGCCCCTCATCAAAAGACACAATCATCATAATTATCATTAAAAGTGTCATAGATACTATCGTCATTTTAACCATTCGCATCACCGTCACCAGTAACATCACCTCACAATAATCTCCTTCTTAATATTTAATATAAAGTCTTAATGAAGCAGACAGCACAAGGGTCTGCAACAAACTGGGGTCAAGTTTTGTTTTAACCTGGGGGGTTACTCCAAGGATGTTTTCCCTAATAACAGATCGAAGAGAGAAAAATAACCCACCGTGTTATCTGGGGGCATTTTTGTTGGGTATTTGAGGTGTGTCAGGTGTTACTCAGCCACATCAGATAACTGGTGAATAACTCGCAGGCCCCTGCAGATTTGTGCAAGCTAAGACAAGCACACAGAATCATCTGCAGAGTCACAAAATTTGACCCTAGTTTGAGTCATACTGCACATACTGCAATCACATCCTACAAAAACAGGGGCACTGCCCCGATTTTTCTTTTACATGGACGAAACAAGAGGACACACATACAAATGCAAATGCGTACAGAGGCAATGGAAGGTCAAACTAATCCTTTTTTTGTTCATTTGTAGATTTCCTGCAGAAGAAAAATCTATTAAGCTCTGCTTGATAGCAGGATATTTTGCAATAAACATTTTGGCCGCTCCGTGGGTATGCCTGGATGGCCAGATGGGTGCTTATCAACCACAACCAAAGCTGGATTTACAATTATAGCTGCAGCAGGCTGCACAAACACACCCGTGAACATCCCCTCCGAGCGCCTCACGCGTCTCTCAGTGTGCCGGAACTGGCCGAGGGACAAGAGCCTCTTAGAGCAGATTCTGCTCGACTTGTGTTTAACTAATGATAAACAAGAGCACTTGAGGCACGTGTCAAAAACACAAGTGAGCCTCTGAGGACTTCTCAGAGATTCTAATCACAGCGACGACGGCGGCAGCGGCAGCAGCTTTGGGAATGCAAGTCACAGGAAATATCGTATTACTGCTCGCGTTCATCCATCCATCACCTTTTATTTGATAATTAAAAGTTCCTAAAATGTACAGTTTACACAAATGATAGGATTTAGAATAACAAAGCGAACAATTGGTCTCAGAACTGATCTATAATGGTCAGATTTTCACATCTGAGAATTTATGCATTTGTCTCTGCTCAGTTCAGTATGATTTACAAATGTTTTTGACATCAAGACAAATGATCAAACGTCAGGCGTTGTGTAACTTAAACATGATCCAGCATGATGAGACTTCTACTGATACTTTATACACACACACACACACAATGAGCAGCATATGTCTGCACAACTTCATCACCTCAGCGGCCTATGGACTTCTATAATCATTCATTTAGGTGCTGGTGCACACAGAACTGGAGCTTTCTACACAATGATAAAACCTGTACAGACACATGGATGTAGAAGGAACTACCATGGTCTCAGAGACAGGTTAAAAAAAAAAGTGCCAGCAGACTTGACGAGCAGATCGCTGTCCAACCAAAAGCCAAAATAGGCGCCAAGTGCTGTCAATCACATTCCACAGACAAAGCTAAGCCAACTGTACAGCGCAGAGAAGACAAGTGACCGGTATCCACTGTCCACTTGTTTGGACAGGGAGAGGGAGGGAAAGAGAGAGGGACGTCAAGTCTGAAAAGCCTGAAGCTTGATACAGAGAGCAGAGCCCCCTGGGAGTGTGCAAGGCGGGCCTTAGACAGTTACTTTAAAACTGAGGATAACTTCTGCTGCCACAGACCTCAAAATAAGCCCAGGGATCCCCACTGTCTCCATTTAATGCCATCTTTTTCATGAAAGATGCAGAATGAGGCTCAACAGCAGGTTGTACCTGTACAGTCACTTCAAGTCAAAAAGAGAAGAAGAAGGAAGAGAAAAAAATGAAGTTTTTAGTTTTAAGAGCAACATCGAGCACAATTCCAACACCGAACTGAAGGAAATAAGTATTTCAAACACCCTATTTAACATTTTGAAAGTGATTTCTTAAACATCTTTTGAAACCCGTGGATTCATCGATGACGGATTCATCTGTCAGGACAACTACGATCACAGAGGCGAGCAGCTCTTAAAGGCGTACAGTGTTGATTCGCAGTGGCTGCACATTCTTGCCATTAGCGTGACTCTGGCCAGGGCTGAAGTAGGGGAAGACCTTGGGGGGGAATTTCTCTCGGTAGGTGTAGAGCCAAGACATGTCATCTGCGTTGTAGAAGATGAGGAGGCCTTTGGGGTAGTCCAGGAACACCCCCACCTTCTCCAGCTTGCTCTTGACATTGAGACGGGTCCAGGGCTCGGTGCAGGCGCTGTATTGGTTCCCGTCGTGCATAACGATGCAGTAGAAGCCGCGGCTCGGCTGGATCTGGATGCTGCCTTTGCGACTGACTGTCTCGCTGGCCACGCCGATCATCCACTGCGTCTTCTCCGACACCATCACCTCCCAGTAATGAACGCCAGACGAAAAGCCCTCTGCACCCAGAACGGACACCTCGACATCAAAGCGCCGAGGGGAGTCCTGCAGAGGCTGTGGATGGAGATTCCCGTAGGCCACGATGGTGCAGTCGTCTGAGAGAATCAGTCTTTGGTGGGCTGTGATGGGGTCGAGGGTCAAAGCTGCTGGCACTGAAGAAAGAAATGAACAAGAGCGAGCATTTAATTTAGTTTTAGATTTAACCCTGAAAAGAGACTGAACAATAAAAAATAAAACAAAAAGTAAAAAAAGAAAAGAAAACAAACACATTAATATGTTATGACTCAGCTTAGCCAGACAGAAAAGCAAGGACAGCAGTGTTATTCTCAGCAAGTCCGTTTGCTCCATCATGCTGCCGCTGCGGGAACAGTTTTGTGCTGAGGCAGTGAGTGAAAACTCGAAGACTGCTGGTCACTTTGTAGGAGTGGTGGGGTCAGGGTGATGAAACAGAAAAGTTACCATCGATTTCATCATTTCGATCACAAACTGAAAGTTGGAACAAAAGTTTCGGCTTTATCCTCTGATTCTGATTTGCAGTACTTTGCAAAAAGTTTTGAAAAAGCTTAAAACTTCAGATCCTTCTTATCCATCAGGGAGGCTTCTGATCAGTCCCAAATTTATTCTGCTGCATGACAACAAGCTCAAACCTCCAGGCAGAGTTATGAAGAACTGTCTTCAGGATCTGTGGTTGCTGCTGTTTTTAAAGGCACAAGATGGTGACAGCAGATATTGTAATTAGGGGCATGATTTTGGAGGGTAACTGATACTGCAACAACGTGGCCATATGTTGTCCACGGTAACAATGACAACCAGCCAATCTGGGATAAATCACAATTTCTCTGTTTGCCTTTATTTGGCGAATTGAACCTCTAGTGTTTACATTATCATCATCATCATCATTATTATTGAGTTTCTTATAAGTTAGTTTCTAAAAATGATTCGGGGGCTTAATTTTTGTGGAATCTTTCTAACATCTGAGTGAAAGCCCAGAGATACCAGTTTCATAAACTTTATCAATCCACACTCACCAAGCTGTGTAATTAAAATTTAATGAACCAGTTAGAGATGCAGCAGCTGTGAATGTGGCTGACAACCAAAATCATTTTGTTTGCTCAGATGCTAATCGCTGTTAATTCAACAAAGCTGGTCAATGCCGATGTTTGACCAATAATGTCCCACTAAAGAAAACTTTTGTGACCATGTGCAGTGACCCTGGGATCTCGCTGCCTTTGATATGAACGCTTTACAGACCACTTTCAAAGAGTTGCAATCAGTCTGCTAACAGTTTGTGACTGAATAGGGCCAAAACGTCAATTCTAAGTAATCATGTCACAGACAGGTTGCACTTATCAGTGTGGTTTTACTCAGATTGCTAACATGTTGCCTCCAATCTATCTGGATTTATAAATTAGACGTCAATTCATTTCAAACCTTCATCAATCTGAGACTGCAGTGAGTCCAAGTTGGGGTGTGACTGTTTGTACAGGTCACATGATGGGAAGCAACCTGTCTCCAATTGCCTTATAACTGTAAGTCTTTAATGCAGTTACATTTGATTGGCCACCAAAGGAGGGCTGAATGCAATCACCAAGTCTGAGAAACCAGATTTTTCCTAGTGCTAGAAGCCATTTTCACTAGGAGGCACTTTAGTGTGCCAGAACCACGAAACGTAACTTTCTTGTTGTACATTTCTTTTTTGCAAAGCAGACTCTGGTAAAGGTCGGCTCTTTCAATAGCCGTACAGCAGACAAGCGAAACGGACAAATAAATCCTAAAACGTCTGCACTCCGAGCTACTACTGAGTTAAAGTAAGAGGCATTGTGTTATCTTTTGGGAAAACCAAGCATTTAACCCAAACAACATTACAGTATATATGTATAATTGCTGCCAGAATTGGAGAAGGTGACCAGAGCCCTGGCCTGTGGTAGAGGACGAGTAATGGGTTGTCATTATATGGCACACCCCACTGCAGCTCAACTCCTATTTCAGGAACATGACCCGTGTGCATGTGAGTGTGCGTACATTGTGATGTAGTCTTCATAACGTGTTTTTACATTCTTGTATACATCATATACTTCAAAAATTAAGTGCTCTCATGAGTCTGCACAGGATGTGACCATGTAAAGAGAAGAAGCAGTAATTAAAGGGATGGGAGGAGCAGCTTCAGCTCATAGCCCTCCTCGTCTGTAGGAGGTGGGTCTGCAAACGTTTAGTTATAAGGGGAGCACTTCAGGCCAAACAATAACATGTTGTTCCCTTTGCCCTCTTTTATATGAAGCAAATTCAGGAAAGAGAGGGAAGGGCAACTTTCCAGTTCTCCCATATTTATATCAGCTGGGATAAATGGAGGTGAAATGTCTGGCAGCCTGCCAGTGGACAGGACAATAGCTTCTTCACACAATGACATCTGCAGTGTTTGTTACAATCGAGTCATTAAAATTTCATAAGCAGAGTGCCTCTGTGTGACATATGAAGAAACATGAAGGCAGACACACATGATGAGACTCCATTTCCCCGCTGCTGAACATGAGGAAAAAAAAATAGGAAAAGAGAAAGGAGGGGAAAAAAATGGCACAGGGTCTGGTAGTTATTTCTGCTAACCCATCAGTGACAACAAGGGATGATGGGAAGAATGTCTTTGTTGCATCTCTGGCAACTGCTGGTGATGGATCGTAACCAATTGTTCCATTTGGCAGGCAGTCAAGGGAGGCCAAGAAAGTGCCCGGCCTCCACTCAGCCAGCAACGGGCTGAAATGAGAGAATTGATTGAGGGAGTAAAAAAAAAAAAAAAATCCTCAGCACATTATTTTAAATAATCTCCTCTGAGTGAGTGATGGCTGTAGGGCAGAGATGGTAGAGCTCCTCTCAGGACCGCAAACACAGAAGGACATTACCAACCTGCAGGTTCGATTACAGACGAGAAAGAAGCTCAAAAGCTTCCCAGAAATATTAATGCTGGATCTTCCAACACTCTATATTTGTGAAGAAAATTAGATTATCAACCTATTCTAGGCTCCATCTTCTATGGAAGATGTGGTTACTTGTTTTCTTTCCAGGTTAGTTGAGATGATTAATTCCTTTCTAATATCCTTGGGTAAAATATAAACACAACAGCTAGAAACAGGGTGAAAAGAGTAAGTATGGCTGTGTCCAAACACCACCAAAGCCAGAGGCCAGCTCTTTTAATTTCTCTGATTAACATGTAAAGTCTTGTCTGTTTAATATGGACAAATAAAGTATAACCGGCAATTTGTGGTTTTAAAATCTTAGCACAAAGTCAAACAGGCCAAAAAAGCTTTAAAACAGGAACAGACAGCCACACAGAAAGCAAAGTGCTGCTTTTAAACTCATTTAACAAACATGCAATGTAAATGAGAGCTTTAGAGGGGCTGCTAGATGGATTTTTTTCAGTTATGCACAAAGCAAGACAAGCTGTTTACTTCCACTGTATCTGAGAAGCTAAGCTAGCCACTGTCTAGACTCATTTAGTGGTAGGATGTGGGAGCGGCACTAAAAGCAAGCAACATTTTTCAAAAGTGAGTATTCACTCCTTTAACACCTGTATATTTACTAAACGACATGTCTGGGTACATCTACATATAAGCAAGGCTCATTTAAAACTTTGAGATCTTTTTACTTTACATAAAATTTAAGATCATACTTGAGATTGAAATGCACATCAAATGTCAAAATATACAAAAAAAACAAAATCCTACTCTTATTGTGTACAATCTCATTATAATTCTAAGCTACGTTGCATTGGCTCAGTTTTGAAACACCTTGGACACACAGCACAGTTTGCTTCAGGCTTTTAGTGCTTTTAGCGCAGGAGTAATAGTTATTCTTATGCCATTAATTGTTCAGCTTGTATCTTCCCATGTCCAGAGACTAACGAGCAGGTTGGCTAGCAAAGCTCTTCTTCATCACCATCTGGCCTAAACTGTCCACCTCCTTTGGGTCAGTCACACTAGATTAAAAATAGGATGCCAACATCCTTGTAACTAGGAAAATAATTTCTGGTTATCTGGTATTTGCATTCAGTGACTAACTGCAAGTACCTGCAGGGATGCAATTGCACAGATCGTCTTCACACAATGAAGACTTAAAAAGCACAGCTGAAAATCAGAGTTGTGATTTCTGTTGACAGACAATCATCATAATATAATATAATATAATATAATATAATATAATATAATATAATATAATATAATATAATAAAGCCAACTTGGCCCAAATCAATAACAGACATTACATTTTTTGCTGCCTTGATACCAAAGTTGCTTTGAAGATGCAGACCTGGTTCCCATCTTTCAAGCAACAATTTTCAAAGGCAATAGGTCAACCTTTTCCAAGTTCATTGCACACAGTTGCAATCATTTTTGTCAGGTTGCATTTCCCTGGTGTAGATATAGCATAAGGTAGGATCGACAACAGTTAAGTTATTTAAAGTACCTTCAGCCTACTTAAATAATTTCTACACATTTTTACATATATAAACCTGAATGAGTTAGCGAAACAGTAAAATGTGTTCAAACAGTGAAACAGCAGCATTTTGTTTTTGGAAATTCCCACATAATGACAATAAGAACAGACTCATTCAAACTGAAATTAAGACAAGACTAAGGATTTGAAGGCACCCATCGTACCTGGTGAAATGTCCTGGAAGAGTGATTTCCATATTGTATACTGCAAAGGACCCATGTACTTTGATGTCGGGAAGTCCTCATACGTTAGGTTGGTCTCATGAATCTTCCCCTTGATCCTGAGTCAGAAAGAGAGATCAATAACAGTCCAAATCCAATTTGCTGCTTTCCCCCCGCCCTTAATAACACTGCCTGTGGTGTTCAGACCACAACATTGACCCCTCAAGTAATAAATCTACTTTGTGTGTTTTAAATATGCCATTAAGCAACTGACAAACTACTTCATGAATCTCAAGGCACAGGGATAAAAAAAAATAAAATAATAATAATAATAATCACAGTACACAGTCAATACGAACCTCTGCACGAATCACTCACAGCACTTACATGAAGTTCAGAGATCAGGCAAGCAATCGAGTGGGTTGGTTAACAGTGTGAAATCTTTATGGGACTTTCCTACGCTTTTGAGCTCTTCTGTTCAAATGCTATTTTTTTTAAGGCAACCTATGTCGATGTGCTAATTCTCCTTCCTCCTGTGTCAAAACAAGATTTTACATGTGTTTTCGACATCTAAGATCTTGAGTTCCTCTTTCTTTATCCCACAGAAATATTTCTGTGACTCGTCTTGAAATTGAGAGCGCAAACTTTTTTCTTCTGTTATCTGATCACAAGGTGATTTGGGTCAAGTAGCTACTGTAAGCCATCTGACTGCATAAAAGAAATGACTGTAAGCTTGCAGAGAGATGGTACGGGTCACAGAAGTGCTGCTGGATCTGCATTTACAAGAACAGCATGTTTCAATTCATCTCCAGATCAATGGAGATGGGGGCTTTTTTTTTTTAAACCATGACCACATCTTATATTTTAAGAACACTTTTGCACTTTAGTCTGAAGAAAATATTTATAGCGAATGCCAAGTGATGTGTGCACAAACAAACAGCCTTTTACGTACACAACTACATGTATGGACAAAGTGACAATTTCTTTACGTAGAGCCCATTGTACACCTCTGAATTTTGCACACTTCACACATAGTCAAACCAGAGGAAAGGGTGTTTAGGGAGACTTCAAGTACCACAAAACGATACCATGATATTATTACAAAAGAGACTGAGATGGATCAGTGCAAGTATCTTAAGAAATCTCCTTTATAAATTATTTACAGGCTCAATGTTTCTGATAATGAAATTATTGTAGGTCTAACAAATATAAAGTTGTTAACTCAAGTATGAACAAACTGATACGGTTTGTCTTTCTGTATTAAAATGATGATTTTCTTGTTTGGACCATTTGAGTCTATAATAAAGATGGATTGACTGACAATTTGCCCGCTTACACTGATTTAGTCTAAAGTACAGGACAAAATGTTAGGACAAAAGTATTACGTGACTCTCCTTTT
The DNA here is from genome assembly GCF_051167445.1 of Perissodus microlepis. Lineage (NCBI taxonomy): Eukaryota > Metazoa > Chordata > Actinopteri > Cichliformes > Cichlidae > Perissodus > Perissodus microlepis. The sequence continues at coordinate 21,397,254 of NC_140465.1, read as the reverse complement.
AATCTTTCAGTTCAGGTGTTTTCATTCCTGTTGTTAAAGGTGTATAAACCTAACCACGTAGCACTGAAACACTGAAAGAATGGGTCGCTCTAACAAGCTCATTGAATTCCACAGTAGTACTGTAATAGAACGCCACTGTTGCAACAAGTCAGTTCATGAAATTTCTAGATGTCTAGATATTTCATGATCATCTGTAAGTGGTGCTATTGTAAAGTGGAAGGTTTTAGGAAATACAGCAAAACTCAGCCACGAAAAGGCAGACCACAAAGTTACAGAGGAAAGGTGCACAGTGCAGAGCTCCAATCCTCCTCTGGCATTAACAGGAGAACAAAAACTGTGTGCTGGGAGCTTCATGACATGGTTTTCCATGGTTGAGCGGCTTCTGCTGTTGTAATGTGTCGGTGGTCTAGTACGTTCTTTATTGAAGCCACATGTAGCTCATGTAACAAAACTACATGACAGAAAAAAAACAAAGACCTTTGTAAGGTGCCAGGCCATCATGAGCCTCATGGTTATACTCCTACTGGGGGGACCAACATCATTTCTGTTCTTCGTTTCTCTTTTTGTTAGTATTTTTGTTCCTTCATCTTCTGTGTCCACATTAACAATTGACAATGTGACCTCTAAATTAAGACCAACTTGGCTTGCTTATGACTGTATACATCTCCTAATAATGTTTGTAATGTTTTTTATTTTCAAAACTGGTGTCAAAATAGCTCGTAACTCTACCTTTTTAAAAATACATCAGGATTATATAATATACTGTCATCATTTAGACTCACTGCAAAACCTTTTATTCCCCCACATCAAACAACATTGCTGCTCAACATTTTGACATAGCCTGTTCCAAAACGAACCCAATAAAAGGTTGAGGGAGTTGTGCCAGTCCCTTCATTCGATATGTGCCCATGTTTGATTTTCAGTGCTTCAAATGCTTCATTTCATGCCCTCTTCAGTTCCCGGGACTGTTTCCAGCTCACAAAAATCTAAACAAAACAGTATTGCCCAGCTCTCATTTGACACCACATTTGTACCAAACTCTAAATTTAAGGCATCCTTGAGTTAATTAAAGCTTTGCCAACTCTACAGTCAACCTTATCAAGACAATTTAAAGATATTAAACTGTTCAATTAAATCATACTCAAGCGCCACTCCCAGATTAAACATTACAGCTGGTTTATTGCAGCGCTAATGCTCCATCTGCTCTGGGATTAGCCACTGCTGTTACTCAAATCTGTACTTTCTCCTGAACGTCAGCACAAGCAGAACACACATTTGGCATGTTCTGAGATACTACTTCCATAAACCTGAATCCTCTCTCGTATTTTCTTACTGCACTACAATACATTTTGAGTGCGAGACAGAGGGGGAAAAAAAGGAAAAAAAAGAAGCACCTCTCAGATGTGACTGCTACACCCTCCAGGAAGTCGTGTCGCCCCGTCTCATTCAGGCGCTCCTGCAATATCTGGATGCCCTCCTTGACATCTCTCAGCTGTTGACTGTAGCGCTGGATCTTATGCTCAATGTCGGACAGTTTGCGGGCCGTGTCCATCTCCAGCTCCTCCAGCATGCTCTTCTGACGCTCGCGCAGGAATCGATGAAGGCGCTCAAATGCGTCACCGATAGTTGCCCGCAGACTCTTGGCCGAGGACTGAAAAGCAAAAGACGGTGGGAAAATTAAACCCCTCTTGGCTAGGCTATTTGAAAATGTCATTACAGGATTGTGAAGCAGACTTCATACTGTAGTTAGTGAGTGATTCAGTCACAACAGTCTAACTCTTAATTAGACATGGGTCAATAATTCAAGGGCTTACACAGTACTCTAAATTGTGTTAATATTGCATTAACAGCCATTCATTGATTCAGCTTGTACATGTATTGATTTTAAGTGGCTCTTTGAGAGCATGTGTACAACCTCCCAGGGAGGAAACAAACAGGTCTGTTTTATATTACTGTGATGAGGAGAAACAAGAGCACACACTAATAGAAATAACCCCAACAGATCACCAGGAGGAGGTCACAAAGGACATCTTGTGGAGGAAGTCGACCGACCGCGAGATCGGTGGAGAGGCTACTGCAGACAGTCATTGAGTGAACCGAGCAGTTGACAGAGAATGGCAGATTGGAAGAAATGGAGAAAATGATTTGTAGCTTAACAGGAAGAATGAGAAGATGGACATCAAAGAGAATTAATCATCTGAGTGTTAGCAGCTGGAGTGTCAGAGAGGCAGAACAAAGGGATGTGACGTAAAACCCAGCAGAAATTGCACTGAGACGAGGGGAGAGATTTCAGTTTGAAACTTCTGAGCATGATTTCATTAAAACTTTTATTTTTCAAATAGTCATCATTTTAATGGAAAAAAATTGAACTTGTGTTTGCACACTGACTGAAAAGAAATCCAAACATCTGCCCATCACAGAGCAATTCAGAATTAGAGAAAATTAATGACCTCAGAGCGATCCAAAAAAGAATTTCAGATGAAAGTCGTCTCTAAGAGGCTTCGATGAATATTTTGCCTGATCAGAATTTCCTCTGATCTTTACAGGACGAGCTGGGTTTTGGAACTATCATCTGGCTCTTTTTTTTTTTTGTAAATTACGCTCGCCTGAAAATTCAATCAATCCTCTTTAAACAGCAGGCATGTCTCTCTGGGGCTTTTCACAGGCGAGGGACAGGTATTCTTAGTCTGCCTGTGAGAACCCGTTAACATGACTCTGAGTGCTGTGGCATTAAAGTGAGCTCCAACACAGCCCTCCTACCTAGTTAAGAGTTGAAAACTGATGGTGAAGAGGAGGACTGCAGCAGCCCAGCTATCAGTCACACTGACGTGTTTGCTGTTTTGGCTCAGCAGGCTGCGATGTCTGTGATGGCTGTTTTGCAGCCCCTGGAGACAGCAGGCTGGATACCTTTCCTGGGAGCAAGTGATTATCAAGAGAATCCCTGGTGGGCGTGTGAATGAGAACGTTGATCCTTCACGTGGAGACCCTCCGCAGCAAACGTAAGCCAAGGTATCAAAATTGGAGCCACATACAGGAAAAGGCCGACCTGATGGAGGGATTGTTCCTCTGTGTTGGTACCAAAACTAAGATGGCAGAAAGGTTTAATGTTAATGCAACTGACATGTGCAGAAATGCAGTAACACAATGATCTTACATTAATCCATGTGTATGCAGCACTCATGCGCTGGACCACACCAATCCTTAAACTTGGCCTTCATTTTGACTTAAACTGCACAACTGTTAAATTTGCTCTGCATGGATTCTCTTTGCTGTGATGGAAACTACACCCACACGAGGTGAACACTGCCAGCTACACTACTGCGGTTGCAACCTCTCTTTCAACAAAACAAATAAGCAATGCAAGGAGACATTTCATTGTCAGCTCCCTAAATGCATCAGAGATCGATATAGTCACAGTGCAGCCCTCTTCCAGGCAGAGCACTCTGTGCAAATGGATGTAAATCTAATGAAATCAGCTCACTTCCAAAGAGAAGTGGGGGCAGATAAAAGGCCTGCACGTAGCAGTTAGAGCGATGAAATAGGCCAGGCTCGCTCTGGCAGGTCTCGGACACTGAGGTGAGTTGTGTGGTGGCGGACAGTGCATACAAAAACTAGAGAGAAGACAAATGTACTCCCTGAATAACAAATAATGCTGACGGCGGCAACACAGTCAGGGCTCCTTACCTGGTCAATATCAGTTATGGGAGAGAAGAGCGGTGTGCGTGAGAGGTCAAAAGACTGACATATTGAGCAGATGTTCACAGCTCCCTGATTAAAACATGGTGTCTAGATTAAACAGTCGCTCAATAAACCAATTTATGCACTGGAACTTAACTGTCAGTCGAAGCGGTAAGAAGGAAAGATGCATGATCAGTGGCTGAAAAAGTGCACATACTACCCAGAGCTTTCCCTTTCATTTCTTGTACTGCTTGTAATGAGGAAGTTTTACTGTGTCACTTTGGATGTCTAAAATGGAAACAAGATTTCTTGCTTCCCCAAGTATCTTTGAAGTCTTTTCAAACTGACATGTTCGGGCATTTGCTTCTTCAAGCTATTATCCTAATTAGTTACTTTTTCCGGATTAATTGTTTCGTCTTTGAAAATGCCAGAAAACAATAAACAAGCCTAAAATCTCGTTGTTAGCAAGTTATTTATTTACTAAATGACCCTAATTGAAAACTGATTTTTTTAAGCAAACATGCCAAAATGCTCCTACTTCTCAACTGTAAGTAGTTGCTCAGACATTTCCTCTGATCTAGTTGTATATGTATGATTTTAACTAAAGGGTAACTGAGTGGGGAAAAAAAAGCTAATAAAAAAGTGTGAGTTGCATTTTCACTGAACATATTTTGTTTACTATTCTGAAAGGGAAAAAGGCAGCAAAGGCACTTTTTCTTAAAAAAAAAAAAAAAGATAATAATTCCAACACCTTAAAAAAAATGCAGATCTTCTTATCTTCTAACAGATAAACCTACGTGCTTCAGCAGGTGGAGTGATATTTAGTGCTACAACAATTACTTTATCTTAGTAATTTCCTTTTTTTAAATCCAGAAAAACCATGATTCATTGTTCAAGGTGCATTTCTTGTTAATATCATTGCAAACTGAATTTCTTTTTGGACTTTTGAATGCCAAACTATCAATATTTTAAAAAGGCTTTATGAATGATATGGATCATGGAAATTATCTGTAGTTGAAACTTGTTTTTTTGTTTTTATAAAGGAGAGCCGTCACAGTACCTTGGTCTCGGTGAGTTGTCTCTGCAAAAGCTGCAGGGCCTCAGTGTGTCCCCTCTCACTGTCCTGCAGGGTGGCCAGCTGCTCCTTCATCTCCCTCTGCAACACAAACAACAAAACACAGATCAGCGACTAGTAATTGGACTTCAATATGAAAGAACTGTTGAGCTTAACTCAATTGTGAAACGTACTTGATAGATTTCCCTTTCCATTTAAATCAATCAGCGTCTGCTTGCTTCCGGTAAAGTCTCAAAAACACCATCAGTCACGTTGAACTAATGCTAATCATGTTAGCAGACCAGTATTTTTCCAACTCTGTGATACTGTATTTATTTAAATTGTGTTATTTGCGTAAGAAATCACTTTTGATTGGGTATGAGGCAGCAAAGATTTAAGCTGCAGCTTAAACAAACAATCCAGACGGAGAGTGAGATATAAAAGAAATAAACTGAAATCTCTGGAGACACTGGGCTCTGTCAGACAAAAACTGTGTCTCATCTCTAGTCAGACACATGCTGGCAGAACCTGCACTGCTCAGCCACCTCCAAGTCTCCCTAAGGCAGGTGGCTCTGCGGGAAGTGGCTGGGATGTCCGTTGTCACGAACGGTGCAGAGTTTTTAAGCAGGTCTCACTTGCCAACAACACCGGTGTTTCAGGTTTTTGTATAAAGGCATTTTAGCTGATGCAACCCCTTAAGCACAGACATCAGTAGACAAATCACCTGCATCAAAAACAATGATCTGACCGATGAACTGAGATAAAAGCTGTCCAAAAACAAGCCCAGAAATGTCTCATGCAGACACATTTCCACAAAAATTGAATAAGCAATGATCCCCATGCAAGCAGGGAAAGGACTAACCTGTGTTGCTAGTGTGAGCAACAATATCTATATATTAAAAAAAGGAGACATTTTTCTTTAAAAGGATTAGGGCACAATGGACCTGGAAAAATCACACATTCTTTGTAGGATGTTAAAACAGGGATGAAACAACACCAGACACTAAACAAATCCAAAATGACAAGGAGGAACTATCTTGAGAAGCTTAACACCTCTTAACATGAGAAGATGAAGAAGGGTCACAGTTTTGAAAAATTTATTGAATTACGATATTGGGCAAGCTGGACATATATTGGTAATAACACTGACCTTGTTGACTGAAAAAACATATTTGGTGCCATTCTGTTGCCAAAGAAAAAGGCTTTAAAAATGTTGAGTTATTTTTTTATAATATAATTTTTTTTTTCTGGCAAATAAGGGTAAACAAACAACAACAAAAAACAACAAAAAAGAGCATGCATCTGCATTGGTTAACAGTTATTTAAGCATCAGCATTAGTATCTGCCCAGAACTGCACCATCAGTGCATCACTAGCACCAACTGCTTTGATTCAGGGGAAATTAAAACTAAACTGAATCAAAGGAAACAACCTCAAGCCTCATTTATTTCAAGGCCCCCCTGTTAAGCTTTCCCGCTGCCTGGTGTATCTGCCTGAGTAACCTGTGTGCCCCCTTCTCTGTGATCCACTAAGTGTCACTTCCTTTGAACAGCAACTGCAGCAAAAATCCAGCAAATGGAACTGTCAGCTTAGAGAGGCTAATAAAACAACCGTCACTCCTCACTACCATCCAAGCCTGTCTGACAGGGAAAAAAAAAATAAAAAATTACTGATTCAAGTATTTTTTCCTACCACGGGGCAGGAAAAATGAATAAGGATTCCTTTTAGCAGAAAATTTCTGACCTTTGTTATTAGTTGCAACTAAAAGAAGCAAATGTGGGCTGGGGAAATGAAGCATGTTTCTTCCCAAGAACAGGAACAGAAAACAATGGATGGTGCAGAGGGGGAGTGTGACTCTCCATGTTAATGATAGGAGTGCGGCAGGCTCAGCAGGCTCTCTGCCTCATCGCTACGCGTTTGTCTGCAGCGGGTCAAAGGCCACTCCCACACATTGAGATAGACCGGCACTGACAGAATAAAATAAATAAATAAATAAATAAATAAATGCTCCACCACTTATCTGCTGCACGCTGACTGACCGGTCAGGGAAGGGCAGCTTTAACTGTTGCTGCTGTCACAGCATTTAGGTACAAACAGGAAACCCCACATCTGTTGAATGCTTCTAAATAAATATAGAAAAAAAACAAAACCCCACAACCTTGGTGAAAACATTTTAATTCAAGGCCTTGAATCAAATGTGCAATTACTTAATCCTTTTTGATCTTCCAAAAGCGGAAACTGTCCTTCAGATGAAGATTTTATGAGATGATATCAAATGGAAACCAGAAAGAGCATGTACACGGGTACCTACAGAAAAAGTTGGTCTGTGCAGGTGTGTGTGAGTATTTGTGTGTTCTCTGTGGAGGCGTCTCTTTCCTGTCCATCGAATCTGGCCAACACAAGTCTGACATGACATTTTCCCCAGGACGTCGAGCTGCAGGAAATGAGGGTCACGGCTTGGGGATTATAAATCTAAAACTCATTTCATCCTGCTGTCATTCCCTTCGTCCTCTTACTTTCCTGTCATATTAGCAGCTCCTGGGCAAGATACACAGAAGTAAATCAAATAATATAGAATGGTCTATACCGCACAACAGTCTAAACTATTGGCACGTTTTTCACAAAAAACAAAAAAACAAAAAATGTAAATGAGCTTTAAAATTCCTCAAAATTTCCGTTCCGTAGCTCGGATTTACAGAGCATTATTGCTAGACTCGACAAAGAGGCGAACAAAACAACATGCAGTCGCGCAGTGTCGCAGCATGAATAATAAAAAGCTCACAGGATGAAGAACTTCCTCTCACACACAGACAAGAGGAGCTTCCAGTTATTTCATTCACACATAGTGACAAGGAAAAAAAAAAAAATAATGAAAACTTGGAATTCATATTCTTCCTGGAAGATTCACAAAATGCAGAGCCAATATGCTTTTTGGGCTCTAATTACACTGGGATCCTTTTCATTTGTTTATTGCAAGGCAATGGGCACACACCCCAGCGCAGGCCTCGGTAACTGAAAGTGCTGCAAAGTGACTTTCAGGAGGGCGGTTTGGCATAACCTTCATCGAGCCAAGGGTGTAATTCTGTCAGGTAGCAGACAGTGTGGGTAAATAGGACGTCAGCCAATAACAGAGCGGTGAACAAACTGCAGTCATCACAGTCTGTCCGTGAGCTTTATGGGCCTGTGGCGATTTAGCTTTTAGAACAGGACTGAAATATCTTGTTCCTATACTCAATATATTAAAAGACCCAAAAGAAACAAAAAACATACTGTGTGATCAAAACTATCAGTCTGGATATAAAAAAAAGGAAGTCGTGCCTAAAATGTTTGGGCAGTACGGTACGCTGATCAGCCACAACATTAAAAGCACCAGCAGGGTCCCCTGCTGGGGAACTTTGGGGTCCTGATACTTACTGTAGCTCAGGTGGCAGAGCAGGTCAGCCACTAATCAGAAGGTCGGTGGTTCGATCCCAGGCTGCCTCCTGGCTGCATGCCAAATATCCTTGGGCAAGATACTAACCCCATGTTTGCCTACTGGTGGTGGTCAGAGGGCCCGGTGGCGCCTGTGTCCGGCAGCCTCGCCTCTGTCAGTGCGCCCCAGGGCAGCTGTGGCTACAATGTAGCTTGCTATCGCCAGTGTGTGAATGCGTGTGTGAATGGGTGAATGACTGAATGTAGTGTAAAGCGCTTTGGGGACTAGAAAAGCGCTATGCAGGCCATTACTGCAGATGTAAATCTGAAACTAAACACAGCAGCACACCAGCACATGGGGGTAACAGCCTCCCCGAGCAGGAAGCACCACACCACCTGGGTTACTTAATCGTAGTCACTGTTAGGAAGCTGGTGTTAATGTTGTGGCTCATTGGTATATGTGTGTCATCTAGAATATACAAGTCATTAAGGAATTTCAACTGGTAATAACCCATCTTTGAGACTCAAGAAGATGATTAAATAAATATATAAAAGTTTAGTATATTACTATATGACTTGTGTCTGTATGGTATTGGTGATGTAGGGTGACAAGACCAAAGCTGTCCAGCCACCTTTTTATTCTGTATAGATCTTGGTTTGATGGGAAAAACCATTTATTTGTTTGTTTTCAGTTTAATTTATGATTTTAATTGAGATATAGAAGCTACGTGGAACTGATCTGCAAGTTGTTCTGACGCTGACTCGCCCGTGCGTGGTCCTGGCTGTGCAATGTGAGGACCCTTTACAGCGCTTGATGCCAACCTGAGGGCAGTCTGAAGACACTGACACAGGCTGCAGTGAAGGAGCTAACAGCAGAGCTCCACAAGCAAACAACAACGGCTGATGTCACCGCTGCAGAAATACCTGCTATGATATATGCTGTGTGTTCTTGGGTGGAAAACTTTAAAAATATATATTTTGACATCTCTGATGCAGTTTTCTTCTCTGAAAGTGCCAGCCTGTGCAATTTAAAAATGCAAACCCATGACCTCTGGGAATGCGACACATTGTGTATGCTTAAATGTTTCCTTCTCCGTTATGCAGGTCATCATTTCCTTGGATAAAAACTATAATGGTGCATTTACTGGAACTGTGTTCAAAGTCATGCTGAAACTGTTTGCCAAGGGATCTCAAATGTTTCACCTGCCCAGTGTGACAGCAGTCTGCAGCCTCCTCTGGCACAGATAGTAACCAAAAACAAAAACTTGTAAACTGATACAGAGAGCAGGACAACTAAAACGCTGTCTCAGGCTGCAAACTCTGACTTACTTGTTCCAAGACATCAAACTGAGCTCAAGCTGTGCCTTACATTCCAGAGCCTTGTTTCCTCTAGCATCAGCAGCGCCTACAGCCTCTCTGGGGGGACGAGTACGTCCCTGCAGCCTGAGATCAGCCAGCAGAGCAGGCCAAGGCCAGCTGAGCTGACTGAGCAAGCCTGGCTCTGGAGGACAGACACACTATTCACTTGCAGCATCTGCTCTAGTGAGACAGAGGCGCCCTGAGATGAGAACGGCCTGTACAGTACATGTGCAACTCTCTCATAGGACTGGATGTATTCCACTAAACATAAACATGTTTACAGCAAGTAAATTCATTGCCTTAATTAGATACATATAGCATTACAATTTTAGAAGTTAACTATAGAAACATCCGCATGATGGGAGCTGTTCTCGTCTGCGGTGACCCTGGGTTTGTCAAGAATGACCCCACCACCACCACTTTTTTTTTTCCTACCGGCAACATGTAGTAAAAGCAATGAACTCTGGGAAAGCACTGATGCTGGCGGCTTCCGCCAGTCCTCTGAATATAGGGCACGTCATGTAAATGATGAATGCTCAGAGGCTGCTGTTCCACTTCCTCGAGCGAGGAAGGGCACAGAGCATGCAAATGTATTAGTCGAATTGCTAAGAAAGAAAGAAAAAAACTATTCTGCCAGTCAGTTCTAACAGATTAATCCTTCAAATGAAAAAGATTAATGACGTCTGAAGTGTTGACAAAGGTCTACAAAGGAGGTGCATGGCTTTATCAGGGCTGTAAAGTAGGTCGATGTCTCAGGGTTTTAAGAGAGGCAAACAGATCTCAGAGTGATCAGTGTTATGCCTGATAATGTACACATTGCAGGACAAGCCATTAAAGAGGAACAGGGGGATCCTCTTGGCCTTAAAGTGGAAATCGGAGAGGTGTTGACCGATAAGAGAGAGCCTGCTGCTTGTATAAAGTCACTCAGCAGCTCAGAGCTCCTCGCTGCTTCACCTTCAGCCCTGAGGCTTTTAAAGCGTGTCCTCTTCTGACTGCCAAACAGGAGTTAAAGACATACACCTTTTTTTTTTTTTCTTTTAAATACAACTGGAGTTGGAAATGTATTTGACAGACAGCCAAGTTTAAAGGCTTATAAGCCTAATGTGAGACTTCAGAATAATTTCCAGTGCAGCAACCAGTTAGTCTCTCTCTGAAGCACTATCAATCAATGCTGTCAAGAGCAAGATGCTAATCTTTGAGAGAGCTATACATCATCTCCGCAGGCAGCGGATTAAAAAACATAAAATGGCGCTTCTTTTATGCATGTGAAATGAAATAAAGTCCAAAACAAACTCCTAGCTTCTCACATGAGCCTTCTAAAATTATTTCCAAAGAAGGGGATCATTTTTAATGCCGATTTATTTTGCAGTGTTGTTTGTAAGCTGGATCTGGTAGTGAAGAGATCTTTACACTTTTGAAAGTACAAGCATTTGTGCTAATGTAAATAACAATTTACAACTAACTTCTCCAATTATTTTGTTTATTTTTAAGTAACAGGATTTTCATTTACCTTTTATTGCCACCTTTTTTTTCTTTTTTTTTTTTTAAACCACACATAAAACCACTGATTGGAGTGCCAAGGCCATACTGCACTGGACCCCTAGAGCTCTTCCCTGACAACACAGCTTCAAGGACTACGGCACATAAATCGCTATATGACGAAAAGGTGGTGATTTGAAACGAGCTAGCTGAAGTGATTACAACATCTCACTAGGATGTCTCCCACGTGTGACCTAAGCGGGGTGTTCTGGATGACCTGGGGCAGACCCAGGACATGTTGAAAAGAGATCCCTTGACTGGCTTGGGAATGCCTTGGTGTCTGCCTGGAAGAGCTGGAGGAGGTGGCCGGGGAGAGGGAGGTCCGGTCAATTTAGACCACAAAATTATTAGCAATGTTTTCACTGAGCTTAGATCAAAGGATCAATAAGGTTGAATATGTGTTGATCTACAACCATGACATGATCACGTCTACGACAAGTTAACCAGTAACCCTTATGACTTACTGGTTAACCCGTCTAGGATGCAGCCCAATTTTTGCTGCCCACACATCAAGTGGGCCTGTCATGACCTACGCGAAATACAGCTAAAAGACGCATGTCATTACAATTGTACAGCAGTTTTGTTTTTTTCTTTTTCTTAAATACCGTGTACTCAGGGAGTGTTTTTTAATAAACCTACTCATCATCTCATATTTTGACTTGAACTACAACTTGTACAGGTTTATCAACACTGCACTGACTTTCTGCATTCCCTTCTAACACCATCATCTCTCTTCTGCCGCAGAGTGACTTCACCCTTTGGTTACACTTTGTAAACAAACCCTGAAAATGACCCTTGGATCTGCACGACTGCCAGCAGATTTCCACCACAACCGCATACAGGCTTGTGTCATCTTTTAGAAAAAGCTTCTTAGGATTAGTCAGACCTCTAACAGTCCGCATGTTGTTAATATAAAACCATGTAGTATGTGTCAGCCGCACAAATCACCTTGTGAAAAAACATGATGTGGTTATATGCCAGCCAGTGCCACACGGCAGGGATAACAAACAGATTTGTTTGCCTCTAGTTCATCTTTACGGCATGGCTGCAGCTGGAAGCTATTCTGCTGTAGCTGGTGCGTATGCACTACGCAGGCTACAGCTCATAAACAGCTCTATCTGACCAAATAAAGTATGCGCCTGCTTCTCTTTCAGTCAGTTCCTTGACATCAAATAAATATTTGGGATACACACCTCTTTTGTCAAGTCACACAGTAAAGCAACACACTGGTTTTGCAGAGGGAGGCAGTACTGTTGTTTAAATTATAAGTATAGCCTCAAGTGGGTTTTGTATGGTTTTAAATCTCCTGATAACATATGCCTGAATCATCATTTTAAAAAACAAATTTCAGGAGACTGCTCATGCACAGAGTGGGATTTAAAAAAAAAAAGGAGCCATTTACAGTTAATGCATACCACGTTGGGCAGTAATGACCAGTTTCAACCCACACAGGTCTTCAGACAAAACGCTATCAGCAGGAATATAAACAGGATGAGAAAGAACACGCTTACCTCTGGAAAGAAATGGAGGCCACACAAAGTACAGCATGCTGTTCAAACTGTTAACAAGAAAGACTAACAACAACATTTAAAAATCAGTACACTTATGGCTCAGTCAGGTGGTTGCCTGGCGAACACATTTAATTTCTTCGCATTCTGCAACTGTTGCAAGTAGTTGTAGCAACCAACTAGTTGCACAGAGGTTGAGAATATGACACCCTCAACCTCTGAGCGACTACTTTTGAAATGATTGCACATGTAGTCAATATGAATTTATGCTTATGTAGAAAGCAACTGATTTGCGAATGTTGCTCATTTGTCACTGATAATTGAAACAATATCGCAAAGATAATGCCCGTTCAACTGCAAAGCAAACGCTGACAGTTGCAGACTTGGTCCCCATCTTTGAAGCAACCATTTAAAATGCTATAAGATTAGAATAATTAGAACAGAATAATTCTGAGAGCTCGGGTGCTTCTACAAAAAATGCACCCTTCCAGAGGTTCAAACTGCCATGTTTTAGTGTCTAAAGTTTTACTGAAGTGTGAAGTGTTACTGTAAATAAGCCAAAAGAAAAAAAGAAAAGGATACTTCTCCACTTAGTTTACTGTGGTCACACACTAAGATTCCAATGAATTAAGCAATATTTCCAAACACCACTACCTCTAATGCTTTTTTGAATGCGCTTTTGATTGTAAAAAATGTGGATTTCAAAGGGGAAGTTTTGTAATAGATGATACTGCAGATTAGAAGGATGTTCTTCTTTGATTTTTTTCTGATTAAATTTGTAACACTTTTCACACTTTTAAACTGTCTCACAGCATGTGCCTTTATGAAGAATGCTCACTTGTGTTTACAGCTGGCATTATTATAAGACACTATGGATAAAAGCGTGGGCTAAATGGTTAAACTGTAAACAGCTGCTACGGGAGGAAGTGCCTGCTAACGGTGCAGACTAAGAGCGAGTACAGGGAATGGGGTGAGTGGGTACAATAGAACTGGCTTCTCCCCACTAATTAGCTTGAACCTTGTAATGCATTTTAATAAATGAACAAAGTCTATGAATTCCTGGCCACAGAAACCTGAACTGGCCATGTATCACTTTAGCAATGAGGGTGTTTAAGTTTCTAATTGAGGTATCAATTATTAAAGAGGCCAATTTCCGTTTCAATTGTGAGGTGAAGTTGCACATTAATTCTTTGTGCTATTGCTGGCCGTTGGCCGAACTGTCCAGCCAGCACCATTTTGTGAACGGTTCCTACACCTACACCAAACTTTTGAAGACACCTGGAGTGTTAATTAAGACATTCTGAGTTGACTTACCTAGATAGAGTGCAATCTTTCCAAATCTGTAGACTGACTGATTCACACAACTACACAACAAGATGACAGTAATTTGTCGCTTTTACTTTACTATTCAGGTAAATTTGTTATTGTTATCTACTTGTAAAAAGTAGAAAAATCATAAAGTTGAGCCCTCTGATTGATCCAGTGTTAACCGATTGATCTACAGGGTGGGCCATTTATATGGATACACCGTAATAAAATGGGAATGGTTGGTGATATTAAAGTTCTGTTTGTGGCACATTAGTATATGTGAGGGGGCAAACTCCTCAAGATGGGTGGTAACCATGGTGGCCATTTAGAAGTCAGCCATCTTGGATACAACTTTTGTTTTTTCAATAGGAAGAGGGCCATGTGACACATCAAACTTATTGGTAATGTCACACGAAAAACAACAGTGTGCTTGGTTTCAATGTAACTTTATTCTTTCATGAGTTCTTTACAAGTTTCTCTTTGTTCACAGCCATTGACATGTCGAAGAGGTTAACACGTGAGGAGCGGATCGAAATTGTGTTGATATCTGGTGAACGCAGTAACCGGGTCATTGCAGCAGATTTCAATGACACCCTACGAGACCACCCATCTCAGACACGTTACGTTGAAAACCAAGCACACCATTGTTTTTATTGTGACATTACCATTAAGTTTGATGTGTCACATGGCCCTCTTCCTATTGAAAAAACAAAAGTTGTATCCAAGATGGCTGACTTCTAAATGGCCACCATGGTCACAACCCATCTTGAGGAGTTTGCCCCCTCACATATACTAATGTGCCACAAGCAGGACTTTAATATCACCAACCATTCCCATTTTATTACGGTGTATCCATATAAATGGCCCACCCTGTACTTCAATCCATGACTTCCTACACTTCTAAAAGGCAAAACAAAGGTGCCATCCCTCCGTTTTTAGTTGCACAATAAGGTCTTAATGACACAAGTTGGAAATCATATTTACAGTAAATGTGAGGGTAATAGGAAACCAATATGAATGCTGACTGTGTCATTATTCTGTTGCGGTTACATTTCATAATGATAATTAAAGCAAGACATTTGTTTTTGAATATTTGTCTTACAACTAAAACTTAGACCAATGTTTAGCAACGAACTGTTGCTTCAGTTAACAACATTAACTAATCCCACAGTTAGCACGAGACTGGTCATGTGAAAGCTTTCCCAGCACCTGCCTTGCTGTCAGTCATGCCCTGCCCCTATGCACCTGGTCTGTAGTGAGAACCAAGGGTTTTTAGGTAAACAGCAACACAGCTCGACTCTCTCGTTTAGACAAAGGAGGCATTTAAAAGGTGAACATCTACAAGTTCCTTCTCTCTTCTTCCCAGCAACTGGTAAGCTCAAGGGAGGAGTCTGAGTGCCTGAGAGCTGAAAATGAGGACTCCTATCAGCAGCAAGTCAAATTAAATCATCGGCAGCAAATCACGGACACGGGGAATTACAAGAGATTACTGCCCCCGTCCAGCCCTACCCAGACCCCAGAGAACAATGGCCTGTAATCTGTCTTAATTCCCAAGCTAATCAACTCAGGGCTCAGAGTCTCATGGCAGCAGTGACAGGGAACAGCAGTTCACATCCACCCAAATGCCAAACTGACAGACAAAACTAAATGCAGCAAAGCCACAGTATAGCTCCTCAGATCGCTCACCACTCATGCATTTTTAACATCTACCAAAATCTGTAATTGTCTATGCCCAAAACCATTTTCTTCAATCTCTCATTTCATATTCAATGTGTTTTAAAGCCTATTCCATTCCTAAGGGAGTTCATACAACACCCTCCACTGCCAGGGCTTTTATTTTTAATGTAATCTTCATTGCAGTGCTACTGGTGTGCAGGCTGCTCTCCCTGGTGATCTGCCTTGCGTTAAGGAGGCTGGGGGCTCAGCATTAAGCCTCACTGAAAGCTGCAAAACTTTAAGAACAGCATTTCTCCTTTCATTCACCAAGATGACATATAAACCTCATGTCTTTGGTCATCCTCCGTCTTACTCTCTGGCCTGTCAGGCCAGTTCCAGCACTCTCAAGCCCTCTTGTGATCTTCAGGTTTCACTAGCTGACAGGTAGACGTGCAACTACTGATGTCATGCATTTAGCTGCAATGAATCACCTGACTAGAGTTAACATGTGGGAGTTTGTGCATCTCTGATGAAACCCGCTTCTACAGAACACATCTTCTCAGAAGAAGTGATTTGAGGCTGTATAATTTACGATGTTGCTAAGCAAACACATGCACTCAGATGGCAGTTTTTCCCCAGCAGCTTTCTAAGTTTAGCACAATTCTGCAACACAACATACCTTTACGAGAGTGATGTTTGTTACCATAGTATTACTGTGACTTTATAGTCATACTGAAGGCTATGCAACACTGATATCTGTTTTTTTATACAGTATTAGTACCACCTTTTTGTCCCCACTGTCCTTTACGTTGCTTTAGTTCATTTAGGTTTGAGGGTATTCATTATGCACAGTTCTCTTAGAGAGTGTCTGTTGGGATGTCCACTGTGAGGAAGATCAGAAACTCTCTTGAATGCGTTCCACTTATGAATAATGTCTCACTGTAGAGTGATGCTCTTGGCAACCTTTCCCGGACTGATGGGCATCAACAATTACTTATCTAAGATCACTGCTGATGTCTTTTTCACTTTTCCAAGGTGCTTTTTCCACCTTGACACTTTGTTAGGAAACAGCCGAATGCTTCAGACCAGCAAACTGCAAAAACTTCTGCTTTTATAGGGGGAGCCCACACTTGTGGCATCTGGTCGCTACTTACCTTTTTAATTCCTGTGGAAGCATGAAAGGTATACTTTGTTTTTCACAGGACGGTGAAAACTCTTTGACATGACAGCAACCGCAAAATGACATAGAAACTGAATACATGACATCAGGATAGTGGCATGTCAGTTACAAGATCATGAAGGCTGATGAGATAAAGTGTCATAAACAAGCCTTTGTTTTTATGTATGCAAGTCTAGTTTTCTTAGATTAATTTTCCCCATGTTTTGAAATGAAACATCACTTGTTTTTCCTTTAACAGAAAGCACTGGCAGTCATGTTTGCAAATACCCTTAAAACCTAACCAAAAACATTTCATCTAATAGATATCTTTAAGGTTCAGGAGCTTCCTAAGATGTCCTCAGCTGTCCTCTGCGACGAGGCAGGGTGTACTTGGTAATATGAAGTCATTTGAAAGGTTGTAACTGTAACAACGGTTGTTTAGGAGACACCTGTTAGGCCTGATGCATTTTAAATCATGTTAGCCTAAAAACACTGTTCAGAACAGTCTTTAACAGCTACATATTGCAGCTAGGCAAACAGCTTTTACCTGTATGCGTCCTGCCCTCTACTGAAAGGAGAAATGACTAGTAAACATATGGCAAGTCGCAAAATCAACTCTTTGCAGAAGGCATGCATAAACATTTTAAAAGAACAACAGATGCAGAGACATCTGACTCACTTGGCGCAGGCCAAAGTAATGATCTAAACAATACAAAATGTTTTGCGTGATGGAGGCCGCACCAGCTCGCTTTCTTCCAATCAATGCAGATGTTTATCCGCTAATCTACCAACAGCTTGGGCTGAAGTAAACATGCTGCCTGGCTCTGTTCTGCCTCAAGCATCATCAGTGCTATCAGTAATGAGGGCAGGATGAGCTACCACCTCTCCCCGTTCTCTAATAGAACATGACTGTTCTCTCTTTCCCCGTGGCTCCATTTCTGCACGAACGAAGCCCCTCTGCCACAATACCACGACCAACCGCTAAGATGGACAAACTAATTTGTCTGGGGTGGATGGTTGAAAAACAGAAGGGTGGAGAGCTGGGAACTGGTTTTCTCAGAAGAACCAGTTATGAGGTACTCAATAAAGCCCATATTTTAGAAATGAGAAGATTAACGAGAAACACAACGAAGTAAATGAAAAAAAAATTCACAGAGAGACAGAAGGAAAGATGGAGCTGCTGGAGGAAAAGAGAGCAGACTGAGGCAAGCCACAGGGGAGATGGCAGCCGTGGGTGCCCTTGAAATTGCCTGACTCATTACTGCAGCAGCACGGCCATGCATGGTGATGGCAGGCTCAGAGAGAGAGCTCTCGGCCAGGCACTGACAGTCAGAGAGTGAAAGACAGCCCTGTTTTTAAACCACCAGAGGAACACTTCAAAGGCTGGCGTGCTCATTCTCCATTTTCAAACACCACCCTGCACTAGAGCGAGGCAGACGGGAAAATGCTAATGGGTTTCTGTGATTAACCCCCGTGTTTGTGCCCCGATAAGCATATAATGCCTTGCTATAAGAATGGTGTTAATAGATAGCAGCACACAGGTACATCTGGACACCCTGAGTGACAGGTCTGTGTGGGTGTCTCAAGACTACAGTAATCATTTAATTCTTCTGCAGCGTGGGCTTCAGTCAAACTGAGACTAGCATTACTGCACAGCTGCCTGCTGTATACTCCTCACACATATACTCTACAGCATCTATAGTGTCTGGGAAAAACAAAACAAAACTTAAAGTTCCAAATGCATGGTTAAGCAGTGGTTGCAATCTATTTTCCTCTTTATCTGGTCCAATACAACTAGAATGTAGAGTGATAACGCATCCCTCGAGCAAGTAGACAGCAGGAAGAGTGTCAATCTCTGCGATGCTGTGGTTGCATACAACCCACTGACAATCTTCATCATCACAATTAAGGCAAAGTGGCTGCTGTGTTTTCCATTTTGTCCTCCACAGGAATTGACTTCCAACGTTAAGGGCCACAGCAGTGTGGTAATAAGTATACAACTCTGTCCAGCACCAATCAGGGTGCAGTAATCCAGCCAACCTCTTTTTAAAATGGCTCCAGCACTCCAACATTAGCATGACTGAATTATTTCACACAAAATAAAGCTCTTGCTCAACCTGGTTAAGGAATGAAGCTCTGTGGATAATGATATGCGGCCTTTTGGATAAACCCTTATTTGATGAATTAACCATAAAACCGACAGGGGGGAATTTTTTATACAAGCAATAATGGGTTGTCTGGAGTGTATTTAAATGTGGATATTTATGAGACTATCTGCGGATCTGTTTAATGTTTTAGATTACAAGACGTTTGGAAGAATGTTGTATTAAGAGTGCTTTTTGCTCTTGTACATTTTAAATGGGTGTCCCAAATCATCCAATATGACTGCTGGAATAAAATCCTACCTAATCAGAAAGCATTAGTTCCCTGTCAAATCTCTGCTCCCTGAAGCAAATGGCAGAGCTGCAGACAAATCCTCCCAGATCCTACCTTAATGTCCTTTATGTTGAGAAAAAAAAAAAGTGTATGAGCAAGCACTTATGTGCTGAGTAAATGCCTGCCAGATGTGTACACATCACCATGCAAAAGTCAGGTGTCATATGTGTTTGTGCATTACAGATTTGGCCACAGCAGCATTTACCGGTTAAAGGATGCAAATCAGCAGGAGGCAAAGCTCTCAACGTGGCATCAAGACTCAGGGCCTGAGGTCAGCAGAGTGACATGCCAGGCTAAGGAGATTACATTCTGCTACAGACTAACGAAAGGCTGCTCTTGTGAATAGACACTGACCAGCCAAAAACATCAGAGTTAAAGCAGTAGTGGCATGACATAACAGAAGGGTGTTCCATCTAAACCTAGTTTGAGAATAAGAAACAAAAAGGTATCTCATATGGAAATGTGTTGAGAAGAGCCTAAATAAAAATACAAGCCATGACTGACTTGACTTTACATAGTAAAATGAGCTATTTAAGGGTCAATTGCTCAGAAATTAGGCATTAGTTATTCTGCAAGGTTCTCCAAAATGAAAAGATTTTTCCAAAGAAGGTCTTTTGGCAGACACACAAGAGTTAAAAAAAATGTTTGTGCTGAATGTCTTTGTATTTCATCATGAAGGTCTATTCTATGATCTGGTCTCAGTCTGAGTATGCTTCCTTCAAATGTAAAAAACTTGATTTCTTCCATCCTTAGAATGCTGATTGTGAAACACACAAATCATCAGCCTTCTGCTTTCTGGAAAGCTGTGATAGAAAAAAAAAAAAAAAAAAAAAGATTACTGAGGAAAAAGAGGTGGCATCCACTTGCAGGGTGATGAAGATGTTGATTTAACCTAAATTCAACCACTGCTGGGAAACTGGACAGTAATGCTGAACTATTACGACTGACGGTAAGTTTGACTTTCATTTTCCCCCAAGAACAAAATCATAACCAAACTAGGGAAACTCTCCTTGCACTCTCTCCAGAAGATTTCTGTAAGAATTCAAAACGACTTCGGCAAAGACTTTGCTAGCCTCTCCAACATTTCAACATAATGAGGCAAAGCTTTGGCACTCGGCCTACCAAATCCTTTCCCCATATCTAAACAGTTCCCCACTCTACAAAAACTAACATTTATTTTAAATACACCATCACACTGGCAGGGCATGTGCCCCTTTGGTCATGACTGTCAAAACACTGGATGTGATCTCTGCTGCATTTTAACACATCCTCGCCATGTTGTTTTGGCATTTAGTGAAACACTGCTGAGCCTCACGCTAAAAGTGATGTTTAAGCCTGCAGGCATAGCTCTCGCATTTGTTTCTGTTTGACACTCAGCTCCTATCTGCTCACTGCAAAACAAATAAATAACATGGAAAATGTGCAAGTTGTTCGTCTGATATAGATGAGGCATGATGTAACGAGCTCTACAAATACGAGTTTGCCAAGATCATCATGGGACATGCTTGTGTCTGATGGGGCCACTGTGTGCGCACACTCTGTTTCAGTATTGTGGATCTGGGAAGCCTCCAAGTCTCCTGCCAGAATACAAAATGCCAGATCGCCACCATGAAAAGAACTCCAAGCAGAGGGACAAGCCGGTGTCCAAGAAAAGAGAAACATCTTGTGTTGGGCCTAATTACTTCTGCTCCAAGATTACACAGTTTTGACCTTTCTCAAGCTTCCAGCACACAGCCTGATTGGAAACTGATGAGGACAGCATTAATACACACAGCACTGTTGATTATATTTAATGCAGAACAAGGAAGGGAAAATGTAGCTATTTACTATGCACAAACTGCCTAATTATGTTTCCTTGTAACCCTCACAAACACCTAGATCATACAAATTGGTTTTAATCCAATTAAGTACTTTTTTCCCCCAATTAAAGAAGTCTCCACAGATTTTACAAGCCAAAGTCTGTTTAAAGCTCTTGGGGAATAAGTGAAAAAGTTCCATGAAGACATTTGGAGAAGTAGCTGCACAAAGTCAAGTGATGACACTTGAGTCAGAGTCTGTTATGGTTGAAATCTGGAAATGTGAAGACAGAAAGAAGTGAACTTACCTGACAAGACTTCCTCATCGCTGCTGCTACAAGTACAACATATCCAACTGAACTGATGGTCAAGTGCAGTGCCAAATTATTGTAAATGGACAAATGAGTTGGGGTGTGTTATCTGAAAATCCGCTACTGTGGATTATGTACAACAGTAGATACACTATGGGTGACATTTTAAGAATTATAAGAAGTGAAATGTGAAAGCATAAAGCCAATCACATCGTTTTATACATCCATGGCAAAAGCTGAGGTTCATGAAGGCTTCAAGTGTGGTGGAAAACATATCTCCTGATGTAAGAATATGAATGATAAACCAAGAAAATGGTAAATGCACAATGTGAAAGTGGAGAGCAATTCTTTAAGTGCACTAACGTTGATGAAACCATAAATTTGTAAATTGTAAACCATAAAACGCCACTCTCCCCATTCTTTATTCCCTTTATTCGTAAGGGGTTGTCTGACTGCTGGGATTTTCTCTGTATTATTGCATCATCTTTTACAGTACAAAATACATAAAATTTAATATGTTTAATTAGCGTGGCAAAATTACCAAATGTACTTAGTTTTTGTTTTAAATCAGATTTGACTTCTGAATTTGCATGTTTTGGTGATCAATGCAATATAGATTATGCCCTGGTTTTAGTTTCACTGAAAATAACTGCCTTACCTATATGGCTGCCAAGTGGCAAGACTTGCTACTAGAAAGACTTTGACCCAATGCAGCTTGGAGGTGTGGAGACATGCCTATGAGCCCTCTGCAACTGGGAGGCAAGTGGTTGCTGGCTAAGTGAAACTGATCACAAGAAAGTATGTGGTGCTGGTTGGGACAAACTTATTTCCCTAGAATCCAGTGGTTGAAGTAGCAGCAGAGATGTGAATCACCACTTCCACTGAAAACTTTCAAAAGGCAGTCATCAAACATGTGATGCAGATGCAGAATTGGACCTTTATTTGCTAGTTAAACTGACAGTCTCGATGTTCAGTCAACTATATGCATAGTCAGTAATATAATCACAGCTAAATCTGTGGACAGAGTTGTGGGCAGGCAGACTGCAAACTAATAACATAAGGAAGTTTTGAATATTCAAGGTGGAAGTCAAAAATAAAAGACACATTGTGTTATTTGGCATTATTTTTTAAATTCACTTGCAGTCTGCATATAACCCTTCTCACTTTAACAGTACCACACCACAATGAGCTTGCCAATGTCAAAGTCATACTTTCAGGAGAGTGTCTGAGGTCAGCATCATGAATAGTCAAAGGCTGAGACCATCTCGCTGATAGACTTTCCCTGAGGGGATTAATAGTTTTTCTGCTCCTGACTGAAATTCCGATTCTAAAAAGAAGAACAGTAAGCCTCAGCATAAAAAATAAAGTATACAACAAAAGCGGCATCACGAAGTTAGAGCCAGACACTGAAACCGAAAACTCAGACTTCATTAGTGATATATCCAAAAGAGACTTGAGGTTTTGGTTTGAGATGTACTGAAAGACAGTGAAACCTCAAAACCCCCACCGAGTAACTATAAATCTCTTTTATCAGAAACCTCACTGTGCTCACTATCAAGAAAACAAAGTGTTTTATGTTACATACTGCAGATATGAACATCTACACTGGCAACAGCAGGCATGAGAACGGAAAGGAACTCCATAACATTAGACTGGAATGTGTTGCTCTGTATACTGGAGCAGAGAAGGAAAAGGATTAGGAGCTTTGTTTCACAGTTATTGGATTTTGGCTCAGTGGGAATGGAAATACCCAAATGGTGAAGGGAATGCAAACACTGAACTATTCTCGTTAATGTGGAAAACATGACTCAGGGTAAACGCAAATGACACATTAAACACACGCTTTATTGAGAAGTTCATTTCTTCACAGTTACAGTCAATTAGTTCCGAATATTCTAGATTTAAATGAATCACTGAGGTAGTTTTTTTTCCCCCTCTCCTGTTTTCAAGCATCTGTTAGTTGCCGATGTCAAGATCTCTAAAATCAAATTTCCCCTTTAAATTTTAAATTATTTGGGGCTAAGCTGAAAGCAAAGAGATGAAAAGAGATAGGGAGAAAGAGAAATGATGTTGATGTGCAACAAGGGCCCCCTGCCAGATCTGAAATGTGGATGCTGCATGTCTAACTAATCTAAATGCTTTTTTCCTGGAATATTTCCAGGACTTTAATTAGTAATGTAAAAAAAAGCCATGCGTTTCTGCGTAGAGAAGCACTTTACCTAAGCAGGAAAGGTCCCCAACTGATTCGAGATCACCCTGGCGATATGAACTTTATTTGCAAATTTGTTTGTTTCTTTTAAAGGAGAAACTGCCAAACCAGAGGAATAACAATGAAGAAGCAGACAAAGACACTGACAACACAAAACTAAACTTAATTAAATAAAAAGGTGTTACATAACTAACACGTACTTGTATTAAAAAAAACAAAACAAACAACCCCCACCCCAAAAAAAACAGGAAGTCCGAAAAAGTAAAGAAGTTTAAAAAAAAATCTAAATGAATCAGATTTGTCTTATTCTCTTAACTTCCTTGAACACACCTAAAGAGTGACTGCTTCTTTCAATTTCTTTGTGATTCATTCCAGGCAGCAGGGGCTGCATTCCTAACCATCATTTCAGTTCAGTCCAAACCAAGAAATGAAACTATTAACCTCTGATCATAACGGGACTTACAAACTGGAATCTCATTATGATTTCAGGTCAGTGGACTTGTGGGCATCAGGGAGAAGCAAATTAGATGTGCCTCATTCATCAGCACCTGCTGTACCTGAAACACTCAAAAGCAAAAAGCACCAAATCCCCAAACTGCTTCAGTGCAGCTTCTCTGGGCAGGAGTGGACTTAATGCTGAACTGTCTGGGCAGCTCCCATGGGTGAAAGAGTCTGAACGTGGAGCAGAGTGCTGATGGGTTTTAAGAAAATGTCAGCCTCGCTCTTGCTAATGAGCTGTCAGAGTGTGTGCGCTATGACTGACCTGTATTTCCTCGTAAGCCTCGTCGATAGTGGTTACTTGGTGCTGCTCATGTAGCGCCGGCTCGTCGCAGAAGAAACACACGAGGCTTTTGTCGGTGAGGCAGAAGAGCTTGACCTTCTCGTGGTCCTTGCAGGGGTAGGAGCTCCTCTGTGCGTTAAGGATGGCGTCCAGTGGGAAGGCTGAGTAGCGCTCCACAATGTTGGACAGCTTGAGACTTGGCGAAAGTAGTGGATCGGCGAAGGTCCTCCGGCACTCGGGACAGTCCCGCGCTCCGTGAGGCTCCTGTCTGCTCCAGTGCTCGGTGATGCACTTTCTGCAGAAGTAGTGCTCGCAGCCGAAGCTGACGGGGTCCTGGTAGATGCTGAGGCAGATGGAACACAGAAGCTCGTCCTTCAGAGAGCAAGCCATTTGCAAAAACTGACACTGAAAGGCATCTAAGAGGGCAACGTCGTGGAGCAGAGTATACTTGGTTCAGTTTGTAAGGACGTGGTTCACTGCCATGTGGGAGTTGACTTCAGGAATCCTGAAATTATCGTCTCTGTTGGGGTGTAAAAACAATAAACAAAAAGACAATAAGGCGCCTCAAACCTTTAATCAGCCAAACCCTAAATAAGTTATGTGAAGACATTCTTTTGGTTACACATTAACAAAATCAACTTCAACAACAACCCTTTAATATTTAATCTAGAACACAAGAGCTTCTAGTAAGCTGTAATAGCTCTGTACAAACTGATTACACAGGCTAAATATGGGTTTTTAGATGAGACCTGTAATTAGTATAAATAAATGACACAAAGAAATGACACTTTCCAGTTTCTCAGATTGGATATTTGCTTGTAATTTTAGTATTTTATTGCAGTGTACCAAGTATCCTTTTATCCAGGAGCATTGAGCACATCAATTAATTTGAAATCAACCGCACATTCATGGATAGTGAATACAATTATCCTGACTTTATTTTAAAGCACTTCAAAATCTCATGCCCTAATGAAGGCGGTGGACATAACTTTAAACAAATCCCTTTAATAATTTGGCAGTAGCATGTACCACCTTTTTAAAGCAGTCCTTTTTGTTCTCATAATACAACGCCTGCTCTTTTCTTTCACTTTGTGAGCTTCCGCTTTACCTGGGGAAACACCTGACGTACATTAACGTTTCTACCAAACTAGTTCTCTACTTTGCTGCACCCATTTCCTCGCTCTTTGAAACGGATTTGCTCATTTCTAATGGAAATAGTCTGCAACAGTCAACCAAACCAACAGGCAAACACCTGCAGCAGTCAGTATTATCTCCGCTGCCTGTCCACCTCCTTCCCCGGTGTTAAGAAGCTGCCTTTTAAAGACCCTCCCGTAAAGGGCTTCAAGATCCCGTGCTGCTCTTTTATTTAATTCGCACCATCTATCACAAACTATCGGACCAACATATGAGCTGTTGCTTAGGATACATACACATTATATAACATATTTCATCCACCTTGCTCGCTGGCAGGGACTGTAAACATAAGCGACCAGGACCACGACACCGCCAACCACAGCGGGAGGAGATAGGGGACACAAAAGAGGCATAACACTGATTTAATTAGCCGCATAATTAGAAAAGTGTATGTGGGAATCTATACGGGAGGTTGAGGCTTCCCAAAAATACCCATTATTAATAGAAGAAACGAATTAAAACAGCAAAAAGAGCCTAAACTCACCAGCCTTCGCTCAACGACATCAGCGGCTCCAACGCAAGTGTCTTTCAGGAAGGGAGCAACACGCAGCGGCAACGGATGCAACCAACTGTACCGAAAAATTAGGGGGGGCGGGGACTCGACCACACACAATGTTCGGAAGAAAGATACTTGTCATCTATGACTAACATTTGGAAGATAACGAGAGTAATTTATATGTAGCGTGGTAATTTAAGTGATTATCAAGTTGAGTACGAGACAAGGAATAAAACTGTGTAAAGTTTTATCCCCCTCTCCTAATGAATCGACTCGTACTGCCTTTCTTTTCGTTCACAAGCTGCTGCTGCTGCTGCTCAGCTAATTACAAGAAAGAAATATACAGAAATCAACCGTTAGCGACTTTTTTGTGGAGCAAATTGCCTGACTTAAAAAAAAAAAAGTTCAGCAGCTGCCATGAAAAGTAACTGCCACTTCTAACTGAAAACAATTTTATTAGTCAAAGGAGAGAGATGTTGTAGTGTCCAACTTCGACCAGCAGGTGTCAGAAGCGTCCGCAAAAAAACTACCCTAATCTTCAGGTTTAGGTGTTGTGACAGAGGATAAGCGTTTGTTTTATCAAAAATAAACGGTTTCTTCAAGAGCTAGAGAAGAACCGCGGGTTTGGTATATTAAAGCAAAATGACACAGTTTAGTTTATTAATACTATAAAGAAGAGTGGTTCTGCTGAGACACTGATTAGAGTAAGCAGATCCTTCCAAACTGGGACTAAAGTTAATAATGCTGAGAGGTTTGTGTAACACAAGCGAACTATACTTCTTAAAGTTTAAGGATAAATGTGCTGTATGTCATTTCAGTCCCAACTTATTCTAATCATAAATGTCTTTTTTGATGTCTTTGTAAACTTGTGCATTTCATTTTCTATTGTGATGCAATTCAGAGCAGCTCTTTCCTTTCTTGGCTCTGTTTATTTTGTTTTGGGTTTTTTGTTGTTGTTGTTGGGGTTTTTTTTTTGTTGGCATGTTCACTTTTGTAAGCTAGAGCCAAACAAAATCTTGAACATGTAAAAGTGGGTCACTTGGTCGCTGATGTATCATGAATGTGTATAATATGTGTAATTGTGTGCTTCTGGATCTTGATTTATACAGATTTAGCTAAATTTTATTATATTTTCTTCCTAAGGTGTCTTGATATATTAGTTCAGAACCTAGAGGTGTGTGTTATGTGTTATATATATATAAATATATAAAAAAGACACCCCATTAAATAATCAGCTCTTTATTAAGAACTGTTCACATATCAATGTCCAATCATGTTTTCATGTATTACTGGAAAAGAAAGGGACTTAATTGCAATTAAACAACAAAAATTAACATTTTGTTACACATAAAAAAAAGATATGAACAAAAATGTGTATTTTAATGGAGAAAAAAGTTAGGACACCCTACCCCTAATAACTAGTGTTGCCCCCTTTGGCTGATATAACTTCAGTGAGACACCTTTTGTAGCCTTTTACCAGTCTCTGACATCGATTAGAAGAAAGTTTGCCCCACTCCACAACGCAGAATCCTTTCAGCTGGGGGTTTCTTGCATGTACAGCCCGTTTCAAGTCATCACACAGCATTTCAATGGGATTAAGATCAGGGCTTTGACTTGGCCATTCCAGGACTCTCCACTTCTTAGTTTTTAGCCAGTCCTTGGTGGATTTGCTGGTATGCTTTGGGTCATTGTCATGTTGCTGTCTCCAGTTCCGCTTCAGCTTTAATTGTTTTTTTTTTGTTTTACAGATGATTTCACATATTCTTCAAGCACCCTCTGATACACAGTCGAATTTATGATGGATTCTATGATGGTGAGCTGGCCAGGTCCTGCTGCAGCAAAGCATCCCCAAACTATGATACTGCCACATCCATGCTTCACAGTTGGTATGAGGTTTTTTTCTTGGAAGGCTGTATTTGGTTTACGCCAAACATGTCTACTGTTCTGGTGTCCAAATAATTCAATTTTAGACTCATCAGTCCAAAGAACATTATTCCAGAAGTCATTGTCTTTGTCTATGTTCACTCTGGCAAACTTCAGTCTGGCCTTAATGTTTCTCTTAGAGAGTAAAGTTTTCATCCTTGAACACCTCCCATAAAAGTCAAACTTGTGTAGTCTCGTTCTGATAGTAGAGTCACGCACTTTCACATCGACAGTAGCCAGAGCCTGCTGTAGTTCCCTGCTACTCTACACCAACCCCACTACACGAAGATGCCACACCAATAAAACCACTGTAGAGGAAGTAAACAACAGTGATTATCTTATTAGAACGCAGTGTTCTTCAGGGAAACCTTGGTTCCTGGCATTCGTGTGGATGTTTCTTTGACACATAACACGTGCCCAAACATTGTTGCGAACCAAGTAAACAATGAACTGCGACCCCCCCCCCAAAAAACAAAAAACAAAAACAAAAACAAAAAAACAATGCTCAGGAAGGGCTTAAAGGAAAAGCTTTTGATTTAGCCTCCAAATTTCCCAGATTCCAAGGACCATGCATCCGCATGATACGTGAGGTCTTGAGGAACCGGAGGTGTGAAGGGTCAGAGGTGATTTAGCCGCAGGTAGGGGACTTACACAATGTTAGGAAGGTGGTTTTAATGCTGTGGCTTGGTGGTGTATTTCACATGAAAATATGCTGCTTCTTTTACTCCACTACCCAAAAGTATAAAACCTTTAAAACTAGCTTAAAATACAAGTAACAAAGCTATAGCAGAGTTTCAGTAGCCTGATGGGTGATGGGTATAACTACTTTCTTGCTTTTAACTTGTCACCTCATACAGCATTACAAAAGTAAATATATGACCTGTAATAGGGTACTCTTTCCATTTTTGAAAATAGAAATACTAATATAGTTTTAAATAGTTTCAGAGGCGAGTGAAATGAGCTCAAAGAAAAAGTCAAGCTTTGGTTTTTTGTGCAGTTTGTCAAATCAGCAAAATCTTCTGTCTTTTACATTTGTTTAAAATGTTAAAGAATAAAACAAGAAATGGAAGACTTCTGACCAAGAACATGAGGTACCAGGCAGAGAAAGCGCAGCAGCAGATTGGACTGAATAATTGTGAGCAACATCAAGCAGAGCAGGTGTGAAACAGCAGCAGGGATCACTTCTAGGATAAAGGAGACTTACCAAATGCAAGTCTGTTTACAAAACATTTAAAGTAGAATCAAGGAATTTGGATAAAAAGGGTGTGTGATGTTTAAAACTCAGAAATTATGGCTATGATTTTCAAACAGACATGTACTGTTGTTTGTTTTTGTAGTGGTGTGAGTGAGCTTGTATGTATCGATGGTACTATGATGTAGAAATTATGAAGTGTAAATGTTTGGATGCAAACTTAAATCAGCCAAATACATAAATAAAAATACACCTTTTATTTACATTGTAACTGCATACCCCTCTGAAATCCTTTGCTATAACCTGATATACACCCCCTAGATGTCGGTGAGAGTCGACGTGTAACTACACGTCGACTCTCACTGACATCTTGGTTAGGTACACCTCTTCAACTCCTGATTAGCCGATTACATGGCTTGATCTCAGTGCATTTGGTCGTTATGGTCAAGATGACTTGCAGAAGTTCAAGCCAGACATCACAAGGAGAAGAAAGGTGATTTACGTGACTATTAATGTGGCATATTTGTTGGTGCCAGATGAGCTGGTCTGATTATGTTAGAAACTTTTGATGTACTGGGAATTTCCCACAGAACCATCTCTTGAGTTTACCGAGAATCATCTGAAAAACAAAACACCCAGCCAACAGCAGTTCTCTCGGTGAAAATATTTTGTTGATGCAAGAGGTGACTGGCCAAATTGTTTTGAGCAGCTAGGAAGGCAAAAATAAGTCAACCACTTGTTACAACCAAGGTTGTAACCAGAAGAGCATCTTTGAATGTACAGCACGCCAGTCTTTGAAGCAGATGGGTTACAGTAGCAGAAAACCACAGTCTGTACCACTCTTGTCAACTAAAAACAGGAAGCTGAGGCTAGATTGTGTATGTACTAAGCAAAATTAGACAAGAAAAGATTGGAAAGATGTTGCCTGCTCTGATTCTCAATTTCTGCTACGGCATCCTGATGGTTCGGTTATGATGGCTTCTTCCAGCAGGATAATGCACAAACTTCAAATCATCAAGATCATCAGATCTGAATCCAACAGAGCACCTTTGGATGTGGTAAAACAGGAGATTTGCATCATGGACTCAAACATGATAAATCTGCAGCAACTGTCACACAGTTGCTTCAGTGGACCAAAACATGGACTAAATCTCTGAGGAATGTTTTAAGAGAATTAAGACGGTTAAGACAAAAGGGATTTAACATGGTACTAGCAAGGTGTACCTAATAAAGCGTCTGATGAGCGTATGTGACCTAAGTCGATCTTCAGCCCCCCGTTGTAGAAATATTTCGCAAATGAGGAAATTAAATTCACAGAATATCCCACAGAGCACATGCAGCATACAGAAGCGTGAATGAGCGGATATCTGTGCCCTCTGTCACATGGAGGAAACCACAGCTATTTCAACTAGTTGACTTCATGGCCCAATATTGTCAAGCAGTTTCTGCAAACTGCAAGGAACCCAGCCTAGTTTCTGAAACACGGTGACTGAACTCTTTAGGGCAGTCACTGCTGCATGACCAAAGTTTTTTCTTGCATATGTATTTTTTATATATATTATTTAAAGTGTAGCTGTGCCATTTTGCTTTAAAATAATTTGCTTAATCTTTGACATTTTGTCATCTAGTGCAGTTGACCTACATTTTTTTAAAGTGTGGTTTTGGTATCCAAACACATTTTTGAGGCTACCTTACACGTAATACACATAATACAGTGATGTGTGGTATCTTAACAAAAGAAAATGATTCTTTCAGCAAAACTGTACACACAAGATATGCATTTTACAACAAACATTGGATACAGATGTAATATATTATGATGACTGTAGACTACACCTCTTTCCATATTTACATTTTTATTTCCAGCACGGCTTATATATATTTATATATACATATATATACAAATATAAACAATAGTAACAGTTTCTGCCTTCGAAGCGGAAATAGTTGTGTACCTTAACATCAGTCTTTCATGCATATGAGTCTTGCTTTGTGTGCTCGGTGCAGTAATTGGAACTCTCCGGCACTGACATTAGTGACTGTTTGCCATCTTCTTGCTGTGGGGTGCTAAAGGACTCCTCTTCCTCTCCATAGGGGAGCTTACAGTCAGGTTTTATCAAGTCAGCGGGTATGAAAGCTGGTGTCCCACAGGACCCGTTTCCTATGTGCAAAGTGATGTTAACGTTGACGTGTGGGCTGGTAGTCATGGGCGTGATGATCTGAGGGCTGCTGGGCTGAGAGGACGTCTGTGTTTGGATACTGGGCTGTGGTGCAGCAGAGTCTATGTTGGAGTGTAAAGTCATGGGCTCGGACAGAACAGACAATGGATTGTCAAGCGCAAAAGTGGAATGTAAAGGGCTGATGGATTCCTGGCTGCTGCAACCATCAGTTCTAGTTAAAGTTTCGGTATTGGTTGTGCAGTGACTGTGATCACTGCTGGCTTCCCCTTTTTCTAGCAGGCACTCATTTTCTTGTGATGCAACTTTGAATAAAGTCAGCTGAGTTTTCCCAGTGTATTTCTGCAGGGAGGGAGAAAAAGAGAAGTTCATTTCCAGCAGATTTTTAAAAAAATCACAAACACTGAGCTATTCTGCCATAAAGACTACTTTTATGGTGCCTATCAAGCCCAGTTTTTATTGATGCTTTTATTGGATGTTGCACTGTGGTTACAGTTAGCAGTGGTGTTGTACTGGACTGGATTATATCAATAAACGTGCAAATGGGAATGTTTCATGATTTAATTGTTGTAAAACTGAACACAATGAACTTTAAAAGGGGGAGAATAAATGGCAGTGATCTTGTGCTGAATTGCAGTAGACCACAGAGGATGTGTACTTTACTAAATGTAGGGTGTATTCAGTATGAAAGATAGAAAGCCGAGACTTACTTCGTCAGCAGTCTCACAGTTTCCGTTTGCATCCACCTTAGGAGATAAACTTGCAGTGTCTAAGAAAAAAGAACAATGGTTGTAAGTAAGAGAGGGAAAGTGTAATAAAAACTGTTCCTTGTAAAGAAGTTAAAAACTAACTGGTCCTTATCATTCTCTAATGTAACTCAAAAATAAACATAATGCCTATAAAAGCATATATTTACCTTTCTTGCAGATTTTTTGATAATAACATAGCAGAAAAAGGATGAGGATGGGGATGGTGATGACAAGGAATCCAGTGACAGAAGCAATTAATCCAACTAAGAGAGGTAAGCAGAGATACATCTCAGAAGAAGCAAGAACAAGAGCACTTTTGAACTACTTTTTATACACAGCTGTTTTCTTATGAGTAGTCTGAAAGTTAGTCAGTTATAGTACCATATTTGGTGTCAGGCGGTGGGGTCAGTAGGCTTCTTATTAAATAGGTGGAGGGTTCTTCTGAAACTGAGGCAGACTGTGTGGTGCTTCTTAGCAGAGATGTCGAGCCTGAGCTTGGTGCAACTGTGGTCGTGCTTGTGCTTGGAGTTGTACCGACACTCTTCTTGTGATTGTCAGCTGTTGTCAACTGTGAGTACGGTTCACACACATTGTCTGATTTAGTATTGCCTTCTCTAAGAACAGCCCTCCCATTGCAGCTGAAGAGAACAAAGAGAAGGGTCAGCAATTTGAGTCTGGAACACCTTTGTGGAAATACCATAGCTCTCCTTCACTCACTCTGTGTGGGGCTGGCAGGGGTCAGTGGAGGAGGTCTTGTCAGAGAACGTGCCTTCGGGACATGTTTTACACTTCACATCTGAATTTGGTGTGCCTGACAACAACAGAAAAACATTTAATTTAATGACGTGTTTCACTCTATGACTTGTATTGTATGGAACATGTTACAAAACAACATTAATAAAAGCATTGGCATATTGAGACTTCATGGGAAATATCAGAGAGACTGAATAGAAATCTGTAGAAAAAAACACTGTAGCTGCGAAGAGTGCATCTGACCCACTGTCCCGAAAAAAGCAGTCACATGAGCACAGTATACCGACAGCTATATTGCACTAAGGATAAAGGTCAATATACTAATAACGTCATAACATCATTTAGCATGGTATTTGTTGAGTGATTTGGTGGGATGAGCCAGAATAATTGATCATGTTGATGACTCTTGATTGATCTATAAATGAATCTGTAACAGCATATAACTTTGTCAATGAGTGGAACAAATATAACTTTTTCGAAAAATTAAAGCTGTGAAAAGGCCGATGGGGTATTGTTGTCACACCGCTGGGTGGGCAGGTGGCGTGGATACCTACGTTTGTGAATGCAATAACTCAAGCACAAGGTGACGTAGGAGTTTCATATTGATACCGTAGGTGTATCTACTAAAACTGTCGGAGGAGTTTGAATCTCGTCAGGTTTTCTGAAAATCTTGTGAATGCGATGACTTCAGAACAAGGCAACGTAGGATTTTGAAACTGATATTATAGCTGTATCTACGAGGAGGCTGAGGGTTACCACTGGCCGACACCAGTATTTTTTCTATTCCAGTAACCACTAAAGTTAAAGCTATACTTAGAAAAGGGCCTGTTCTTGTTAAATCAAAACATCAACCCAGATAAGTGTGGACTGTGGGAGGAAATTAAAGCACCCAGAGGAAACTCACACAGGCAATCAGGAGGTCATGCTTGAGGCAAAAGTGCTAACCACTGCACCAGCATGTACCCCTCTCCTTTTATTTTTGTTATATTTTTATTAGTAGTAATTACAGAAGACCCTCACAGAAAGAAGTTGGCTCATCTGACAAATGGTACATCCTTAAATTTCAAAATATTGTTTTAAGATGTACCATAAAAACATAGTGACAAGAGAGATTAAAAAAAAAAAAGTTTTACCTTTTACAGACACTCCAGAGCCAGGTTTGCATTGTTTGTATTTTCTGCAGTCTGAGCAGTATGGATTGTCATATCCCATGAGGCAGTACCTCCCAGGTCTGCAAATACACTTGGACGGTGTTGTAGAGGAGCAGTTCTGTGCATACTGTAAACCTTTTTCTAGTTGAAGACAGAAAAGTATTCTTTGCTCACATCCATTGCTTGTTGGTATTAAACAAAACAATAACTGGACAAATATGAGTGTAATAACATGGAGATGTGCAGTTCATCCACTGACCTTCTTTGCATTTTTGACAGCTATTACAGTTTGGATAGAAGTTAAAGTTCTCCCGATACTGATCCGGAGGACATGGTGTACACACAGTATCGGTAGTTTCAGTGCAACGTGTGTCCCCTCGATAGCCTGTAATTATATCATTTTAGTTACTTAACTTACATTTATATTTAATTTATAAGTTTTATATGCATTTTATTACTGCACATAG
The DNA here is from genome assembly GCF_051167445.1 of Perissodus microlepis. NCBI lineage: Eukaryota > Metazoa > Chordata > Actinopteri > Cichliformes > Cichlidae > Perissodus > Perissodus microlepis. The sequence continues at coordinate 21,362,948 of NC_140465.1, read as the reverse complement.
GTACCGTAACTCTACAAAAGCCTCAAAAAGGCCAAAAGCATAAGTTTAATGTTATTTGTCATAGTTGTTAATTGTTCAGCCTAGTAAAATCTGGTCATACTTTGATAACGTAACAGTGACACATACAATGCATTATAATACAATACTTTATACTCTGTCCCTGAGTGCATTAAGTTATTGCAACTATAGCATTTAATACACACATTTAACCGATAAAAGGCAGTCCAATAAAATGTCCGCTGCACTCATTCAGTGGTAAAGTGGGAAGTAAAACAATTAACTTCATACTGAGTGGGAGAGATGAGATTAGTGAGCATGGGAGATCAAGTTATCTCATGAGCAGGGGTGGAGCAAGGGCAAAATGGCTGAAATGCTTCAAAGCAAAACTGATTTCCAGCTCAGTGTGGCCCAAATCACTGTTGTCACAGCAGGAGGTTCACAAAGCCAAAAACACACACAAGCCACTGCTTAACAAAAGAGGAAATAAACAGAGGGAAATCCTTGTGTGAATGCACCTTTTGTTAGTGCAGTCATTACGAAACCCAGCCTACCTGCAGTATTAACCAGCATTTTTTGTTCGGAGTCAGGAAGTACACATTTAACAAGCTGGTAGTTTTTGTTGCAGAAAGAACAAAAAAGCCCCTGTTCTCTATTCCCCAAATCACATAAAGTCCACTACTGAGTAATACCTTAGTATTTAATATATCTGTATCATTCAAAAGAGTGTTCATTGTTACTACTTGTTGACAGGTACTACCTGTTTATGTTACAGTATACACATTGTATTTTAACTATGAAATTCTACATAGTAATAGCTTGATTTTTCATGTCTATTTCAGTTTGTAATAGATGTGGAACTGTAGACTTTTATGAGGCTCTGTGTGTGCACCTTTCCAAATGAAGTTGGGCGGTCTGTGTTTGTTAAGCTGTGTTATGTGTAAGGTATTAAAATTCTGCTTTAAATCTTTAAGTAATTAACAGTATTGTGCGTTTGCTTTCCTTCGTCTCTGAGGATGAAAGAGCAGCTTATAAATACATATAATTAGTCACAGTAGGTGAAAATTTCCTTCTTTCACACCTTCACACCCAAGTTTTACTAACACGTTTCATGATATGCGTTAGTGCTCATCGTATAGTGATGCAACTTTCAGAATAGCTTATGCCTGACCATTGTTTATCTAGTCTAACTGTTGTGGTGGAAAGTTTTGTAAAAACATGCAGTCTTTGTTATGTTTACAGGACAACTCTTACCAGGGCGACACTTTGTACAGCACAGGCCATTGTGATTGTACTCTGTGTCATTGCGACACTGTCCATTTTCACTCTTGTAGGGTGTAGAGCAGACCTATGGGAAACAGACAAATACTTGAGCGCATCTCATTTTCTGCTCCTTAGATGTAGACAGCGAAGAACGCTGTAACCCTCCAACCCAGAGCCAGTAATTCAGGTAAATTTAGTAATTCTGAAATTACAAATTTATGTGGAAAGTGTATGACGTTTTTGCTATAAATGTTCTCAGAAGTAGACAATAAGCGTAAACTTTAGCAAACTCACTTAAGATAGTAATTTCAAAATCAAAGATTTAGTCACTGTCTGATATAGGAAACAGACAGGTTGAGATATAACCTGCTGTACTTTTGAGTATGTTAAATAGGAGCTTAAAGTAGAACCAGACTACCCACACCTTCGCCCACTTTTTCCTTTCTGGTAATGGTGCTGGCCCCAGTGCAGACATGGTCAAACAAGCAAACTCTTGTTCAGAATTCATAGGAAGTGACTCTTTTTTCTGCAGTATTTCTGGGCGTTTGGGCAGTGCACGCATACCAATGCCTTAACTCACATACCATCTCTGCCTGTGCTTCTGTCTCACACACCAAAAGATAGTAAAGACTGAAGTACATTGTAGCTGCTTGCACACCTGTCCTATGCACACACAAAAAAACGTGAAACTCCCTCACCGCAGTGGCCTCCAATGACAAGCAAAATGAACGATTATGCTGACTGCAGCACTGTGTTTCTCGTATTACAGGAAACAGAGGCGGCGACCTGGAAGCGCTGGGTTCCTAAGCAGTAAATTCTTGTGTAGTGTGACCACCGGTACTACTGCGAGTCATGACAAAGGTGATTTATGAAGCACTTTGTTTTTATTTCCTGACAGTTAATCAGTGATAATAGTTTTTTTTTTCCTCCAGCTCTCGGCTTCATGCCTAAAATAACTAATGATTTACAGAAATGCACAGTGATACAGGGAGATAACAGAAAGAGCTGCTCCTTCATTTCTGCAATGAGATATTCAGTCTGAAACTCCATTAGAGAGCAAGTAACCGAAACCAAACATTCATACAGGTTCACCACAGCACAGCCTATTCATTAAAATTCCACGGTAAAACTTACTGTAATATGATCACATTGATACAGACTATTAAGAAATGCTTTAAAAGAAATGAAAAACTCTCCGTTTGTTGGTTTCAGGACAGGTGATCAGATTAAACAATATACAGAAACACGTTAAAAAGGTTAAATTACATGACAGAAGTTAGACATCTACATTAAATCTTTAATGTTAATGACGGTCTTTCAGTGATTTCAGAGAACTGCGTCTTTAGTTCCTTTTCCATTTAAACTGTCCCTCTGGTCATTAGCTGAATCCCACTGCACTGGTATTCATCCAGTCTGCGATGAACAGTACAATCAAGCATGACAGAGTTAAAGATAGTGACAAAGCCTACCTTGATAGTTTGGGCACACAGCAGAAACAGCAGTAAAAGCGTGTCCTTCATTGCTTCTTTAAAGTAAACCACAGAGGAGACGAGTCGGCAGCCAGCGTGCGCACTGTACTTTTCATTTCTAGGCGGGTCAACGCTCACTGTGCTCATGTGTAAGCAGGAGTAGTTTCCTTGAACTGAGTTAAGTAGTTGGAGGAAGGAAACCAGTAACACGCATTCACATATCTGTAAAAACCTAATACGAAGTGGTACAGTTCATGTTTAAAAAGCGATGTTGGACTCCCACATGTTTACATATGATATCCGTTATAAATGCGCAGTATAAGATTGCTATGATCTCAGCGTTTGTTTACCTGGGGGAAGAATTCAGTGTCTGCTAAAAGAGTAAGATATACTCCAGCTGCTGGCTGTGCCATAAGGAAACAATGGTGTTTATGGATAATATTTCTTTCATGTTAAACTAAAATTTAGACTTCTACAAAGAAATGTCTGTCTATGGACAGAACACCAGTATGAATAGGTAATAATTAATTTAGTACATATGAAAAGGGGTTGTTAAGTCAGTAACATGATGTGCCAAATAGTTTGTCACATAAAAAAATTAAGAAATAGACTTTGGAACAACAGCTTGGAAGTCATTTTTAACCCACATCTTTTCGCATTATGTAGATTTGCTAAGTGGTCTTTACTAGTTTCAACAAGAAGGTCGGGCTTTATTATCAGTATCTAAACATCTGAGTGAAAAGAGAATGGATCTGGCATTCTCAGCTACTACGTTCTATTTAGTCATGTAAACAAAGAGTTTTATTCAGCTAAAATGCATGTGACATTAATGTTTAGCTATACGCATTAAATTTGCTGATGTGCATTGAGATGAGGATTGTGTGTCTGTTGCCCTTCAACGCTCAAACTTAGATCAGCATAAATGCACCAGAATTACTTCCCACTTATCGTGGTTACATCTGCCTAATTATGCTGCTTTAAATTCAAACTCAGCAATCAAGTTCTGCTGCTGAGGGCTGTACTGCAAAATAGCATTTGGGACTTAGCAGGGTTACTTAAGGTTCAGCCCTAAGTTTTTAGTGTCACAAAGATTGTTGGAAGATAATGAAAAACATTGTGTTGGAGTTGTAAGATTCAAAATAAGGACATTGTCCTAAAACCTAAGTTTTGATACTCATGTGTAAGCAGGAGCAGTTTCCTTGAACTGAGTTAAGTAGTTGGAGGAAGAAAACCAGTAACACACGTTCACATATCTGTGAAACCTAAGTTTTGATACTTGTTATAGTATATACATTTGTAAGCCTGCTTACAAGTTTGAATTGTGCTTTTGTATTTGTTCAGTCCATTTAACACGACCAGGGTTAGGGCTGAAAGAGCAAGCCTAGCATAAGACTAGCATAATTTAAGCAACAACACACTAGATACAATATGTAATTATAGTAAGATTCACCTGTGCCTTAATGAAGGCGTAGTGATTCTGGTAAACGTTAGGTTTTGTTGCCAGTTTTCCTTTCCAGTTGTAAATGGACTTTATCTGTAAGCATTTGTCTAGTCTAAATCACAATTGCATTGCTTTTAGCCTGTATTATGCCAACAGCATACTTCTCCATGTGGTCGGTAGACTAGATTGGAAGATCTTGGATCAGCTTATGGAGCTGAAAACTACTTTAATTTGATCATTTAATAGGATTTTTGATGTTCGGGGAAAAACTGACAGGTAATAAAAAGTTAAGCGCTGTGTCAACAATTCATTCAAAAAATAGAAGTGCTAAAAAAAATATGTATTGAAGTCACCTTTAAAACAGGAAGTGAATGCCCTAGATTTCTTTATACACAGCAACCTAGATGCACAGCCGTCTATAGAGCACAGCTTGCAAATTATATGGGTCAAATGCAATGGCTATTGTACTACCTAATTTACTCAAAGGATTGATGTGGATAGATATGTGTGGCTAGACTTATAGTTTTGTCACACGAATAAAGATTTTTAAGTTCCTTTTTAATGATCTAAAAAAAGCCAGAAACACAGGTTCAACTCTGTGGCTGCTAGTTGACATTGCTCAAGAGTCTTTGGGTGAGACGTTCCCAGCTTGATCTCTCTGTGGAGACATGGGAATAGTGAAAGGCAGAGAGGTTTGTTTTATCATACTTTACACCTCAACTGTTTTATTCTTGTTAAGACATGTTTTCTGCTATGACACTGAATGCGTTTGTGCTTTGCCCAGTCTAATGCCCCTGTGCCGCAGTGTTTGTTCCTGTGTGAGAAGTTGACATTTCATAATAAAGTTTCCCCTCCCACATTGTCATCACGTCTCTGCTGCTTAGCAGTATCAGCCCTCTTGTCCATTACAGTCTTCTAATGTTTAATCTAAAATAAAAAATAAACTTTTTTCATGAAATTCTGAGCTTATTTTAGAGCATTAGCCTCACCTGAGTTTCATGTTGTAGTAAAAAACCACAACAAGATGAATTGAAACCTTTTTAAAGGTTTTTAAAGGTTTTCTTAACTTTCACGTGATAGGGCACTGATTTTGCATATAGTACTGATGACTAATTTCCAAAAGTACAGCATGATATTTGTTAATGACAGACATGAAACATCCTTGAGACGGGAATGAACGCACTGCCTGCTTCTGTTTCTGAAGAAGTCAGTCTAAATATTTCACAGCAAATTGCGCATACCATCGAAATCCCAAAATGCATCTATGCCACCGTTACCAGCCATAATGATGATTATGCAATGCCGTCTTGTCACTCTCTAGTGACTTTCAGATCCTGTTTTCGCTGAAGGAAGAAAAAGTTGGCGCTTCTAACAAATACACTGAAAGGTTTAACGACCATAATCAACAGGGTTAGATTCGTTTATTAGACAAGTGTTAGAGAGAAAAACACTTTTGCTATCACAGGGCCACATCTTACACAGAAGCCTTTCATTTATGTCACAACATCCACAAAGTAAGTCAACTATCGGATGTGTCTGTCAGATAACTCAGTCTCTGATGTTTGTGGCACAAACCTTCAAAGTGCTTCACCAGAACAGGAAGATATGAATTATTACCCAGTCATTATATCCCTGCTGAGCAGCAGAAATACATCAGAAAGAAATCAGTAGAATCATGTTTACCTTGTTTCTGTGGATTTAATTGGTTGAAATACATTGCATGTAGATTGTTTACTGTATTCAGAAATTCAAATTAGTTGGCTTAGAGGGGACAAACTGGAAAGCGACAGTGTTATGGGTGGGATTTCTACAGCATGTGACATTTAACATAGGTGTTTCTTTGGTTTCCTGTGAACTACTGCTTCTGTACCTTACATCAGCCCCTGCTTTTGCTTCTATTGTGTTCTCAGCCCAACATTAAGGAAGTGTCAAAGGAAGCTTAAAAACAGAAGTAAGCTAGACCCTGGAGCCAAAACAAGAGGCTGGAAAGGGAAAAGCAAACTTGAGACACCCAAAACAACATCTTTTATGTTGCAATGTTGTACATACACTTCACTGAGTAATTCTAAGTAGTCTTGCTTCACATCCACAAGGCTGTTGACAGTAACATGTGCAGTCTAAATCTGTTCAGCTTTTAACAGAGATGAAAAAAAAGGAACAACCAAATTGGAATTGCTGCAGTTATTCAAGTTTTATTGTACAGACGTGAATAAATTAATCTAATCTGTCATCTATCACAAAACTTTTTAGATATTCTCTCAAGGTTTTCAGTTTTGGCACTTAAAACAAACAAACAAAAAAAGCCCACTCAGTATAATTTGATAGTTTATCAGCACGCAGGGTAAGGAGGGTAAGATATGCCGCCCACTCTTCTTTTTGGATTGAACCGTTGAAAGTTGTGACGAGCTAAGCAGGCCACATCTGAGATCTGGTTTGGGTTATGAGACACCTTCAGTGCAGACCGATCCTGAAAAATATTTTTAAAAACACAGTTTAATTTGTGACATGTACAGCACCCTCCGTAATTATGTTAACAAGAGCGAGAAACTGTATACTAGGAACAGCTGCTTATTTATTAATTATTAAATCAGTCAGCCCTGTGGCAGCTTGGACTGTATAAAAACCACACAGTTGTCCAGTTCCTCACCTCCAGTTGTTTATTCAGTGGTTCTTTTGGGTTCTTCACATTAATACTGCTCTGCAGGTCGAGGCTGCTGGGTGGTGGCAGGGTGCTCTGCCCTGTGTTGGACCACCCTGATAGACAGTGCTTGAAGGTGGAAAAAAAAAGAAAGAAAAGAAAGAATGTATTGAGATGAATTTATTGATTTGAATACAGGGGCCATAACACAAGGTGCAGAGATGGCTGATCAGCTATACAGACCTCATGGTCAAATTCACAATTGCGGGTACTTTACAGTCAGAACATCCGACCAATCAGTTTAAAAAAAATAAAATTAAAATTTAAAAAAAAAAGATGCTAAAGCCTTTCTAGAGATGGGATACGCAACACTTCTGTATCATAGTATATGGTAAAGTGATGGCATTATTTCAGACACAATAATTTTCCTCAGAGCTATATTCATACAAAGTCATGGTACTTGTGTAATATACCTGAGATACCAAGTAGGACATCAAGCCACACAGGATGCATGAGGTCAAAATTTTCTTTCTGCGTCATAACAGGCCACAGTACTGCAAGTGTTCACTATGCTGAGCAAGACGCATGCTGAGAGGTGCACATTTATCAGGAGTAGTAATCTCGTGCATGCCTATCTCTTAAAGTTTGCAGCATTTAAATGTGCTGTGTCTACAGCACCATATTAAGGTGTTTATTGGTCTATATCGCCTGTAGATACAGGCGATGCAGATTTGTCAGCTACACCTCCATGATGTGGATCTCCTATTCTACCATATCCCAAATATGCCCTCTTGGACTGAGATCTGGTGACTGCAGAAGACATTAGAGTACAGTGAACTTACTGTCATGTTAAAGAAACCACCCGTAGATTAACATGGCCTCAGTCTCCTGTTCTTAGCTTACAGGAGTGGCACCCAGTGTGATCTTCTGCTTTTACCTTTCCTATCAGGTCAATGCAACCTCACCCAGAGAAATGCGGCTCATCGGCTGCTCTGTCGCTTTCAGACCATTCCCTCTTAACCCTAGAGGTGGTTGTGTGGGAAAATCCCAGGAGATCAACAGGTTCTGAAATACTCACACCCACCCGACTGGCAAAAACAACTATGCCACGCTCAAAATAAGTTAACTCACCTTTCTTCCCTATTTTGGTTCTCACTTTCAGCAGTTTCAGCATGTCGTGTTGACCATGTCTACATGCCTAAATGCATTGCGTTGCTCCCATGTGACTGGTCAATTAGATATTTGTGTTAGCAAGCATATTAATGGGTGTACCTTACAAATTGGCCAGTGAGTGTGTGTTTGTGTGTATATACTGAAACATTACAGTTTATTAGATATAAGAGCAGCAAGTAAGACAATAACCTGTGCACACGGTCTAACTGTTTTTAGGAAGTGAGATGTTGCACCTTCAAATCACAAATGAATGGAAAGACACAATGGCTAGAAGGGGTTTTATTATTGTGGGACAGTGGTTCAATCAAATCAAGTGGTGATGATCTTTAGTCATTAACCTGTAACTCACCAATGGTAATCCTAAACTGTCAGAAGGGTCAAAGCTGCATCGCCGATGAGCTTTGTATATGTAAGGTGGCAGAAGCCTGGTGCGAGGGATGCTGACCCTTAGAAATACAAGAGAAAGAAGATGAGTAAGAAATCTGAAGAAATCTATTGTGAGGCGATAATTTTTTCAAACTAATCCTGATAACTTTTTAGTCAATATCACACAGCAACACTACTGATTACAGCACATTTGAACAAAATATAAAATGAGAATACAGGCGCCGTTGCTTTCAGACGCCCTTTTCACAGGTTTCCCTTGCCTTGTTGCAGTGTATCATACTACAGATCAAAGCTACCATAGCTTGCTTTTTGTGTCGCTGCTGTTTTACTGAATTCAGAAACAGCTTCAACTTTTAACATGTAAAATATGGGAAGGCAGAAAAAAATAACACAAGGTCTAAGTCCCTGCTGCACACAGTAGAGCTGCTGCCTCCTGTATTCAATTGAAAGTGACAGACTAATATCTTTTAGATAAAACCGATGAAGTGCTTTAATGTTCATAAGTGGTTTAATAATGCAGTTCAACTGCAGGCCATCAGTACCTGATTAGAGCAGGTTCAGCAACAGTGTGAGGGTGGGAGGATTTGGGCTTTTTGCACAAAGGACAGCACTCCTGAGAGTGGAGGGGGACCGGGAACAGTCTGCTGTTAATCCTGTAAGAGAATGTACCTGCACAAAAGGTGAGCAAGCAGAGACAAGTGTTAGATCAGCCTTAATGAGAGGAAATAGAAAGTGGCCTGTTCAGATAAATGCTCCCTCTTACACTGATGAGTGTCCATGTTAGCTTGTGGGCCATCCTTGTCTGTTAGCAGTTGTGTCACTGGCTGGTTCTCCTCAGAGAATCTGTGAGGGAAATCTTAATGAACCACAGGAAAACACAGTATGGATATATAATAAAGATATTTAAAGAGCACCACTCACTCGGTTTGTCCACTGTGGACACACTCGTCCTTATTGAGCGATCGAAATACACAGAGATCACTGAAGAACTCGTCTGAGCGCTCTATCAAGGAGTCCTCAGTATCCAGCACTCCTAACAGGGTAAAAACAAACATCAGCTGTTATCGATACTTCTGCTTCAGAGATAAAAAGTGGACTCAAGGGGTGGAGATGTCAGAAAGCAGCTAAACAGGACAGTTATAAGCACCTGGGTATCCCATCGGCCAACAGGAACCACAATAACAATACATGAAGGTCAGCTAAAGCCAAATACCTCCACAAGGTAAGACAGGTGCTGAGAAGCCAGCTCAATAGTAGGAAAAAGATCCAAGGCATCAATACAAACACCCTACCAATCACCAGATACCCAGCTGGAATAATAAGCTGGCCACAGAATGAGATAGACACTAATGATGTAACGGAGGTGTCTACCTGAAGTCCAGCACCCTGACGCTCTATGAGCAATGGAACGAGAGGCCAGAGCCACAGGATGAAACACGGAGCATACGTGAATATACCATGAGGATCGCCCCTTGAGATGAGCTGCTCCAAGAATACCTCAGGCAGCTGAAGACAGGTGATGACAAAGAGGAAGAGGAACTATCATGGACGACCAACCTCCTGCATAGGATGTACCATTGACATAAGACAGATACAGAGGAAGTGGCTGACATCAAGAAATCCTACCAGTCGCTAGAAAAGGCCGGCTTAAAGAACAGCACAAAGGTTCAGTCCGAACCTGGGTGGCTGGCTGGGATAATGTTCAGGAATATGTGTGCCCCATATGGACAAGTCTCCAACTCCCGATGGGAAATGCTACCACAGGTAGTAGAGAACAACGGGGCTAAGAAGTCTCTGTCCAGAAGTGCAGTCAGTACCTTAAACTCTGGTAGAGGATCAGAGCCTGAGGAACATACATACCACACTCCCAGGGGGCAATGGGGAGAATTTTGATATGATAACAATTTATCTTTCATCATTATTAAACAATTTAAATATCAGAAAACAGGTCTATGTAAAGAAAACTTAACATGCAACATTACACCAGAACTATACTCCACCTTAATTCAAAAGAAAAAGCTGTAATAAATGTATTGAGATGTCTGTGGATGTCTCCACAATCAGACTTTTTAAATGATTTGTTAATCTAGGGCACCACAATAGAAAATGCAAAGGTTATATCTAGGTTATATCTATTTCACTACTGCAGGTTCTATGAGTCAGTACTTTCAAAAGCATATTGTGAAAATGTATTACATGTGGGATTAAAAAAAAGAAAAAGAAATCATGTAACTTGACTTTTCAGCATTATAGATTTCCTATTACTAGGACGATTAAATCAAAGGTCAGAGGAAAGGTCAAAAGGTTAAATAGATCTAATAATAAGATTTGAAATGTATGCAAACTAATTTAACCTAAATTAGCAAAGCGTGGCTCCCTATATTTCAGGAGCATTTTGGCTGCAGATCAGTGCGATATGTGACAGACCGATAAAGCTTACCTGCTATCCAGTCATATCCGAGTAAGGGTGGTAGGTGATGCCTCTCTGGGTCAAGGACGTCTTTGAAATCGTCCGACTGAAACGTGACCCTGCTCTGCACACCCCTCTACAAAAAGAAAGCAGGCAGTGCATTAGCAATCAGCATATTCTACTTCCACCTTTTCAGTGGACATAAAGCACACAGCTTGTTGCAGACTTGTAGTTTATAAACTAGTTGTGACGATATAAATACAAAGCTCCCAAACCAATGCAGATGTGAATTAGCTTTTTTAAAGGGGGATTGTCAGTGAAATACTAGTGAGCGCCTTTTCAGTTTGAGATGAATTATTTATTCCTACTAACTTTATAAGAGTAACACAGGCAGGGTAATGCTGATGCTCCTTTGCTTACCTGTCCTTTGCTCGGATTTACTACACAGGGCTTGGTGCTGAATGGCTCTGTGTCCTGTTTCTTGCTGCCTCTAATGAGATCTGATTTAACTGTTTGTTCAGCAGTTCCTCCTCTGTGTTTGGTGAAAGATGGTGTGAAAACAGTCTTTTTGATGACTGTTCTTTTCTCACAAGTGTCTGATGAAGACAGGAAGAAAATGATTTCTAAATGATTATTTCACACATTACATGCAGACCACAGGCTCACAGTCAAATGGAAAGTACCAGCAGGATAAAAAGGCTCCACAACAAAAAAACAAAACAAACAGAAAAAAAAAAAAAAACTGTCAATAGTGTCAATAGTGAAAAGGTGATAAAGACACAAATATTTTTTTTATTTTAGTTACATTTGAACACATCAGTTAATTGTCATCTCTGATGAATGGTAATAAAGGTGCACTTTGTAGTTTTTCTTCCAGATACTTTCAAATTTTACACATCATTTCATCATGTATATACTAAATCCACTATTAAAAAATAAAACCAAGCATCATCCACTCTCTATAATAAAGCTCACATCTCCAGGGAAAAAATACTTGTAAAATATTTAAAGTACTTTATTAATAATTACTTCAGGCCTCAGTCACACTACACCACGAAAGACCATTTGTCTTGCATTTGATTGCGAGTGTCTGAAGTGGAATGTTGAGCATATTAATTTAATCAAACCTATCATACTATCGAGGCGCGTGAAAGAAATGTGAATATGTTGCACTGTGTGAGCGAACTGCTGCTTCACTGTGTCGCAATCTCTGTGCAGAAATGTGACTAAAAAACTGAAACACCCACTCTGCTTGCTATAAAAAGAAATAATAAAGTTTTATCCATTTATCTGTTCAGTTCAGTTCTGCTTTATTTCAGGGTTGTTAGGGAACAGAAATATGTGGGCCTTTGCTCTAAACACTCACAGTTACGGGGCGAAGACAAAGTTTTGGCACTGCGCTCAGCTTTGGGCAATCCATCCGTAAAAGTTACGCACTCATTCTAATAAACTTGCTCCCCTCTCATTCCAAATAAATGAACACTCCTAAAGACAACTAATGCACATATATCGGGCGCAAAATAAGACTTTTTTGTGCTATTTGCAGCCATTTGCTAAAAACTTTAGCAACTCAGTTGTATGTGATTTATTACATTATATCCTCACTTGGAGAAGTAAATGATGGAGCAGACTAACTCCGACCGATCTTGGCAATTAATTTTCCATTTACAAATAAGACAGCGATTAACTGCAGACGTGATACAGGTTTACTCCCAAAGTGTGGCCTATGCAGTCGCTTTGCAACCAAAACTGGTCACTGAGAAGTTGAGGATGCTGCACGCTTAACCTCTAGATGACCATTTGGTTGGTGCAACTATTTGCAATCAGTCCCAGACAGCAAAAAAATTCATTCCAATCACTCACCAACCACCACCTCTCGTGATCGCACAGAAGTTACCGGTCTATTTTTCCTCTAGTGTGACTGAGGCCTTAGTGAAATCCGAAACAGACTATCAGAGTTTGAGAGTAAATATGTGAAGTTTGGCTCTGTAATGTCTGTTACAGCATCAGGCGCTGCAAGTTCTAACTGGGAATGAAGCAGTAAAGTGACGGTGAGGTTAGGGTCTTTTCACTCAGGAGTGAGGCAGCAATTGCACCTTCTGTTGCAAAACCAACAAACATTGCACATTACATTTCTTCAGAGACGCCCACATAACAAGGCTTTCTGACTGCGAGATGTGAAACAGCAGCCGCGGTGCACAGACCCAGTTCAGTTTCACAGACTGTAGAACAACCCACATGGCACAGTAGCAGTATCTGTATTAACACACAGACTGCTCTGGATATGATAACAAATTATCTTTTTTTATCTTGTACACAAATATTTTGTTCTTGGTAGAATACTGAAATGAACGAGCTGAGTTTGTGTTTATACATTTATAAATTTGCCCTTTTTCAATCCGGCTGTCTGTGATCGAGAGAATCAAACCCCATGTGTGGCTTCTTCGTGGTCTGCCAGTAGCGAGTCCACCTCTAGATGTTACAGCACCACAGATCTGATGCAGATAGCAACAGATTAGAGATTTATCACAGCTAATTGGGGGATTATTGCAAATAGATTGCATGTAAGTGGCAACTTGATCCTTTTCAATCAAAAACTGATTAAACAGGATCAAGACTGAGTCCATCTTATTTTCATTTTATTGCAGTCTTGACACACCAAGGTCATTTTGCAGATGGCAACTGACTGGGAGTGGTCTCAGACCTGGTCACTGACTTCGAAATAACATGTTACTATTTCATGAAAAATATATGTTGACTTTCATTTTGATGGCAGCAAAACATGGGCCAGGGGCAACAAAGGCCAGAAAAGTAAATGGTACTAAAAAGAAACAGCTAGAGGAGCAGGTCAAGATGATTGGATTAAAAAAAAAAAAAAAAAAAAAAAAAAAAGCGTTTTAAACAGGCAGAGTTTCCCAGAATCAAAGATGGGCAGAGGTTCAGCAATCTGTACAAAACAGCATGTACAGTTTGTGGAACAGGTTCAGAATAATGTCTTCAATGTGAAATTAAAAAGATTTTGAATATCTAATCTACAGTACATAATATCATCAAAAGATTCCAAGAGTCTGAAGAAATCTCTCTACACAAAACACAAGGCTGAGAATCAATATTGGATGCCCATAGTCTTCTGACTATCAGGCAGCACTACATTTAATGATGACTCTCTCATGGAAATCACTACATGGACTTAGGTAAAGTGAAAAACAGTTTCTTTTTGGAAAACATGGCTGCTATGTCCTTTGGACCAGCGGTCTCCAACTTTTTTTGCGCCACGGACCGGTTTATGCCGGACAATATTTTCACGGACCGGCCTTTAAGGTGCCGCGGATAAATACAACAAAATAAAACTCGTACCGGTACCGAAAAAAAGAAGATTTATTCATAACACACATGAAAAGACCCAGGAAAACCGAGTTAACGATCAAAACGATAACAAAATAACACTGAAAACCGATATAAACCCTGAAAACCATACATTTCACACCTGAGCCTCAACTCTCGCGGCCCGGTACCAAACGACTCACGGACCGGTACCGGTCCGAGGCCCGGGGGTTGGGGACCGCTGCTTTGGACTAAAGAGGAAAGGGGGCATAGAGCTTGTTAATAATGCTCATGGCATGGGGATACATCAGCATCTATGAAACTGGCATCTGGAAAGGTCTCATGAGTGCTCAAACATATCCTCGCTTCCGGACTTCTTTTTCAGGGAAAGTCTTGGATATTTCAGTTCCTCCATGCTGCATGTATTTCAACAGCATGGCTGCTGGGCATTGAACTGGCAAGCGTACAGTTACTTCTAACCAAGTAAAAGCATTTGACACATCATGAAATGAAAAATTTGACGAAGAAGACCATCTGAGCAGCTAGAATCCCCCAAAAGACAAGAATGGGACAACATTACTGTCCCAAAAATCCACCATGTGGTCTCCACAGTGTCCAGACGTGTACACAGTGGTAAATATGATCCTGTCCCAAGTTTTTTGAGACGTGTTGCTGCCATCAAATTCAAAATGACATTATCTTCGCCTCTAAAACCGTACGTTTTCTAGTTTAAACATTTGTTCTAATGTGAATATGCGCCTACGAGATCTGCAGATCATCGCAGTCTGTCTTTATTTACGTTTTACACGTTCTTGGAGTTGGGGCTGTATATGTGAAGGAGTTTAATCTGGCTATCTCGTAAACAAAACGTCGACAGCTTTGGTTTGTTGTGATGTGAGGTCTGGATTGATCAAGAGCAACTCTGATGCGACCTTAGCTCATTGCTAATTACTTCTCTCGTGCTGCTGGCGTCAAGTAAACAAACTGTTTAATTACCGGCAAACTTCACGGAAGACTTGGCTAGGGCTGCCCTTGCAGGGCCGCGGTCTCCACCGGTCATCCCGACCGTTTCTTCAAGTGGTCTTCTCTCCTCAGCTCCATCCTCTCTCTCCCTCTTGCGGCTTTCACGGCAGCCGCACAGCCGCTCCAGTTTCTCTCCATGCTGCCTCAACTGGTCCAGTAACTGTTTATTGCGCTCTCGCAACACCTCCAGCCGATCCATGGACATTTAGTTTTAATATAGAGAAAGCAAATAAAATGTAGCTTTAATTAAAAGTACATCAAACACACAAAGAAACTTTCGGAGTCTTCTATGCTTTCAATTAGGCCGACTCCATAACAACGCATTGACAACAGTGATTTGATTGGCTGTTAACATTTTACCCACAATTCTGAGCATTCTTAAAGTGACAGCCACACGTGTAACTATAAATTTTCACTACAAGGCCAGATGTTGAACAACAGAGGGCGCTACACTTCCATGATGGAAACACTGATGAGACTGATGGGTGACTTCCCCAGAAACAACAGGACCCACGTTTTCTAGGATATTAGCTGGCTTTTTCTCCCCCTTTTTCAGCCCCCCTTTTTTAAAAAGAAACACTTATAAGTACATTTTTATGTTTCTGCTTTCAGTAAGTTTCTGCTACTACTTAATTTTTTCCCCCAAGATGCATGAAGGAGTGACCAAAGTCTAAAAAAGATCAAATTCTTCAGTAGCATAATTTTATATTGAACCCGATGACGGTCACAATGCCCGACAAGTTTATCTCACAATAAAAGTATCCTGTTACCTGTACTATTTTAATGAATGTATATGTATAATATATGTACTTCAGTAGTTACTTGTTATTTTTTGTTATATTTTTACTTTTGCCTTCCTCTCCACTCAAAGCACTTTGGTCATTTTCCTCTAACCTCTGGCATCAACAAGGAATTTTCTTTCAGAGAACCGCCACTCACTGCATATTTTCTCTTTTATCAGACCATTCTCTGTGAACCCTAGAAATGGTTATCTGGGGAAATCCCAGCAGATCAGCAGCATCTGAAATGCCCAGTCAAGTCCAAAGTCCCTTAAATCACCCTTCTTCCTTCAACAGAACTTCTGTACTGTAAAATGGTTCCAGTTAGTGATTTGCTATTAAATATGATATTTTTTGGATTAACATCACCTTCTGGATACCCATTGCCAAGATAATAGAGGAGTTTTGAAATTATGTATTTATTTTTAAAGTAGGAGAATTTTTTTAAAATGCCATAAAGGAGAACATAATCCAAAGTTCATTATAAATATTAAAATTAGCAACATCATGACCAATGTACCTTAAAAGCAGTTTGTTCCTATGATGTACTAGTTACATTCCAATACATTTTTAATGTTGATATACATAACCATATAATATTTAATCATGCCTCCATAACTGTGCAGCCTTCTGTTTTAAAACATTTTTTTAGTGTTTCTGTAAAAGTACTTGGTTGCTCTCTACTTATTAATAAGGTCAGTGATGTAAAAAATATGAACGCACAAGGTCAAACTTAGTCTTAAAGCCATTCACAAAGCATGTTTTAAAGATTTTACAAAACACGAGCCCAACAACATCCAACTAATAAATGAAAAGAAAAAAATGTTATTTATAGCACAAGAAAAACAAAACAAGATACGATAGACTACAGAGAACACAACAAGCCTTCAAAGGCTGAGTTGAGCCTAAACAGTACCATCGGGGTTTCAAAGAAAACAAGGACAAAATGCTCCCAAGAAACCCATATTAGGTGCAAGGAAGACCAGGCAGCTCAGAGGAAAATCCTCCACAGGCCCCTACAAGAGGTGCTAGAAAATAATAGAACCTTTGGTGAATTTGCAGTTAAAACTACTTGTATTTACAGCCTTTATGTCATACACAGTTTAGGATATTTGGCATGTAGTAATGAACTTGTTTGCAAATTTCCTAAATGAAGACACAGGCTCCCTAATAACTGCAAAACCCACCCATCACTTGTCAGCAAACTATAATTATTCTACTTCAGGGTCTGACATACTTCTTGTTTTCAGTACTCGGACATCTCCAGTTTTCATTGATACTGCCAGAGAGGCATTCATTTTTAAGACCACAATTTTTAATGTTACTGTGTTATACTGACTTGTCTTTGTACTATTTTCTGCATGCGCATTTTACTAAAACGAATTGAGATGAACAGCAGAAACAAGTGCATTAACGTCTCTCTGAGCCCTAACTGTAAATTGCAGTAATAAATTATATGAAGGCACTTTAAGTGACTGACCTGTTGCATTTGGACTGGATTTAAGTCTATGGGTGTATCTAATATTTTTATCTAACATACAAGCAGTTATCGTCATGACTGTATTTGAACATGACCCAGCTGATGTTTTTGCCCAGCTGCTGCTATTTACTCGTAAGATTAAAAATATAGAAGAGCACTGGTTAACATTTGCTTACAGTTTTACTTTATATATTCTGTTTATCTGTCTCAGTGGCAGACATGTAACTATACTTTGCCCATGAAGTTCAGGATGTGTCTTTATCCTATGATTCTCTTATACATACAAACTTTAGTCTCTATGAATATAAACTGAGAGAAACTACAGCAATGAACATGCACGCTTCAGTTTCCTGTTTTTCTCAGTTTTAAATGTGATGTCGTCATCAGAACTTTTTTTTATACCTTAGAGTTCTCGTAATACACCAAGTACTACCGAATCAGCACATTCTTTTCCTGTTGCCACGCTGCCGTTAGCTGATAATATTCTTATCAGATAAGAGCATGCAAAGATCAATCAATAATCAGAATTTCTTGCCAACTTCCTGTAGATCAGCACCCCCATTTTCTTCTCATTGTATGACCTTTCAAGGGCAATCTGTGCTTGTAAAAGTGTAGACAGCAGCATGTGGTCAGTCTTTTTACTGGGTGGCTTGATGACATTAGTTTATTTACATTAAACTGTCCATGCGTGGTAGCACTAATGACATTGTTGCAGGTGTTGCAGGGTCACACCTATAATCATATGCCTGATCCCCTGTGGAGTGAATGTGTGGAACTGTGTGGGCGAGCACCTGCTCAGTATTCCAGTCACGGCTCGTTTGCACTGAGAGCTGTCCAGGCCGGCCCAGTATGATTAGCTGACCACAGTAGTGTGGCGTTGCACCCCATTATCATTAAACAGTACCAGTCATGAAGTCATATACTCCTCCCTGTCTCTCTAATTACACCCCCACTGTTGGGCTCTGAGCAATTACTGCCCGCCGCCAGAACGTTTCATTGTTCATTAGGCACAGATAACGGACACATCAACAACAAAAACAAAAGAAAATGTGAAAATATTCATATTTCTGATAACGAAATCACCTAAGAAAGACATTTTCTTTTCAAAGAAACCACTGATGTGTTCAGAAGAATGGCTGTGCAATTATTAGAAAATGAGTCCCATGACCCAGAGAAACTGTTATATTTGTTGTGATGTGTTCAGAAGGACCGTTTCAAGTCTTTGTATCCTTTCCTGTTTGGCTCTGTGTAATGAAGCTCTTACTAAATACTAAATCAGCATAGTGCAATTGGCTCACATATAGAGGGAAAGAACTGTTTACCATTACAGTTGCTTAAAGCTATTCATGTATAACTTAGCTTATAATAATAAAGAAACAAATAGCATTAGTGACAATTAGTATTAACACGAATTAACATATAGACTGTATACAAAAGCCTGGAGAGCTGCTGCTATTTTAGTTTTTGGGTTTTTGGAGTGAGAATTGACAATATTTAGATGAAAGGACTGAGTGTTGCCAACTAACAGGCAAGTTTATTTAGAAAATTATTTCTATGTGTAATTTGTGATGAGATACAAGTGAAATAAAACTGGAGCATAGCCTTCTTTGACTTGCTGGGAGTACATTAAATGCACCTTAAGCTGTAGTATTTAGCAGATAATTCAATAAAAATGCTCCAAAAGGCACCAACGCCACAAATATGAGCTGGCGTTAAAGATGCCCAGTCGGACTCACCCTACCTTCAAAAGAGCCACACCCTAATAATATATAACTTTTGTCCAACAAGATTTCTATAAAAATCAAACCTCAGTAGCTGTTACGAAGAAGAAATCTACGATAGCAGGCTATAAACATGTTGTTAATTGCTCTAAGTTGGGCATTTTGGATCATTTGGAAGAATTGAACATGAGTTGAAATAGACAAATTTGTTTTTATTGTCTTAACTAATTATTGTAGAAATGAAAAATCAC
Organism: Perissodus microlepis; assembly: GCF_051167445.1. NCBI lineage: Eukaryota > Metazoa > Chordata > Actinopteri > Cichliformes > Cichlidae > Perissodus > Perissodus microlepis. Next base: position 21,343,592 of record NC_140465.1, on the reverse strand, counting down.
AGCGATTTTCGCAAATTGATGATGATTCATCTCACGAATTATGACACACTGCTCTCCCCTACATAAACCTTCATAGGTTCAAAGTGTCAGTATTGATATTGGTATCATCAATACTGTCCCTGTATTAACTTGGTATTAGATCAATATCATGGCAGAAAGCACTGAGATTTAAACCACGCAAAGTGGAGGCTGATTGGCTCAAAGAAAGTGGGGAAGAAGATATTAGACTCGTGTAATGATATCACTAGTAATGATGTCGCTTTGCCGCACTGAGTTTGATAACATGGGAAAGTGGTAGTGAGGAAAAGAACAGACTAGCAGCCAAACACCCAGGAAAGCAGGCAAATGGATGAATACAGATCTTTCTTATTTGAAATTATGCACAAGTTCAATAAGGAAGATCTGCATAATAGTAATAGAAATTTGGCACTAACGTCAAATGGCCAGTGGAGCACCTAGGGGTGTGCCCACAAGGGGTTGGTAAGCAAGACAATTTTAAATCGCAGATGTGATTGTTACCTCATTCACTAAGAGTAGTCATTGTGACAATTTGGTTGTGTGCACATTGGACACTTGTCACATATTGCTTTGAAACTGACGGCATTCAAGCCTCTTGTTGCATATATGCCTAGATGTATTTACTACCAGGTCATATGTCAATCAAAAGTATTCTTCATTGTTATTAGTGGTCACTTCATTACTTGCCTGGAAGTTGAGGAGTCTATCTGATGGTCAAAATTAATTTTTATTTTCACATTCAGCACATTTTGGTGTCAGACCGATCTCCTGAAATGACAAATGCATCATTTTGTATAAACAGTTTTAGTCTTAAATGCAAGAAAAATGTGGTGAAAGAAGACAATTTTGCTTCCTTGTGCTACAGTGCATGAAACAGAAGAACTAAAACACAGAACTAACAAAAAAATGATCCAACTGATGCTGATAGCTATCAGCTCCTGAGCAGCAATTATTTTTCAGAGCCGATTATCATCCATGGTAAATGATTTCTGCACACAGAGTATTTTGGACAGTCAAAGTCTTTCACATACAGCTCAGCTCCCTTCACGTTTGCGATGAACAGAAAGATAACGACACAATAAGACAAAGTAGAAGATTTAGGCTGAGCTCAGATTTATTAATATGAATGCTGTTTGAATATTTCAAATATTTTTAAGCATTTCAAGCAAAATCTTTGCATTCACATTGCATATTTGCTAGGACATGCTTTTTCTGAGTTTTAGTGTTTATATAGCACATACAGTTTTGCCTGGGAAACCAGGTATATCTACATTAGTTTTCAGTCGACCTAGGGAAACTCAACTTTCTTGTTATAAAAGCCAAACTGTGATAAGGCTTTGCAAAGAAAATCTTTTTTAAAAAATCTGAGCTACAAAGCTTCTCTTGACTCCCCTGTTGCAAAGTCCCTATTGCCACAGTGGGAATATGGGGAGGCAAAGAAAATAACCCAGAGCCAAGGTACACATCCAGCCTGTGTGTTCTTTGTATTTGCACATAAATGTGAGTGTTTTGTTTTTTCAGATACGTCAGCCATATGCCTATTTCAACAGCAGCAACGTTTCCTGAGAAGATTTTTTATGTTTTCCTGGAAACATGCATCTGGACATCAACCGAGGCTGGGATTATCACATTGCACAAGAAGATTTGGTAAGTTCAGAGTGACACAGGCCTACTGATGGCGAGAGAGCAGGGTGACCAACAGGATTGGTGAGGGAAGTGGTTTTTGCTGATAAAGAAAGGCAAAGGGTCGATCTTCCCTACAGCTCCAGCAATAGGGCCAGATGCCATTAAGATAAGGAGGATTAGACCTGCCACGGTGCTGTCCTAGCTGCTAAAACCCGAGGGACAGGTGGATAGTGGGGGGTATTTTGTCACTTCACCTTTCTGTGACCAAAGAAACTCATCCATTCACTTTAACATGTTTTATTTAGTTTAATATTATTGCAACTGACAGCAATCCAGTTATTTTTCACCATCAACAGTTCTACCTGAAGCTTAAAAAACTCTCACCGTCAATATTTCCATAATAATGAAATAGTGAAGAGCTGAATGATTCTCACTGTTCTCTTGTGATTAACAGCTGCAGTGAAAGAGCACTAAATGTCCAACAAAAATGAACGGGTTGAAGGAAAGGTGGTGACAATATGTAACCAAGAAAGGTCTTGCAAGACGCTACTATTTGCAGTAGTACATTAGTTAAATCTGTAATATATTGATTACAGTTTATTAATAAGTAAGATGCGCAGATTAGACGATTGTGCCCCTTCCAGCCTGAATTACGATCACGCTGTTGAGTAGTTCAGCCTATGATAATGAATCATCTCCCTACAGTTCAGCATAAATGATACCTTTACAAATATAACAATGTTCAGTAGTGATTGACACTGTCAAAGAGCTACTGTTATGGTGAACTGGGTTGCATCATATTATTAAGTATTTCAATGATTTTATACTGATTTTAGTTCAGTACCATACGCAGCACACTGGGTATCTTGTTGTCAGGGGTCACTGGTGATTGTACCTGTTGTAAATGTGTCAGTAAAATAAAAAGTAGGGAACATTTAATAAATTATTAAGCAATATCATGAGTCTTTTAGTGTTGCATTTTATTTACATTTTTACTTATAGAAGTCTTTTGTTTTTATTGGGTCATTTTGTTTTATTTTATTGAGCCACTTTATTTGGGGTGTTTTGTTGTGTTTAATGTGTAGGCTACGGGTATTCACAACTTTGTGCTAAAAAGTCTTATTTTAAATGCCGTATTGGAAGTATTAGTGCTTTCATAAATGAACCATACAAAGTGTATTGTAGTGCTTTCCATATGAAAGCCTAACCTAATTCAAGCTCTTCATGCTGCTGTGACTGTTTCCCCTTTCTTGTTATTACTTTCTAATTAGTTCAGTGCAGGTTTACATCTGCTTGACAAAATAATTCAGGGAAAAACTATTTGTTCTTATTGGTGTCTTTGGCAAGCTAGACAATATTCACAAACTGAGAAGAAACCATGAAAAGCAGAAATTACACTATGTTCCATCTATAATAGACTTTTTCAGCAGAACACAAACATAAAAAAAGACAATGCTAGTAAAAAAATATGTTTTTAAAATCTTTTTGTATGGCAAAATCGTCTAAAGAAGTATACTTTTATACTTTATTTTCCAAAGAAGTTATCCCCAAAGCAATTATGCTCAGCCATGCTTATGCTGCATTTGAGGAATGAATATACCAGCGGCCACTCGTATTTCAACACATTACACCTGCAAACTGTGATCTAATGAATGCTGATTTGTGAGATGAGGACAGAGAACATGAGGTTTGCTTCCCATTTGGTTCCTCAGAGTTAGTCTGCAGCGGGACCTCATTTTGAAGCTTTTATGTTAGCTCTGTGCTTAATGGCCTGTGTGCCTTCTCCGAGGCCTATTAAACACATGCAGTAAATCAACAGAGGAGGAACATACCAGTTAATCACAGCCTTTCTTTCAAGCTGAGGGAAGACAATGACTCTAACTGAATGCCACCAAGCTGACAAAGAGTGTCAGCACAACATACACTGTCAGACAGACAGACAGCCTCAACATCCACCTGCTTCTAACAAGATTCAATGCCACTGTTTCATGCAATCTCTGCCTCTTTCAGCAAACCACTCTTACATAACCAAGAGACTATAGTGGTTTTTGCGAGACAAATATAAGTTCATATCACCTCATCAGAAAGTCCCAGTAAATGAGCTTTTTGTAAAATGGCATGGTTTTAATTGTTGGAGTTGAAATATTCTGAGCTTTTTAAGCTTCCGCTGACTGCAGGCCTAATCCAACAACCCACAGGATGTAATTAATAGGGAGATGAGAATGTAAAGCCATGATTGCTGCTATTGTCGTGCACCGAGCTCTAAAATAGGCAAAACCGCAATGAGCAGAAATGAAAAACTGTTTTTTAAATGTTTATTAATTAAGGCGTCTACAGTTAGAACATGCTGTTTTCTTGTCTACTTAGTCTAATGAAAAATATTAAATAAAATTTCTATTTTTTCCAAATTGCATAACACATAATCTATTATCATTCTTAGTTACGGGGTTTAAATATACAAACTGTCTTCCCACAACAACAACATCCTTCTAGCCTCACTCTGAGAGTTTCTGAGCACACATTCCATTTTCTGGCAAAAGCTTTTTAGCAAAGTAGATCAGCCTTCTCCATCAAATACGTACAGTAGCATTCATCAACAATAGCCTAATTAAAAAGCTTTCAAGCTTGTTTTTCAGATCCACTAATCACCAAGACAGTCCAGTATTTGTTTATGGCCTGCGCGAGAACAAACGGTCTTACAGCAAATAAATCTCCGATAATCTAATTTCAGGTTGCCTACTTAAACGCTATAAGACTCTTGCAAAACCGCAGGTAAACTCTGCACTTCAGTATATGACATGCAATACGTGGAATTGTAAAAAGTACGTTGAAAAAAGTAAAGACTTGATGCGAGCAGAGCAGCTTGTTTGAATCGTGACAAAATAGAAAAATAGAAAAAAGGGAAAAAGAAAAAAGAAAGGTCAACCAAATTAACCAAAGCTTTTTGTTTGCCTACTCCGAATTAAAGCTCGTATATGTTGAAACACATAAAAACAAAATAGAAGTCCTTTCTTTTAAAGCAGCAATATTTTTATTGCCTAAAAAGTCATTTCACAGCTCTTTGTAACACTTAAATGAGCATCTGTGCAAGTCCTCTGCTTTTGTGTGTATTTAGCTCGGTCCTTGTGGGATGACTTCATAGTTCAGAAACAGAGAGTGATGACCTAACACTTTTATGCCTGATTGCATGTTCCTGTTTCTTTGAGTAAGAAATACATCTCAGCACTCCCCTGCAGGAATTATACTTGGACCATGCAATAAGACACATCTCTCTGTAGAGCCGACATTAAAGTATTAATAAATAATAATGATGATGTCTTGGGAATATGTTTCAAACTGTGTTTAAAATCCATGTGTAGTTTTCTTTTTTTTTATTGTAACAAGTTATTCTACTTTTTAGTAGTTATTAAAGTTAGTCTGATCATTTCCTATCACTGTAAGCCTTAATTACATGAAATCAGTGAAATCAGTGGACTGATGACCAAATTCAGGATCAACACTGAAATAAATTGATTGCAGTCTTGCAGAAACATTATAGGAGAGGAAACATTCTCCTGCTAAATAAAATCTATGAATAAATTATTAACTCAGTTTCAAATCTCCACTCCCTGCTGCGTTTCACTCCATCAGTCATGCTAAATGACTGCAGCTTTGCACTTGTAAACATCTCTGCACAATTCCTTTTTCTAAATGTAAATGATGCTGCATGTGAGTAATAAACACACGAGTGCATTTTCAACGACACGTGCTCTTTATTTTTATATTTTTTAGTTTTGATCAAGATCCCTTAAATTTGTTGTCAATTTCTTGGGTAGCAACAACACCTGACTGGGAGTCTATGATCATCAGCCAAACACATTACTTTCTCTTTATTATCAGCTAATTAGTGTGGTTAATCAGGCTGATAATGAGCCCAGGCGCCATGCCATTTAGATTTGATACCAGGCCAGGTATCCCCATCAGGCTCTCCATAGGCATCTAAGAGCTCCCTGGAGTTAAGTTTTCCTGGACACTAGGGGAGAGAGGGGTGACAGGAGGATCAGCGGTGAGTGGTGCTTGTAGTGATGATGACTGGAGTAGTATAGATCCATATGTTTGTGGCTGCTGGGATGAGAACAAAACAGCTAAAATAGGTTTAAACACACGGTGTGTGCCGGATTATTTGTTAGCAGAGGGCTTTGAAGACGTGTTTGTCTTATCTCTCTGAGAGCTTTCCAGATTTTTCTGGTCTTTCCGCTCAGCAGCTGGGCACACTCCACAGTGAGAAAAAGAAATTGATGCTCACTGTAACACTACCAATATCCTTTTGACCCCTCAGCTACACACCTCAGCTCTTCATAACACACACACTTGTTCCTGATGTGCGTTTTTTTTTCTTATCACAGTCATGCAATCAAAAACAATCTAGTACTATCACCTCCCATCTGCCTCCTCTTTCTCCCTCCCTCTATCCTCTCCTTCTTTTATTCTCCCTCCCTCTCGGCTGCCTCACTCATTCCCTGAGCAGCACACTGAACTGGATAACGTCTCCTTCAACCTGCAGCACAGACTCATTTCTCTACACACCAGCTCTGAGTGGATGCTCAGCAGGGGTGTTTGAGATATTAGCACGCTGTGGGGGAACGGCTCAGGGACTTCTGCCATCCACATACAAAGGTAAGCCTCCGGATCCTCTAGATTGCATTCCTGTTTGCTGTCAAGTGCCAAAGTGAAAGTGGTTAAAGTTACCCTGTGAAGCTGCAGCCTTCAGGCATCAGGTCACCAGCAGAGTGGTCCCAGGACTGATTCAAAACACTAAGCTGTTAAGACATTGCTGTGGGGAGAACGTAGATGGCACCGTCACAAAGTTTAGGGCAAAATAAGGGAATGAGAATGAACGCCTATGAAAGTGTGCAGATCGCTGGCTGACCTGATAATCCTTGTTTTGTTTGTACAAAACAGTACCAGTCACTGAACAAAGCCGCATATAATCTTAACGTGCCTAAAACAAAGACTCCATAAGACCTTTAGCACAGATTGATCCCACTTACAGAGAAAGGCTCTTATTTTGGAGACCCTGAATCTCTGACTGTTAGATTGTATTTAATACTTTTGGGTTTTATTTTTTTCTAGCTTTTAATGTCAAAGCTGCTGTGAATACCTTTGGAAATGATTTAAAATCAATCTGAAAGTGTTTAGCAGAATTTTAACTTTTGATCTGCAATGTCACTCAACAAATGAATTGGTTTTCGCTTGAATGCTCATCTCACTGTTGACAAAGTGTACCACTAACTTAAACACATTAATCTCTGTTGGTTCTCCCATATCTTTTTATATGCATGTGTAGAATTAACAAAATAGCCTGTAGAAGTTGTTTGCACTTGTAATTTGTCATTTTAAATATATTTTAAATAAGCTATACCATTTATTCTTTTCGCTCTTGTCTATTCTCCTACCCTCTTTGGCCAAATATCTTCAAATATGATATCGTAATTTCAGCATGACTTTTAACTGATCAAACAAAGGAGCCTAGAAATAGAAATGCCATCTCAGCGGTGACAGACAGTGTTACCCTGCCTTGCTAAAAGCTTACTGACAGACTGTGATGGACTCAGGAATATTGAAAATGTGACAAGCCTGCTGCAGTTAGGGAGTTTCAGAGCTGTGAGTCCTTTAAATGGTGCTTATAAAGGCTTAGCGTTATGCTACATTGAGCACAGTAATCTCACAGTGTTATGAGCAGCAATATGATTACCTGCCAGGTAGCCATGTGAGCCTTTGAACTCAGCTAAACAAAGTAATTTGAACCAACAACGAGAGAAGGAAACGATCTCGATCAGTGATCCTGATGATAGAGTTGGAAATATTTACTCTCTTGGCTGATTAAAATTTTTGTCTTTGCTCGCTTATGTCTATTTGAGCCCTACTTCAGTAAAAGTTATCAAGGTTATCAACTCAGCAGCCACCTAAATTTCAGCACCCATATTACTTCTGTGGTTTTTTTGCCTTTCTTTTAAAAAGCAAGTAAAACTCCGTGGATCTCAGCTACAGCTGACACAAGTTGTCCTCCACTGCTAAAAGCTCGTGATTGAGTCAGTGACAATGCTGATTCATCTCACTTTGAAAGCATGTGTTTAACATGTCTTTTTTCAATCTGCTGAACATCTGAAAACCTCAAGCATGGTGCCCATGCCGTCTCTTAAAAGTGTTGCCAGCTTTATAGTTGGTAAAATGTAGATAAATCAATACGCTGGACTGACAACGATGAGTGTTTTCGGTCCTCTTTTATCCCAAGTTGTGTCTGTCAGGCTACAAAGAGCCTGTCCTAACCATCTGCTTGGTCATGTTCAGGAATAAAGATGGAAGCTGGGGGTAGGCAATATGTTTTTGGCTTCACTGGACATAAAAATAAATGACAACTTTTTCCCACATGATAAAGAAAGTGGTCTGAGAAGGAATTGGACTCCTGAACCTCCTCTAGGGTCTGGTTATAGGATTTAGAAAATCTAATTTATGATAGGAAACGCTTGCCAATTACAGGTGTCTTTAGAAGGCTACATCTTGGCAGAGCACGGTTCAGATGCTGTGTGAATCAACACTGATTTAATTTTAGTGCATGTGAAGCACATGCGTTTGCACACACTCATCTGCTTGATGTTCATCTATAAGATAAAATTTAAAATCTCAAATGCACTAATTCAAACAAATCAGCACTGAGAAATATCTCAGTTTACTTAATGGCGTGAAGTACAAATTAAAAGTGACATCCTTGTGTCCAGCTTTTCCTAAAATGACCAGTCAAAAAATAATACATGATGGTTTTAAAGGTTTCTTGTCTTATTAGAAAAAGGAGTTCTGTAAAGAATAATGAATTTTGCTTCTTTATTGTCCATTTCTTTATGCCAACTCAGTTTTGCATTAGTTGGAAATGAACATTGGATTTAATATTCAGTGAGACTGTCTGAGAACATTTGAAATATGTAAATAAGTCCCTGTAGTGAGCAGTAAATCTTGTGTCATCACAACAGACTGAATATTATTCCTGGACAGTTTTCTATAATATGAGGTCGGTCTTTAACGCTTTGTCAGGATTGAGCCTCAGAGGGTGTTTCTATGCGGTCTGATGCTGATACAGTCTGCGGCTGGTAGTGAAGCTTTAACAAGCCCCTGCCTGCTCTTCATCACTATAGAGCCAGATATGTGCCCATGAGTATTCATCAGGAAGGGCTAATGGGCCACAGCAGTGTGAACCTCTGATTTACAGCCCATCCCTGTCAGGCCTAATGATAGGGCAATGGGAATGGTTATGGAAGAAACAGGTGCTGCAGAGTGAATAGATGCAAAGCAATGCTGCTGAAAGCCACGGGTGATTGTTGTTTTGTCCCTTGCACAAATGCTCATTTGCAATATTGTGCTCACAAATGCATAATTATTGTGCATAGAAATTAGCTCCCTTGAAGTAAAGCATGGCTCAGTGTGCATGTGTGTGGGGCTGTAAGGTGGAGCCAAATACTTGTATAAAAAAAACAAACAATGAACAGAGTAGGCAAGTTTAATGTTCAACTGTTTGTTAAATTGTTTTCAGCTTGAGCGTCACATTCGATGCACAGTGACTCTTTTCTTGCCAGATTAATAACATATGGACCTTAGCGATAAAGGTGCGCCAGTGAAATGACCTTCTACACAGCACAAAATATACTGACTATAGTAAAAGTATTAAACCATGTAGACCAACCTCTGTAGAATCATCAGGATTATAGAAAAATATTTAACAACCAAACATTCCCGCTGACATATTAAAGCTACAGAAATCCATTTTACAGACAACAACAACACATCCACACGCCTTCTGCAAAAAAGTCTTTGACCCTCACACTTGGCCTTAAAATGTGTCGAGGGTGATGGGCCCACAAGTGGACAGCTGAGACACATAATCATTTACACCTGTGTATCTAAGGTGTCCAGGTAAACGTTTGGCTCTACTGGAAGGCCAAGATGCCTCGAGCACAGTTATCGTATCTGTCTGTTCATTTTTTATAGCAACAATGTTTGACCTATGCCTGTGGTTCCTCTCCATTTTGGCACATGGTTGCTTAAACTGAAGCACCTACTGTTTTGGACTGTGCCGCCGACTTTTTTTTTAAATCACACCAAAACTTTTCATCTCCCCCCATCCGTCTGCATGATGAAAACTCATTACCCACATGGTGACCTTTTCAGTTTAAATATTAACAGCAGAGTAATTTCTCCATATTTATATTTGTCCATATTTATAATTCAGCATTCCTCCTCCCCTAATAAAATAAAAAGATTGAAGGCACTTTAACCCCTCCAGCTACTTGGATTTTATTAAGTTTATAATATATTGTTAAGCTGTGTAAAGAAAATCTCAAAACCTTATTTGTGGATTGAACAGGTTCAGAAGTCTTAATGAAAGACTACAGAATGAAACCTGAGCTAAAACATTTTATGTCACTTTAGAAAAGAAAAATAAATTGCATCGTGCATCAAGACCAACAGTTTCACTGTCAGTGAAACTCATGTCAGTGAAGTTGTTGTAGGTGTTCGGCAGTTGAAGCTCACTCACTGCAGGTCAGCTGGCACAGTTTACCGATGGATCACTGCACAGCCCACACACACATACACACGCAAAAACACACGGCGGTAGCTCTGTGCCTGGACCATCCCACACTCCAACGGTGTCTTTCCTACAGAGCCGGCAGTTAGGAGGAATATGGGAAAATCCGAAAGCCAAATGGATATCATGGAGAAATCAAGTAAACCCGGAAAGCGTCGCTGGACTGTTGCGGAAATCGGTCTGTCTGTGCTGCTCCTGTTAGTCAGCTGTGCCTTGGCCGGGCTTGTAGTCCTCTACACGTCAGCTATGAAAGGTAAATGCTCTGCTACGATCACCGTTCAAAAATCCAGATATTACAGCAGTAATGGCATGTGTCTCCCTACTCTGACACATGAAATAATTCTGGAAGTATTTTTTAAAATGGTCATCTTTATGCAATAATAATGTGTGTATGTTTTTAGATATCCTTGGTAGAAAGTTTAATGTTTAATGTCACTCACAAAAATTTAAACATTAAGTTGGAAAATGCAACTGGCTTCTGTCTGATGGCCTTTTGTTTAAAAATATCATTCAACCCACTCAACCCAGTTATTAAAGTCATGATAAATGATTGCAGAGTTTGTCTGATGTTTTGATCATTTTTCTTGCATCCGATTCAGAACAATCAAGCAGGCCGAGCGTGTCCAGGAGCTCAACAGGTGAGGGTAAGTGTAATCTTCTAAGCTCAACACAGAATACACTGCGGGATGAGTGGGGTGGCATGTGTCATATTTGAGCCTGCACCTCTGAAAGACACTGTAATACTGGAAGTCCCTTTACTGCCTGATCAGCAGAGCCACACAAAAGTGAAAGAACACAGTCACTGCTGACACAGGCATTTCCTCTCTCGCACAGACTACAGATCTAGGCTACTTAAAATTGGGTCTGAACTTCACACAACAACATCCTCCCTCTCAGCTGGGGCACAGTTTGTCAAAGAGTTCTCTCGTAATTGTTCGCACTGATTTTTCCAGGCCAGCTGTTACACTCCAACCCCAGCAATGTGTGTACAACTGCAGACTGTGTTACCGCAGGTGAGAAATCTGCTTTTTCTTTTTTTCTCCTGCTCTTACAATTTTTAAACTATCATCCTCCCTCAGTTGCCTTGTGAGATTTTCACCGCGCTGTTCTTATGTCTCTCTTTCCTCGCCGACATCTTAAAGCTGCCCGGCTCTTGCAAAACATGGATGAGTCCGTGAAGCCTTGTGATAACTTTTACCAGTATGCCTGTGGGGGTTGGCTGGAGCGACATGTTATTCCGGAGACCAGTTCCCGTCACAGCGTCTTTGACATTCTGCGAGACAAGCTGGAGATTGTCCTCAAAGGTCAGCTGGGTGAAATCTTCAGTGTGGGTCAGTGTGGGCTGCAGTATTTCGGTGAGACATTTTCAGACAGAAAATGTTTGTGTGTGTTTGGTTGTTGCAGGTGTTCTCGAGACAGTCAGTGAAGAGGACAGAGATGCCATCAAGAAGGCCAAAATCCTTTACAGCTCCTGCATGAATGAAAGTAGGGCTGTCTACAAAGGGGCAAGAGAGCACAAGATATACTGACAAAAAACTGTTTGCTGTTTATTATATCAGTCAGCCTTCCACAGCCGGGGTATCAGCAGGGTTCCCCAGCTTGAACTGAAGACTTTTTAAGACCTTAATATTTAATACTTACCAGCTGTGCATACCAGTAATTTCTGCTATGCAACCTGGGCCTGGCTAAATTGCATAAAATCGTTTGCTAGAGTAACCTGTTAGAGTCACTGGGCAATTTATTTAAGAAAACTTGCCTTTTGAGTCAGTGAATAAATAGCTTTGTATCTCAGAGCAGTGTAGGTGCCTGCTGCTGGTCTGAACTCAACATGGCGTGATTTCTTTTAGTAGTGAGAATATAATGTTCCTGTTATGTTCTACAACTGAGATTGTTCTTTTTTCCCTGCAGGCCTCATAGAGCAGCGTGACTCGCAGCCCCTCCTGAAGCTCATTGAGAGTATCGGTGACTGGCCTGTGGCATCAGAGGACTGGAACACCACCACAGGTACAAATCACACTCTGATTAATGCCTCCTGCCTGTACTATATAAACAAGCACGTGTGCACATGTAACACCGGCACACAAACAAGTGCTGTTCTTTCTCAAAAACATCACGCAGAGCCTGTGCAGCTATATTTGCTCTCAGTGAATAGCTGCGTATAAGCTTTGTTGGTGGGATCAAGAGGCCGGTCGAGGCTTTTCAGTCGAGCAGTCAGGTGTGGGGTTTGGGAGAGTGATGCGTGGGCAGAAGAGCAAGTCCTCAATCAGGACTGTGAAGGATGCTTTAAATAGTCCCCTCTTCCTCGTGCTCCTGGCTCTTGCCACTTTAATTAAATGTAATCATGGATGGTGGCTCAAACAGAATTAGCCACGCATAGCTGCATCCGCGCACACCGATTTACAAAGCGAGCCCAGAAAATGTGCAGCAGAGGCATAGAGATTTCTGCAGCCAGGTATGCTGAATAGCTCCTTACAGCTAGATAAATGTTCTTAAACTGAGTACAAATTTCTCTTTTTTTATTTTGCAGAGGAAGCCTGGAGCTTTGAGGACACACTGGCAACACTTACTGCTCATTTCCACAAGAAGGTTGTGCTGGACATGTATGTGTGGACGGACGACCGGGACTCTCAGCGCCATATTATCTATGTGAGAAAACATTTTGTCTGGGCACAATTAGTACATGACAGCTGCTATACAACTACTACAGATAAACCTGACATTTGCTGCTGTCAACAAGGTCCGTAAACTAATGAAACGAACAATCTGTCCAGCTTCCTTCATTGACTCAATCCTAATCACACGTACTCAGACATTTGTCTGGTTTCTTTTCTTAAGAAGGATGAATAACATTCTGAATTGACTGGCCACTTTTTGGCAAATGGTACTCCAACAGGGGTAGGTTTTCAGCAGGATTTAGTGCTCTGCACCGAAGGACAGTGTATCACTCACTCATCGTAATGAAGACACATGTCTCCCAGTCCAACAGTGTGTCCCATTAATGTGTTTCAGTGTTTACAGAGACATTAGAGAGCATTCTTCAGAAGAATGGCAGCACTGTTCTGTCAGTCAGTCCATCCTTTCACTTAAAATGAAAACATCTCAACAGCTCATTGCTCATGGATTGCTATGAAATTAATGGTACCCAATAAATTAGACAGACCTCTCTCTTCTTCGTTCAGCTGGTCTTTCTAGGCGTCACCACAGCAGATCACCCTATCTCTAACATCTTCCTCCGTTACATCAATCCTCTGCATCTCCTACTACATCCACAAATCTTCTTTGTGGTCATTCTCTTATCCTTCTGCCTGGCAGCTTTATATTTGACATCTTTTGTCCAGCATACTTTTGTTTCCAAACCACTCAGCCTGAGCCATCACTTTGATGTACTCATTTCTAATTCTGTCCCCTCTGGTCACTCCCAGTGAGAGACTTAATATCTTGAACTCTGAAACGTTTTCAGATCTGACAATCAGACAGATAATTGAGTTTAGCATGCGGATTTTTGATTATCATTCTGTTAAAAACACATCTCTGCAAGTATTTTCTGGATTATTGGTATGAAAAAGTGTTTAATTGCTGTCCTTATTCTTATATTTTGTTTAGATTGACCAGCCCGGGCTTGGGATGCCATCTAGAGACTATTACTTCAATGATGGAAACTACAAAAAGGTGATACGCAACATTTCACTCAAACCCTGATAAAAAACATACTATTATCTTCATGAAATCATGTGGATGTCTTCTCTTGTATTTGATTTTGAAAAATGAATGCATGAGATATCTGCCTCCACCACAGTTCAGTGGAGGTTAAAAGGATTAATATTAAAAGCTAGTATCTGACTAAAGATATATTGGAACCTGCAGTCCAATGAAAACTGCTCATAGTGAGATCTCATCTTGAATAACAGCCAGTTTGGTTTGGGAAAAAATGTGCTGTTGAGTTTCACTTTTGCAGTTTTTTACTCATATAATACTTAGAATATTCGTTCTAAGCTTTTGTTAAAATAAAATGAATATATTAAAAATTTTATTTAATCTATACCACAGGTTCGAGAGGCCTACCTACACTTCATGGTTTCCATTGCAAAGATAACCCGAGAGGACAGGAATTTGACTCAAGATGATGACCGAGTGTGGGAGGAAATGATGCAAGTGCTGGAGCTGGAGACAGACATCGCCAATGTGAGTGCCAGCTGCAGCAGGAAATGGAACTGTGAAACGAGGTTCAGGAAAATTAACAATGACAAGATGAAAAATGAGCACCTCCTCTCTGCTTCCAGTAAATGAGAGAATCAGACAAATACATATTGGAACCAGGAGATCAGCCAAGCTCTTAACCATCCTTTTTTCAAATTCATGCCTCCTAGGAGCATAACAAATGAGACTCTGCTGATGAAAGGATAGCAAAATGTGACTATATAACAGAAAAAAACCAATCAGTTTAGATTTTTGTTTTTCCTTCCTGTTGCCTGACAGGCTACATCACCAGCAGAGGAACGCCAAGATGTCACCATTCTTTACAACAAGATGGCACTTGGTGAACTGCAGAGCACATACACCTTTAATGTAAGAATTATTTCACTTCATTATTGTTATTGAGGTGCAGGCAGGTCACTCTGATTGGTTACAAAAAGTCAGATTGCATTGAAGTCTATAAGAAAATGATCGTACTGCTCGCATGATGTATAAACTCACTAAAGCCTTTCCTGATGACTCTTTTGTCTCATTCACAATTTTAATGCCTTACTTTATAAAGCCTGACTTTTTGAATATTTTGGGCCTCATTGTAGTTAAAAATGGGATAAAGCAGGGTGTGCTTTAGGGTGAGATTCCACTCAGATTCCCTTCCTCTCTTCTTCTCTCCAATTTACCAAGACGTCGACACCCAAAATGCTCGGTTTAAGGCTTCAGAATAGGACTTCACTAAAAATGGATGACCTCATAATAACTACTAGGACTCGGTTAGCATGTAAAATGTTAAAAATCCATGATAGTAAGATCAGCAAAAAGACTTTGGAAGGGTTGCCAAGAGAAAACCTTTTTCTCTCTAAAAAGAGCAT
Organism: Perissodus microlepis; assembly: GCF_051167445.1. Lineage (NCBI taxonomy): Eukaryota > Metazoa > Chordata > Actinopteri > Cichliformes > Cichlidae > Perissodus > Perissodus microlepis. The sequence continues at coordinate 21,328,271 of NC_140465.1, read as the reverse complement.
GATAGCACAGCTTAGGTTTGCAAAGCAGCATCTGAACAAACCACAAGACTTCTCGGACAATGGCCAGAATGGACAAAGCCCAATTTCAAGAATGCAACAATGGACAGATGGGATCAAACCACCACATTTTGTAAAAACCAAACACCTCATACGAACTGTCAGCACAGAGGAGGGGTGATGATTTGGGCTTGTTCTGCAGCCATAGGTCCTGGACACCTTGCGGTCACTGAGCTGACTGAACACCAAAGTATTGTAGTGTCAAGTTTCTGCAGATTGTAATTGATGGTACCACTTTAACTTGTTGTGCATGGTGGCTAATTTGGGACACAGCGACCGACACGGGGGCCATATTTGATAGCTGGAATTAGAAACGTTACAAAAAAATGGCTGAAAAAAATAATGTTATTCAGTTAAAAAGGAACATTTCATAAGCATCCCCCAAATACTCACATAAGAAAAGAGCACACTGACTTATTGGAAAGTCAGTGGTTTGATTCATGGCTCCTCTAATCTGCCTGTCTCTTTAGGCGAGATACTGAATCCCAGGAAAGTTCCTGTTCTTTCCTTCACATTGTGTGTGTGTGTGTGTGTGTGTGTGTGTGTGTGTGTGTGTGTGTGTGTGTGATAGGAAAGAAAAGCTTTGTGTGTATACTTACATGTGGCTCTTTCAGTAAAAAGCACCATATAAATGCAGTTAATTCACAGTGTTTGTATGGCTTTGGTCAAAAAGCAAAAATCAATAAGTAATTAACGTGTTTCTTTAAGAAATACTGTTTATCAGCCATTGTTCAACCTTATTTTAAACAAAGGAGGTGTTGAAAACCCTCTTAGTTGAATCCAATGAGATGTAAAATCTTTAAAGATTTAAAGTTTGTACCTATGAGTGACCCTTCACCCTCTAAATTAACTGAGAGCTGGAAGGCCTACAACATGTAACCATATTAAATTATAACTATACACAAATAAAACTAAATATGTTAAAAATATAATATATTTGTCTTGCAGGGTTTCAACTGGACACGATTTATTCAAGGTGTGCTGTCGAGTGTGTCCATTGATGTCCAGTTGGACGAGGAGGTGGTCGTGTATAGCTCTCCCTATCTTGAGAAGATGAACGATGTTCTCTCCAGACACAGTATCAGGTCAATCCTGGACCATCATCCAAAAAAGAGTCTGTAAAGATTATATTATAACTGAAAATATACACTGCAACACAGCTTAACAAAAACTATTAATCTTTGCAGAACTATGCAGAACTACCTCACCTGGCAACTCATCATTGACAGAGTTAACAGCTTGAGCCGCCGCTTTAAAGATGCCAGAGCGAGATACAGAAAGGTTTGACATAACAGAACAACATATGCTAATGCGAGCTTATTTGAAGACAAAATAACTGTATTTGTGCGTGGTTAGACTCTCTATGGGACCACTGTCGAGGATGCTTGGTGGCGAGAATGTGTCCGTTATGTCCAAAGCAGCATGGAGAACGCAGTGGGAGCTCTGTACGTGCGTGAGACTTTTGCAGGAGAAAGTAAACGAATGGTGAGTGCTTTTGGCCCCAAAACCGCTTCGAACATAGCAGAAAGAAGTTTGAAAATGAGAGTAAATTCAAGTGAAACACAAATTCTGCTTTGTTGTTACGTATTTGTAGCATTTTTATCCAAACGCCAAATTGGGAAAAAAAGTACATATCATTTATTAGCACTGATGCTTTGGAAGAATTAGACAGTATGGGGATAACTTGTCTTCTTTATTTAGAATTTATCGCAGGTTTTAATCAGAATCACAATCAGAATCAGAATACTTTATTAATCCCGAAGGAAATTAGGGAATACATGCTGAGTTAATTAAATGCAGCTTTACTTAAACAGAAAAATAAAAAGGGGGTGCAAGTTACAATTATTAATGCAGGAAAAGATAAAGACATGGATAATTTGCTCTACGGTCTAGGCTTGAACTTTTTTAGCAATATTTTTGAGCTGCAGTGCCACAAAATTAGGAAGCCAAATAGGATGAGACTTTCCATTATGCCATGCTCAACATTTTTATCACACTAGACAGACCTATTTGTAAACTCAAAACATATTTTTTGGCATATTTTTTCTGAGTTTCTCCTTTAGTACAGGACTCAGATTCTCAGTCTTTGTTATTTGTTCACAGGTGAGTGACCTCATCAGCAAGATCCAAGCAGCGTACGTAGAAACACTGGAGGAGTTAAGCTGGATGGACACTCCCTCAAAGGAGAAGGCGAGACAAAAGGTATAATATAAATAAAAGTTTTTGTTGCTTTCCTCAGAGGGTGATTGGCATTATCATACTGATTGCTCTGCATCACTTCAAGGCCATGGCAATCAAGGAACATATCGGCTATCCAGATCATATCCTGCAGGAGAGCAACCAAAAGCTTGACCAAGAGTATGCCCATGTAAGTAAAAGCCTAGTTTCTAGTTTTTCTAAAGATTCTCTCATCATTGATGTGTCACATTTCTCTTTTTAGCTAAATTTCAGTGAAGAACACTACTTTGAGAACATCCTGGAGAACCTCAAGTCAGAAGCCCACAAGAGTCTGAAGAAGCTCAGAGAGCCCGTGGATCCTGACTTGTAAGTGACTGATACAGTTTGTCCTGTTTCAGATGTAGTAAACACAGATGTAGTTCTGTCTATCTAAAAATGTACTGGGTGCACTGAATGTACTGCTGCTGCTCCACGTCCTTATAAAATAAGTCAAAGTATACTGAAAGTGAAGGTTAAAATTCATTTTTCATGGTGCAAAATGAGCTCTGCGCATGAGCTGTACAGCTGCTGTATTAAGTATAAATGTGCCTTAATAAAGCCTGTCACTCCTCAGGTGGATCATTGGTGCTGCTGTGGTTAATGCATTCTACTCACCCAACAGAAATCAGATTGGTAAGAGCTTTACAAGAATCACACAAGGCCAACGGCAGCCTCTCTGACACATTAAAGATGTTTTTTATAGTAACTCTCGCTCCTAATCACATGCCTGTTCAGCACTGCTAGTACTTGTGATTTCACTCCCTCTTTGCCTGTATCCATCCAGTGTTCCCTGCAGGAATCCTGCAGCCGCCGTTCTTTAGCAAGCATCAGCACCAAGCTCTTAACTTCGGCGGAATAGGGATGGTTATCGGACATGAGATCACGCATGGATTTGATGACAACGGTGAGACGCTGGTGACTGATAAGTCATATTTTTAGGAACCTGAAATGATGAAGGCAGTTTGTTTTTAAGTAACCTTTTATTTCAAATTTGTTATTGCTAGCTAATGACAATGGTGAGTTAGAGCAAACAGTACTTGATGCAGTGTCTCCGTGCAGGGCGTAATTTTGACCAAGATGGTAATATGCTGAACTGGTGGAGTAATTACTCTGCCGAGCACTTCAAAGAGCAGTCGCAGTGCATGGTGCAACAATATGGCAACTTCAACTGGAAGCTAGCAGGCGGACAAAATGTAAGCAGTTGCAGCACGCACGAAATAGCATGTTTTGTCTTGGCTGTAATACCGTTTATTAAGCGAGCACCACAATGAGTGTTTTCACACTGCTGTGTGTGAATGGTTTTGTCCGTGTGATTGCAGATCAGTGGAATCAGCACTTTGGGGGAGAATATTGCAGACAATGGAGGGGTTCGTCAAGCATACCAGGTTGGATGTTAGACGCACAAAACCCACATGTTACTATTTCAGCAGCAGTGACAAACTCCAGAAGGCTTATAATAAACTTTCTGTGTGGGGGATGTGTGTTTACAGGCTTATCTTAAGTGGGTGGAGATGGAGGGTGAAGAGCCCAGTCTACCTGGTCTAGACATGGATCACAAGCAGCTTTTCTTTCTTAACTTTGCCCAAGTAAGTAATGAGGGAACATGAGCTAAAACCCGAAGCTCACAAGGAGCATTTCTTTCAGTGGATACTTTGCGCTGTGAAGTAAACAGAGCAGCAGAAGGAGAGGTTCAGGGGTTCAGAGGGTGAAGCAATCCCAAAGCAAATCACTGTTGAGCAACACATGCAGGGGATGAGAGCAGCTGCCAAAGTAAAGAGCATCTTGGTGCCACAGAACATAAAGCAAAGGCAGAATGCTGTCACTGACAATAAAACAGTACAAATAATGTAAAAAAAAATCTGCTCCTCACTGAGATAAAGAGATAAAAAAATGGACATATAAAAACTGAGAGTTGATTTATTAGGTGGGATATTAATACTTTAAATACACAAAGCATTCAGAAGTATATTTGGTTGGTTTAATACAAAGAAAAGCCTGTGCAGTAATCAAAGTCTGCAAAAAATCGAGCAAAGCACTAATGCATTATTTTTTTTCCAGGTATGGTGTGGTGCTTATCGGCCTGAGTATGCCAGCCAGTCCATTAAGACTGACTCACACAGTCCTTTAGAATACAGGTAAGAAGCTTTAGTGTGGAATAATTTCAGAGGTACACTAATAACATTTTATTTTTGTCAGAACCTCAGACATACCCTTAAGTCCTTCCTCTCCACTCAAATGTGAGATCTGTGCAGTGTCATTTCTCTGCACTGAGAAAAAGGACGTTAGGATCAAATCTTTATCTTTTATCTTTATCTTTATATATGAAAAAAAATACACACACACACATGTATATATACATAGTGCATGATAATGTAGCTCTGAAAAGCAGAAAGAGGAAAAATGAAACTGAATAAAACAGAATTAATATTACGTGTTTTGTTTTATATAATGACCCAATGAAGAAATCTTACTGACTAAATAAAGATTTGGATGCAAAATAAATGCTGCAGAATTAAAGTGTTGGTGCAGCTATGCTGAAAAAACCCCTACTTTTTACAAGCAGCAGTCCTTCATTTTTTTAAGCATGTTGGAAATTTTAGACATTTACAACACTGGAAATTCATTCAGCAGGGGTATTTTATATAAAATCAAACAAATCTAATGTGTTAATACTTATAAAAAGTGTTTTGAGTTTCATCTATTTTTAAAATTCACAATAATTCACTTAAGGCATGTACAATTTTACCTTACCTTAATAGTATGAATGTTCTCAGACGTACAGATGCTCTCAGTACATAGGGGTGGATCAAAGCTTTTTTTTATTGCACGTCATTCTTTCCAACAGTTATGAGCCCTCATGACTTCTTAAGTACAGCACATACCCACGTGAAGTTTTCAGACACATTTAAGCTGTTAAAAACCACAACCAAATCATCCACCCACTCCAAGTGTCAGCATGATGTTTTTCCATAATCAGCTTTGAGCATGGGCTCACACTGATGACGTAGAAGTCTCAAAAATGTATTAAACATGATACACTTGGTGTTAAATGGTTAAAGCTTGCGGGTAAGTGTGGAAGTGGCTCAAAAAATGAGGTACTGTGAGTATAATTATCACTTATTTACACTTTGTAAAACATAGTTGTGCTTTTATGACTGACCTTTTATGACCTTTCCTCCCGTCTGAGTGCAACTGCACTCCTCAGCTGAACAGCTCTGCTTTGCCTTATTCAATTTAAAGATTTTCCATACTGAAAATATAAGCCTGATACTCCCACTTGTCATGACAAAGGATATATCCGTGAAGTACTGGTGCAGTGTAGCTCAGTTTGTTGATCCAAATGAGTACTTGGAGACTGAACTAACACTCAGCGGTGCTCCTCTAACACCGTCAACATACTTTAGCTTTTATTATCCTTGATGTTCTGCTTTTCTTTTGTCCTCAGGGTCCTTGGATCGCTCCAGAATTTTGAAGCTTTCTCAGAAGCCTTTCAGTGCCAAAAAGGCAGTCCAATGAACCCTGAGCTGAAATGTCGGGTCTGGTAGAACTCCTGAGATTTGTTGGTTTTCTTAGCATGGGCAAGTCAAATCAAAAGAATAAGTTGTACTTTAAAACCCACAGAGATATCCTGCTCATGACTTATTCCAGTATGTTTGGGGCCGAGTGATGACGCAGACACGTGCATATATGGTACCGTAGGTGTTTTTTAAACGGCTGGCGTCCTCAGTACTCCATAGGTTCTTAAATTTAAAGCACGCAGATTGTAAAAGAGAAACTTGCTTGAGTATCTTATCAAGTTTGAATTATTGTCAGTGGATGAGGAGGTCAGTTGTTCCCTTTTGTTTTGTTTTTATTTGTATTTTTTTAATGTCCCACATCGGGGCACATGAATGGAAAGGCTACATGGAAAAGATGAGACTTTTTGAAAGGCTTAATGCCCAGCGAGCATTTGTTGAACAAATTCTTCTTATAAATCTTAAGTGGATTTTTGTAATTTAATGTGTAGCCTTTCATCTGATGTACTGTTTTTAAGACATCGTGCCACTTCAGAAGGAATAATGGTGAGCAAATCTGACTCTGGCTGAAGAGCATGAAATAAATGAGAACTTACGGCTTTGCTGATGCAAAGCTACAAAAGAATTAGTCACACTCTGAGAGTTTGGTCATTCACTGTTACATGAAAACAAATTGCTTAAAGACTTTAAGACTGTTAAATCTTTGCAGCTTTAACCTTAAATTAACACTCTGAGGGAGCTGCTGCGTTTAGCATTTTTACACTTACAGCATGGATAAATATTTAACATTTTCAAAGCTGGCTAAGCAGTTTTCTAAGTTTCTTTGCCACATTTTGCAAATGATTGTTACTCAATACTCTACCACGGAAATGTACTATATACATGTACTGTATGTCATGACACTTTGCTGTGGCCTGCTCCTTTTTAGATCGTGAGAAAAAAAAAACCCAGGATTTGTTGGAGGTCGAGTGATGTGACATTGATATTAGTTGCATTATTGGTTACTCCCACTTATGACTGTAATCTGTTTTAGACCCCAGTTGTTATGTGTTTCTGAAGCTGAGAGGTTAAAGAGCTGAGCTCAAAATCCTTAACATGACGTGAACCTACATTCATTTTATAAAATAATGTTACTCGTGTGAGATCTGTAAGTTCACATTTAACCCAAAATAGTACTTGGGTTTTTAGTTTTGTGCGCTTTCTTTCCGACATGAGTGAAAACTCACACAGACATTTAGCCTCTGGGGCGTAGCCAATTACATGCTGTGCTGAAATGAGGAGAAAACCCCCTCAGATACACTTGGACAGGCAGCAGATGAAGTGGTTTTCTTCTGATCTTGCATTGATCAGTGTCGTATGAGATGAAAGGATGGAGCGCGGTGACCGCTGTAGCTGATCCACAAGCTCGCACTGAACAATGGGGCTTGTCATTAACAAGATGGCCAGGGCCAGGACTGTTATTTTCTACCTTTATTAACAAGTAATGACAGGAGAATCAAAGAGGATGGAGACACTGGCTGCCGTAAGCCGACATTTTTGTGCTGGAGAGAGCTTTCAAACACAAACAACACACACACACACAGACGGTTTTGAATGTTTGCTGTCACTGGTCACATTTAGGGTGGCCTTGGTTAACTGAACACGACTGTTAGGTCTCAACAGAGGCTGCTAAATTGAATGTGCATATTGAAGCTTTATACTTTCAGTCAGTCAGTCTCAGTCTTCGCGTACTGGCAAAAACTGTTGTTTCACGCAGGGGGGGAGAGGAAATATTACTGAGAGATTTGTCCCCAGAATCTAAGTGATGACAGTGTGCTGCCATCTCAAAGACAAATGTTTGACATTTTGGGAAATGCATTTAAAAAATATATACATGTAGGTATTCATTTTCACATTTAATAACAAAGAGGAAACAGTTACATCTGACTAATGGTAACAAAATTCACCTTTCAGCACCTTTGTCATTTATTAATCACAAGGATGTCTACTAGAAATTACAGCTACTGTATATACTTAAAGATTTTCCCAGAGAACAACAATCACTTGGCTACAGTTAATAACCCTGGCTGTATCTAAAATCATTATGTATTATATTTTAATTAAGCCAGACCCAACTTTATCACAGCTGGGTAAAAAAGGCAAAGGACAAAATAGTTAAAGTCTCTTAACCCCGTAAACCTTGAAACACGAAATAGTTACCAGTAATTTTTTTTTAAATCTTCTGACAAAATTTTCTAAACAACATAAAGTTAGGATGCAAACCTCTAAGTCAAATTTAGCAAAAGTTAATTAAAAAAACAAAACCTGCCAAAGAATCAAAAAGAGGCACAACTGGGGGGTAAAAAAAATGTTTGAAAATCAGCTAGCAATGTGGCTCAAAATCAACTATAATCACAATAGTTGCAGTCTACTATATATATGCGCTGAGAAAGATACAAATAACTTTGTTGAGTGAACTGGTAACTGCAAGGGCGGGAAAGGCAGGGGTTATCCTAGGGCAGGTGGTAATAGCATGATCTGAAATGACAGAAGGGTTAGAGTTTGAATAAGCTGTGACAGAATCTTCTCCCAACGGAGGCCAGAAACTAACACAGCCAACCCATAGTGGACCACCAGGAGCAGTCATGTAGAAGATAAAGGGTGCAGGCGGACAGGCAGGAGGGACGAATGGTCCTGCTGGAGAAGTTGAAAGCAGAGCTGGGACAAAGAGACAGGACAGTTGCTCAGAGCAGGATACCTACTCGCCACTGTGCAGCTATTTTAGCTTGAACCTGATGTCACCTGATGTGAGGATAATGTCTTTATCATTCCTCAGTTCTCAGTGTTTTTTGAACCAGAGAGATAAAATACTGATAGTTCAATTCAATTAAGTTTTATTTATACAGCACCAAATCACAACAACAGTTGCCTGAAGGCGCTTTATATTGTAAGGTAGACCCTACAATAACCAGTGTTGGGCAAGTTACTTTGAAAAAGTAATTAATTATAGTTACTAGTTACTTCTTCAAAAAAGTAACTGAGTTAGTAACTGAGTTACAAGATTCTAAAAGTAATTAATTACTTGAAAAGTAACTATTGCGTTACTTTAAAAAAATGTTTAACCCTCTGGGGTCCAGGGTATAATTGGTCATTTTTAACCACTTTTGATTTTCCCTCCACATTTCACCTTTAAAAACTATTTACTTTGCCTTGTTTGGTATCATTCTTTTCAGCACAACCTCACGTGTCTGAATTTACAGTTATGTTTTCATGTTGACATACGGTATTAACACAATTGATCTAAAATCAGACAAAAAACATAAAATCAGAGTAGAAAAAGTTATATTTTTTTTACTGTAACAACCAAAAAACATGTTTAATGAATCATATTTCAGAACTTTAAATGCAAATATAAATTGTCCATTTTAAATCATATGCACAAGTTTTGCAAACAACAAAGTTATTTGCAGCCATTTACCTTTTACCCCTTTTTTTTTTAATAACCATTCAAACTGTTTACATAACAATCAGCTGTTCTGCATTCAATAAGATGCTGCACAAATTATTTGTGCCACTCCAAATATTTCTGTCCACTATAAAGGAGAACATCACGGCCTGATACCTGCAGGTCTGAGAGCAGGTGTATCACTCCTGTTTCTGTCTAGGAGACAGCAGTCACCTTATTGTTCTGACACACAACACAAAACTATCCACAACACTACACACTAACTCCACAAGACACATTAACTACACACTCCAAACACGCTAAACGTCACAAATCTCTCACATCTCAAAACTCGCTCTCTCTCTTTTTCTGCTCTCTCTCTTTCTCGCTGTCACTCCTAAAACTTCCCCCTCTTCCTAAACAACCAAATCTCATGTTGCCATATCATTTTTTGATTGGTCGACATGGTGCATTTTTCCACCAACACGAAGGGGCTGGGTTTTTTTTTTTTTATTATTATTTTTTGGTCATAAGCAGCAAGTGCTTACTAGCGCTGTCCTTAGACAGTAAACGTGATGAAACTATTCAGGAAAAACACAGGTATATATTGTTTATCATGACTCTGGTTTTACGTGGCCTATCAACACAATTTAAAAACTGGTATATATCACCTTGTTTGTCTTTAAGTGGTCATGTGATTGGCTTACCATGACTACTTTATTCTTCCTCAGTCAAACAGCAGCACTCATGCGATCGTTTTGCCCCCTTAGCTCCAGGTGTTGTGCTAGAAAGTGATCATGATTACCGTCAGCGGGAGCGCGCGCAGCTGCTTAAAGCTGTAGCGCCCAGATTACTTACGTAGTCAGCTACTTCCGTGCAACTGATATAAGATGCGGTAAGCTGAACACAGCTTCAACCGTCTGTTGAAAAATAGTAATGTGACCGCATTTTGTTGTTAGTAACGGTAACGGCGTTGTAACGATAGAAACAGTAATTAGTTAGATAACCCGTTACTGAAAAAAGTAACGCCGTTACTCCCATCACTGACAATAACACATACAGAGAAAAACCCAACAATCATATGACCCCCCATGAGCGAGCACTTTGGCGACATTAGGAAGAAACCTCTGGCAGAACCAGGCTCAGGGAGGGGCGGCCATCTGCCGCAACCGGTTGGGGTGAGAGAAGGAAGACAGGACAAAAGATAGAGGAGAACTTAAACTGCACTGGCAGGAGTTCAGGTATTTGGTGAAGACCATGCACTCCAGGTTCCCGTGGCCAGTCAAAAGTCAAAAAAAGGCTACTCTCAGCCAATCTCTGTGCTCCTCCAGAGCAAGCTCGACAGCTGTCAGTCCACAGTTGTTAGCATCTTCTGTTCTTTCTTTACCGGAAAGCTTCCAGCAGAAAATCAAAGGTACATGGATGGACATACGGTGAACGGTCACTCCCAAAGTTTGTTAAAGTCCTGGAAGTGCCAGCTGATGAGCTTCTGTATGTCACCAACAAATATGAGTACAAATGAAACTGTGAATCAACATGAATTGCGAAGTAGGAAAGAATCATGACAGACTCTGGTCAATTTTAATTACGTTTTATTTATATAGCATCAAAGGTAAAGAGCCTACAATAACACAGAGAAGCAGAGTGATACTGTGTGATAGCATTTGAACATGTCAGACTGTAAGCATAATTTAAACCAAGAGCAGTAGAGGGTCACAAAACCAGAGTGACCGACAGGTGCATTTTTAACTACTAGAGAGGGCGTTTTCTTTCTATAGCTTTAGGCAATTTTAGTTCCCTTTGGACTGATATGCGATTTCCTTCTGTTTCAAGTGTTTTTTTATGCCGAGCCCAGTGAGGTATCAGCCCTCTGCTAACTTTCTCAAAATGTCAGATGTTTCCTTTGAACAACATCGCACATTTTAAAGCGATGCTGGGAGATGGTTAGAAGACAAACAGTTTAAACTTCATGTTTTGTGCAACAAGTTGTTAACTGAACAAGGGTATATCAAATAAAACGTGTTATTGTAGATGCTTGATGTTCTCCACGGAGGAAAATCAGGTACAGAAGAAAGTGTGTCTTCACTTAGTTATAGCACCACATTTACCTAAATTGTGAAATTGTGTCGTTTTGAAATTACCAACTAGAAACGCATTTTTTGCTATATATGAACATGTTTCAACCTGTATACCCATTTAGAGTTTATTTAGCTAAATGAATATTTATGAAATATTATTGCTTTGCAAGATTCCAGATGTTTAAGATGTTTTATGAATGTTCCTGCTGCTATGTAATTATCTAGACTGCTATTTTTGTGACTCAGATATGTTATTATTGCCATTAAAGTGACTGTCTCAACTGGCGCAATCTCAAGTCTCTCCTTTAAAAGTGCAATTTATTTTTTTTAACATAAAACATGACTAAATCTTTTAGAAACCATTCTCAAACTGCAAAAGACTAAAAGATGGACACAGCCACAACTGCATCACCCATCGGTTTGTGCACTACCTTTATAAACCTCATGGCTAGCTTAAGGCCGTCCCTATCTCTCTTTCTGAAGCCAGGAAAGGCCATTTGTTGACAGGAAGGTAGAGCGCTAAATTATTAGTGAGCCGACTTGGTTAGGAAGGTCACAATTTCTGTCAGACAGCTGCAATAAAAATCCTCCAAATGGCACCAAGACTACACAATCTGGACAAGAAGTACAGTTCAGTTTGTAACTGTTTTTTAAAGCCAGTAATTATAATCACTCACCACCAAGTTACTCTTGAACAGTAAGACTCTGCATAAATAAAACACATAAACAGACTCGGCCTGCAGACCATCACCTGAGTCCTGGTGATCCACTCGTTCCTCTAAACGTTTCAACTTTAAATAAACTCTTAAAAAAATAGATTTGTTTACTGTTTACTCTTACTTGTGTCACAGCCTGGCTCAAGGAACTGACAGAGGAGAGGAAGACTTGAACTTTTAACTGAATATTATTTTCATAAAATGCAAGATAACCATAATATGAGGAGAGTAACTCAGTAACATCAGTGGAGTGCATGCATGAGGAAATAGACCAGTGTTAGGTATCATGACAGAGTGCCTTTAAAGGCAAAGGACTGGGCCAGGACAGCACATACAGGGTAAGGGAACAGGGAACAGTAAATAATATCTCTGAAAGTATGAAAAAGGGAAGTCAGAGTCTGGAATAAAATATCGTCTGAATCTAAGTTTATGTTACAGGTTTGTGAACTTGTCCAAAAATTATATATAGTAAATTTAATATATGAGCATAAAATGACTCAGAAGTGACATTTTTTATAAAGTAAAGCTACAAAATGAGCCAATTTCAGCTTTAAATTATAAACAAAAAGAGCTGTATGTGTTAATATTTGAGCCCTGTCAGTTTAGATTTTGTTTTTAAAGTAAATTTATGTGGATTTTTATCTTTTCTCCTGAGACGACAGTGAAGAAAAGGCAGAAGAGAGGAGACAGGCATGCAGTGAACAGTGTCAGAGCAGAGTCAAACCCAGACCTCTGCATTAGCTTTATGACATATGGGTCACCTGCTGTACCCAGTGAGCTAAAACAGCCTCTAGAGTGTTGAATTATTAATGAAAACAATTCTTCTCTCATATCAAGAAGTCAAATACCTCCTGACCCATTTTGAAAGTCTTTAAATGAAGTCAAAGGCTTTTTAATGAGCAGATATTGTTAGACACATACAAAGTAAAGCTTGTTCTTTATAAACTGGATATTAAAAAAAGACAATCACAGTGATGTAAACACAATTTAAATGTAAAATACCAGCTGTTGTAAAAACAACGATTAGAGCACTCTATTTGTACCATAAACCATTACAGTTTATTAAAAAACAAACAAACAATAGATTAAAAACTGTGGCACTGGAATATTAGTAGTGATTTAATACTTCATTGTAAATCATTTTAAACGGTATCCCACTTCATGAATCTTCCAAAGAGGCGAGACGTGCAGTTGAGGTACAAAGAGCAGCTCCATCATCATCGTGTACAAACATCATCGTTGCACTGCAACAGATGACAAAGTTGCATTAAACAATGAGAACAATAAATAATGAGCCTCAGCCATGTATTTAGGAGAAGCAGCAGCTCATAGATAAAGATGCCGCTCACCGATCACCTTTTGTGGATAACGCTCCATCAATAGGAAGCCTTGTTTGTCTAAACACCGCTTCTTGTTTGCGGTCCCTCAGAGTGATTGCTCAAGTTAGAACACGAGTCATTCTTGTGGGAAATCTAGTTTGAGAGTTCCCAAACCTGGGCACAAATAGAAGAACCTCCAAAGTAAACAGAAAGGTTTGAGGAGAGACATTACTTCTAAACCCATGAGTGGTCTTAGTGGTTTTATCGGGACCAGCCTGTGACCTCTCTCTGTTAACAAAACATTGCCCGGGCCTTTCCAAACCAGACATTCAGCTTGTGACTTTTACTCGTTCCTGACACATTTTGACCCCTCAGAGATAACAAGGTCTATTCTGTTGTGGGTTGCAGAGATGACATCGGCTGGTCGTCAGAGATCATGGGGACATGTTGCAATAGTTTCGACACGGTGGATTCTGTGGGAAGCGAGCAATAGCGCTCAGAGGCAAAGTGGTTGAAGAGCATGTGCTGGATGTGATGGTCATGTCGAAAGCCCTGACGATCACAGGACAAACCCTGCAGAACTTAAAGTGTTAGACCCATGATCTGTGAGCAGTTTGTTTTGTGAATACACTAACATAAACCTAGGCCACATTTTTTTTTTTGAAATCTTATAAATCAAACTGAATTCTTATATCTTATACCAACACAGCAATTAATGCGGCTCATTCTCTGACACAGAGTTTCTCAAAGTATATCAAAGTATATCTAAGGTCCTCAGAGCTACAGCGATCAGGATGTGGATGACCGGAGGGGGCGGGGGGAATCTAAGTTGAATGAAAATGGTTGTACAGGAGATAAACAACAGTTTGCTGATCTGACCTTTACTTCATTAAAGTTCAGATTTATTGTTGTCAATGACTGATAAAAACTGACAGGTGTGGGGCTTTTTTTTTTTTTTTTTTTTAGTTTGTGAAGAGAGAAGGAAAGAAAAATAAAACACTGCATTTTCTGTCTGAGACCTGTGCAATGCCTGCACTTACAAACTGATAACATATAAACTGCTGTGCTTAACTGATGTTAAAAAAACAGATTTTTTTGTAGCCTGAATAGGTGAAATAGGATGCATAAGTGTTACCATTTTCATTAAACACAGCAAATGCTCTGATTTTGCAAAACAAATTTGTAAGTGTAACAATATGAACACTTAATCCTGAGATTATTCTTTCTTATCAAGAACACAAAGCCAGCGCAACTCACCCTGCAGAGTGAAGCAATACTGAAGCTTTGATGTTTTATGATGTTTTTATTACGACATGCTGATGTCAGCCTGTTATGGCGTCATATATATTACTCGATATGGCTTCTTGAAACTTTTTTAGAGGTCATCCTTGACGTTGGGTGCTGACTGTGAAAGTCAAGGTCAAATGCTTAGCCAACCTAGGTACTCCTGTCACCCAGGTTGAAAGACAATCCAAAAACAAAACACATGTGAGTAATATAAAGTTTTTACTGATTTTGGCCTGACCTTGATCCCATTTTCACCAAAATGAAATCAACTCATTATTGTTATCTGCCATCACACAAAATGTGAATTTGTCTTGAAACCTCTGAATGCTAGACTGCTAACAAACAGACAAACAGAACATATTACATACTCCATAGTGTTACTCCTGTGGATGTTTTTATTATATACACAAGACCACAATCAGCAGCTGGTTAGCTTATCTAACAAGTGACTAGCCTGGCTCTGTGGGAACATAATAAATATCACCTCAGAATAAGATGTGCAAAACCTTTTTTTTAAGTTTGGATACAGCAAGCCATTTCCATTCTTTGTGTTGTATTAAGCTAATTTAGCCTGGCTGTAGCTTAATATTACAGTCCTGTTTCAATATTCTTGCGATGTCCCCAGCCAGAAAGCATCTCTCAAAAGATTTAAGAGTAAATAGTGTTGTTGGGTCTTGTACGTTAACATAAACTAGTGGTTTTGTAATAGATACTAAATTCCTGTTTGCAGTAAGCAAACAGTTAAAAAGCAGGCACAATCTGTCACTAAAAATTTGTTAAGTGCTGAGACTTTGCATATAAACATAATGATGGTAGTGCAGTAAGCAAACAGGAACTTATGTTATTGTTAAAAAAATCACTATGCAAGCAGACTACATAATACTACATAGCCTCCAAAAAAAATACATCCCATGATTTAAAAGGTTCATGATTACGGAGGAATTTTGATCCTCTCTCTTTGCAACAGTCATTGTTGTAGATTTACTGCTGACTGGAATCATTGGCCCTGTCCTCTTGTTACATTTCTAGGAAAATCCAAGTCAGGTTACGCTGTAATTTACGATGTAGGGTTTCAGAAGGGTTTGAAGTTACTGCTGAAGCACAATTCCCAAGTAAGTGCTCAACTTCAAATTTGAAGTATCTGAAATCTAAGCAGCGCTTCATCACAGTGGTCGTAATCAATGAGGAGAATCACATGGATGCTACAGCGAGCCTCTAGTGAGCCTATTGCCGGTCGCATGATGGAGGAGAAGCGACGATTATGAGCTCGCTACACAATAAGGTTGAGTCAGGACATTTTATAGAAAACAAATCCTCAGTATAACCATTTTTGAAAAGGCAACAGTGCTCTAATAAGATACTATTCTCAGTTTTACACTTTAAATCTGTTGTAGTTTTAATATTAAATATCTGTAGTTTCTGTTTTTCATTCACAACATGTTTGCCTGCCACAGGCTGTTTATCATTTGTCTCTCAGTGGTAACCAATTTATGACACTGTCATGACAACACTGACCTTCCAGCTTCTTAAAATCCCACTGTGCACATTAGGTAAGAAAATTCTGAGTCGCCTCTACCAGAGGGTTTAAAAAAAAAGAAAAAGGATGTAAACAGGGCAAAATGATTAGGGTGGAAACCACATGAGGTAACAATGAGCTCAACAGAAATGGTCACCGCAGCCAGTACTGCCAGTCATTCCCATGTCCTCTTACTAGACATGTCCCATTTCTGCTGTGCTGTACGAGTAATCTAACACACACACACACACACACACAATGATGATGGTAGTGATCAAGGACTTGCTAAAAAAATATGAATTCCTCCATAATATAGTGATAATTTCAATCTGCAGAGCACTTGTGCTTTTCAGCTTGCACTACAGCACCGCTATTATATAGATCTGTAAAATAACTGCTGTGTTTTCAAGTACGGAGATCATCTTCAGTCAAGTTTAAAAGGTTTCGGGGCCTTTGACACAGACACTGACAGACCATGAAGATGCTGTAATAAGTGTGAAATTGTCTGTGAAGAGGATACTCTGATGCATTTGTCTCTACTGACGTAAAACAGACTCTGTTGAAAGAAACTGATGATTAGATCCGTCCAGTGTTTTCACACACACAATGACACCAGTTTGCTCTATCCCATTTAACCCTTTACTTTACAGCTCAGTTCATAGCATCAATTATAACATGGACATGCATGGTATGCCTTACCACTGGCCTCTGTCCTTCTTTTACTGTGGCTGAGATACCCAGAGCCTTGGTAATCTCCTCCAAAGGCAGGTAGTCTCCCGGTGAATCTTGGATAAAGTGTAGTAGGACCTTTTCTCCACCTTTGCAGTGCAAAAATAAATCACTTAGATACTTTTATCATATAAACAACTTGCTGGCCCTGTTTATTACAATATAATAATGTAACTTTGCTTTGGTTGCCTCACTAGGGATCCTTTTTTAAAAGCAAAATACATGAAAATAAAAACATGCTACGGCACACACAGAACAGTATTTCAAACATGTATGTATAGTGCAGTTTGGTTTAACACAAAGCTTCTGTTTGATAAACTACTTCCAAACACAGAAAAATGTTAAAATAATATTATAGAAATAGAACTTCACATGGTTTACTGTGTAGGTGTTGAAGGACTTTTGGTGGAGCCAAGGCTTTAACACTGGGAGACACACCAGACAAAGTGACCCACTACCTACTCTACCAGATGCCTTTTTCCATAAGGACAAACTGTTCTACCGCACCGTAAAAAGACTTTGGCACACTAAGAGGGAGAATTAGAGTGACCAACCATTTTATTTGTATTGTAAAATCAATTGAATACTGTCAAAAAACCCTTTTAATATAGTCTTAGTTTTCCTAATGTTGTGCTATAATGTATATATGTAATGTATTTAGGACTGTGCCTTTTTATTTGGTGAGCATATTTGCTTTTATATGTTTAAATATAGCTAAGAATCTAACCTTAATATATTCGAACAATTGAAAAATAATCCTATACTTCATGTAAATAAGCAAGAATAGTCAGCAGACCTGTGGAAAACTGGATTTAGAAGTAAATGCTGCTCCTGACTGCATCACCATAATGTGATGCTGCACTGCCCTCTAGAGGACACACCACAAAAATGCAACTTAAAATGACAGAACACCTTTTCTGTACTCAGTGCCATACCACAAGGTGAATTATGAGGAAAATCCTCTAATTTCTCATATGTTTTAACTCCTTATCTCCTGAATGGGTACTAGGGGTAACCTCTGAACTGAACTGAACTGAACTGAACTGAGCCATTTCTGTCATACTTCAGGCCTGCTTCCAGAACAAAATACCTGGGTTTTCATCAGAAGTTAGCCAGGGTGATCCCTGCCTATACAGCTTACCATGGATGCCCTTAAAACCTGAAACCTGTGCTAATAGTTGTCAAACCACATCTTTATTGATATAGACTGAGGTAACAAAACTTGTCATTAGGGGTACAGGGGAGGTGGTCATATGTCATCTTTATTTGGTAAAGGTTTAAACAATCAGTGCCTTTCCACTTACTTTTACATAATCTTAAAATGGACCCTTGCACCCCTCCACCCCACTGGTGTCCACCCAGTTTACCTTTGGCCACAATGACCATGCCTCCACTCTGGAGCAGATCTCCTGAGAAGTTTCCCTGGATTCCTTCAGCGCTGGCCTGAAAAAAGCCAAAATTATCAGCTTGAAAAAGTCACCGTGTACCACTGCTCTTTTGTTTTTAATTCATTTTTGAAAGTGACAAATATGTCTACCTTTGCTGCTACATCTCGTACTTTTTTCCCCAATGCTGCAGGAACCACACTTAAAGCGTTGTACCTGAATGGGAAAAGAATACAGCTTTTTCATTACAGAACATTAAATATTCGTGCATTTGATTTGATTTGATGAATGTTTTCTTGATTCCTGTTGTGACATCCCAAGATGATGTTTTAAAATGATTGGGTTGGTGAAATTTGTTTACTATAATGAATTAATTGAGTCAAGATCAATACTGTTTAAGTTACTCCTTTTTTAGTAAGTTTGACAATTTAAAGCAAATCACATCTTGGTCAAAGCATTGGTCTTAGGAGCTTATCCATTTTAGGTTTGCAAGAGGTAGTGCTGAAAACTACCCCAGCTGTCATAGGGCAAGAAGCACTGTACACCCTGGGTAACAAATACGAAGACAACAGCTCATGCAGACAATCGCCTGCCGGGGTGCATAGCTAATTTACAACAGTTAGTTAATTTAACACTGATTGTAGTAAAACCCATGCAAAACAAGGAATAGCATGTAAACCCCACACATAAAGGCCCCAGCAGGTTAAAACCCAGAACAGGGTTGTCACTTTATGGGTGAAACTCTTCTTTCTGTTAGTGTAAAGAGATTTAACTATACATTTAATTCCCGAGATCTTTTAATGCAAGAAGTGTAATTTAAACATTACATCTCTGTTTTTCTACATGATTAAAAAATGCTTCTTTGGGCTTGAATTGAAAGAAATAAATGTGTAATATTGCAGAAGAAAATGTTGTTAGCTCATTGCACAGACTGCCCTTTAGTTATAAAATGGAAACATTTTGTTGATTCTTTTTGCTTTTCTTTTTTTACTGTGAACCCACTATAAAAATCACAAGTTTCTATTAATTATTTATTCATTTAAGTATTACATATTTACTTTGGTGTTGTCTCTTCAGGGGGTCTTTATCAGTAGGAAAACATACAAAACTTGTGAAAATACAGTTACAATTCAAAAATTTATGTCCTCAATTTTTTCCAAAGATGTTCAACGGGCCAGATTGGAGTCTTTGTGCCTTGTGTTTGACACCCTTGACCCAGAACCTTCTTGGTGTACTGACATTAGCGCTCTACATTTATTGCACTCACCGTTTGAAGCCCAGATCCTTGTAACATTTCTTTTGTTCATCCACATAAAGGGCTAAAAAAAAAAGGAAGCTGATTAATGATTATTCACAATCACACAGCAGGAGTGGCTGGTGACAATTTTGAATGCTCTCAGCAGGGAAGTTATAGTCAGTTACAGAAGGCCATTTTTTTCTTTGATACTCTACTCTGGTGTAACCTAATTTTTCGACAGCTTTTATAAGAACTTACCAAAAGATAAATTAATATGCACTGCACTGAATGATTAAGGATGCTTACGTCCTTTTAAAAAGCCTCCTTGCTTGAACTCCTGGAGCCCAAATTCTTCTGGTCCGACTCCCACTAGCGCTACCTTGTTGGCCCTCAGGTCTGGCTCCAGTTTGCTGATCTCTGATGCCGTCCAACGACATACCTGACAGCCAAACCTGCGCAGGAAGAAGAGGACCACCGGCTGGTCTTGCCACAGAGACTGGAGCTCTACTTTCTGAAAGACAAGCCGAAAGAAACAGCAAAACACACACACACAGTAAACATATGAGGAGCTGGCCCTGTGTGTTATATGTGCAAATGAAACGTTATGTCACAAGTGAACATCATCATTATGTCACTCTAGAGGCCTCGTTACTCAGCAGTTGTTTCAGTGCTGGGGAGGGAGGTGGGGAAACAGGTTTAATTTAGCTGCTCGGCGGGGTAACAAGTCTGCTACTTCATATCACAGCTTAATTGAAAAAATAAATAAATAAAAAAGGGGGTGGGGGCACAAAAAAGCGAAGCAAGTATATCCGAAACGATAAATAAAGCCCACAGCTGTAACCCTCAGCAGCCGCCCATCTACGTAACTCACCTCCTCGCTTTCATCGCTCTTCAGTAAGTTTTTTCCAACTTTAGCAAGGTCGACTGACGCCATTTTCTCCGAGCCGTGTAAAAGACTCCAAAACACCACGAATTAAGTTCACAGATCAAGGTGACAAACTTCGGGAGTGAGTGACTGTACAGTAAAGACGTCTGTTACACCCGCATAAACTGTTGCAAAACATCTACATCCGTATACGCCCACTCAATACGAACCTCCAATCATATTCAACTGGAACTGAAAACACAACCAATCAAGGGGCATGCTACGAGTCGCTTTCAGCACGTGCAGAGAGTACTACAAACAGCTTTTTTTCTTTCTTTCTTTTTTTTTTTGTAACACGGTGTAGTAGTTGTTGCTTTAAGATATCTGTTGATGCACATGTGAAGCATGTGCGGAACAATTTTAAGCTGAACCCATGCTCTGTGCCTACAGTTGTGGTAATATCTATATATGTTGTGTAAGGTTCAGCACAGGTGAGCTCAAAGGTGGGATTTTATTGCATGGTCTCTGTTTACTCTCTTCGCTCGATTATATATCCATTTTATAGCTCTTTAAGTTCACCCCATGTCCCAGCCTTCTGTTTTCTATTAACTCCACAGCAAGCTGTGCCACTCCATCTGAAATCACCTCAGGCCCTGTGGGTAGTCTTTATCTATCCTCTACCCTTGTGAACAGAGATCTCCGATGTCGTTCCTGGGATCTGCTGGAGCCACCTGCCCAGTTTGGGGGTTCCTGTCTGAGTGCTCAGATTACCACCGGGACCACTGTTGCCTTCACCCTCCACATCTTTTCGAGCTCTTCTCTCATCTCTGGTATTTCTCGAGCTTCTCATGTTTCTTCTTCCTGATGTTGCTATCACTTGGTATAGCTACATCTAGCACTATAGCCCTCTTCCTCTGCCACGTCTGATTAGATACCCATCAGCAGTTTGTCCCTTTGTATCTGGAAGTCCCACAGGATCTTAACTCGGTCATTCTCAACCACCCTAGGGGGATGTGCTATTTTGACCTCCAGACTTCGAGACCATATTCGGCACAGATGTTTTTGTACACTATGCCAGACGCTTGCTTATGGTGTTCCATGTATCCCCTGCTTGCTGGCATCTTGCGCCCTGCTGATATGTGCTAGATTGTCCAAAGGACATCTTTGCAGAGCCTGCACCTGGGGTCTTGGCTGGTGTGGTCGACCCCACTGCAGAGATACTTTTGACAAAGGTGGGAAAAAAAATCTGAAATGATTAAATTCCTATGTAGACATTTAAGATGCTATTGTCTTCACTTTCTGCTGCTTATTTTACTGATTTTTAGAAGAAAATAGTTTCTCTACTTACTGTAGAGAAACTATTCTTTCTACTTCATTGTGTTATGAGACATCACTGACTATGTTACTTGCTACCTTAAACCAAAAAAAAATCTGTTTCTATATCGATGGGATGTGTGTAAGATGTATAATATTTGCGGTCTCTTTCTGCTCACTGCTCAGGCTGGTCAAGGCAGATGGCTGCCCCTGCCTAAGTCTGTTCTGCTGAAGGTCTTCCTGTTAAAAAAAGTTCTTCCTTCCTGCTGTTGCCAATTATTTGCTCACTGGGTCATTGGGGGTTCTTTCTCTCTTTTAAGATATTTAGCTTACAATATAAACCAACTTCAAACAACTGTTGCTGGGAAATGATTATATAAATAAATCAGCCTTCAATCTAACCATTTCCCCAAATAGAAACAATTTCATTAAAAAGATATCAACCTCAGTAACAATAAATTTAATACACTATACCTACGGGGGTGTTTTCATCTCTCATGTACCAAGGTGAACATCCTACAGGCCAGATTAACCTGCTACAAGTCAATTAGACATAATGAGCCTGTTATCAGAGGTGGCCCTAAAACCACTTTAGTATTTCTGCAGGGACCAGAGCTATCTTTCGTGCTGCCATTTTAAATAAAGGGCGGTCGACTCCTTAAATCTTGAAGGAGCTGTTAAAGAAAGCAGCCTTACATCCACCTGCTGATCTGGGAGCGGCCTCAACGACACACCAAACTGAAACCCCCATCTGCTATTATTTCCCTCTGTCAGTGCCAAACATCTAATCCAGGTGGGACTGCTCATGCAGAACAAGTACTGTTTTACAAAACAGGCATTTTCAAATGTCATAATGCAAAAAAGTGTGAATTTGCATGAGACTTTAGGCCAGCTACAGTTTACCTGAGTTTTCTTGTAATGACAGCTCTACGTGTATCCTAGCAAAAGGTTCTGCAGCCATTTGACCTTTCCTTTAACACAGTCCTCTCACTCACTGCTAATGAGGGGTCTAACTGCACCAGCAGCACCTTGGGGGTGGGGGGGTTGCACATTTTCTAGACTGAAAGACATGTTTTATAGACACAGTGTGAAAGGGCATGCAACACTCTTTGATGTAGCCTAGGATTTCACTCTAGCTCTGGTGGGTGTGTCACATGTATTACCCAACCGGCGGCAATGTGAAGCCTTCATAAACATGTCATACTAAAAAGGCAGTGCACACAATGGGCCACACCCTGATGTGCTGTGGATACATGCTATAGGGACAGGAAGCAATGCAACACCATTTGACTATCTGACTGAAAAAAAAAAGCGAAAGATCTGCACAAACATCGTGGACAGGAAAATAGTATACAAGCACATTCATGATGCGCACAGAAAACTGAAAAAAGCTGAGCTGTCTGCATTTATATGCGTGGGTTATTTCGGATTTCCTGCTGCTTTCTTATCGGAAAAGTCACAGTTGAATAAAATAAAAACTACTTAGCAAGTCGAAGTTTCAATTAAAAAGCAGGAAAGACATAAAAAAGTAGTTCAAGGATGCATAATTAAACAAAGAATAACCAATATGATAAAATAAAGGTGTGAATTTCTTTTCCTATAAAAGAAAAAGGAGTGCAATTTATTTAACCCGTTTACCTGAATTTGGAATATAATTATTACATTAATATTGCTGCTAAGCACTAGGCTCATACTGGAGTAGTGCTGTATGCAGATAGATGGGTCCTCTGTGCTGATGTTGCAGGGAGGGGCGTGACGTCACGGGAGAGACCGGGAGGAAGACGCGAAGGGAGGGGGACAGATAGGGAGGGGGGGGGATGAGGAGAGGGGAAAGGAGAAGGGACGAAGGAGAGAGCGGGGGGATGACTGCATCAAAGGAAAACAAAAAAACAATCATGACTCCTGTAATTCATACTACGGTTTCTATACATCACAAAGGTTGCTGTGGTTATCTACACAGTATGCCGCAATAAATGACGAGCCACCCCGAAAAGGTAATTATCCTCTTTCACGTCGTAATTTGCACGCTTTTTATTTATTTATTTATATTTCTGTGCATCCTCTTACACAGTAGATCGATTGCCTAATCGTCACCTTAAGAGTCTATTGCAAACAGAAGAAACAATCGAGGATCATGTCTCTTATATAAAAAAAAAAAAGGCTCTGGGTCGGCAGGCTATCAGTCAAGTATTTCTATTAAATGTGAGCGATAATGATGCGTTATCCTTGTGAATGTCCTGAAAGCCGTCACTGACATCCACACCGCTTACATTGTGTCCTGTTTGAGCTTCCTACATGAAAAATTAAAATGGAAACAGGCGTCATGAGCGCTGCCGCATAGTACACTGCTGTAGTCAGCCACGCAGAGCACATGGGCTTTGCGCACAGCATGCGCACTGGTTGCAGTGCGTCGTGCCCACCGACGGTGTCTGCACATGACTGCAGTGTCCTCTTGGTCGCACTACATAACCATTAGCAGCACCAAGTTAATGCTGTGCTAGACCGTGCTGATCTTGAATCAAGTCCAAACAAACTTTTGCGCATGTCTGACTTGTAATTCATCATTGGTATCACCCTTTAAAATGTCCCAGTTGCTGCTGGCTTGAGAGAGATGTCATCTCCAGGAATGGGCACCCCCAGTGACCCCCTCTTGGCCAGTCCAGGAGGGAGGTTTTCCACAGCTCAGGAAGGTATCTGGAGGAGCTCACTTCCCAAAACTGCCAGCTTTCCAACTTCCACCACTCGGCACCTCAGTCACAGAGCCAACAACTTCCAAAGACAGCCAAAGCGGAGGAAGCTGATAAGACCTTCGCCTCCTCCGCCACCCAACACACCTTGTCCCCTGGACCAGCTGGACCTCAGTGAGCTTCCCCCGAGACGTACCTTCCAGGAGTTGCTCTTCAATGGCTGCATCTTGTTCGGGATTGAATTCAGCTACGCCATGGAAACAGCTTATGTGACTCCAGTGCTTTTACAGATGGGCCTGCCTGATCAATTCTACAGCTTGGTGTGGTTTATTAGCCCCATTCTCGGTAAGTAAGCAGCAGAGGTAGAAGACTAGCTGCTGTACAGGCATATGTAATGTATAATAAGAATCCTAGTTGTATGGATTCTAACTTTGTATTTTGTTTTGACTTGAAGGATTCCTCGTTCAGCCTCTCATAGGAGCATGGAGTGATCGTTGCACATCCCGGTTTGGGCGAAGACGACCTTTTATTTTTGCCTTGGCAATAGGTAAGACGAGTTAAAGCAGTACCATAGTGTTTTTGAAATGCAATTATGTGAAGCTGCGTAGCTTGCAAGTGACAGTGTTGATCAAATGGTAAATAATCTGCAATTATATGGTATCGTTACCTCAAATGTTAGCACTTTTGTGAAGTGCATTACAACATGTTTCTTATTGCTGTTATGTAGAAGAATGGTCAAAAGCATAGCAGTTGTGGCCTCAAAGCAAATCCTGCATTTCCTCTGATGCAGCTCAATCAATAAGCAGTTCATTCCTGTAAAATGCTCAAATAAAACCATGGTTGGATAATCATAACTAAAGACCATAGATAGGAACTTGGCCACAGGTTCACCAAAATGCATGTGCTCCACCTAAGCACCTAAGTGTGGTAGCATAACACAGGGGAACTTATACACATACCTACTCAGTCTACTGTTTTTCTGTTACACTCTATACATGCCATGCTAGTACAGTGTGACATACAACATCTCAGATACATTTTAAATAAAACCACTGTGAAAAACATCCCACCATAAGGCACAACTCTTCATCTGGTTTTCAGTAAAGAGCTCAAGTAAACTCCCAGACAGTTCAGATTCGATGGTTATAACTGGCTGTGTCTCTGTGTTGAATGTAATTCAGAATCAATCCACCTGGGAACTTGTACTGTTTCTCCATATTGACTGCAAGATCACAATTTTATTTTAAATTTATTGCCACATCATTTTGATGGCCAAAGATTATACACAGCCAGTAAAAACATGTAACCATTTGTTATGCTCTACATCAAAAAATTGGAAAACTCAGAGTTCAGGAGACATTCAGGTCTTCCACCTTCATCTAGCTCTCATCTAGTTCATCTAGCTTTGGTGCTCATGTTAATTTTTTGTCACTTCTTCTGCTCTGCATTGTAGGAGCACTGATTGGTCTTACTCTGGTTCTCAATGGACGGGATATTGGGAGCGTCCTGGCTGACACAGCATCAAATCACAAGTGGGGAATAGTCCTGACAGTGTGTGGTGTGGTTCTAATGGACTTCAGTGCTGATTCAGCTGACAACCCAAGCCATGCTTATATGATGGATGTGTGCAGCCCAGAGGACCAAGATCGGGGACTGAACATCCACGCGTTACTGGCAGGTAGGAAAATAGTTCTGTAGCAGGGAAAGCTGAAGCTGTAACATATGTCCTTTTGAGATAATTTTGCAGAAAACAGTAGAAATTTAGCTTTACAAGTATTTTGTGGTTTCATTTCTCTACTCAGGACTAGGAGGTGGATTTGGCTACATTGTAGGTGGCATCAACTGGGACCAGACACAGTTTGGAAGGTCAATGGGAGGTCAACTCCGGGTCATATACCTGTTTACGAGCATCACTTTGGTGATCGCCACAACCATGACTCTAATGAGCATCCCTGAACGGCCCTTACCGAAGAGCCAGCCGAACAAGAACTCAAGCAAAAACAGCCTGAAAAGCCCTAGCCTCCCTCTTCCCCCCTCCCCACCCGTCCACCCTGGACCAGATTTGGGACTAGATGAGGAAGACGAGGACGGTCTCTACAGCTACAATTTCTCAAAGTCTCACCCATGTAATCCTGACCCCTTGGCCCATTCTTGCAGTGCAAGTGCACGTCTTTGTGCAGGCCTCAATAGCCCCATATCGCCCCTAAGCCCCCTCACTCCAAAGTATGGCAGCTTTATTAGTAGGGACAGCTCTCTCACTGGCATTAATGAGTTTGCCTCTTCATTAGGAACCTCATATATCGACAGTGTGCTCATAGACTGCTACACAGGTCAGCAGACACCACAAGCTCTGCCCCCCAGCTCCACCACTGTGCCACTGCCTCCAGGGGACTCCCCTCCCCCAGACGGGCTCATGCAGGGGCCAGGGAACCACCCTGCAGGT
Organism: Perissodus microlepis; assembly: GCF_051167445.1. Classification (NCBI taxonomy): domain Eukaryota; kingdom Metazoa; phylum Chordata; class Actinopteri; order Cichliformes; family Cichlidae; genus Perissodus; species Perissodus microlepis. Next base: position 21,301,482 of record NC_140465.1, on the reverse strand, counting down.
GCAGGACAGACCCAGGCCAATGTGGTGTCTCATCCAGTTGGGGACGCACAAGATGCAGAAGGGCCTCAGCCTGCTGGAGATGCACAATCTCACGGAGCATCTCAGGTCACAGCTGGGGCTCAGACTGCTGCGGGGTCACACCGGGGCTCCACGGCTGGCATCCTGAAGCGACCTCAGAGTCTCGCGCTGATGGAAGAGCCCATGGCGACACAGATTGTTGGGCTGGAGAATGGACGTAGGAGGACAGTGACTTTCAGCCAGCAGGTCAGACGCATGTTTTGAATCTGACAGAAGGTGTTTTGTGAGAAGCCAGAACAGAGCTTTTTAAACATGATGTCATGTGTTTTTTTTTTCTCCTCCAATGAAGGTTGCAAACATTTTGCTCAATGGAGTGCGCTATGAGAGTGATCTAAGTGAGAATGTGGAGAGTGGAGAATCCCAAATGTCAATGAAGCTGCTGTGTATAGCCATCTACAGGATGCCTCCCTCTTTGCGGAGTTTATGCACTAATCATTTTTTAGGTGAGTAAAAAAAAAAAAGTATCTCTTTTTCTACACTGCCGAACCTTATAATCAACCTGTTTTGCATTTAATTTCATAAAAGCGTGATTTTTTTTCAATCTGTGCTTTAGGCTGGCTGTCCTTTGAAGGGATGCTGCTCTTCTACACTGACTTCATGGGGGAGGTTGTGTTTGAAGGAGATCCCAAAGCACCCCACGACTCCGAGGCTTACCAACGCTACAATGCTGGTGTCAGCATGGGCTGCTGGGGCATGTGCATCTATGCATTCAGTGCTGCTTTCTACTCAGGTAAGTACTCACACATCACATCACATCTGGCAGGTGTGATTCCTTACCCTGGTTGGATTTGTGCACTGCTTCGTCTTACACTTAACCTCTCTCTGCTTTCCCTTCTTCAACTTTCAGCCATATTGGAGAAACTAGAGGAGCGTTTCTCTCTTCGCACGCTATATTTTTTCGCCTACTTGGCATTTGGTTTGGGCACCGGCCTTGCCACACTATCCACCAACCTCTACGTGGTACTTTCTCTCTGTGTCACCTACGGGGTGCTCTTCTCCTCTTTATGTACGCTGCCTTACTCTCTGCTGTGTGAATACTACCAGAGCCCTCAGGTCAGTATCGATATATATAAGTCCAGCAATTACCTAATTATAGTTGCTGGATGATATTTTTCCTGTGTGAACGTAAAAGAATAGATCAAAATTTATATGATCACCTTACCATTATCGTGTTTGTTTGATGGCTATGAAGCCACAGCCATCAGCCAGTTAATTTAGCTTAATGTTAAAGAAAGGGGGGTAATAAAATCTGCCTCTGAGCTGAATAACTAGAGGTTTTATTCCAAATCATACAAAAATGAAATATAAAAATAAAACTTTATTGTTGTGAAGCAGCTTTTTTTAAGCTTTAGAGTTGCAGGAAGTCCTATTTTGTTAGCTTTTTTGTTAGCAGATTTGCTGTCTCACTGTTTCTTGGACGTTCTACAGTAGAGTGCTTTTCTGGGTGCTTTTTGCCAGACATTAGCATCACCCTGGTTCATTCATCAAAGAGCCAATTTAATTTTTAGGCCTTTTGAATTACTGCAGAAAATAACCTTTCTGGGAAATGAACATGAGTTTTGTTCAGCGAGATCATTTTTCCCAATTAACTCAAAGTTTAGGATTTTTTTAAAAGCTGTAAAATGCGTAGATTTTCCTATAAACTCATTATGCCACAAACCTCTCATATTTTGCTGTGATCAAGTTAAGTTCTGGAGTTTCATTTAGCTATTTTTTGGGGGAAACGCCTTCTCTGAGACAGATAAAAGAAGAAGAAGTTGAGTATTTAGGTATGTATTTTATGTTGTAGAATAAAAGCCTGTGTAAGCATCTAGAATCTAACTTCCAGTTAAGGGACCCAAAACTGCTCAAGGTCCATTTTCAGATTTTAGGACCTTTTCCCACAGCACTATCCAAAGCAAAGCTTTGTATAATTTGCATTGGCTATAGCTTCATATTTAATTTAGCAATGTCAGAAGAAAACAAATGAGCACACAAGTCTTTCACAGCTTTACCCAGCAAATGTTTCAATGGGAAGAAGACTTGAAAAATAGTAATCACTCTCACTTTCCTTCATAGATGCTTCTTGAATATCATTGTTGGAGAGAAATTTTGTTTTCAGTGATTGTTTTGTATTATTTGTTTACTGATTAGATCAAAAATCAGAACAAAGAAATCTTTATTTATTAAGAGTTAAAAAAAAATACATACAACACAAGAATAAGTTGATTTCCTAACTCTTACTCTGGATGCTTTTCTTCAGGGAGCAAAGAGGCAGTGGTTGTGACAGTCCAAGTTCATCATGGCACAAATGAGGCAGAATTTACATGTAGATAACCATAAATGACTTAAAAAGGTTCATATTTAAAACACAAACAAACAAACTTTTTTCTACTTGATTTACATGGAGTTGACATCATGCAGCTGTCTTCATAGTTACATAGTCTCATTACAAAAAAAAAAGACAAGAGTGTTTGATTTCTCCTCTCCTGTAAAATGACTTGTTTTCCTGCTTTGTCCACTGTTAGAACATCACCTTCCAGCTAGCATGTTTGCTGAGTACTTGCTTGCAGTGCTTAGACTGTTCCCACACTGTAATTAAACCAATTGTGTCTTTCAGTTTTGCGGCTCATCGGAGGAAGGGACCAGACGGGGGATGGGGGTGGACATCTCTCTGCTCAGCTGCCAGTACTTCCTGGCTCAGATCCTGGTCTCTGTGGCGATGGGACCTCTGACCTCCCTGGTGGGTGGGGCCCAGGGAGTGATGTACTTTGCAAGCCTGATGTCATTCGTGGGCTGCCTGTACTCCTCTCTCTGCGTGGTGTACCAGCTGCCCCCCCCTGAGGGTGAGCCCCCCGAAAGCGAGACCCAGCCACTATTGGTGCACATTTAGAAAAGCCTCTTACAAATTTATTTTTACCTCACACACAACCGCACGCACACACATACTCACTCCACAGCACTGTTGCTTTAGTGTCTGCTGTGTTGACCTTCACAGTGCGACAGACGCACTGTAAATCCTGCCGCACACTGTACAGCACAGATTCATATATTGTTTTACACCAATTTAGCACTGCTCCTCTCAGAGCTAGACAGACAGACAGACAGACATTGGCCACCTCTCCAGTCTTTGTTTATACATGACCAGCGTGTTCATACAGTGTGTGTGCCCATGCATTTTTTCCTAACTTTTGCAAATGAATGTGTGACCTCTCTGAATGTGTGTGTGACTCTGAGTGACTCCTGTGAGTATAGATAAGCCGTTCTTGTGTCTGATTCTTTGCTGTCAAACTCTTGCATCATTTTTCTTGCTCATTTGTTGGTGTTTTTAGGATAGAAGTGTTTACCAGTATGCGCAAGCTAACCACTGCTTTCCCTCTCTTTTTCTTCCTTTTATCAGTTGCCTAACGTCTGCATGAGCTGCAGTGTAATCTCTTAAAGCCCTGTGTTAACGTTTTGTTTTGGTCATATGGCCAAGGGAATGTCTACCTGCCTGTTTCTCTGAGTTAGCATACTACACCTTAGGCACGATTTTCTGACTAATTGAATGTGCTGCCAGTAGCCATTCAGGCTCACCGTTCATTCCTCTTTATTAATTCAAGAGCTCTCATTGCATAATTTAGCAAACACATACTTAATATTCACGTGAAGGCGAACTATGCCTAATCACAGTCTGGAAGGCTTTCACATTCTCCACATTTTAACAGCAAATACAAACAACACTTTCCACACTATCCAGTCATTATGAGACTTAACCAGTGTGCTATCCCCAAAATTTCACAGTTTGGTGCTGGGTGACTCTTAATCAAGAGTCCAAACAGGAGTACAATGTCAACTACTTAATCATCATAGAGCAGTGTCTAATAGGATGACACGCGTACTCGTACAAAAAACACAGAGAAATGTGTACTGGTGGCTAATTCTTGTCTGGGCCCTCACTAAGCCATGGACAGCCCTGTGAGCTGTTACCCTACTCCTGGCCATACCATTGTAATAATGACAGTGATTCTTGTCATTATCAGGAAGAGGAGAAGTTGAAACTGGGGTCTGAATCAGCAATCAGTTGGAAACCGAACAAAACAGAAGAAGAGAAAACAGAGAGAAGACTCATGTGAATGATGGGTAACCCTGAAGGTGGACAGCATTTAAAAAAAGCAAAAAAAAAGACTGTGGGGGTTCACAGCCAGCGGCGGCGAATGCTTATCGTCATCATTAGGGCGCATGCTTAAGGTTGTAGGCTTCCGCTCCACTATGCTCAGTCCATCAGTGACGTATAGTGATGACTTTTCGTTTGTTAGCTGGACGTTTTAAACCTCATTCCATCGAGAAGCCATCTACATCACTAAACTGGTACATGCAGTTTATTTTTTCATGGCAAAACGGTACGCTTTGTCTGTTCAGCCAAACACAGGCACCAAGCCTGATTTCAGGGCTTCAAACAAGATTTTCGTTGTATTGGTTCCACTGACTGAGCACCTCAACATGCAGGTGCCCCAGAAGAATGTCTGTAATTGCCTACTATCAAAGCCTGCTGGACTGACCAGATGCACGCCACGCTAACGTTTCTGAGGAAACAGTAAATGTGCGGATCATGCTGTTGCAGCTTGCTTGGGAAAGAAATAAAACACAGTTTTTGTGTTACATGGTACCACCTATTGCTCAGTATTAGCAGTGCTACTGTAAAAGCTACTTTTATTCAGGGTTAAGTTAAAACTAAAATGATCATTTTTTTGCCACGCTTGACTCCTGTGTCAATTATTTTGTTGCATGCCATGTCAGTTGTAGCTTCCCTTAATGATGGGGTGAACTTCCCAACTACACCACATGGGGGAGCAAGTGTACACAAGAAAGTAATCCATTGATTCTGTTCACCCTTTTCCATTACCAAGTGAAATTATTCCTCTTTCCTGCATCTAAGCCAGCCATTTTCCATGTTAAGAAAAAATAGGTCAAGTGACATCATCCACTTATAAAACCATGTTTTGTTTTTTAAAGAAAGCACAGATGATGAGCTATTAACAGATAATAAACACACACGAAAGACATTCTTAAGTAAAAAGACAATTTATTTGTTAATCAGAATATACAAAGCAGTGGCTGAAGTAACCGAATGTCATTCTGGTTCTGAAAAAGGCAGTCTTGTACACAAAACTGAGCTACCCAACCATAACATAACACTCATTGAAAATGTAAGAGAAACAAAGTATAAATGGTACAAACTTGCGTGGAATGCATACAGAACAAATGACCAAAGCTTTAAGATTTAAGAGGGGTTAATTAACATTGCAAAATCCTGCCTCCACTGAACTGGGGAGTTTGGGGGGAATCAGGGGGTCAAACTATCTAATCATGGAGGTGCAAGACAGAGCCCCTCTAATTCATTTGCACCATCTGCTATGTTAACAGGGCAGCCAAAGATTAAGTAGCAGCTCAAACACAAAATATTATGCCTTTTAACTAATAATGCTAACAACTGTCCATTATCCCCTGCTTAAAACTTATCTTTGGTCCTTTAAGTGTATCTGAGAGGTCAACATGAGCCTTGGAGGTGAGCAGCTGCCTGTATGTATGAATCATCTGGTCAGCACTGACATAATAGAGATTGTGCTTCTAACATACTGATATCAAACCTCAGGAAATTTAAAAAAACAAAAACTGATCTCATGGCATGGCCCGATTTGTACAAGTAGGAAAAAAAGAGCTCATTTTAAAGACCAATAAATAACATTTCATTAAAAAAAAAAAAAAAAAAAAAAAAAAAAAAAAAAAAAAGGATGCAGGGCCACTATGTTTCAAGACTCCAGTGCAATGTGATAACATGGGAGCAAACAAAACGAAATTTCTCTCCAAAGATACAAAAAAGCACAAGCTCTACAACACGATGTTGACCAGGCTGGTAAGACAGTGCTGCAAACAAGTAGCAGGACAGAGACCTAAGCCTCCACTTCTGCCTCTTTTGAATCCCCATTTTCCTCTGTCTTCTGCTTTTTTGTCTCCACCTTTTCCTAATGGAAAAAAGAAGAAGAGTCATATTAGCAAAGGCCAAAACCAAGACTAAAACTTGTATACTTAAGGCCCGAAGACAACCCACCTCCTCCTCCTCAGCAGCACGCTTCACAGGCTGTGCATCAGTCTCCTCAGCAGGGGGCGCCTCCTCTGCATTCCCTATAAGGACAGTTTGTCACTTCAGAAATTACAGCTCTCACTTCCAGCGCATTTTCTTCTTTAAACATATCAAGAGTCACTTGTATTAAAAAAGGAAGATTTTGAGGTCAGTACCACACAAGAGAAACAATTATAGGGCAAATCAGTAAAATCTGAATACAGTACACATATAGTTGCAATTCCAATCTTTCAGAAAACACTAGTAGCACTTAAAATTAACTTACCTTCCCCATTCTTGTGCTCCTCCTCTGTGGTTTCTTCCACTTTGTCACTGTGTTCAGCACCGTTCTGGATGAAGCAGAGGAAACATCAGTCTGGTAAGGGTATGCAATGACTGACCTTCAATTATGTAAACAAATTATTTGCAGAATAACAAGGCATCCCGAGCATATTTTAAATAATGCTCCCACAGACTTGCATGTACAGGCTCCTTTGGGGATTCTTTAAAAGGCAATGTGTAGTGAGCTGTTATTACACTCCCAGAGGATTAGCTACCAAGCTCTGGGAAACCTCAGAGTACAGAAAAACCAATGGAGACGTCCAGAGGGTTGCTAGCGAACATCTGCCATTTCACAACCCAAACAAAGCACAGTGTGGAGAGCAGCTGAACAGGAGGGGGGAGGCGGGTGCAGCGACACCTGCATGATGAGGGGCGCTAAGACAAAAGGCCATGAGGCTGCTTCTCTCGGCTCCAACTTACTGTGCCATTGGCAGGTGCGTCCCCGTTATCGGTCTTTTCTTCCACTTCTGCCTCTTTCTTCTCTTTCAGCTCCTACAAAATAAAAGCCCCTTTGATCAATGTTCAGTTAAGAAAAAGAGTTAAGTGCCAAATGTTACTCCCACGTCCGAGTTTGATTACGAGCTGAGATTAAGAAGAAAAAAAACACACGATGAAAACGGTATTAATTTTGTGTTCTTTTATTAAAACTAAGCGGGAATGTTGGTCGTTTTCACCCCCATGCCGCGCAGTTACACAGCAGTGTAAACCGTGCTGTGGCTTCCCGCCCACAGCGGCAGCTCCGCTCCACCAGCTGTAGCGTTTGTGCCGCTTTGTCTGCTTAACAAGACATTTTTAAGCCAAACCACATCACACACATTTCAGTTTCCAGTCACAGCAATTAGTCGTCGATGCTGAAAACTGCTAAATGAATCGCCTCCACGAAGTATGGCTTTCGCCATGTGATATTTAAGACAAGTTACTGGTTTAACTTACATGAACTAACGTTAATTACAAGCTTTGCTGCTGCCGTCATATAACTCACTTGTTCAGCCGTAGTTAGCTAAAGAAACATAAACACTGTAACAACTTGTACAAGTTTTCTAAATCTTTCAACACGACGGTTCAGCCGAGAAGAAAAAAAGAAAGGGGAAAAAAAGGTGAATGAAACGCACCTTGGCTGTAACCTCTGCAGTGGCGGTTGTGTCAACAGCTGTGTCGGCCATGGTTAATTTTGTGTATTAATTTAGCTAATTATATTCCCGATCTAAAGAATAATTATTTCTCGTCTCTTCGCCTCCGTGTGAACAGTCCAAAGACGCTGAGAGAGAAACGATGTCTGCCTGTCTCCGCTTTTCTCTCGAGCTCGTTGAAAATCCACTCTCGTTGGATACAGCGGCTCCATCCTACACCTGATTGGACAATGTCAACCACCGGGATGTTTGATTGGATGAGTATCTTTTCAATCTTGAAAACGAATCCCACCTCTGGTCTATCTCACCGTTGATTGGTCAATTTTTTTAAAGCGCTGCACTACACCATAATTCTCCCCCCCCCCCCACTGCCCTTCACTTTGCGTTTGGTTTTTTCACTTAAATATGAACAATGAATACTGTGAAAGTTATAATAATCAATAAGAATGTATTATTTATTAATATTGTTTCAAGTTGATGGATTGTAAAAGTTTATTCATACACAGAAAGACCCCAGGGCAATATCTTTTGTCTCAGCGCTCTTTCTCCGCAGAGATGTGGTGTCAAATTACATGCAAAAAGGAATAATGTGACGGGCTTGAAAGCAGACGGCCACTCCTCCTTTCTATATTTAACATTTTTAACGAAATGTGCTCACGCCTGAGTGTTCTTACACTTTCATTTTTTCCTTTACAAGACCCGATCAAAGTCACTTCTGTTTCAATAACTTCAACACACATCTTAATTAATTAAGACCACAACTATAATCTAAACAGCAACACTATGCCCCGCAACCCTAGAGCCTAACATACATCTTAAAATGAAAGTTTAATTGTTTCCACAGATGCTGTGCATTTGGACTGTATCTATTTATAATTGAATGTCTTGTCGAACTATTGAATGAATAGTGACATTTTTATTTGTTTTGGTTTTTTTTATTTGTTTTTCTTACTGAAAACAGTGAAGATGATCAATTAGTACTTTAAAAAATGTACAAACCGCTATCTGCCTCAGTATGTATTTATAAGCTAGGAGGGGAGATCAGTTAAACATTGTATGTGGTATGTGATTTGTGAGCTTATAAAAGATAGTAATAGAGTGTGGTGTGCCTACAGTCGTGTGAAAGCCTTTATAGCTGTCACATGAAGTTGTAACCTTTATTACACTGTCAAAAAATAAAAATACAGATTTCCTTTTTAGTGGGAAAATATAGAGCGAGCATGAGCTCATATTTAAAATAAAATTGGCAAAAACTGAGTTTGTACAACTGTAGCAAGCTTGAAAGTCAATATTTGGTAATGAGCACCTTTATTCTTCAACAAGGGCTGAGCTCTCTTGGGCAAGCTTTCTTCTAATTTCCTTAAGTAGTCTTCAGGAGTAGTTCTTCAGACTTCTTGCAGAACATTCAAAGCTCTTCTTTGGATGCTGGCTGCCTTTTATTAAGTTTTCTGTCAACATGATCCCACACTGCTTCAACAACGTTGAGGTCCATGCTCTGGGGAGGCTAATTCATGACTGATAGTGTTCCATTGTGTGTTTTATATCCAGGTATGCGTTTACTGCATTGGCAGCATGCTTGGGAATATTGTTATGCTGAAAACGGAAGCCATTTCCAATCAGAGGTTTTCCACTGCCTGAAATGCAGCCCCAAACCAAATTTGGATGCATCACTCCATGAGACGTGTTGTGACTGATTTTCAGTCCAGTTATTGTGTAATTTGACATACCTCATCTTTTTGACACATTGAAAGAATGAAGCAATTTTTAATGAGGCTTTAGTGAACAGTAGATGGATCAACTGAAGCTCCAGAGGTATCTCTCAGGTCCCACGTCAGATCTTTGCTGGTCTTTTTTGACGTTCAGATGCTGTTTGTCACCTCCAGATAACTTTTTAGGCCTGCTGCTTCTTCTTCTTCTGTGCTCAACTTGTTCAGTTTCTCCAATATGTTTTGGCACAGACATGCATACCATGCCAAGATATGTCAAGCCTTCCACTAACAGCTCTTTGGGGATCAGCTTGGTGCGAAAATACTATTATATGTCTGTCAAACTGTGTTTTGTGACAGCTTGCTAGTAACAAAGTGCCTAACATTCAATTTATAATGGGTTCTTTGCTAAGTTGTCTGTCATATCTACACATCCCTTTAGTTAGAAGTCATTTTATGTTGAAATGATTCATAGGTCAGTGTTAACAGACAAAAAACATTCCTTTGAAAATGGTGAAGGTAGAAGGACTGGACTGAAAATTAGTGGAAAAGCAGCCAATGTCCAAAGAAAAACTTCAGAAAGACATATGTGGAGGGATTTTGGTGTCATTATTGCCATAGTACTGTCTGCAGTTTGATATGAGGTGCTATATTTTAATTTCTAATTATATTTCCTCTTGACTAAGAGAAAAAAAAAATTGGTACTGCCGCATGATGTCTCCAACCAAACTATACGCGCTCTACTTCAGAATATTTCTGAGATGAACTTACTTTGCCATCACTGCAGTTGCTCATCGAGCAGTTAAACCAAAGGAAGTGGTAGCAAACCACGTTGTGGGCCTCGAAGTCTGTAATTTAAGCCTACATCTGGTCACTGCTTCACTGTCAGTTGAATACAAAGGAAAATATTTTTATCTCAGGTAAAATCTCCACATATGTGCCATTACACTCACAGCTAAAAATCCTCCTCTTTGAGGCTGTTTAACCTTCACCGGCCTTCACCACCTCGCACAGAATTCATTTGTAAATTGTGTTTAATGTGGTGTCATTTCCACTCGTTTGCGCCGTTTCACAAGCCATATTTGCATGTGTTTCACATAATGTATAATTGTCATTGGAATTTCAAACACTTCTAGAAAGTCTTACTAATGTTTGTGTCTTGTGCTTGTTTCAACACACCCTAGCAGAATTTCTCAACACAACTATATGTTCACCCTCTAATTTTAAGACCTTCTAAAATCTAATCCCATGCTGCCTCAGTTATCGTCTCTGTGCATGCGAACATTCAAGCCACTGATTCTAAAGAAGCCTCCAGGCTTTATGTTGTCATTCACCTCACATTCGGCTGAAACACAATTATGAAGAGTGTAATTACATTGCGAAAGATCAAAGGGTTGTGCTTCGGTCTACAAGCTTGCTACTTAAAAATGCATTTTCCGTCTCATGTAAGTTAGATTTTTTTTTAAAATTATGTTAAGTTTATTGTTCTATAACATTACCTGGTAACTGTACAGGTCTTGCCAATTTAATGTGTGAAAGATGGACATTTAGATGGTATAAATATTAAACAAGGTATCAGATGATTGTATTGATAGAGCATTAATTTTTACAACGAGGTTGAAAATTCATGCCCAAAGCTGCAAACAAAAAAAAGGCATTCATCACACCAGTGTCCTTGGATTTGGGAAATGAATGACCACGGAGAAGAGAATCCAGCGCACCGAAGCAGGAATCCACAATGTAATGAGCTCAGTGTGTGCAAAAGCTAGTGTGAATCCATGGCAGGAACAGTGGAGCAGACTGAAAAGCAGCAGAAGGCATTACTCACTCTGTTTCTGCAACTGGAAAATGGGAGCAATCAGAGAGAGGGGAGGTGTTTGTGAGATCATTTCCTGTCTTTTTTTTTCTCATTTGCCTACCTCGACATGTTTCCACGTGCCAACAATATGCTAGAGAGAGAAAAAAAATCTATCTATGGGTAGCTTGTGCTTTCTGCAGGTAAAAGAAAAGACCAGCCTGGAGCTCAAAGAGGACAGTCAAGCATAAAACTAAAACAGAGATGCAGTGATTTTCATAAACCTCTTATTTGCCATGAACGGTGTTTACCATACTTTCCACAGGCGCAGGAAAACTTTTTATGGCACCGAAAATGATTGAGACCACAGAAAGTAATACTGCATAAAAGCTTCTTTGTGTTCACTGTGACTCATGTTTGAAAATAAATTAAATATTTTGTACCCGTTCAGCCTTGCCTGGGGAAACATTCGTTTGAGTGCTAAGATGTTACCTGCTGGGGTTGGAGGTTGTAAGATAAAAGATGGGAAGTCGCCCAGGTTAATTCAGGTTAGTTCAGCCCGGTAATTTCGTGTGGACAAAGGACAGACCTGACTTGTGGAATGTCAGCACTTTAGAGAAGAACAAAGTGGGGTTCATCATGGAGCAGAACTCAGGATCAGGCGGGGGGAAGGGTCCTGATAATTGGAGAAATTGGTGGGGGCAAACTGAGCTCTTTTGTTTTGTGTCCCGCATGGACTGGCTGCCGATTATATAGAATATAGAGACAACATAAAGTTGACTTCTCACTGGGAGTCAAGTGCCCAGTCATGGAACAAATGTGAGAAAATGTGGTCTTTAATTAACAGCATATATACTGACCATTGACAAAAATAACAACCTGTACACTTGTAGTTTTGCCAAAAGATTTCTGGAAACTATCTCTCATCGGTGGTGCATAGGCCACTGACAACACTCCTCCAGCACACTCATCTCCGATCTTCTCCTAAAATCCACACAGGGGCGTCTGCTCTGGATTTTGGTCTTAGCACCTTACACCATATATTCTCTTGTGCATTCCAGGTTAAAGCCCGCCTAGTGATGTTATTGATAGGCTTCCTCGGGGTGTGGCGAAACCAGCTCCACATTCTTCTCAGGATATGTGTGGCTGTTGGTTCCTGCTTTGTTCTCGTCCAGTTTGTCATTGGTAATCCTCTCTGGTCACTGGATAAGACGGTACAAGCTGTAGTTGTCTTGGATGTCAGAAAGCGGGTCAGCTTTGTAACTTCCAACGCTGCAACATGTCATACTCCATTACAGGAAAAATCCTTCCACGCCCAAATCTATTTGTTTTGAGTTTGCGATCAGTGTTTCTGAAACAGTTGTGCTTTTCCAGTATAATATGTTCTCTTTACCCGTTCACCTGTGAGCATGGGCGTCCCTAACAGAAGCTAATGTTCCCTGTAGTATAGGTCTCTGAGTTATTGAAGCACCAGCCAGCACACCGTGATTAAAGGTGGACCAAGTGGTGGAAAAACTCATACTGTGTTTTGTAATAATAACTGCAGGCATCCTTCTTAAGTAGCTACTGTCTAAGCCACAGCCGAAGACTGTAACCTGTATGATAACATCTGTCAAGTAGCCTTACCCAAAGATACTTGACATACAGGTTAGAGGAGCCAGGAATTAAACCACCGCCCCACTACAATAATGTTTTTTATTGTAGCAATACCTTAACATCCAGTGCAGTGTGTATTAATAAATGTCTAAAAAACAGAGCTTACAATCAGTTTACAGAATAATTATATGAAAGCCGGGGCACAGAAAAGCCAGAGCTTCAGCTGGATATTCTCAGGGTTCTTGCAGTTCTCTTTATTTATTTATTTTTGCATTAGTCTGTGGAGACTTCAAACATTTGGAAAAAGGCAGATGTAGAGTTTTTTTTTCTCTTTTGGTCTGTGTGCTTTCATGTGAAGCAGTGTTTGTCATTAATTCAACATAATTCAGATAATGAATGTCTCCATCCCTTTGTGTGATGATTATGATGCAATGATGTTCTGCTATAAAAGAAAAAACCCACTACATGTTACAAACACTGTTGCTATTGAAATAATATCTAATGAAAAACTGTGCAGTAAATGAAATAAGAATTAGGTTCTCCTAAACTGAGGCACACATTTTTATTGTTCAGTAAAAGGTGTCTTATCCCATTCAGGTGAGGGGAAAACAGCTACCACAGAGAGGATTAAATGGTTTAGAGGCTCATTATTAATGAATGAGATTAGGAAATACTGCGATCAGACATTTGGGCAAAATAAGCCCTCAAAGAGGTGGTAACTACTGTTAAAAGAGTGTACTGTAAACAGAACCATGATTGTTTCTTTAAACCTAATCAGCTAGTTTTGTTGTTGCATGGCCTGAAAGTAAAACCAGAGAACTACATCTCCCAGCTAGCATGGCTGGTGAACGTGCTTTAGAAAACTGATGGGCAAAAAGAGATCACCTGGGGTACGCTAATGGTTATGGTGTGCATCTGACGCCTAAAAGCACTCAAAAAAAATCAATGAGTGAACAAATGTACGACTGATATGATGTGCAGATGTACTGTAATAATGGTACAGAGGCAAGGACACTGTGCTCTGTTTATCAGGAACTCTTCATGTAAGTCATCTGTCTGCAAACATGTCTCTGTTTGCTGTGTAATCCTCCACAGTTTCCTGTTGCTTTCTTTTCCAAATAATTATCAGAAACTGAACATAGGAGCCATTTTTGAGAAATTATTATTCCAGTGAAGAAGCAGCAGGACATGCTGGCATTTTTCTGTCAGTGCAGTACTAAACAAAAAGGATGCATGACAGAACAAGCATTATAAGAAAGAATGCAAACATCTGTTTACATCTGTTATGAGATCGTACACATAAAACAGGAAACCGTGCTGCAGGTAAAGTTAAAACAACTGAGAGCACTGGTATACTATGAAGATCTACAAAAATGCATATTGGGCTTCCTAAACCTAACATCTAACAGTGGAAGGTGGAGGACATGCTTTCCTCCACCCTCACCACTTGAGTTTAACTCATACTCGTCTACCTTATTTATTTCACCTCTGTAGCTCCACCCATGTAACTGTCGCCAGAGAAAAGTGGAAATTTCCAGTAATTCCTGCTGCTTTGCAAGTAATGCTCCTCCTCCTTCTAGTTTCCCGCCTTTCACTCTACCTGCTCTTTACTGCTTCACGCTGGCCTCGAGACCTCATGGCTCTGTTGCTCAACCTTGCGGGGCCCGGTAGTTTAAAAAAATGTTTTCTTTGCACACTGAACAACTTGGCGATTTCTTGCACAGATTTTGTTTTATACTTCTGGTGTAACCTGCATCCAATACAATGCTTTACATTATCATTATAGATGCCTCATGTTTCTCTAAAGATGTCAAAGATTAGAATGGTTAATCTCCTTTTTATTCTGAGGGATTAGCAGATTAGCCGTTGAAAAATCCCTTTTCAAAGGTGCTGTTTGCACTTATCTTTCTGTGAGAGCTTGCCCCACTGCTTCTTGGTTTACTCTTCTGAAAACAAAGTATCTTATTGTCTCTATATTACTGGTAAAAACCGTCTGTAACTATTACATTGGCTCTTGAGTGATGAACACGGGGTAGTTTGGGATCACAGAGCAGATGGTAGATTTGCATTTCTATTTCTTTGGCTGATCTGATATTCTGATGTCTGGTTTGTCTCAGAGATCCTCCAAAAGCCAGCACGACTAAAACTGACATGTCATTTAAGATTCATCAAATGTGAGGAGCACTATGGTGATTACATAGAGGATCTCGGTGTAGTGCAATTACGGCAAACGAGATCATAACGGCTCACGTGTTCGCAGACTGGGATGTCCATGCTATCTCTAAGCTACATGTGTGGTTTTATGACTTCCTCTTTATTATAGAACACAATATAACAGTTTACATGATGATGTGTGCTAGAAAATCAGCTCGGACGAACTGCAAATAAAGCCACGAGACAGCTGGAGTGAAGAAGTTTTGAGTATGTGGATGGCAAGAGGCACACTGACCTTAGACCCATTGTGAAGCACCAACAAAGAGCCATCTGCACGGCAACCAAAGCTGAGATGAGGGACTTGCACACAGGGGGACAGGAAGGGGGGGGGCTGGAGAGTAATAAAAGGCAAAACAAATCAGTGGTAACGAGAAAAAAAAAATTAGACTTGATCAGTTGAATGATGTGTAAAACATCAAAAGAGAAAGAGGTCTGCACACATGGGGAACAAGAAACACAGATCTCTCCACTGCTGGTAAAGTGGAAGACGAGAGCTGCAGGCCTAATCACTCAAGAGCACATTTCCTGCCTTCTGCATGATGAGATGAAGCCAACTGAAACTGTCAAAGGCTAATATTTAACCCGAAGCTCATTCATTTTCAGCAGAAAACACGCAGGGTTTATCTGCACACATATCTGAACTGCAACAATATCCCAGCCTGGCGGGTTAAAATCTCGGATGTTGAGCAGCTCTTTATTGTGCGGCAATAGGTGTGCTTTGCAAAATGGTGATAACAAAGACAAAATGGTGTCAGGGACATCAGTAAAAAAAAGAAAAAAAGAAAAAAAAAAGAAATCACAAATGTTTCACAGGTAAGGTATGAGAATCAGGATTGCTTAGCAACAGCAGTACAAAAAAAAAAGACTCGCTCATGTGTGGTAAGCAGAGAACCGGCCGTGCTGCCACCTAGCGGTGGCCTGACGGCACTTGCAGGAGGGACACCGGCACTTGAAAGCTCAGTCCTCAGAGGCATACATGCGCAGTAAGAAGAAGCTGCAGCTATCGTGCAACGTGTGAACCACGCGAATGAAGAAGGGCTTTATTTTAAAAGCTGATATCATCTTCGTTTCCTCGACGCTTTGAAATATAGGCTCAAGTGATTTGATTGGCTAGAAATGCACCGGCTCTCATGGTGGCTGGTTGCTTAGCAACGTCACTGGTGGGGAGGGGAGAGTGAGTGAGAGGGGTGCTTCGATGGGGGAGGGAGCATTGTGGGTGCAGACAGACTGACTGACTGGGGAAATACCTGGCAAAGTTCCCAAATAAACAAATAAGAGCGAAAAGGAGAAGGAGGTGGAGGGCAGAGCGCAGACAGAGTACAGGGGTATTTTCTGGTCCAGATTACAGTCCCGTAATAGTCGGCGGGAACAAGGCATTGTACTTCCAACACAGTTTGCCCCCAGAGCAAGAGTGAGGTCAGCGAGTCAGAGCAGATTTTTAAAGAACAGTTCAGTCTTTTGTGATATGAAAGTTGACCAGAACTTAAAATCCCGGTTTCTTTAAACAGTGTTTTTGTTTTATTATGAAGAGGAACTGAGAGGAACACAATTACTGCCATAAGAGGACATCGGCTGCTGTAGACGAGGAACAGATAAAGATGGGGCCCTGGACACACACTGAAGACGGAGAAGCACGTAGCTGCCAGATGCAACTTTGGATAAATAGCACATGTACCTGCATGTTCTCGTTTGCATGACTTTGGGTGTTGTAGGTGTTTCTAGGAACAGATCTTTGAATCCAACTGAAGTTGAGTTGAATTGAATAAAATAGCCTCAACCAAAGAGTGCAAAAAAAAAAGAAGGAAAAAATGGAGTAAAAAAAAGAAAAGGAGAGATGAAGAAAAATGTAAAGACCTATAAAATGGCAGTTGAGCTACAGGAGAAGAAAAGGTGGAAAATGTGCTTATAAAGAGAGGAGGGGTAAAAAAAGAAAAAAAGGGAGGGCTGCTGCTGGTAGGTTGAGATCTGAAGAAGGAGGTGGGCTTTGGAAATGGCTGATGCAGGGCGGTCTCTACAGGCAATGAGGACTCTTTGTCAGGAGCAGGAAATGAGGTTTCTGTTGTGATTAAAAGGAAGGTTTCTATGGCAATGCAGAGAGCCGTGTGCACAGAGAATTTCTTGGCAGCGGAGGGGGCTAAGTGAGAGTCGAATGTCAAAGGAAGCAGCCTTCCTCCATCTCATCTCCCACCACCCCTCTGCTTTGCCACAGCACCACTTTTTATCTCTCATAATCTGTTTTCATAGACACAGTTAAGACTGCACCAGGGGGATTATCTTGAGCAAACCGAGTCACTAGTTGATCAGTCATTTATGTTTACGGAGTAGCAGTTTCACTTTACCAAATCGCTACTGTCAAATTAAATAAGGAAAGAAAGGTTTAGCTGAGAGGCTAATTAAAGCAAACAAAGAAAACAAACCCCACAAAACTGAAGATGATTAGCATAATGACCTGATTGTGTCTTTTCTTGTTTGTACAGACAGGTACACTTTTCTTCACTTACCCCCCTTTGCCTTGTTCAGCCCACGAAGTAAAAAAAAAGCACAGTGGCATCAGTGTGACCTTTAAAATCTAAATATAGTAAAAATCTTTGTTTATTGTTTCACTGAGTTCAAATATATTTCTTTAAATAAATCCCACATCCTGATTTTCTATTTTCTCCGCTAGTGGAAGTTGCTCTCTGCAGTACGTGCCATATTTGCCCCGAACACAGATTTGATGCAGGATGTTTGGATAAGGAGACATTTCAAACTGGGGATCAAAGAGATTTTTTTAAATGCTGTTGATATTACCGACTCACGTGAAAATAATATGTTAATGTACCTGGTCTCCCTTCACTTCCAAACAGACCGAGTGGAAAAAGGGACTGATGTTAAATGGTTGATATGTGCGACAACAGAAAAAAAGCTAAAGGGCAAGTCAGAGCTCAGAGTTTATTTAATGCTCTTCTGACTAATGATATCTATCTAATTTGCACCTGCATATTCTTCTCAATGATCATCATTTGTAAAATAAACAAAATAATATCTGAAAATAAACATTGTTATTCTGTTCAAAAGAATGTATTCAAAATCCCAAAGTACATAGAGCCTTAAAAGGTCCTAAAAAATCACCTTTTTTATTCTCAGCATGTCAATTAGAATTACAAAAGGTTCTGCTGCCCCCAACCTTTTTGTCTGAGCATGGCAGCAAGTATCATGTAATAAAGCGCTGCCAGGGAGGGAGGGCTGTGCTGGAACCGGATTGTATAGTCAAAGCCAGATGGCAAGTAACACATCAAAAGGACAGCTGGTTACTAGAGACTTTATAGCTCCTAAGCTAATTAGTCCTGCCTAAGCAAATCAGAGCTACGTACAATACAGCAGACCATGCCAATGATTCATCATAAAAGATGACAAACATACAACATAATTAGGCTTTGAAATGTTACATGTGGTAGCTGGTTCCATCAGCTATCACGGCCTTCGCTGATCTGTATTACAGTAAATGACAATGATCCTGTTTTTAAAATGTGCATCTTTACTGGACTGGTGGGGTCAGTGTTTCAGATTACTGCCTCTTCCGGTGGGTGTGATCTGACTGAACTGCAGACTGATCTTTGATGGTCTTGTTGCTGCCTGTCGTGCAGAACTCTTTCTCCAGAACCTGGAAATCAAATAATCCCCCCCCCCCAAAAAAACCCCAGATGAGCTTCAAAAACTGACCAGTGCATATATCCCAAATTATCATGTTGGGGTACATCTGGGACTTATTACTGCACTCACTCCCTTCATTATCCTTTGGCGAAGTTCCCCTTGTGAGAGTGGCCGTTCTTCTTCATCAGTAACAGGAGACTCTTCTGCATTATACGCCACGCTAATGGATCTAAGTTAGATGCACACATTCATCAACCCAATGCGTTGCATTTATTTATTTGCAAATACACAGTTCTGACCCAAGGACTACAGCAAAAGTAAAAGGAAAGATTTACAAGACAGCAGAGAGACCTGCTTTGATGTATGGTTTGGAGATGGTTGCACTGATAAAAAGATAGGAGGCGCAAGAGCCGAAGATGTCAAGGTCTTCAATGGGAGTGACCAGGATGGACATGAAGAAATGAATAAGGGACAGCTCAGGGTGAGCGGTTTGGAGACAGAGTTAAAGAGGCATGGCTTATATCAGGGGTCTCAAACTCCAGTCCTCGAGTTCCGGTGTCCTGAAACTTTTCCATGTGTCCCTGTTGCAACACACCTGAATAAAATTACTAGGTCATTAGCAAGATCATAGAATTTGACTAACCCTACTCAAGTAAATTTAAGTAAATGTAAATGTTTGGAATATATACTTCTAAAAGTACTTTTATTGCACCATGTTCATTCATTCATGAGCTGCTGTAACATGAATCAAATGGCTGAATTGCCACCTCAGTGTGCAGTCAAGTGCTAAAGTCTTGCTAATGACCTACTAATTATATTCAGGTGTGTTGCAACAGGGTAACATGAAAAAGTTTCAGGACACCAGCCCTCGAGGACTGGAGTTTGAGACCCCTGGTTTAGATGGTTTGAGCATGTGCAGAGGAGGGATAGTGAATATACTGGAAAAAGGGTACTGAACATGGATCTGCCAGGGAGGAGGAAGACAACAGAGAGGATTTGTGGACGTTGAGAAGGGTTGGTGTGACCAAGGAGGATGCTAGGGATAGAGTGAGAAGGAAGCAGATGATCTGCTTCTCCTAAATGGAGAAGCTGAAAGAGAGAAGGAGGAGGAGGAAGAAGGAGAAATACACAGTTTTCAAAATGAACAGATAAACAGCTGACCTGTTGACTGCAGGTTGGATGCTGATATTCTGCTGAACTAGTTTTGGATTCTGACCCAAAGGGAAGCTCGCCGGGTCTTCTAGATCCTGTAAGAGTTTTAAATGCAGAATCTTTGTATCACAGGAAAGAAAACAATATATACATATGTTAAAAGGCCAGCCTGATTACTTTAGTACTGAGGAAAGCCTGCACAGTGAGCAGTTCGTTGGTCTTCTGCTCCACTAAGCTGAGGTAGGACATTATGTTGTTCTCAGTGATCCCACTGGAGGAGCCCAGCATATCTTCTATCGCTGAGCGGTCGCACTCTACTTTAGTGAAGATGTTGTTTACACCTGCGATAAGAAAGAGAAACCATGAACTGTTTAATTCGTTTTTTTAATAAATATCCAGGTGACAGCAATAGCATGTTTTAGCTTTTTGTTTTTGCTTGTGATTGCTTGAGAGCTTTGATAATTTGCATGATTATTGGGACCTTCACTGCAAAAAAAGCCTTAAAGATGTATGGAGTTATGAGAAATTACTAGTTGTAATGATAACAAAATATGCAAAATAAATCAAACCTGTTTTAGTCTTGTCCAGGATCTCACTTATGATGCTGGCTCGGTTCTCGTTGGCCTTTCTTTGAGATAAAACTCCCTCTAGTTGCTTATCAATATCTTGCAACAAAGATCGGTGCTGTCGTTCCTGCTGTAAACCTTTAACCCGAAACTGCTCCATGTCTTGTTTGATCTGCCGAGAGGCAAATTCCAGCACAAACAGACATATATACAGTGCACATTAAAAACATAAATGAACAAACCTCCCCACCCAGCACACCCTGACACTTCCTAAACTTAATCATTAGCTTTGATCTAATTTCCTAATATTTCTTCGTCTTCCAGAGTTTTTTGTTGTTGTTGTTATTTTTGGCTTATTTGTAAATTGTATAACAAAAGTGTGTGCACACTGCATAACTGCACTGGGAAACAATATGTCATTTTTGTGATTTAAAGGGGGAAAAACACACTTACCTTGCTAATTTGTTCCTTCAGTGCCTCAGCCTCATTGGTTTGCTCATTAACAAAATTGAAAAGTGCAAAGTTCCGGTCTTCAACTGAAGAGCAAAACAGCAACACAGCAGTGAGACACCAAGTCCAATTATCCCTGTTTTCCAAGTGGGATCTTACATATATTGAATTTTACTGTATGTAGACAATGTAAGCTAAAGTAAAAACAAAAAACACAGAGCTAAAAAGCTGGTTTGTTAGACTTACCCTGAATGTACCTGGTGACCAGCTGGTCCAGGTTCTCCTCCCCTGTAGCAATCCGAATCCTTTCAAACGCCTCCTCTAGAGCATCCAGTGACTCTTCTCCAGAGTCCATCCTGGACTGCTCTTTCGGCTCCAAAGCTATGAAACACAAAGCCCATCCCCCACCTTGTCAGTCTGGACCAAACTTGTTCCTCATTTATTTAACAAAAATTAATCAACAGTGACAATCTGTACTTAACACTTACACCATAAATGTCCCCAAGAAATTTACACACAGTTTTCTTTTCCTTTTGAACAGTTAAGTCACTAACCAGAAATGCAACAGCGATCCTTTTGAGATCTATATTAAAGCAGCCAGGGACACACTGGCAAGACTGACTGTGCCTTCCCATTTTTACTGGTTTCTAAGCCAACAGCAAACTTGTTTTACTGAATTTTCTGCTTTGTTGCTGCATCTATATTAACATTTAACAATTTGTTAATATAGATGCAGGAAAAATGAAATTGGCATCCTTCCCAGTGTTTGTGGGACCAAAAGAAACACTGAAAAGGATTTGCCAATTTAATATAGCCATAGAGATGGAGAAGACCACATAAACATACACCATTTGGACAAAAGCAATAGGCCACACTGATTCATCTTTGAATTTAGGTGTTCTATATAAAATATACCTGTGGAAATTACTGTATAAAAGTCATTAATCCTCAGTAATGCTCAGGAAGCTTCAACCCTTCTCTTAACATCAGCACAAAAACTGTGCACCGGGAGTTTCATGGCATGGGTTTCCATTGCTAAGCAGCTCCTATAGATGTAATGTGTAGGTGTCCCAGTACTTAAGCCTGTATAGTGTACTTTATCATTTGAAACATTCTTAATATTCATATTTAAGTACCATCTGTAATGTTGCTAGAGCACAGTTTCCAACTTAATAGTAAAAAAAAGGCAGCCTAAATGTATATCTCAGTTGGCTTCTCATGGTTTTTTTTTTTTTGGTGTGTTTATGGTTCAAGCCAATTCCTGTGTTGTGTTGTTCCTCTTCTGTTTTCCAGATTACTTCAGTACAAACTACCATAAAGCTTTCTTGCATCCTTTGTGAGAATGACGCTGTGTTACGCTTACATTTTAGCTACATGTAGACTGGGTTACATACAGCGCTGTACTGTACATTTCTAATCTTTGTCTGAAAACTTGTTAAGCATAAGTTTAAAGTGGTCTAGTTCTATTATTATCATCAACTCTGTCACAACATACATAACATGTATTATTGATAGTTCTTTACCTTACAATAATAAGAGCCTTGAGGCAACTGCTATTGTGGTTTGGCAATATATAAATAAAACTGAATTTCATTGAATAACTTGATTAATATCATTAATATAAACAGACATAGCAGCTACAACACACTGGTTGCCTCTTACATTGTCCAGGTCCCATTTCATGCTCGTCGTCCTGCCTGCCTGCATCACTGCACTTGACGATCATGAACGTTTTCAGGGTGGACTCATGCGCAATAACCCTCTCCAGCTCCTTCAACTCAGTGCTGTACTGGTCACGGTCCTTCAGTGCCTTCTCTTTTATCATTGTCGCCTTGGAGTGAGCCTCCACCCTAAGGTGCAGATAACAATTAGTGTTTGAACTGAATAACATGCAGACATTTTTTTGCCCTTCATAGAAACTGAATCTCAAATCTCACCTTGTGTCATAAGCAGCAGAGGACTGGTTGATTACTTCTCCAATTTTCTTGCGTACTTCCTGCAGTTCCTATAACACAAATGTTCATGTGGAGACATGTTTTCAGTTTGCACCTGCTATTTAAGTGTAAAGAAACCCGAGTAAATAAATGCCAAATAACAAAAATATTTGCCTCCAGATCATATTAAATGTGATGTGACCTCTGACCTTGCTTAGCCTGTTGTGTAGTTGCTGAAAACGAATACGCTCAATATAAAGAGTATGCAGCTCCTCTCTCACTTGGCTGTTTTTGCTCAACTGCTCATTTAAGCGAGTCAAGGCCTTGACAAAGAACACATTCAAACATTAATAAAATTTTGTATAACACACACCATGATATTTAACATTTAGTTCATTTTTCTGGGTATTTGGCTGTAACGTGCTTCGTGACTCACTCTGTTCAGTTTGTATTCCATAGTGCGTATGGACTTTTGGATTCGCTGTTCTGGGGAACTTTGAGCGCTACTATTACTAACGGCTCCATTTCTCAACTCTGCTAGCTTCAACTCCATGCTGGAGATCTAAAAACAGCACATAAAAATCGTGGTAAGCATGAAACAATACGAGGAAGTATCAAATAATATGAAAGCTCATAATTAACCTCCTTCTGCAGCCCTTGCTGGCATTTTTTGCCTTTCTGCAGCTCCTCTTCCAGCATTTCTCTCTGCTCAAGCAGGACCTGAATAGTCTGGATGTCCTTGTTTTCCTGCTGTTGACGGGCCAAGCTGTTACAGGCACCGAGGTTTTGTTGCAGTTCCTCCTGCTCCTTCTGCAGCACCTCTATCTCCTGCCTTTATCCACATAACACAAGAGACTGAAGAGAAAAAAATACACAGACTCCTAACTATGTTGTATAGGTGTAGCTTTTACTCACTGTTGTTTGCGAATCTGTTTCCGGGTCTGCATGTTGTAGGCCTGCAGATCTCCTTCCATGATCCTGAACTGTCTCTGCAATTTGGCGATCTCTTCTACTTAAGAACAATATCATGTGCATATGATGTTACAGCTGTTTCAATCGATATAAGAACAGTTAATAATACCAACACAGAAAACCTTACCTGCTCCATCAACATCAACCTCACTGTTATCTGAGCGTGCGCTTGCGGCTGATCTTCCTCGAGGCATGGCTACAATGAACATGAACATCCCTGACTAATTATTTGAGGAAAAAGCATTACATTTATTATTATATTACATCTTCTCCCCTTGCTGTTTAGTTTCATATTCTGCTTTTAAACTTAGACGCTGAATATTTGTTCAAATAAGTCAAAACTTTAAGCAGCTTTAGCCTAAATCTTAGAGACATATCAGTCATATTTTCTCCCCAATTATTTATTTACTGTTTTTATATCATGTGGTTTGCGCACTTTGAATGACACAGTTACAGTGCGTTTACAATAAACAATAAATATATCTTCATAACTCTTGCTGTAGTTTTCTGTAACCGCAGGCTAAGTTAACAGGTTACCAAAAACACCTGCGTGTTTCATGCCAGCTGTTGTGTAATATATATAATATGTTGAGTTTAGATATTGTTAGCTTGCCCCCGAATGCTACGCGAGAAGAGTGTTATGTTATTAATGACAAATACCATCTTATCTTACCTGTTGTAACGATGAGGGCCACCGAGCCCTTCACCACCTTCCGTAACAGAGGCCTGAGTTGTTAGCAACCGTTGCTAGGTGTTATGGGACAAACAGTCCCTGGGCTTAGTCTTTCAGACAGCAGGCTCTCAC
The DNA here is from genome assembly GCF_051167445.1 of Perissodus microlepis. NCBI lineage: Eukaryota > Metazoa > Chordata > Actinopteri > Cichliformes > Cichlidae > Perissodus > Perissodus microlepis. The sequence goes on along the minus strand of NC_140465.1, from coordinate 21,277,027 downwards.
CAATGAGTTGTATATAACGAGTTTATCATTTATTAAAAAATTAAAAAATTAAACACACGATTAAACAATTCTTTCATTCTTATTCAATAGTGGTTGTGGGTTTTATGAAATCTACAAATTTAGAGAAATGTATTCATATATTTTGTTTTTCCATCTTGTGTATAAAAGAAACACTCTTGAAAGCAGCTGTGATTAAATTATTTAAACAATATATAATTGTGGATTTTCTTCACACACACACACACACACACACACACACACACACACACACACACACACACACACACACAAAAGTATATACGTTTTTAAAATTATTAACATACTTTGTATTTGTGTATTATGGTGCTTACTCTGTCCCCCAGCCAAGAACTTCCCTATAACAACTATTGCTCTGATCACCAAGTACACAGAAAAACTCCTAGAATTTGCATTTTGCATAGATTTACCCCTCTGATTTCTGTAGTATATTTAGTAATATACAATACTTAAGTTTTATGATCTTGTACTGCATTTTCAGTTCTATTCTTGACCCCAACATAAGTATTATTTAAAAGTTGAATATTGTAGTTCACACTCTAGTCATTAATCTGACAGCTTGCAGGTTCTGGTACAAACAAGAAAAACAGAATACAAAAAAGCAAGGTTATAACTCCATGTTTACCAGTTTAAAAAATTAAACTCATAAAAACAATAATAAGATTCCACTAATGTCGCGTGTATTACTCTGAGGCATAACCTTATAACATAAAACACAAGTCATACCTTAAATTAACAAAACATTACACAGAACATTGTTTCATTGCATTTTTATTCACTTAATGCTGTGACTCTCAAAAGGATAAGTGAAACAACAATCCTGAAAGATAATTCTTTTTTTTTAAAAATCGCGTTTTAAATCAAGTATGAATATATTTTTGTAACAACTAGTAAAATATTACATGCTACTACTGTATCTATGCACACTGTACTCTTGTGTTATATGATGTATTTGCTACATTGAGAAAAAATGCTTATATGCTTATACTTATCCCAATCTAATCTAGTGTATTTTATAGTCTACTGAACTACGGTATATATTACACAGTTGTTCCTATTCTTGTAGGAAGTAAAAAAAAGTACATTTTTCAGAATGAATGATTCTTTGATTTTCTTATTAACCAGTTTAATTGTTTATTGTCTTTCCTGTGCTTTTGGCTGTGGCTCCTCTTCTGTTTGAGTTGGTGGGACGTCCTCTAAGAAGGTACAGAAGCACTTTGCTGTGTTTAAGTCAGGTTTCCTTAACAACAAGTAGCATTTTGGAAAGTAGTAGGCTGCCAGCAGTCCAAAGTTGCTTGCCAGACTGAAATAAACATGGACAATTGACCTGTTCTTGTTAGCTGAACTATTGTTGTCAATATAGATAGGAATAAAGATCACCCAAATGACACAGTAGATCAGGGTGGAAAAGGTGATCAAATCAGCACAAACAGCCAGCTCACAGGGCCTCTCAACAAATGCAGGTGAGAGGCAGCCATTTCTGGGATCTCTGTCACATAGAGTATCTGTTTGAAAAGAAAGGTTAGCATTGCCCTATATCTGCTAAACAACTTCTTGAAAAATCTAAACTAGAATTATTATCTTGCACCTCTATGCCACTGCAAACCTGTCAAGTTACAGTTACAGATAATGTGTTGAATATTAGCCAGAAAAAAATTATTGCAGAAATTATGATGTTACAGTTAAGCTGACCTTTGACCTTTTGTATGGAAATTGTCATCCCTTTCTAATTTTATAAGACATTTGTGTTCTTTTCATATTGATGAAAGGGAGGCAACTCAAAAACATAATGCAACTTCACATGGCTGTTGCTGCAAAGGCATAATATTAAAACAACTACACAACTAAAGAAAACTAAACTGTATCACTTTCATATAATTTAATAATGTGGCAGCTACAGCACTCATGAACATGAACTACGATTTTAGTAAAATCAAATCAAATCAAATCAAATGAAACTTTCAACACACACACACACACACACACACATATATATATATATATATTCCTTCACTTTCACAAACTGTCTAATAAATACATGTCGGTCTGTAATTCCTGTAAGTATGGATAACAAGTTACAATCAAAATACAAGTTTATTTTAATCACATTAAATACAGAACAGCTGAGAGAAGAATATAATTTAAACACTGCATACTTTCTATCTGCACACTGCCATTGTGTGGCAGTGTTTCACCAGTCTTAACTCACCTGTAGTGAGATGGACAGGATAATGGAGAGGGTGACAGTTTGGAAAATGGAAGTGCAGGGCAGCTGAAGACGACACACCACATCCCCTGGCTCCCCCAGGAAGAGCAGCAGACTGAGGCATGCTCCCATTGTGCCGAGCACAGCCACACAACTCAAGGTTCCCCCAGAAGCCTTTAACAGGGGGTTCCTCGATGCATCAGAAACATGACACCCACTGCACCCTGACATACCAGCAGCAGCATCCCCACCAGCATCATTATCACAGCATCCTGGCTGTTCCAGGTGAAAAACTTAAAGATGGGGTCAGTGCAGTTCGTGCTGTGATTGTGGGACCACTGGTGGTTGGGACACTTAGTGCACTCGATGTCATCTATGAGTGAGAAAGCACAAAAGTTTAGTTTGGTTAAAAACAAAAGAAAAAATTAAAAATGAAAACATTTAAAAATCAGTTTAACTGATGGCTGTGTGTTATGTATGATTTACTGAATCTTAAACATCCTCAAACTTCAATTTTGGGTTTTTAAAGGGTTATTTTGTCAGAATATTTCTTCCCTGCATGCAGTGACTGTTGGAAGTCACATTTCTGCCCAAGAAAGGTTCACGCTGTACAACTATGAAACATTCTCTAATATTTTAATTAATTAAAACTGGCTGGAGCATGCTAATCAGTGAATTTTAAAAGTGCTGGCAGGTAGAGGAATGCCCACGAGATTGACTTGTTCTCATGTTATGTTAAGCTTACCTGCTGGATTCTTCTCTATTTCTTGACAAAGATGCAAATAAGCAAGGTCACATATTGGAGACAATGGTGGAAAACCACATTACCCTTATTTGGTGCCTGCCAAACAGTCGATACAGTCAAAACAGCAGGAATGGACACCTTTGACTCTGTGGTCTTGGCCTTTGCCACACATTGCTGAACAGGCAGACTCAGGAACTTGTAACATTTGCTGTAAAAAATCTAAGAAGTCAAATACACTGGACATTAAAGCTTTTATACAATATAAGTTGATGTACATAGTTTCAAAAGTTACCTGTTTAGTGTGCCATTGAAGGAGAGACTTATTGAGGAACAGTTTTTGTTCAGTATATTCTCTCACAAGTCCACTTGAGATGAGTTTGTCCAAACCCACTGAATCACATTGTATCCTATGTTTGGGTTGCTGTCTTTGTCAAAGTCTAGATCTGTGCCATTTATGTCAACAGAAGTGTTCTTTAAAACCTGCAACAGCTGCAAAATTCTTTAACGTTATTATTGACACCGTTGTTTGGAAATTGTGTGCAATCATCTACAGTTAGGTCATTAATTTGTTGTAGTGTTGCCCGTGTACACAAACCACTGACGACCAATCAGTTGATCAATATATGATCGATGTGTAAACTTTCAGGTTTAATTCCAGGAGAGAAAAAACTGCCTTTAGAAAAATTGTATTAACTGCTTATGAATTAAAGACATTAATTATTCATGTTCCCCCACATTTAGAGGCTCAAAATTAATTGGAAATTTGTCTAACCAGCAGTTTCATGGCTGTATTTGTCATGATCTGTGTGCGCAGATGGTGTATTTGAAGAGAGGACCCAAAAGCAGACAAAACTAATCTTAAGAAAAGGCAAGCCAACTATTTAAGGCTGCATGAAATACAAAAAAGGCCAAAAGAAGAATAAGACTTTACTAACAAAAAACTAAACTGGCCAAAACTAAATGCTAAACTGGGGTTCCAACGAGGGACAAATGGGAACAGACACGATATATACACATGAAGGCGATTAAGAAAAGTGGAGACATATGGGAACACAAAAGGAACAAATCAGGCATAATGAGACAGGGGAAGCGAAACTGAACACAATGCACATGACACGAGGGACTGTGAAAATAAAATAGAAAGACAAGGACACCCAGCCCTGACAAAGACGGAGATAAACAAACATGGAAACACACGACAGACTGGGGGAGACAAAGGATGAAACACAGGAAGAAGAACATGGAGACAGAGCACAGGGACGAGAGAGAGAGGGCAAGAGATATGACAGAGAGGAAGGAATGCCAAGGAACAAAACACAGAGACCAGACCAAAGGAGCGGGAACATAAACTGATAACCCTAGATTAACTTAAAACTAACCTAGAGACTTCTAAATAATATAGAAGGAAAATGACCAAGGATTACCAAACAAAACCATTTCTAGTCCTCTGAATTAAACAAGAAAACCCAACATAATAAAATCTAGAAACTAGGTTCGCTTCTCAAATTCAAAATTAATTTAATGAGATTCAAAAGTGCAAAGCACAGAACACTGGGTCACGATCCCAGTACCATAAAAAGATAAATCCTGTTCCCTTCTTAAGCCATAAGAAATGAAGCATAATATTTGATATTCATTCTGTGTTAAATTTGAATTTTATAGTGTTTCACTGTAATTTTCATGAAAGGAAATACAGAGGGGCTTAGAACAAGGGGTAAAGAAGTGGTTATTGGATTTTCATCCAAGTATAATTATGATAGTTTAATATAAGTATGAAATTTTAAATTGTTAGTTTAATTACTTGTTAATTACTTGAACCTCTTAAAATGGCTAACTATATTTGAAAAGGAGCTTTAGGAATTTGTATTAGAATTAATGAATTGTCCTAATGATGAGAAAAAGCTGACAATCTGCATCTCACTCACATCTTAATTGTTTGATTTAAAATACAAAATGCAGTGATGCACAAAGGCAAAATTATATACCTATTAAGAATTGTGTTTTTGGCCTGCAAATTAAAGACCTAACTATATGTACTGGGTGAAAAAAATAAATAAATCACCTTCCAGGGATAGATTTTGCTTCCAGATCCCCACTTACCGGCAGGTGACAAATTCCAGCATTGTGGTCAGGGATTGTGTGACTGATTGATTGTGACTTTCTTGAAGAGCTCCATTGCATAATCGGCGAACAGGCCGAGGGTGCCTGTTTTGTCAACAAATGCAATGATTGTGCCAACTGTTTCAATGTTGGGCAGAGAAATCACTCGAGTATGTATTGCCCAACTTGTGCTGCCAATCCACACAAGCGTTAAATTACTCCTGATAACCTGGAAAAAATGAAATGGTTTACCGGTACTGAACAAACTCCATCCACTAATAGATTATAATAAATTTCTTAGTTGCTTTAAACTTCTGCTTCACCAACCTCTTTAAAAAAGGCCACAATTGGCTCTGGAAGAGTAAACACCACTACCACTCTGACACTGGTCACTCGAATGTTATGAATGATGGTTTTGATCGCTGGTTCGGGGTCAGTGTACACTGGAATCAGACTCTGATAGGCCACACAGACAGATGTGCTTTCTGCCAATTTTAGTGAACATCTGCACACCTCGTTGCCCGTACTCCTCATCACTGCCCACAATTGCCACCCAGTTCCACCCAAACTCCTCTATTATCTTTATAATGACATCCACTTGCCATTTATCACTTGGCACCGTACGAATGAATGACGGGTAGAGAAGTTTATCACTGAACTTGTCACTGGTGGCCCCATAGCTAATCTGGTGTGAAAATTAAAAACAGAAAATCAGAGTTACTTACCTCTAATTTATGTTTATCAGGGTTAAAAAAGGTTAAATTAACTGCTGAACAAAACCAAAACCAAAAGAACAAGTTAATTTTTCTGTGATATAACCTGGCACCAATACATGGAGTTTTTAAAGATTTATTTTTACATTTGAAATATTTATTGCATAATGTGTCAAATCTTTTCCAAGTTTTCCAATGGCTGACACCATTTCTGAGCCAAGAGAACCAATCATTGCAACTATACTGGTCTCATAGTCAGTGTAATTACACTGCACAGGTAGTTCTTGGTCGGATTTTTCAGTGAGGAAGGACAGAGTGGGCTTTATAATAATTGAAGATTGTCTGCATGTGTCATAGATTTCATAACCTAACTTGATGCCTGGGAGGAGAGTCTGATTTCCGTTGATTTCATCCACTGCATATTTCATGGCTAAAGCAAGTCCCAGTGTGCGTAAATTTAAACTGTTCAGCCACAAGCAGAAAACAGTAGAAGTCGTTGTAAATCAGGGTTAGCATACACAGTTATTCTGATTCTCATATTATTAAGAAATGGTTGTTCATAACCATCCTTACCTTTTACAGCTTATCTGGTTGGTCTCTGTTATGTCACTGAGATTACTGGTGACGTCGTTAATGGGAAAGAGCCCTCCAAGCATAATGTCCCCAGACAAACTGAAGAGGTTGGGAGAAATGTCGCTGACCCATTCAGGCAAACTCTCACTGCAGCTCAGCGTAAAGAAACAGCACAAAACCAGCAGAGTGAAACATGAAGCCATATTGCCAGTAAGCCAAAGCAATAACTGGAGTATAATTATATACCAGTGCATAATGATAGGTTGTTTTATGCAAATTCACCTGTAAGTTGTCATGCCCTCCCTCTTCTGGCCACCCAAACCTGACACTTCAGTAAGAGCATATCATAAAGAAAACAAATAAACAAAAATACATGTGTAGTATAAAGTTTTTAAAATCACATTAAACAAATTTTGACTACTGTTTGTGAGGATTTATTGACACAGTCTCATTTAATGTTCTTGATGGTTTTCTGAGAAAAAACATTCTCTTTACACCTTGTGTGTATGTTTGGGTCTATGCTGTGTTGGTGGTGTTCATATTTCCGGAGTATTTTCATAGAATTTGTTTGTGGTTTGAAATTTGTTTTCCTTTGGTGTAACTATCAATGATTCAATTCAATTCAAAAAGTTAGTGGCCATCCAGGTCTTTATGTCTTCAAGACATTCCTGCAGTTTAACTAATTGGTGTGTGTTACCTGGCTTCATGGATAGATAGAGCTGCGTGTCATCTACATAGCAGTGAAAATTTATGCTATGTCTTCTAATGATGCTGCCTAGGGGAAGCATGTATAATGTAAACAGAATTGGTCCTAGCACTGAACCCTGTGGAACTCCATAATTAACCTCAGTGTGCGAAGAGGACTCTCCATTTACATGTACAAATTGGAGTCTATTGGATAGATATGATACAAACCACTGCAGCGCAGTACCTGTAATACCTACAGCATGTTCTAATCGTTCTAATAGGATATTATGGTCAACAGTATCGAACGCTGCACTGAGGTCTAGCAGGACAAACACAGAGATGAGTCCACTGTCAGAGGCCATAAGAAGATCATTTGTAACCTTCACTAAAGCTGTTTCTGTGCTGTGATGAGCTCTGAAACCTGACTGAAACTCTTCAAATAAGCCATTCCTCTGCAGATGATCTAGCTAAGACTGCTGGGTCTAGAGATGCTTTTTGAGTAAAGGTTTAACTACAGCCAGCTTGAAGGCCTGTGGTACATAGCCGATTATTAGAGATAGGTTGATCATATTTAAGATCAAAGAATTAATTAATGGCAGGACTTCTTTGAGCAGTTTTGTAGGAATGGGGTCTAAAAGACGCGTTGATGGTTTAGAGGAAGTAATTATTGAAGTTAACTCAGAAAGATCAATTGGAGAAAAAGAGTCTAACTTAACATCAATGGTACTAAAAGTAACTGTAGATAATATTACATCTGTGGGATGATTATTGATAATTTTTTCTCCAATGATAAGAATTTTATTTGTGAAGAAATTCATGAAGTCAATACTAGTTAACGTTAAAGGGATGGTTGGCTCAAAAGAGGTATGACTTTTTGTCAGCCTGGCTACAGTGCTGAAGAGAAACCTGAGGTTGTTCTTATTTTCTTCAATCAGTGACGAATAGTAAGATGTTCTGGCTTTGCGGAGGGCTTTCTTATAAAGCAACAAACTATTTCTCCAGGCTAAATGATGATCCTCTAAATTTGTGACACGCCATTTTCTCTCCAGCTTACGAGTCATCTGCTTTAGGGTACGTGTTTGAGAATTAGACCACGGAGTCAGGTACTTCTGATTTGAGACCTTAGTTTTCACTGGAGCTACAGTATCCAGAGTTGTACGTAGTGAGGAGGTAAAATTATTAACAAGATAATCGACCTCTGTTGGGGTAGTGTTCAGATAGCTGCTCTGCTCTATGTTGGTACAGGACATTGAAGATGATAACAGTGGGTGGATTACATTCTTAAACTTAGTTACAGCGCTTTCAGAAAGACATCTACTTTGATAAAGTCTACTCTCCACTGCTGTGTAATCAATTATTGTAAATGTAAATGTTATCAGGAAATGATCAGACAGGAGAGGGTTTTCAGGAAACACTGTTAAATGTTCAGTTTCTATGCCATATGTTAAAACAAGATCTAGAGTGTGATTAAAGTGGTGGGTGGGTTCTTTTACATTTTGAGAGAAGCCAATTGAGTCTAATAACAGACTAAATGCCATGTTGAGGCTGTCATTTTTAGCATCTACATGGATGTTAAAATCACCCACAATAATTATTTTATCTGAGCTGAGCACTAAATCAGATAAAAAGTCTGAGAAATCAGACAGAAACTCTGTGTAAGGCCCAGGTGGACGATAGATGATAACAAGTAAGACTGGTTTCTGAGTTTTACAGCTGGGGTGAACAAGGTTAAGCATCAGGCTTTCAAATGAATTAAAAGTCTGTCTTGGTCTTCCGTTAATTAATAGGCTGGTGTGAAAAATTGCTGCCACACCGCCCCCTCGGCCTGGGCTTCGAGGTTTCTGGTAGTTAGAATGACTCAGGGGTGTTGATTCATTTAAACTAACATAATCATCCTGCTGCAACCAGGTTTCTGTAAGGCAGACTAAATTGATTTGTTGATCAATTATTAAGTCATGTACTAACAGAGACTTGGAGGAGAGAGACCTAATATTTAATAATCCACATTTCACTTTTTTACTCTTTGGTTCAGATGTGGATACTGTATTGTTCTTTCTTTGTGATTTTTTATGTTTAAGTTGTTTATTGCTGGTTTTTAGTTTGTTTTTTGTCTTTTTGGGAGCTGACACAGTCTCTATGGAGATGGGTTTTTGGGGGGATAGCAGGAGGAGAGAAGCTGCAGAGAGGCGTGTAAGACTGCAACTCTGCTTCCTGGTCCCAACTCTGGATAGTCATATTTTGGGGGGTTTAATAAATTTGTCCATATTCCTAGAAATGAGAGCTGCTCCATCCAAAGTGGGATGGATGCCGTCTCTCCTAACAAGACCAGGTTTCCTCCAGAAGGTTTGCCAATTATCTATGAAGCCTCGTTTCTGGGACACCACTCAGACAGCCAGCAATTTAAGATAACATGTGGCTAAACATGTCACTCCTGGTCTGATTGGGTAGGGGACCAGAGAAAAAAATGATGAGTGTAGTGATTCCTGGTTTGGTCACTGAGTTTTGAGTTGCTTTGGACTCCTGTTAAGAGTTTTCTATTCTCTCTGTTGTTCTAGTATTTTTGATTATTCTTTGGTTAAGTTTTTTATTCCTGTTTAGATTTCATAATCATTCTGATACCCTAGGGTTCTTGTGGTATTTGAGTTCGAGTAGTATTTATGAAGTTTAGGATTCATGTTTTGATTTGTTCATTAATCTAAAAGTCAGGTTGATTTCTCGCTCTCTTTTATTCAGATTAGTTACATTTTATTTATATAGCACAAAATCACAAGGTAATACTATCCCGAGTAAGAATATGGTTAGTCAGGCGAAGTACAATAACCTTGGTTTTATCTGAATTTTATCAAGATCTTTATGTTTTTAAGACATTCTTGCAGTTTAACTAATTGATGTGAGTCATCTGGCTTCATGGATAGATAAAGCTGGGTATCATTTGCATAGCAATGAAAATGTTTGCAATGCCTTCTAATAATACTGCCTAAGGGAAGCATCTATAATCTAAATAGAACTGGTCCTAGCATGGAACCCTGTGGAACTCCACGATTAATCTTAATGTGTGAAGAAGACTCTCCATTTACATAAACAAATTGGAGACAGTTAGATAGATATCATTCAAACCAGTGAAACACAGTACCTTTAATACCATGGCATGTTCTAATCTCTGTAAAAAAATATATAGCTTAAATACAGCTATATAATACAGCTTAAAGGCCTGTGGTACGTAACCCATTACCATAGATAGATTCGTTTCATTTAGGATTGAAGCATTAATTAATGTTAGGACTTCTTTGAAGAGTCTGATAGGAATGGCGTTTTAAAGACGCGTTGATGGTTTGGAGGAAGTGATTGGTAAAGTGGACTCAGAAGTACAACATGGATACAAAAGAATAGTCAGCTCAACAGACCTCTGACTGTTTGTTAGCCTAGCTACAGTGCTGGGGTTGAGAAATCTGGGGTTGTTCTTTTACTTCAAGGTTTTTGTTGTTGAGCTTGAGTATTGTTGTATTATGGAAGCTCTCGTCGTCACGGAGGTCTGGATTCCTGTTTAGTTTTCATGATATTTTCTCTGTCTTAAGCGTTACTTCGAGTCTTTGAATTCCTGTTCAGTATTTATGACGTTTTAATGCCTTTGAAAAAGACTTATTGTTCTCGTGTTTGGTTTAGATTCTTTGGTCTGTATTCAGCTTCAGGTTAGCTTTTGAGCTTGTTTGTTGCAAAGGTGTATTTTCCTCAGTGTTTCACTGCCAATTCTTTCAGCAGTCTCTTCTTTCACCCTTATCTCTTATCTCTGTCTTTACATTTAGTGTAAGACTTGTTATACCCATGTTTTGTTTTTTGTCTTTGGGATCTTTTGTTTTATTTTGACAATTGGTTGCTTTTTGGTTGAGTTTTGCTTCCATTCAGTTTCCTCTTTTTCTGCACTTGTGTCCCATTCAACCAGCTGTCCTTTATCCCTAATCAGCCTTCTGTGTGTACATACTTCAGTCATCCTTGTGTCTATTGTTTGTCTGTATCATGAGTCCTCTGAGCTCCCTCGCATGTGTTTCCTGATTACGCTTTGCTTTTGGATGATAGTTTTGTTGTTTTATGTTTAGTTTAGGTCTTCAATCAGCCACAATAATGGGTCACTTTTTGTTTAGTATTCTGCCTGCAGTGTTCCACATTTGATTCCTCCACTGTAAAATCCACACACTAACCATGCTGAACCCGTACAGTAAATTGCTGTGTCTGTTTGCTGAGATGATATGAAACCAAAACCTTGTTATCTGTTAACCCATAAGAAGTATTAACAGCCTGACAATGATCATATTGATAACAATATTAATGGTAATCATTTTAATGCACACTTTAAAGCACTGGTACAATGCTTTGAATAAAACATACATTAATGAATTTTACAAACACACAGTCAAACATACAGTCATCCATTTGCTAATACATAACTCATATTACATTATATGTAAACTATAACCTGAAATATTGGGTGAAATATTAAGGAATAGCTAATCTTTAAAAATTAGCTTTCAGCAGCTGTTTAAAACAAAACACAGATTCAGTCAACGTGAGAGACTGAAGAAGATTTCCTGAGTTTCAGTGCAACAACCTAAAAAGAGTGGTCCCTTTTGAATTTAACCTCCTAAGACCCGAACTCTTCCAATGCATGCATTTTTAATTTCTCTTTGATATTTGGGCTGATTGGGACCTGATGAATGTAAAAACAAAGAATTACCAGATTTTTTTTTTTACCTAATTTTTGTTTCTAAGAAGAATGAGAGCCACATATGAGGATATTCATTTAAAATTTTGATAGAACAGTAGCAGTATAATGTCCTCGTAAGTGGATATCAGGCCCTTGTAGAGCAAAATTTAGTATTTTGGTCTAAATAACCCAAAATGTGATGTCCACATATTTGGACGCCAGGACCTAGGAGGTTAAAGTAAGAATGTGGAACAGTTAAAAGACCCCCATTAGATGACTGGAGAAGCGGATTCAGGTGTGATATGTAAACAAGGGCTTGGCCATGTATAGGTTTAAAGTAATTGATGAATTAACACAATCTTTAAATGAATTTCGCTAGTTTTTGTGCATTCTGGTTCAGCTGAAGATAAGTTACAGAAGACTGAGAGATATGTGTGAAAAGCGAGTTACAATAATTGAGATGAGACAAAGTTCTATATAGAATTTTATAGAATATAAAATTTATAGAATTTTTATAGAATAGTTTATAGAATTTTTAGGACATTACATCTAAAAATTCTTTGTCTCGAAGAAAATTTGAGTCAAAAGGAAATTACTAAAAATAATGAAGCATTCGCTGAGGTAAGAGACTTTTGAGGTTTGTTAGACTTACCTGAAAAGTACAGCTGTGAATTGTCAGCAATGCAAGGAGATGACTTTAAAGCTGTTTAGTAGATAACTCAGCAGATAACATATATATGGGAAACGTATATACATTATATACATTTGTATTAAGATCTATGTTTATCCATTTTAACTTTTATGTTTTGTATTCACCTCACTGATGGTTTTGAATGTTTATTTGCATGTAATGTTGCTCATGGACAAAAGCAAATTTAGATATTTCCTCCCAAGATATTTGCATAAAACTACAGCAGGCATGCAAGTAAGCTCTTTTTAAATATTAATTTAAACACATTTTATATCAGCTTTGAAATTTTTGTCCATATTTGCATATTTTGGATTCATATTTTCAAACAATATGAATATTTTCATGTTCATATAAATATGAAAATCTTTTTGGGGAAATCTTTAGTAACAGGAGTTTGAAAAACATGTAGCCATTTAAAAAAAATCTATATGTATCGCTTAAATATCTTATAACTACTTACAACTACTGTATGAAATGGTTGAAAAGAGAAAATTGATATTTGGTGTGCCTGATTAAATGCATTAAAAACACAGACATATTTCCAGTTGTTAAGCTGATATCTATACCAATAAAAACTTTCTGGCCACTCGATAAGCCTCCTTTAATTTCCATGTAAAGCCAGTGTGAATTCAAATGAAACTAAAATGAGGTGATAGGGTGATTACTGTTCTGCTTACTGTTTATTTGAATTATTAAAATTATGACAAGCAGTAACGCGTTGAGTTAAAAATGAAAAAGCAGCAACAACAACAAAAATAAATTTGTTGAATTGATACATTCTTTAATTCTTTCTTTTAACTTAACTGGCTGCAGGTTTATTTATTTCTCTGTGATCAGGATCATAGGACCTTGAACTGTTCTTAAATGTTAAGCTGGAGTGTCGGAGTCATGTTACTTCAAGGACTCATACAGCCCAATTTGATCTCAAGTGGGTCAGATCATTAAAGCCATTTCATAATGAACTATCAGTCTTCCTGTCTCTCCACTCTCTGCGCTCTCTTTCTCTTCTCTGTTTGTGTGCATGAGGGCGTGTGAGTGCATAATTCTACTTGAGCATTTCAAAGGCGGAGTCTCGTTCTGGTTCCTGCTTGTTTCTCCTGCCTGTGGCACCTGGAAGCAGTCAATTACTCCCCCACCCACCCACCCACACACCCCCACACACACAATTCATGCTACAATTATTGGTAAATTTGTGTGCTAAGTAGTACATTTAGTCAAAAATAGCCTTCAGGTTTTATTGTGCTAAGCATGTCAAAAACTTTGGACTCCTATTTTAATGTATTTGGAATCCATATACAATTCAAGTACAGTAGTGTACAATACATTCTAGTACTAAAAGAGTTATACAGCAGTAATTTGCAATACAATATTTACCAGATAAAAGGTCAAACCCAAAATTAGTCAGTGACACAATAATAAAATTTAAATAATTTAATGTTTATTATTCTGAAGCAAAACTGTCTGCATGACGTGAGCACTGAGAGTGAGATTATTCTAAAGCAAAATGCCATTAAATCTCTAATAGTAGGTTTCTAAACTACAACCAATAATGTTAGAGTAAAGATTTCACACTACATTGTTTAATTACAGCATTACTTTAATTCAGTAAATACTTTTGTCACCAACATCAACACAAACAAAATATGAACCTGAAAAATAATAATTTCTTAGACAAATAATCTCTTATAGATTGCATGTTACTAAATAAAAATAACTTCTTCTTCTTTTCTTTTCTTTTTTGGCATTTTTATTTGATAGGGACAGTAAAGATTGACAGGAAAGTTGAGGGAGAGAGGGGAAGACATGCAGCAAAGGGGAGGTTGGATTCAAACCTGGGCCGGCAGCCACTCGGCATATGGTTGCCTTCTCATCCCACTGAGCTAAACTGGCACCTGCAATATATTCATTCTACACTATTTGGTGTATAATTTACATAATTGTGGCGTGATTGAGAAACAATGATTATTATATCATTATTATATCTAATCTAGTGTATTTTGTAGAGTACAGTCTCATGGTATACATTACACAACTATTGCTGTCCTTATAGAAAGGAAATAATTTTTTCACATTCTTTGATTTACTTTATGAACAGTTTGTTTATTTTCCTTCCTGTGCTTTTGGCTGTGGCTCCTCTTCTGTTTGAGTTGGTGGGACGCCCTCTAAGAAGGTACAGAAGTACTTTGGTGTGTTTAAGTCAGGTTTCCTTAACAGCAAGTAGCATTTTGGAAAGTAGTAGGCTGCCAGCAGTCCAAAGTTGCTTGCTAGGCTGAAATAAACATGGACAATTGACCTGTTCTTGTTATTATCTCTGTTGTTGCCTACGTAGATTGGAATAAAGATCACCCAAATGACACAGTAGATCAGGGTGGAAAAGGTGATGTCCCTGGCTAGATTATACTGATGAAGAGGCTTCACTGCCATGAAGGTGCACATGAACGATGCAAGGGCCATTGCATAATTGAAACCCTGCATTAAGGCAAATACAATCAAAGGTGAAACAGGACACGAGAGGAAGAATTCTACAAAGTCTATTGTCATATTTGCCACATATCCAGACAATGAAGGTCCTTCTTGAACAAACCAGCCACAGAGACCAGCCTGCACAGCGCAGCAGATCAGCACAAACAGCCAGCTCACAGGGCCTCTTAACAAATGCAGGTGAGAGGCAGCCATCTCTGGGAATTCTGTCACATAGAGTATCTGTTCGAAAAGAAAGGTTGGGTTCTAAGCATGTGTAAGATCTTATGGAAAGGCCTAAAATAATGTAATAAAGTTAGACATATTTAACCAACAAATGAGATTCTTATAGATCAATAGTTCATTCATGTCAGCTGTTTGTTTCAAAGTTGAATACTGCTGCAATTAAGGTAAAAAATTTAAAGTACAATAGAAACTGTCTCTAGATGTCTCTAATTGGATGTGCCATAAGCAATAATCAAAATATTTTTTTAAACAAACTTAAAAAAGGCGGGAAAGCTGAGAGAAGAATTAAAGCACTGCATGCTTTCTATCTGCATTTTCTCTAACTGATTCTGCAGTTTCTGCACAATGCCATTGTGGGGCAGTGTTTCACCATTCCTAACTCACCTGTAGTGAAATGGACAGGATAACGGAGAGGATGACAGTCTGGAAAATGGAAGTGAAGGGCAGCTGAAGACGACACACCACATCCCCTGGCTCCCCCAGGAAAAACATTAGACTAAGATTGGCTCCCATCAGGCCGAGCACAGCCACAAAACTCAAGGGTCCCCCTGAGGCTGTTACCAGGGGGGTTCCTCGGTGCATCAGGAACACGATACCCACTGACCCCTGACATACCAAAAGCACGGTACCAACCAGCATCATTATCACAGCATCCTGGCTGTCCCAGGTAAAAAACTTAAAGATGGGGTCAGTGCAGTTCGTGCTGTGATTGTGGGACCACTGGCGGTAAGGACAGTTAGTACACTGGGTGTCGTCTATGACCGAGAAAGCACAAAAAATTTGGTTCCATTAAAAACGAAAAATCAACCAACCAAACAAACACCATACACACACCATTTAGGGATCCTATCACACATCAGTGACATGTTATGGATTATGCTGATTTGCAGATAAAGACAAGAAAATGATACATCTTTCTCATTTGTGTTTTTAATCTAGTATTACAGGTCATTGATTTAGCTAAATACTGCAAAGAAGATGCATTAATTGCCTGAATACAGTGAGTCTTGAAAGTCTCCTTTCAGCACAAAAAAGGTTCAAATATAATGCCTGCACATCTACTAAATACTATTTTAACTCTGTGATTATCACAGATTAAAACTAGTTACCGCATTTTAATTGTGAATTTTTACAGGTGTGACAGGTAGATTTTGTATTTATTAGGACAGTGACAGGCTCTTTATGTTTACCTGTTTTTATTCTATTT
Source organism: Perissodus microlepis (assembly GCF_051167445.1). Classification (NCBI taxonomy): domain Eukaryota; kingdom Metazoa; phylum Chordata; class Actinopteri; order Cichliformes; family Cichlidae; genus Perissodus; species Perissodus microlepis. The sequence continues at coordinate 21,260,664 of NC_140465.1, read as the reverse complement.
TAAATGAATCTGTTGACATTTATATGCTTAGATATGAGCAAGAATCTTGAATTTTGAAATGAAAATGAATTTAATCCATTCTGGAATAAGGCTGTCACATAGCAACATATTAAAGAAGCGTACCGTTGTGGATTGTTACTAGATGCACTGAATATCTTGACAAGGAAGCAAATAAGCAACATCAGATATCTGAGACTACCACATTACCCTTATTTGCCTGGTAGGTGCCTGCCAAACAGTCAATACAGTCAAAACAGCAGGAGTAGACGCCTTTGACTCTGTGGACCTGGCCTTTGCCACACATTGCTGAACAGGTGGAGTCGGGAACCTGCAAAGTTTGTGGTAAAAAAAAAATCCAAGATCTCAAACTGGATCGTGACCTGGATATTAAAGTTTTTACATAAGTTGTACATATTTTTCTGAGTTACAAAAGTTACCTGATTAGTGTCCCACTGAAAGAGGGACTTATTGAAGAACAGCTTTTGTTCAGTAAATTCTCCCACATTTCTAAAGTCCACTTGAGATGAGTTTGTCCAGATCCACTGAATCACACCATATCCTATGTTCGGGTCACCATATTGGTCAAACTCTATACGTGTGCCATTTATGTTAACAGAAGTGTTCCTTAAAGCCTCAGACAGCTGTAAAAAATGTAATTTAACTCATTTTGTTATTGTTGATAAGCTTGATTTTAAATACAATGGTCTATAAATTAGAAAAAATAAATCACCTTCCAGGGATAGATTTTGCTTCCAGATCCCCACTTACAGGCAGTTGAATTGCATTCTAACAGGTTATGCAGTGCCTGTGCTACACTGTAAACAGCAGCATACACACTAAAACCTAATGTCTGCACGTCTGGTGCTTCCACTATGCTAATGTTGTCTAGTGACAAATTCCAGCAGTGTGGGCAGCGATCATTTGGATTCTCAGGATTTATAGTTGGAGTGGATGTCTTTGCCTGCTCTTCACTGACTTTCTTGAAGAGCTCCATTGCATAATTGGTGAACAGGCCGAGGGTGTCTGTTTTGTCAACAAATCCAATGATTGTACCAACTGTTTCAATGTCAGGCAGAGAAGTCACTCGAGCATCGATGGCCCAGCTTGTGGTGCCAATCCATACAGCTGTTAAATTACTCCTGATAACCTGGAAAAAATTAAACGATTGACTGGTACTGAACAAACTTCATGCACTAATAGAAATTAATACAGTTCTTAGCTGCTTTAAATCTCTGATTCACCAACCTCTTTAAAAAAGATTTTGCTTTGCTCTGGAAGAGTAAACACCACTACCACTCCAACATTGGTCATTTGGATATTGTTTATGATGGTTTTGATTGTTGGTTCGGGGTCAGTGTACAATGGAATCAGGCCCTGATAGGCCACACAGACAGATGTTTTTTCTACCAATTTGGTGAACATCTGCACACCTCGTTGCCCATATGCCTCATCACTGCCCACGATTGCCACCCAGTTCCAGCCAAATTCCTCTATTAGCTTTATTATGACATCCACTTGCCATTTGTCACTGGCCACAGTACGAAAGAATGACGGGTAGAGAAGTTTATCACTGAACCTGTCACTGGTGGCCCCATAGCTAATCTGGTGTGAAAATTAAAAACAGAAAATCAGAGATAACTCTAATCACTATTGACATGTAAGACCTAATATATCATTTTCAAGGTAAAAACAAAACAAAAAAACAATTATCTAAAGATCAGGCAATAAAAGAACAAGTTAATTTTTCTGTGATATAACCTGGCACAAATCCTTTGATCGACTTGTAAGAGTTACTTTTACATTTGAAATATTTATTGTCAGATCTTTGCATTAATAGAAACTATGTTGCAAATCTTAAGATGTATGTGTATTCAAACCTGTGGCATCAAAAAGAATCCCAGGAGTTTTCCAATGACTGACACCATTTCTGAGGTAAGAGGACCAATCACTGCAACTGTACTGGTCTCATAGTCAGTGTAATTACACTGCACAGGTAGTTCTTGGTTGGATTTTTCATTGAGGAAAGACAGAGTAGGGTTTATAATAATTAAAGATTTTGTGCAAGTGTCATAGATTTCATAACCTAACTTGATGCCTGGGAGGAGAGTCTGGTTTCCATTGATTTCATCCACTGTGTATTTCATGGCTATAGCAAGTCCCAGTCCAAGATTATTTAAACTGTTCAGCAGCAAGCAGAAAACAGTAAATATTGTGGTAAGTCAGGGTTAGCATACACGATTATCTAGAGTCTCATGTTATTATTAAGGGTTGTTCACAACCATCCTTACCGTTCACATCTTATCTGGTTGGGCTCTGTTATGTCACTGAGGCTGCTGGTGACATCGTTAATGGGAAAGAGCCCTCCGAGCATAATGTCCCCAGACAAACTGAAGAGGTTGGTAGAAATGTTGCTGACCCATTCAGGCAAACTCTCACTGCAGCTCAGTGTAAAGAAACAGCACAAAACCAGCAGAGTGAAACGTGAAGCCATGACACTGATAAGCAAGCGAATGAAGCCACAGCAATGACAGCAGTGTATTTTTATGTTAGTGCATCATGTAGGTGGTTTTATGCAAATTCACCTGTGTTCTCCCACTTCTGGCCATCACACAGACATATTTAAAACCTTGATGGTTTTCTGAGAAAAAAGATTCACTTTGCACTTTTGTGTGTTTGTGTGTATGCTGTGTCTGCAGTGTTCATCTTTCCGGAGTATTTTCATAGAATTTGTTTGTGGTTTGAAATTTGTTTGTCTTTGGCATAACTATCTATCATGAGTATCATGATTCCTGGTTTGGATCTTTGAGTTTTGAGTTGCTTTGGACTTTTAGGGCTCCCATTAAGAGATTTCTATTCTCTCTGCTGTTCTAGTGCTTTTTAATTTTTGCTTTTTTTTTTTTAGATTTCATAATCATTCTGGTATTCTAGAGTTCTTGTGGTATTTGAGTTTGGGTAGTATTTATTAAATTTAGGATTCTTATTTGAATTTCTGTAATATTCTAAAAGTGAGACTTATTTCTTGTGCTATTGCTGAACTCTGTTTTTATTTCAAGCTTTTCTGTTACACTTTTTTACTGTTGTATTGTGTGAGTTCTGGTTTTTATGGATCTCTTGATGCATGCTCAATCATCCAGGTAAGTAAACCTCCAAAAGTTTGATTCTGTTCATCTGGATGTAGCGTTTTCAGTGGGAGAAACATTTCGTCACTCGTCCAAGTGACTTCCTCAGTCTCAGCTGACTGCAGGTTTCCCCAATCTTATACATTTGCATAATGACTGAAACCAGCCCACCGAAGGAACAGTGGGCTGGGAGGTCAGTTCCTTCATCATAATTATGCAAATTCACATGTGTATTTCCCACAGTGTTTGACTGCCTCTTCTTTCCTCTTTCAGTGTTTACGTCTTCCTTATCTCCGTCTTCGTTTTCATGTAAGACTTCTCACAGTCATATTTCCTGTTTTAGTTTAATGGTAGGTAGTTGGTAGGTGGTTGCTTTTATGTTGAGTTTATCTTCCTTTCAGTTTCCTCTTTGTCTGCACCTGTGGTTCATTCTCCCAGCTATCCTGTATCCTTAATCGGTCTTGTTTGTGTACATACTGCAGTCATCCTTGTGTCCAATGCCATGTTGTCTGTTATGCTCCCCTTTCATTTGAAAAGGTCTGGGACTTTTTGTTAAGTATTCTGCCTGCAGTGTTCAGAATTTTAGTTTTCCCCTCTTCAATCCACATACAAACAATGACACTTAAACAATCTCACACATTAAATTCCATTATGCCTCCTTGCTAAGACGCTATTAAACCAAAACCTTGTATCTTGAGTGTTTTTGATTAACTTTTCAGTTTTTTCAACCCCTGAAAACGTGACTATCCAGAGTTGGGTCCAGTAAGCACATTGTTTTGAAATATCATGTCATATATTTCCCTCACTGTTGGCTTGGGATGTTTATTTGCATGCAATGTTGCTCATCCACAAAGCAAATTAAATATTTCCTCCCAAGATATTTGCATAAACCTTCAGCAGACTTACAAAGTAAGCTCGTTTTAAATGTCCATTTAAACACATTTTAAATCAGCTTTGAAGTTTCTTTTTTCTTTTTTGCCTTCTTTTACTATTACAGGAAATCTTTGGTAACAGGGGTTTGAAAAAACACAAGCCATTGTTTTTTATCATAAGGTATCTCATAAAAACGTATAACTACTTACAAGTACGAAATTAAAAGGTATAAATCAGAAAAGCAATATTCTGTAATTAAACGCATTGAACACCACAGCCGTAATTTTAGTTGTTAAGCTGATATCTATTACAACATCATTCAAGAATTCAAATTACACTATGGGCCTACAGAAAGATGGGCATTGCGTGACTACCAAAACTAGCAATTAGGAAATGGAATGTTACCTCTCTTGTGGGGAAGGAGGCGTTGAGAAACTCCAGGCAGGCTGCTATGTGCTTATTCTTGTGGAGTTATTACTTAAGGTTGAGAGTTACCTGCTAGATATAGTCGGGCTCACCTCAAAGCACAGCTTGGGCACTGGAACCAGAGGGTTTGTTCCCAGCACCTTTGGATCAGGGAACGTGCCCTGTCTGTCATCTGCACTTATGCACTGAACAACGTTCAGAGTACCCAGCCTTCTTGGAGTCCATAGACGGGGTGGTTGAGGGTGCTCTGGGAACACCTGGCAGAGGCCCTGGTCTGAGAGATCTTCAACTCACACCTCCGGCAGAGCTTCAAGAGCATTCCAAGGGAGACTGGGAACACTGAGTCCGAATGGTACCTGTCCTGGTGGTAACCCCCGAACCAAATGGTGGACACCAGGGGTGAAGGGAGCCACCAGGGTGAAGAAGGAGTCCTATCAGGCTTGGTTAGCCTGTGGTACTCCTTGATGGTAGGGCCCCTTGGGTGGATGCGGTTCGCCCCGAGTTCCTTAAGGAGGCTTTCTTGGTTGACACGCCTCTACAATGTTGTGTAGAGATCAGGGGCAGTACCTCTGGATTGGCAGACCGGGGTGGTGGACTGAAGCATGTGTTCTAACTATAGGGGGATTACACTCCTCAGTCTCCGTGGGAAAGTCTATACCAGGGTGCTGGAAAGCAGAGCCGGTCAGTTAGTTTAACCTCAGATACAGGAGGAACAATGCGGTTTTCGACCTGGTTGAGAAACACTGGACCAGCTCTCTATCCTCTTGGGAATACTTGAGAGTGGGAGTGGGAGTTTTCCCAAGCAGTCTACATGTGCTTTGTGGACTTGGAGAAGGTATTGACTGTGTCCTTTGGAGTGTCCTGTGGGAGGTGCTTGTGGAGTATGGGGTGTCTGGACCATTGCTAAGGCCATTTGATCCTTATACAACTGTTGCAAGAGCTTGGTCTATATAGCCGGCAATAAGTTGGACTTGTTTCTGGTGGGTGATGGACTCCCCCTGGGCTGCCCTTCATCACCCATTCTGTTTGTAATTTTTATGGACAGAATTTCTAGGCATAGCCAAGTGGCGGAGGGCTTTCACTTGGATGGTCTCACAGTTTCATCTCTGATTTTCACATATGATGTGGTTCTGTTGGCTTCATTGGGGGATGCCCTCCAGCTTGCACTGAAACGGTTTGCAGGCAAGTGTGAAGCGGTGGAAATGAGAATCAGAACCTTCTAGTCTGAGGCCATGGTCCTCAGTTGGAAAAGAGTGGAGTACCCACTCCAGGTCAGGAACGAGTTCCTGCCCCAAGTGGAAGAGTTTAAGTATCTTGGGGTCTTGTTCATGAGTGACAGGAGCGGGAGACTGACAGACAGATTGGCGCTGCGGCTGAAGTAATGCAGATGTGTACCACCTTTACGTGATGTTGACTCCTCAGTCTACAGCCATAGCACTGCCATGGATGAGCAGTCACATGATATCACACATTGAAGGGATTACAAAATGTAGTATAATACACAAATATATGTTTCTAATAAATATATTGAGAATATTAATATAGATAATGACAATTAGTTTTCCTTGGTCAGTGATACAGATGGAAGCTTGAGTGTGAGAAGTGTTTAGGCTAAGTACAACTCAGCATTGCAAATCTTGTGGATACATGTTTTAAAGTTATGGCCTCAAAGCTTTTCTTGCCTGTGGCACCTGGAAGCGGTTGGATACACACTTACTCACCTGTGTGCACTCTGATGTCTATTCAGCCATGATATGACACTGCAGAGTTCCTCAGTTTCTCCCTCTGTGGTCTTAAAGATTTGCTTCTCATGCACACACACACACACACGCACACGCACACACACACACACACACACACACACACACACACACACACACACACACACACAATATGGCAGCTACATTTAGTCATAAATAGCTCTCAGGTTTTGTTGTACTGAACATGTCAAATACAGGGAGTGCAGAATTATTAGGCAAATGAGTATTTTGTCCACTTCATCCTCTTCATGCATGTTGTCTTACTCCAAGCTGTATAGGCTCGAAAGCCTACTACCAATTAAGCATATTAGGTGATGTGCATCGCTGTAATGAGAAGGGGTGTGGTCTAATGACATCAACACCCTATATCAGGTGTGCATAATTATTAGGCAACGTCCTTTCCTTTGGCAAAATGGGTCAAAAGAAGGACTTGACGGGCTCAGAAAAGTCAAAAATAGTGAGATATCTTGCAGAGGGATGCAGCAGTCTCAAAATTGCAAAGCTTCTGAAGCGTGATCATCGAACAATCAAGTGTTTCATTCAAAATAGTCAACAGGGTCGCAAGAAGCGTGTGGAAAAACCAAGGCGCAAAATAACTGCCCATGAACTGAGAAAAGTCAAGCGTGCAGCTGCCAAGATGCCACTTGCCACCAGTTTGGCCATATTTCAGAGCTGCAACATCACTGGAGTGCCCAAAAGCACAAGGTGTGCAATACTCAGAGACATGGCCAAGGTAAGAAAGGCTGAAAGACGACCACCACTGAACAAGACACACAAGCTGAAACGTCAAGACTGGGCCAAGAAATATCTCAAGACTGATTTTTCTAAGGTTTTATGGACTGATGAAATGAGAGTGAGTCTTGATGGGCCAGATGGATGGGCCCGTGGCTGGATTGGTAAAGGGCAGAGAGCTCCAGTCCGACTCAGACGCCAGCAAGGTGGAGGTGGAGTACTGGTTTGGACTGGTATCATCAAAGATGAGCTTGTGGGGCCTTTTCGGGTTGAGGATGGAGTCAAGCTCAACTCCCAGTCCTACTGCCAGTTTCTGGAAGACACCTTCTTCAAGCAGTGGTACAGGAAGAAGTCTGCATCCTTCAAGAAAAACATGATTTTCATGCAGGACAATGCTCCATCACACGCGTCCAAGTACTCCACAGCGTGGCTGGCAAGAAAGGGTATAAAAGAAGAAAAACTAATGACATGGCCTCCTTGTTCACCTGATCTGAACCCCATTGAGAACCTGTGGTCCATCATCAAATGTGAGATTTACAAGGAGGGAAAACAGTACACCTCTCTGAACAGTGTCTGGGAGGCTGTGGTTGCTGCTGCACGCAATGTTGATGGTGAACAGATCAAAACACTGACAGAATCCATGGATGGCAGGCTTTTGAGTGTCCTTGCAAAGAAAGGTGGCTATATTGGTCGCTGATTTGTTTTTGTTTTGTTTTTGAATGTCAGAAATGTATATTTGTGAATGTGGAGATGTTATATTGGTTTCACTGGTAAAAATAAATAATTGAAATGGGTATATATTTGTTTTTTGTTAAGTTGCCTAATAATTATGCACAATAATAGTCACCTGCACACACAGATATCCCCCTAAAATAGCTAAAACTAAAAACAAACTAAAAACTACTTCCAAAAACATTCAGCTTTGCTATTAATGAGTTTTTTGGGTTCATTGAGAACATGGTTGTTGTTCAATAATAAAATTATTCCTCAAAAATACAACTTGCCTAATAATTCTGCACTCCCTGTACTTTTGACTAGTATTTTAATGTATTTAAGATGAAAATACACTGCAAGTACAATAGTGTACAACACATTCTATATTATTTATGAAGTTCACACCACAAGTATTAATGCAAAAAAGAGGAAAAAAAAGATGGAACCAGTTTCACAACAATAAATTTACAATCTGTCTTTACCAGTGAAAAGATTAAATCCAAACTTAGTCAGTGTATCAAGATTTTGATAATTTAATGTGTATTACTCTGAGGCAGAATTGTGTGCATAACAATTTTACTTTTAGATAACTTGAGAGTATTTTAAAGAGAAAAGCAATTATTATATTTTTAAATGACAAACATTGTAGGTTAAAAATCCAGTGTTAGAGATAAAAATGTCTGTATGTATGTCTAATTGCTTCATTATTTTCATCCAGTTCATGAAACTGCAGTAACACAAACAAAAGAAATATTAAAAAAAATTCTTGAATAAAATAGTTTACAGGTACAAATCTATTTTAAACTCTTTTGCAGACTACACGTTATTATATAAATGCAATGCACTTTCTGTGTTATTTGCTGTATGTATTACGTGATTGTAGAGTAATTCAGAAACAACGATTTTTATAATATTATCTAGTTTCTTTTGTGTTGTACTGAACTATGCTGCAAATTACTCAATCATTCCTATCCTCGTAGAAAGCAAAAGCTATGGAATTTTGAGATTTTTTGATTTTCTTAATAAGAAGCTCAGTTGTTTTATTGCCCTTCCTGTGCTTTTGGCTGTTGCTCTTCCTGAGTTTGAGTTGGTGGGACGCCCTCTAAGAAGGTACAGAAGTGCTTTGCTGTGTTTAATTCAGGTTTTTTTAACAAGAAGTAGCATTTTGGAAAGTAGTAGCCTGCCAGCAGTCCAAAGTTGCTTGCCAGGCTGAAATAAACATGGACAATTGACCGGATCTTGTTATTATCACTGTTGTTGCCTACGTAGATTGGAATAAAGATCACCCAAATGACACAGTAGATCAGGGTGGAAAAGGTGATGTCCCTGGCTAAGTTATACTGATGAAGAGGCTCCACTGCCATGAAGGTGCATATGAATGATGCAAGGGCCATTGCACCATTGAAAACTTGCATTAAAGCAAATCCAGTCAAAGGTGAAACAGGACACGAGAGGAAGAATTCTACAAAGTCTATTGTCATATTTGCCACATATCCAGACAATGAAGGTCCTTCTTGAACAAACCAGCCACAGAGACCAGCCTGCACAGCGCAGCAGATCAGCACAAACAGCCAGCTCACAGGGCCTCTTAACATATGCAGGTGAGAGGCAGCCATCTCTGGGAACTCTGTCACGCAAATTATCTGTTAAAAAAAAAAGAGTTATCATCCTGATTATATGTTTATTTTTTATTTTTCTTGTGTTACATTATGTGTTTTGTCCAAAAGCGCTTGTGCTTTTATGCGTTTTCACTAAAAACAACTTCTGAATTTTTTTGAGAAATCTAAAGTAGATTACACTTGTATGCCTCCACAAACCTGCCAAGTTACAGTTTACGCTGAAAATAAGGTAAAAATTCTAAAATGTGGAAACACCGCAACGAAGATGAAGCTGAGCATCGAGCCAAATGGTTACAACTGCCTCATAGACATTAGACAGAAAAATGTTTTTGCAAAATACAGAGCCGTAGCTCAGTAGCTCAGTCAACTTACCGTAGCTCAGTAAGTTGACCTTTGACCTTTTATATGTAAAATGCCACCTTTTTACAATTTATGATCATTTTTTGCTGTTGGTGTATTATTTGTAAAGTTCTTACTGAAATCCCTTTTCTTGACACCACAGTGATCATGATTGATGTTTTTACTATGTTTTACACAATTTGGTGGGGTTTTATTTAAACTGCATGTATTAAATTGAAAATGTAGATTTTCTTTTATTGATGGGAGTATATACATATTAATAGCTCTTGAACGGTTTTGTTTCTGCGTCATGCTAAATATCTGGTCTGTCTTGCAAAAGTAAACGTTCCTTGAAAACTGACCAATAAATACATGTGCTATCTCTAATTTGTGTAAGTATGTGTCAGTAGCAATTATCAAATTAAAGTTAAAAAAAAAACTTATTGAAGACTGGAAAACTTTGGGAAGACAGAAAAATTAACACACTGCATACCTTCTATCTGTATTTTATCGAGCCTCCTAGGTGGGAAAGCTCGAGCCTGTTCTTTAACTGATTCTGCCGTTTCTGCACAATGCCATTGTGGGGCAGTATTTCACCAGTATTAACTCACCTGTAGTGACATGGACAGGATAATGGAGAGGGTGAGCGTCTGGAAAATGGAGGTGAAGGGCAGCTGAAGACGGCAGACCACATCCCTGGGCTCCCCCAGGAAGAGCAGCAGACTGAGACATGCTCCCATCAGGCCGAGCACAGCCACAAAACTCAAGGGTCCCCCAGAAGCCTTTACCAGGGGGGTTTCTCGGTGCATCAGGAACATGACACCCACCGACCCCTGACATATCAGCAGCAGCACACCAACCAGCATCATTATCACAGCATCCTGGCTGTCCCAGGTGAAAAACTTAAAGATGGGGTCAGTGCAGTTCGTGCTGCGATGCTGGGACCACTGACGGTCGGGACATTTAGTACACTGGGTGTCGTCTATGATTGGGAAAGCACAAAAATATGGCTCAATTAAAAAGCAAAATAAAACATCACAACAGTACACACACACAACATTTAGAGATCCTATCTTGCACGGGCTACATGTGTGACTTACTTCATTTTTATGCCTTCTTACACAGAAAGAGATAAGAAAATCATTCCCCTGATTTGAAGAGGAGAAATTTATTGCCCTAATTAACAAAACTTAATGCAGCTCAAGTTTTTCCAATTATAAAACGAAAAATAAAATAAAAATATAATACACAACACTTTTTGCCATAGCACTCAAATTTGAGCTCAGGTACATCCTGTTTCAACTGATCACCTGTCAGATGTTTCTACAGCTTGATTGGAGTCTACCTGTGGTAAATTCAGTTGATTGGACATGATTTGGAAAGGCACACATCTGCCTATATAAGGTTCCATAGTTGCAGTGTATGTGAGAGCAACAACCATGCCTACAACACTTCACTGATCAGGCCTGAAGGGTAGACTCGCAAGAGAGAAGCCACTCCACAAGAATAGGCACATAGCAGCCTGCCTGGAGTTTCTTAAAAAAGTACTTGAAGGACTCTCAGCCCACAAGAAACAAAATTCTGATAAAACAAAGATTGAACTGTTTTACATTAATTCCAAGTGTCATGTCTGCAACCAGTGCTCTGGACCTCTGATTCATCAGGTTCAAGTTCATCTTCCAAAAGAATAACAACCCTAAGCACACAGGCATCATAACAAAGGAGTGGGTTCGGGACCACTCTGAATATCCTTAATTGGCCTAGCCAAAGCCCACACTTGAATCCAATTGAATATTTCTGGAGAGGTCTGAAAATGGCTGTGCACTTACACTCTCCATCAAACCCAATGGAGTTTCAGAGGTTCTGCAAGGAAGAATGGGAGAAACTGCCCAAAACCAGGAATGCCAAGAATGTAGCATCATACTCAAAAAGACTAGAGGCTGTAATTGCTACCAAAGGTGCTTTAATAAAGTATTGAGCAAAGGCTGTGAACACTTATGTACATTTTATATGTTTTATTTTTAGAAAAACTTATATTTATTTTGTAGAATTAAGACATAGATTTTTTTTCACTTTGCCAACATGAAGTATTATGTGTAAAATCTTGAGGTGAAAATGAATTTAATCCATTCTGGAATAAGGCTGTCACATAACACTGTGGATTCTTACTGGTTGCTATGTATGAGCATGAATCTCATCTGAGACAACATCACCTTCATTTGCCTGGTAGGTGCCTGCCAAACAGTCGATGCAGTCAAAACAGCAGGAATAGAAACCTTTGACTCTGAGGACCTGGCCTTTGTCACATTTTGCTGAACAGGTGGAGACAGGAATCTGTGAAGGTTGCGGTACAAAATAGATCATGAACTGGACATGAAAGCTTTTGCATGCTATAAGTTGTAAAGATTTTTCTGAGTTACAAGCGTTACCTGTTTAGTGTGCCACTGAAAGAGGGACTTGTTGAGGAACAGCTTTTGTTCAGTATATTCTCCCACATTTCTAAAGTCCACTTGAGATGAGTTTGTCCAGATCCACTGAATCATATCGTATCCTATGTTCGGATTGCCATCATTGTCAAAGTCTAGATGTGTGCCATTTATGTTAACAGAAGTGTTCTTTAAAACCTGCAAGAGCTGCAAAACGCAATTATTGTTGTTACTGATAAGCTCGATTCCAAACTTTGTATAGTGTAGCATATAGTAGAAAAATAAAAGAAATCACCTTCCAGGGATAGATTTTGCTTCCAGATCCCCACTTACAGGCAGTTGAATTGCACTCCAGCAGGTTATGCAGTGCCTGTGCTACACTGTAAACAGCAGCATACACACTGAAAGCTGATTTCTGGACTGCAGGTGCTTCCACTATGCTAATGTTGTCTGGTGACAAATTCCAGCATTGTGGGCAGCGATTGTTTGGATTGTTTTGACTGTCAGGATTTGTGGTTGGAGTGGATGTCTTTGTCCGCTCTTCACTGACTTTCTTGAAAAGCTCCATTGCATAATCTTTGAACAGGCCGAGGGTGTCTGTTTTGTCAACAAATCCAATGATTGTACCAACTGTTTCAATGTTGGGCAGGGAAGTCACTCGAGTATGTATTGCCCAACTTGTGCTGGCAATCCACACAGCTGTTAAATTACTCCTGATAACCTGGAATAAATTGCATTGGTTGACTGGTACTGAACAAACTGTCCATTAGCAGAAAATAATACATTTGTGAATCACTTTAAATCTCTGTTTCACTAACCTCTCTAAAAAAGTATTCAGCTTTCTCTGCGAGAGAAAACACCACTACCACTCTGACATTGGTCGTTTGGATATCGTTTATGATGGTTTCGATTGCTGGTTTGGGGTCAGTGTACACTGGAATCAGGCCCTGATAGGCCACACAGACAGATGTGTTTACTGTCATTTTAGTGAACAGCTGCACACCTCGTTGCCCGTACTCCTCGTCGCTGCCCACAATTGCAACCCAGTTCCAGCCAAACTCCTGTATTAGCTTTATCATGACATCCACTTGCCATTTATCACTTGGCACAGTACGAAAGAATGACGGGTAGAGAAGTTTATCACTGAATTTGTCGCTGGTGGCCCCATAGCTAATCTGGTGTGAAAATTAAAAACAGAAACAATTTACTTTTACATTTAAAATATTTTTGCAAGTCTCAAATTTGTAAATCAAGAGAAAAAAATCTGATAACTACAAAATGTATGTGTATTCAAACCTGTGGTAGCATAAAAAATCCCAAGAGTTTTCCAATAACTGACACCATTTCTGATTCAAAGGGACCAATAACTGCAACTATACTGGGCTCATGGTCAGTGTAATTACACTGCACAGGTAGTTCTTGGCTGGATTTTTCAGTTAGGAGAGACAGAGTAGGGTTTATAATTACTGAAGATTGTCTGCATGTGTCATAGATTTCATAACCTAACTTGATGCCAGGGAGGAGAGTCTGATTTCCGTTGATTTCATCCACTGTGTATTTCATTGCTATAGCAAGTCCCAGTACACGATTGTTTGCACTGTTCAGCAGCAAGCAGAAAACAGTAGAAGTCATTGTAAGTCAGGGTTAGTTATTTTGAATCTCATGTTGTTAAGAAAGCATTGTTCATAACCATCCTTACCGTTCACATCTTATCTGGTTGGGCTTCGTTATGTCACTGAGGCTGCTGGTGACATCGTTAATGGGAAAGAGCCCTCCGAGCATAATGTCTCCAGACAAACTGAAGAGGTTGGTAGAAATGTTGCTGACCCATTCAGGCAAACTCTCACTGCAGCTCAGTGTAAAGAAACAGCACAAAACCAGCAGAGCGAAACGTGAAGCCATAACGCCAATAAGAGGGAGACTGAAGCCACAGCAATAAGAGCAGAGTGCTTATGTCAGTGTTTCGGAAATTATTGTTTTATACAAATTCACCTGGAAGTCCTCATCATGCCTTCCCTCACTTAGCCAACCAAACCTGACACATTAGCAAAAGCAAATGCAAATCATACACATAACAAATCAAATTTGAATACAAGTGAACCTTTTGACATGATTAATCTATTTTTTCCAATCATACCAAAACAATTTTTAAATTTGGAATATCGTGGGAGCAAGAAATGATGCAGTCTCCTATACCTTAATGTTTTTCACATGGTTAGGATAATGTATTTATAACATTTTGCTCGAGCAACGACTCGCTTTGCACAATGTGCAGAGATATGTTTGCTTATGCTGTTCCAGTGGTGTTATCAAACCAGGGTAATTTCCTGAAATTTGTTGATATTTGTTTGTGGTGTGAAATTTATTTCTCTTTTGTCTAACTATATCTCATAAGTGTCATGATTCGTGGTTTCTCGTGTTTGAGTTGTGTTGGAGTATGTGGGTTCTCATTATGTGTTTTCTGTTTATTCTCACTTTTATTCTACTAAATTGAGGACAGATCATACTGTGGTGGAGTTTGGTCTACGGCTCTTCTGCTGAGGAAGGGTGGTGCAATAGGTTCAAAAGCTCAAGAGTGGAAATCACTGTAAATAAAAGATCATTTGCCTGCAATGCCGTCTGTGTGTCTTGGTGGGGTCCCAGAACTGGTGTGTTTCACAGTTGGGCAGAAATCCAGCCAAGGAATGTTGGAGACATAGCCTGACTTTTTGCTGGTGCATATGGTGGTGAAAGTTGTAGCACTGTCAGCAAGAACAGGCGGCAATATGGCAAGTGCAACTGGAGAAGCTGTAGTACCAGGCTGAGCGCCTGAGGCAGGTTATGTAGAGACTGGTTCCTCACTGGTGCCTCTGCTACACTCTCCGTGACTGATGCTGAGGCTGGACTGGATGGGGTGGAGACCATCCTCAGGCCATCATAGAGATGTTCAAAGTGAAAGCAAAGGAATGCCACAGCACACTCAGGAGTGGGCAGTGTTGCTACAGGGGGAAGGCCCAGATGGTGGCACTGAGCCTGCTGCCAGTGTTGCGAGGGCGCTTTGCCGAAGTCTCCAAGGTAAGTGAAATTCAGTACATCCTGGACCCGAGACCAAAGCTACACACATTGGGGAGTTTATCAAGGGATAATATGCTCTATTGCTCTATATATAGATAATTTACTATATTTCTTTATTGTTGTCTTTTTTTGTCCTTAACCCTGTCCTCCCAGGTCTTTCTCATTTCATCCAGTGGACCTCTGATTGATGGACAAATAGCAAGTCAGAAGATCAAAAGTTTTCAAACACTCTTCAATCATATAATAAATCACAGCAAAATAAGAATCAACAGCCATGGCCACAACCCATACACTCAGTTCTGCTGCTCAACCCACAAAAGCATTTCCTTGTGGCAGCAGTTAAGGAGAAATAAACAAGCTTTCCAAGAGTATAACATTTATTGGCACAGATCATTGTTACAACAAAAAAATAATCAACCAAAAACAAATGTACTTTTTGTGCCAGGTTTATATGAAACCATACCGTAGTGGTTCACAGCCAAGAATGAAAGATGGGGATGAAAATTAGCACCTCCAAGTCTGAGGCCATGGTTCTCAGCCAGAAAAGGGTGGAGTGCCCACTCCAGGTCACGGACAAGTTGCTAAGTTACTGATATTGTTACACTACTGATATTATTACTCCTGCTCTGCCTGCAGCCCCTAATTCTTCAAATGAAGATTGTGAAAAAAAAATTTCTTTCTTTCTAGAAAAAATTAGTAATGTAAGAAAAAAATTGCATCTGCATTGTCAGTTCCTACTTCAGCTCAGCCTGTTATTTTAGATAGATTTTCACCAGTTTCACTACCCGAGCTGGTAAAATTAGTTAATTCAATGAAATCATCCTCCTGCTGACTTGACTTTTTACCTGCATCGTTACTCAAAAATGTCTTCCAGTCTATTGGTCCCTGTGTGCTCACCATAACTAACACTTCACTGGTGTCTGGTAAAGTCCCTGCTTATTTTGAAAATGCTGCTATACACCCCCCTTTAACCCCCTTACAGCAGTTTTGGACAAACACAGCATTCGTGGCAATTTTCAGACTGGCTTTCGTAGAGCTCATTCTACTGAAACAGCCCTTCTCAGAGTATCCAGTGACATTCTGATGCACAACAATGCAGGAAAATGTTCTGTTCTGCTAGTGTTGGACCTCGCGTCAGCCTTTGATACAGTTGACCACATTCTGCTTGAAAGGCTGAAATATTGGGTTGGTGTATCTGGATCTGCCTTGGAGTAGTTCTCCTCATATTTGTATGAACGATGTTTTTGTGACAGTTTCTAAGAACAAGGCTCTGTATTGGGGTCATTATTGTTTTTAATATATCTACTTCCTCTCCCGCATATTTTGAGCCCCTTTGAGGACATTTGTTATCACTGCTATGTAGATGACATCTAGTTATACATTTTTTAAGCCCCAAGATATTTCTAAGCTGCAAATTCTGAATGAGTGCTTAGAATCCGTTAAAAGTTGGATGGCTGACAACTTCCTCCAACTTGATGAAGGAAAAACTGAAGTCCTTGTATGCGCTCCTGACAGATTTGTACCTAAGATAATGAATGCTCTTGGTCTCCTTTCGACATTTGTGAAATCGCCTATCAGGAACCGGGGGGGGGGGGGTAACTTTTGACTCGGCTCTCACATTGGATGCTCGTGTCAAATCTCTGGTTTGGTCTTGCTTTTATTACTTAAGAAACATTGCTAAATCAAGCCCTATTGTATCTCGCACTGAACTGGAGATTGTTATACATGCATTCATTTCATCACGTTTGGATGATTGTAATTCACTGTTTTACATGTCTAAACAAATACTCCTTGGGACTTCTGGAGGCTGTTCAAAACGCTGCAGCAAGGCTTCTGACCAAATCCTCAAAGTACTCACATGTGATAGCGTTGCTAATACGCATGGGCTCCTAACTGAATTTAGAGTCCATTTTAAGATTCTGGTTCTGACTTATAATCCGGTTTGCCTTATGGTCCGAAAAATACGGTATACTGATTTCCTTGCTATTGCTATTTCCTACATTTACAATTCTAGGACCAGAAGAAAATATTTGTATTTGTTGAATTCATTTATCAAGTATGAGTGTTACATCTATTTTATATTACACCACCATGAAGTAAACAGTTTATATGTAACTATATAATTATAAACAGACTGAATTTGTAATAACATCTAAACAATCTATAAGTATCTTTTTCACCTTGTTTTTTTTATTCATTTCTTCTACTCCAGTTTCTTTTTCTTCGTCCACTGGGCCCAACCAAGTGCACCCCAAAGTAGCAATATGAACTCGGCCTTACTCAGCTATTACTTTTACTCTAAATACTTACTTTTTCATTATTTTTATCTTCTTTATCCTCTCTATTATTATCTAATCATTGTCAAGCTGTAATGCAACCAATATTTTACTTCATTACAAAAGTTACCTCTGCGGTATGCCATACAAAGACATTCATGCAGATGTGCAGTTCTTGGTCAGAATATTCTCCCACAGTTCTGAAGTCCACTTGAGATGAGTTTGTCCAGACCCACTGAATCACATCATATCCTATGTTTGGGTTGCTTTGTTAATCAAACTCTATACATGTGCCATTGATGTTAACAGAAGTGTTCCTTAAAGCCTCAGACAGCTGTAAATATGTAAATTATTTTTATTATTATTTATAACCTTGATTCTGAATTGTGTACTATGGTCTATAAATTAGAAAAAATAAATCACCTTCCAGGGATAGATTTTGCTTCCAGATCCCCACTTAAAGGCAGTTGAACTGCATTCCAGCAGGTTTAAAGAAACACCACAAAGCCAGCAGAATAAAATGTGAAGCCATGATGCCGATAAGCAGGAGACAGAACCCAGAACGCATCAATGTGCTTATATGTCAGCGCATCATGGGCGATGGTTTTATGAAAATTCACCTGAAAATCATATGTCCTCCTTCTCCTGACCGCCCACCCTGACACATTAGGAAGAGCAAGTCATAAACAAAACCAAAAATGTACATATAGATACGGATATGAAAGTTTTAAAATTATTAAATGAAACATTTTCAATCATCTTGGAACATTTTAAAATTCAGACTATTATATGTGAAAATTCCATAACACACTTTTATTTAATGACCTCAACAGTTTTCATATAGTTAAACTATTGCATTTTATCAACATGTAGCTAGAAGTAAAGGTGGACTTTGCATATTTCGTGTGTGAGTGTGTGTGTGTGTGTGTGTGTTTGTGTTTGTGTGTGTGTGCGTGCCGTGTTGGTGGTATTCATCTTTCCGGAGAATTTTCCAGACATTTGTTTGTGGTTTAAAATTTGTTTCTCTTCGGCATCCATCATCACATAAGCACTTATGCCTTCCCACCTGTTTACTGAGATCAAAACCTTACCTGTTGATGTTGTTTTTGCTTTTGCTAACTTTAGCCATTTTTGTGGAAATTTATACTTATTTTTTTTCTGTTGTTGATGCCATTTTTAACCAAATAAATGCATTAATAACTGGTCGCGCTAATATGGGTGATGTTGATAATAACCATTATATTAAGATCTTTTTTCATACATATCACTTTACCTCCCTATTGGCTTCAGATGTTGTTTTGTTTTGTTTTTTGTTTTGCATGCAATGTTGCTCATCCACAAAAGGCAACCGACATAATAGCCCCCACTATAGCTGCAGAATCCTGCAGTGGACATACAACTCAGCCTTCAGTTTAAGAAGTTTTAGCTCATTTTTTTAGGTTTAGAAAAAAATGTATATAATATATTTGAATTATAAACTCACGCTATGATTTCATTTTTGACATGCCATGATTTCCCAGACTACCTCAGTACAAATTAATGCGAACCACTAGTGTGTTCTCGTTTAAATGACACATTGTGCTGTACTTACATTTGTGCTGAATGTAGACTGCAAGTTTTTTTCTGCTATATTTCAAAGTCAAATATCGCACAATGTAGTTCATACTCCAATATTTAATTTCACAACTTGCAAGTACAAATACAACAAAGAAAAAAAACTGTCAGTTATACAACATGAAATCTGCTGTTAAAAGATTAAAAGCAAATTATAGTCAGTGACTCAATAAGGCTCCAATAAGGCGGACCGGATTATAAGGCGCACTGTCGATGAACGGGTCTGTTTTCATACATAAGGCGCACGGGATTATAAGGCACATTAAGCGAAACAAAACAGTCAGATAAGTCAAACTTTACTCAACTCATTCTTCTTGCTTCCTCCACTTCCGTACCATTGTTTGATTAATGATGAATGTGCCTTATAGTGCGGAAAATACGGTATATTAAAATAACACAGCTCACAGTTACCTACTTTTAGCTACAGTTTTGTGACTAACATTAATCCAAGCAAAACAATAATCCTGAAAAAGAATAAAATTTCAACTACAAGACTGTATGTTCATAAATAAGCACAAAGCACTCTTTCTGTGTTATGCATATACCTCACATTTTCGAGTAACTCAGAAACAATGCATCATATAATCTAATGTGATGGTACAATTTATAATATGCTAAGATATGGTATATATAACAACCATTGTCTGTGATGAAAGAAAATAAATGTAAGTTTTTCACATTCTTTGATTTACTTTATAAACAGTTTAACTGTCTATTGTCCTTCCTGTGCTTTTGGCTGTGGCTCCTCTTCTGTTTGAGTTGGTGGGACGCCCTCTAAGAAGGTACAGAAGTACTTTGGTGTGTTTAAGTCAGGCTTCCTTAACAACAAATAGCATTTTGGAAAATAGTAGGCTGCCAACAGTCCAAAGTTGCTTGCCAGGCTGAAATAAACATGGACAACTGACCTGTTCTTGTTAGCTGAACTATTGTTTCCTATGTAGATTGGAATAAATATCACCCAAATGACACAGTAGATCAGGGTGGAAAAGGTGATGTCCCTGGCTAGATTATACTGATGAAGAGGTTTCACTGCCATGAAGGTGCACATGAACGATGCAAGGGCCATTGCACCATTGAAACCCTGCATTAAGGCAAATCCAATCAAAGGTGAAACAGGACACGAGAGGAATGATTCTACAAAGTCTATTGTCATATTTGCCACATATCCAGACAATGAAGGTCCTTCTTGAACAAACCAGCCACAGAGACCAGCCTGCACAGCGCAGCAGATCAGCACAAACAGCCAGCTCACAGGGCCTCTTAACATATGCAGATGAGAGGCAGCCATCTCTGGGAACTCTGTCACATAGAGTATCTGTTTAAAAGGTAAGGTTACCATCTTGATTATAATGAATACTTTTTATTTTATCCTACAATAAATGATTTATTCTGTCCTAAAATTCTTAAGTTTGGCATCAATACATATAATTCCCATTTAAAAAGCTTCTGAAATGTGATCTGATAGAGAGACTATGACAAAACAAATTGAAATCTGAAATACAGACATATTACACAAAAAAGCTGAATATATTATAACAGAGGTCCTGGGCCAGCATCCAAAATCAAATGTTGCAAATATGTACAATTTTTTAAGTGTGGATCCTTCATTTAGAAACAAAGAGAAAATTTGAAGTGATTTTGGGGTAAATTTCTTGAAATTGTATATATAGAAAAGACAATTCATGTTTTTTTTTATTAATGTCAGTGTATTATAAATATTAATAGTAGCTGGACAGACACAAACTCAGCTCAAGTATAATTTTGCTGTAATACCAATCTGACCCATCAAGTAAGAGTTTATGAGGCCTCATATTTTCACCACCTTCACTACCTCTAAGTCTTGCATCTTCACTTTTTTACCCACCTGCATCTAATTCACACACATATATTCTGATTGTTTCTGTAGACATTTACTTAAAAAACATTGTAAAACCTCTTGTAGACAAACAAACAAAAAAAGCTATCTGGACTCCATGGATAATTTTAGATCAATCTCCAAGCTTTCTTTTCTTTTTTTTTTCTTTCTTTTTTTTTTTTTTTTAGAAAAGCTTAATCCTAAACAAACCTAATGACATTCACATGCTCAACACACTCTATGACTGTATCCAATATATTAAATAATGGATGTCCCACAACTTCCTTAAGCAAAGTGTGAAAATGGTAATGCCTGTCTGAGAAAAGTGTATTAGGTGTGTAGTGAGGGGTTTAACGGCCTTAAAACAACTATAATAATTGTAAAAATAAAGCTGGCTATTTTCATTTCACCTATCGCGGATTATTTGTAGAATGTAACTCCCACAATAAATGAGGGACCACTGTAAAAGGAGGACCAACATGATAGTGGGCAGGTGTCCATATTGTTATGCCTGATCATTGTATAATGTCTATAAGTGATATTTGTGTAGGTTCTAAGTAATTATTAGAATAACACAATTTCTTAATACAAACAGAAACATTACACACTTTTAATCTGCTTTACAATCCCAGCTGGGAAATTAAATTTTTTTTTCTCTCACTAAAGCTGATTCTGTAGTTTCTCTACACTGCCATCGGGAGGCGGCATTTCACCAGTCTTAACTCACCTGTAGTGAGAATAAAAGGATAATGGAGAGGGTGAGCGTCTGGAAAATGGAGGTGAAGGGCAGCTGAAGATGACACACCACATCCCTGGGCTCACCCAGGAAAAGCAGCAGACTGAGACATGCTCCCATCAGGCCGAACACAGCCACAAAACTGAAGGGACCCCCCGAGGCCGTTACCAGGGGGGTCCCTCGGTGCATCAGGAACATGACACCCACTGACCCCTGACATATCAGCAGGAGCGTACCAACTAGCATCATTATCACAGCATCCTGGCTGTGCCACTCAAAAAACTTAAAGATGGGGTCAGTGCAGTTTGTGCTGCGATGCTGGGACCACTGACGGTTGGGACACTTAGTACACTGGTTGTCGTCTGTGAGTGAGAAAGCACAAAAATATGGCTTGATTAAAAAATATGCTATTTCATAATAATCAGATTAACTCAATACTGTATTTTATGTATGATTTACTGAATCTGTAAACCTCAAATGTATGGTGTATTGCAAAGAAGCAGTTAAAAAGATCAATATCATCTGTGTTTTAAATCTATAGTTATCATTAGTTAATGTTTTAGATTAGGTTTTTACAGGGGCTTTGTGTGGGATTATCTCTTGGTTGCATATTGTGACTCTTTGAAGCTACAACTACCACAATATATTAAAACTAGCTGTATGTTATTCTATGAACTAGACAAGCTAAACTATAGAATTTTATTAAGGCAGGGAAAGGCTCTTTTTACATTGCCTGGTTTTATGTCATATAAAATTACCTGCTAGCTTAAAAAAATAAAAAAATATATACATATAGAAAATTCCCCTCTCGCCCTTACGAGCGGTCTGTATTCTTCAAGCTCATCTACCAGAGGCCTGGGAGCTTGAGGGTCCTGTGCAGTATGTTAGCTGTCTCTAGGACTGTGCTCTTCTAGGCAGAGATCTTGGATGTTGTTCCTGGGATCTGCTGGAGCCACTCGCCTAGCTTGTGGGTCACTGCACCAAGTAGTCCAATTACCACTGGGACCACTGTTACCTTAACCCTCCACATTTTCTTCAGCTCTTCTCTGAGCCCTTGGTACTTCTCCAGCTTCTTGTGTTCCTTCTTCCTGATGTTGCTGTCATTCGGTATCGCTACATTGATCACTAGGGCCATCTTCTTCCGCTTGTCTACCACCACTATATCTGGTTGGTTAGCCACCACCATTTTGTCCGTCTGTATCTGGAAGTCCTACAGCATCTTAGCTCGGTCATTCTCCACCACCCTAGGAGGCGTCTCCCATTTTGACCTTGAGACTTCCAGACCATACTTGGCACAGATGTTTCTGTATACTATGCCAGCCACTTGGTTATGGTGTTTCATGTATGCCCTGCCTACTAGCATCTTGCACCTTGCTGTTATTTGCTGGTTTGTCTCAAGGGCATCTTTACACAGCCTTCACCTGGGCAGCCCATATCACGATAAGTCAGCTTTTATGGATCTTGTACTTAAAGATTGCTCCTGGGCTGCCATGATTACATGATTAGTGCCTCTGTGCTGTCTTTCAGTCCAGCTTTGTCAAGCCACTGGTAGAATACACACACACACACACACACACACACATATATATAACACATAAATCCTTTTTTAATCTATTGACAAGGATGCAAATAAGCAAATAAGGTCACATATCTCAGATAAGAGTGGACGAACACTTTACCCTTATTTGCCTGGTAGGTGCCTGCCAAACAGTCAATACAGTCAAAGCAGCAGGAATGGAAGCCTTTGACTCTGTGGACCTGGCCTTTACCACAATTTGCTGAACAAGTGGATGTAGGAACCTGCAAAAGTTGTTTTAAAAAAAAGGGAAAGGAAAAAGAGAGAACAAAAAAACACAGTATCTCAAATTCCACGAAGATTGGGATAAACTGGATGACAAATCTTTTACATAATATAACTTACTATAAAAGACTTTGACAGACTGGGTCAGCTAAACCCCAGAACCCTGAATTAAATATCAGAGGAAATTGAGTGGACGCAGATGTAAATATTTAAGTACCCATTCTACTATAGCTTGCTAATAAGGATGTAATAATAAATAACAGAGATAATAATAAGATGGGAAAAGGAAGGTAATAATATAGAAATAGGAAGTTATTTAATTAGCATAATATACAATTACCAAATAATATGGATTATCACTATTACAATGACATGTAGAGTAATATTACACTGAAATATATGGAATAATACATGGATTAAAAAAAATACTACAACCTGGTAGCAATAAAATACTAACACTTGTGCATTAGAATTTGTTTTTGTTTTTGTTTTGTTTTTTTATATGTGTGTAATAATGAAAACTCAGGGCTGCAAAATAAAAATGGCTTCTTTCTTTATAATTCTGTCTTTATAATCTATTAAAGCAAACTTCACCATGATAATTACCTTGAAGACTTCTTCATTATTGTGGATGATTTTAACATCCATGTTGATGCAAAAAATGACAGCCTAAACATGGCATTTGATCTGTTATTGGACTCAACTGGCTTCTCTCAAAATATTTACAAGATAAAATCCATAAAACTAGAACATCTTACTCTTCAGCCCTGTAGCCAGGCTGACAAAAATTCAGAGCTGTGTTGATTCAGCAAGTCCGCATCACTGCAGGCACAGCACCAATTCGCCTGTTGATCTCCCACTTCATTCTCCCCTAACTCTTAAACAAGGCCCCAAGATACTTAAAGTCTTCCACTTGGGGTATGAACTCTTTCCTGAGCCGGAGTGGGTATGCCACCTTTTTCTGGCTTCACACTCCACTGCAAACTGCTCCAGAGTGAGCTAGAGGCAGTCACCTGATGAAGCCAACAGAGTCAGAACACCTGCAAAAAGCAGACATGAGATTCTAACACCATCCAAGTGGAAGTCTTCCGCCACTTGGCTACGCCTGGAAATTCTATCCATAAAAATTATGAACAGAATTGGTAATAAAGGGCAGCCCTGAATTCCGCCAGGGCTGCCCCCTGGAAATGAGTCCAACTTATTCCCAGCTATGTGGACCAAGTTCTTGCAATGGTTGTATAAAGATTAAAGCACTCGTAGCAGTGGGCCAGACACCCCTTACTCCTGAACCACCTCCCACAGGACACTGTGAGGGACAGGGTTGAATGCCTATTCCAAGTCCACAAAACATACTGGTTGGGCAAACTCACATGATCCCATGAGTATCTTCAAAAGACTAAAGAGCCAGTCGAGTGTTCCACAACCGGGACGAAAACCACATTGTTCCTCCTGTATCCGAGCTTGAACTAACAGATGGCAGCACCCTGGCATAGATTTGGCCAGGGAGGCTGAGGAGTGTGATCCCCCTATAGTTGAAGCACAGCCCCCCCGGTCCCCTTTATCAAAAATGGGAACCACCACCCCAGTCTGCCAATCCAAAGGTACCGCCCCTGATCTCTATGCAACATTGTAGAGGTGTGAAAACCGAGACAGACCTACAACATCCAGAGCGCAGAGGAACTTAGGGCAAAACTCGTCCACCAGGTCTGCCCAGCATCCTCCCTTGCCACCTGATCAAACTCACCACATTGAAAATTAATGGGTAATAACTTGCTATTTCCAGATTGTTCCCTTCTGTTTCCACCGCAATATTACTGAGCTGTGGTATAATGTGCAACCAATATTTTACCTAATTACAAATGTTACCTCTGCTGTATGCCATTCAAAGTGGTTCTTGGAGATGTGCAGTTCTTGCTCAGAATATTCTCCCACAGTTCTGATATCCACTTGAGATGAGTTTGTCCAGACCCACTGAATGACATCGTATCCTATGTTCGGGTTGCCATATTGGTCGAACTCCAGATGTGTGCTATTTATGTTAATAGAAGTCTTCCTTAAAGCTTCCAACAGCTGCAAAATGTAATGATTGTTGGTATTATTGATACGTTTGATTCTAAATTGTGTACAGTGGTCTTTATAATAGAAAAAAATGAAATCACCTTCCAGGGATAGATTTTGCTTCTAGATCCCCTCTGACAGGCAGTTAAATTGCACTCCAGCAGGTTATGCAGTGCCTGTGCTACACTATAGACAGCGGCATACACACTGAAAGCTGATGTCTGCACTGCAGGTGCTTCTACCAGGGTAATATTATCTGGTGACAAGTTCCAGCATTGTGGGCAGGGATTGTTAGTATTGTAAAGATTTGTGGCTGGAGTGGATGTCTTTATCCGCTCTTCACTGAGTTTCTTGAAAAGCTCCATTGCATAATCGGTGAACAGGCCGAGGGTGTCTGTTTTGTCAACGAATCCAATGATTGTGCCAACTGTTTCAATGTCAGGCAGAGAAGTCACTTGAGCATCGATGGCCCAGCTTGTGGTGCCAATCCATACAGCTGTCAAATTACTCCTGATAATCTGGAATAAATTGGATTTGTTTACCAGTACTGAACAAACACTAATAGAAATGAATAGAAATGAATACATTTCTGAGTTACTTTAAATCTCTGTTTCACCAACCTCTTTAAAAAAGATTTCACTTTGCTCTGGGAGAGTAAACACCACTACCACTCTGACATTGGTCATTTGGATATTGTGAATGATGGTTTTGACTGTTGGCACAGGGTCAGTGTACACTGGAATCAGGCCCTGATAGGCCACACAGATAGAAGTGTTGTCTGCCAATTTGGTGAACATCTGCACACCTTGTTGCCCGTACTCCTCATCGCTGCCCACAATTGCCACCCAGTTCCAGCCAAATTCCTCTATTAGCTTTATTATGACATCCACTTGCAATTTATCACTTGGCACCGTACGAAAGAATGACGGGTAGGAAACATCATCACTGAATTTGTCACTGGTGGCCCCATAGCTAATCTGGTGTGACAATTAAAAACAGAAAATAAGTGTTAGTTACCTTTGCTTATTGTTGACATATAAGACTTGATATGTTTTTATCAATTAAAAAAATGACAATAATATTAATTAAAGACTGATTTTGTTTTTTATGACACATGTGACATAACCATACGGATCAAGATTTCGATTACTGCACATTATTTAATGCATGCATTGCATGCATTCTCAAATATGTGCAGCAAGAGAAAATATCCTGCAAATTGTAAGAAATATGTGCATTCAAACCTGTGGCATCAGAAAGAATCCCAGGAGTTTTCCAATGACTGACACCATTTTTGACGTATAAGGACCAATCACTGCAGCTACGCTGGTCTCATAGGTGGTGTAATTACACTGCACAGATAGTTCTTTGCTGGATTTCTCAGTGAGGAAGGACAGAGTGGGCTTTACAATAATGGCCGACTGGCTGCATGTGTCATAGATTTCATAACCTAACTTGATGCCAGGGAGGAGAGTCTGGTTTCCGTTGATTTCATCCACTGCATATTTCATGGCTATTGCAAGTCCCAGTCCAAGATCATTTACTCTGTTGAGTCCCAAATAGAAAAAAATAATAAAAAAATTTAGTCAGGGTCAGTATACACAGTGATTTAGAATGTGAAATGTTAGATATAAAATATATATATTAGATTTAAAAAAAAACTTGATATAATGAGTATAAGGAAATGTGAAATTAATGTAATAGAGGTGGGAGATCATGTTATAAGAACAATAACAGTAGAATTGTGATCTTTGGAACAATTAAAATGAAGAAAAAATATCTATTATAGGAGGCAGCAAATGCATTGATGAGACGTAATATTATATCCAGTCGGAAGTAACTAAATAAAGTACAGAAGGAAATAAATGCAAAATATTAGTTATACAATACAACAATTTTTACATTGGTTAAAACATAGTCAAAAAGAGTGTGCTGTTATCTGTAACGTACGAGGGGAAATTATTACACTGAAAAAACATACGTTGGAGATAATATCAAATACTTGAATGAAAAGAAAATAATTTGGATTTAAAAAGTATATAAATACAATTAATCTATTGCATATAATGCACAACTAACAAAACTCATAACTGAGGAAGCAATTAAATTAGATATACAAAAGAGTAACAAGGATTGTGGGAAATGATGGATACGGCAATGAATGTTTTTACAACACCTTTAAGGATATCTTAAGTTAATTTATGTCCAGAGTTTTAAGTTGATTTTTCGGAAAGAAGAATGCTTGACATGAAATTATTATTATGTTTGTCATACCAAAGCAAGACAAGGACCATATTGAGTACAGTACTTATTTCTATTTCTTATATACTTAACACAAATAATGAACAGCAATCATAGCAGACATTTAAAAAAAATAACCCCACATTTATAAAATTATATACCGTGATACTAGTTGTGATCATTAAGTACCTGTGCTGTTTATAAGTCTGGGGAAACCTGCAGTCAGATAATGAAACATTTCTCCCATGCAAAACATTTTGAACTGAATCCTAATGTATCATCACCCAATGTAATGCATCCAGGTATTTCCTTACTTGGATTATTGAGCATACACAGGGCTGGACTGGGACAAAAAATCGGCCCGGGCATTTTGACTAGAGACTGGCCCACCAGGTATTATAGGAAAAACCATAAAGCCTTTGAATGAAAACAAACGCTGTTGTCACAGTGATGTACACTGTCTTGTTGGTATATATGTATCAGTCTAATACACTTAAACCTACACCATCCTCCCTATTCTGGTATTCTAAACAGTACCCAAAAGTAGACTGCTTGGTCGAGTTAACCTCCTGAACTATCTACAACACATGGTGAAAACCTGAAATTAAGACAGAGAAGACTAGAGGTGAGACATGATCATTACTGATTACTGATGACAGATTTAGATATATTTTCATAAACCATTCATTTGCCACATCAATAAACAGCATGGCAGGGCAAAATATTTTTTCTAACATGGCAACCTTTAAAAAGTGAAAGGAGATAGAAAGACAGATGAGAAAGAAAAACTTAATTGACTTTTTGATGGCATTTTACACACAGTACAGGTACAGTATCTAAAAAATGTGGGAAAATGCTGGCATCATACAGTACTTAGCTACTTCTGAAGAAATTATGATGGGACCCTAAAAAAATGCTATGTACTATGATGATTTCTATACATTTTACATCAGATGAAAACGTTTGTTGTAAGATTCAGAGCGATAAACAAACAAGAGAGAAAAGCCGATCAGCTGATCACTGATCAGTTTCATGATTGAAGTAGAAACAGGAGAGGGAGGGGGAGAGAATGAGAGAAGAAGAGGCAGCTGTGCGACAAAGACACAGAATAACTCCAGCTTTGTGTCTTTTTCATTGTAGCTGAAATACAGGAAAAACTGTGTTCCTTTTCACCTCAATACAAAACAATATTTTCTCTGTATACGAGACGATTCCGTTTTTTACGGGACAGTTGGAAACTCTAATAACTAACCTTATAAATAAGGTAAAACAAGTTCAACATCAATAATATCATAGCACCCACCCAGCAGTATAGAAACGAATTATTGTAACTGACTGTAAAAAGTCAGCATAACGAAAATAAACTCCACCTAAACTTGGTTTATATCTGACCCAGATAGACTGCAGGTCATAACTTCTTACCGGAAGTTCAGTTCCGGTAAGAAACGAAGAAAAAAAACCCCATCGGCCCATAAAAACGAAAAATCACCATCGGCCCACTGGGCAAATGCCCGGTATGCCCAATGGCCAGTCCAGCTATGAGCATACATAAAGACAAAACTTCACCAGTATTAATGAATAAATTGAAAAACATAGCACTTTGCTACTGTTTTTTAAATAATTAATTTATAACCATGACAATTTAAGAAGAGAAAATATATTTCAATGGAAATGCACTCAAAAGCAATACATAAATAAAGCTGAGAAGAAAATTCCATTTAAGTGAAAAACATTTGCTGACTTAAAACATGAAGAAGGATTTGTACATTTTATAACATAATGAATAAAGAAGCAATTCCACCCGGATTTATAACCAGATATCTTAGATATTGTCTTCTGATACTTTAATTCTTTAGCTAAAACAGGACTGGTAAGATGTTGGAAGATCTTCACTGAAATGGATTCCTTTGAAAATACTTCTACTTTTCCCCTCCTGTTAAAAAATAAAGATAGAATCTCAGTTTTTTAAAGAGTCCTTCATAACCATCCTTACCTGTCACAGGTTATCTGGTTTGGCTCTGTTATGTCACCGACGTTGCTGTTGAGGTCGTTAATGGGAAAGAGCCCGCCAAGCATAATGTCCCCAGATAAACTGAAGAGGTTGGCAGAAATGTTGCTGAACCATTCAGGAAAACTCTCACTAAAGCTCACTCTAAAGAAACAGCACAAAGCCAGTAGAGGTAAACATAAAGCCATGATGCCAATAAGCAGGAGACTGAACCCAGAAAGTTTCAGTGCGCTTTTATGTCAGTGCATCATGTTTTTATCCAGATGGTTTCATGCAAATTCAGTCCTCATGTCCACCTTCTCCTGACCACCCAACCTGACACTTTAGAGCAAATGGTAAACAAAACAGAAAATTTACATGTGTGGTATGAACAGATATGAACTTTTTAAAATTATTGAATAAAACCTTTTCCATCATAATGAAAAGACAAAAAAATGCAAACTCTGGTGTATGAAGATTGAATGGCACAGTCTCATTTAATGACCTTAATGGTTTTCACATAATTAGGACACTGCATTTAATTAACATGTACCTAGAGGTAAATACTTTGCACATGTTATGCATGTTTGTGTGTATGCTGTGTCAGTTGTGTTCATCTTTCCGGAGAATTTTCCTAACATTTGTTTGTGGCTTGAAATTTGCTTCTCTCTGGTGTCTGCCATGAGACGAGCAATTCCTTTCCGCCTACTTACCCAGAGAAATCCTTGCATATCAAATGTTAGTTTTTGGAAGGTTTTCACTTCACTGACTTTATAACATAACTTTTGTGATAAATTATACTTATTTTACCCTATTATTGTTTCAATTCTGAGCCACTGAAGAGCATTAATAGGTGTTTGTCCTGAAATTGGTTGATAATAACCTTTATATTGAGATGTGTTTTCATGGAGCTTTGTACTCACCACACTATTGGCTTTGCATGTTTTTGCATCCAATGTTGCTAAAACCAACTGAAATATTAGCTGTCATGACATCTACATAATTCTGAAGTGCATATGTATTATCTACAGTTGGGTGAAAAGTTTAATACCCATGATTAGTATATGTAATGTCATGGTAATTTAATGTGTTCTTTAAATTGTTCTTGTGGAATAATTGCACAGCATACATGTTAATGACAAAGGAACTCAGTAAGGATCTAAGAAGGAGAATTATACATTTCCACAAATTAGGAAGGTCTCTTGGAGCCATTTCTAAACAAATGCAGATTTCAAAATTTATCAGTTCCACTTTGCCAACGTCAGAAAGAAGGCTCAAACTGTCAGCCACAGATGGGAGGAAATTGGTTAGGGTATTAAGGAACAACCCAGGAACCACCAAGACTCAAGCCTGCCATGAACTAGAAATTGTTGGAACAGCAGCTTAACTGTCCACAGTGAAATGGGTTTTACAACACCATGGATGGTAAGGGTGCCAACCAAGAAGGAAACCTCTGCTCCAAAACTCACATCTTCATTCTCAAATGAAGTGTATACACATAGAAGCCAAATGCCTTCTGGAGAAAAGGTTTTTGGTCAGACGAGACAAAGATTAAGTTATTTAGTCACAATGTGAAGTTGTATTCTTGGAGGAGTAAAGGTGATACTCTCTAACCTAAGAATACTCTGACAGCTGCTGGTGGTAGCATCATACTCTTGGGCTGCTTTGCTGACATTTGTATTGGTACATTGCAGAACATGTATGGGACAATGAAGAAGGAGGACCTCCTCAAATCAATAGCTAAATGGCTGAAACTTGGACACAGTTTAATGTTCCAACAGGAAAATGATCCCAAGCACACATCAAAATTGGTTTTGGAAAATATAAAGCCCATGCCAGGAAACCAAGCATTTTAAACGAACTCAACTAATTCTGCCAAGGAGAGTGGTCAAATATCCAGGGAGATACAACAGCGTCATCATGTATTGCCAAACAAACAAAAAAACAAAACAAAAAATGAATCAAAAGAGAGCAAAAACACTTGGCTTGCTACAGGTTTATCTTTTCTTGAACTATTCTCAAATGTTAAGCCAGGAGTGTCTGATTTTATTTCATGTACTCAGTTTCATCTGAAATGTTATAGAAAGCAGTTTTTTCTCTTTCTTTTGGTGTCAAGAAGTGCATGCATATTGTAAAACACTCATGATGATGAACAGCCTGTTTTCCACAATATGCCAGGGTCTTTCCATATTTAATAAGTCTGTTATCTGTATTTGTTCTTGCAGTTCAGAATCACAAAATCTTCACATGGTGATAAGTTTGTCTTGGTAATTAAAAAAAAACACAAGAAGTTTTTTTTATGATCTGAGCAAGTGGTTAAATCGTTTTCTTATTTAAAATTAGAATTGCCAGTGATTCTACTAAGTTTTATATTTGCAAAGTTAATCATTGTATAGCATTTGACCTTATGGTTGAATGAATCTGGCCTGTAGTGTATCTGGATCCTGTAAGCCTTGTATTTGCCCTTTCAAATATTTTTACATTCATGAACTTTTTTTTTTTTTTTAAATACCACCACCCACCAACAAATAGCTTTAGA
Source organism: Perissodus microlepis (assembly GCF_051167445.1). Classification (NCBI taxonomy): domain Eukaryota; kingdom Metazoa; phylum Chordata; class Actinopteri; order Cichliformes; family Cichlidae; genus Perissodus; species Perissodus microlepis. The sequence continues at coordinate 21,228,495 of NC_140465.1, read as the reverse complement.
TACACATCATTGGGTCAATAATTATGATCCAGTAATTCCAGCAAATCCAGTTCTCCATAGTATTCTGAAAAGTGGGATTCTACATAATGTGTTTACTTTAGGTACTTTGATTATACAACTAAAACAATATCAAGTTACTGTAGTATGGTTAAACATTTTACATCCATAAAAAGCCCAGTGTGCAGCTCCACTTTTTGTGTACCAAATCTGTAACAGATCACAGGTACAGACTCACCATCATGTCCAATTTTTTGTATACAAATTGTAAATTAAAACCACTAAAATGTGATGGCCTACAAACATAAGAGGAGAAACACAAGTAAAAGAAAACTATATTAATCATTTCTAGGGTTTAAGTTGGAAACATTCAATATGCATCACTGTAAAACACATTAACCGACATACTATAGAGGAAGATCCTAAAGACAGAAATGAAATGGGGAGCGATTCATAGTAATGTTACTATAAAGAAGAGCTGCATTTTTTAGTCCTGATTCTCTAGCATTGCATTTGGAGCATGCAAGCAGGAAGTGGTTTCCAGTTTGCTCCACATAACTAAAGGCATTCTTACGAATCACATTTCACTGAGAAATACTCACAGCAACAGCAGAGAAAGTCAAGGTGCAAAGCAGCTGCTACAAACAGATTATGAAAATGTGTAGTTTTAACAGTCATCTCAATTTATTTCAATTGAATTCAATTTTATTTATACAGCACCAAATCCCAACAATCACCTCAGGGGTGCTTTATATTACAATATATATTTTGAGAGCATCTTGCCTCTGGCTGCTCTCTTTCCTTCCTGTAGGGACAACCCACAGGAGTGTACCCTCACCTCTTCCTGCTGAATCACATGTTGGCACACCTGCATTTTATCAGATCATTTCCTGCACATGAAAGAACTGCTTCTCATTCCTTCTCGATTCATCACCAGATCGTTATAGCTATCAAAGCGGTAAGAGACTTTGAATGCTCAGATATGCCCCCCACTGATCCAGTCTGCTTTTGCTCAACCACAAAAACATACACTGCCTGTTGGAAATACTTCTCAGGTAAGAATCCTCTGAAAAGATGTTTACCTGTGACTGATCGGAAACTACAGTATAGAAATTTGCAAAATTCACTTTTGTTTAGCATTAAAACATGTTGAGCACACTTCTGCAAGTTCTTGCATTATTTGGGAATAAAACTTCATCAATCATTTTTTTCAATGTATCTTTTGACATAAGTAAGCTTGACTTTAGGACAAAGGGTTTGCCGTGGGAATAAAGGAAGTCTGCTATCTTGTCTTGAAGGTCGGTGTTAGTTTGCTTTAATACAGCTTGTCTGCTCCTGTCTACTTACCCTCACCCTTTGAACACAAGCTGGCATGCAAGGTTTTATCCTCTCTGTGAATGGTCAGGATCTCTTTATTTGCAGAAACATTTAAAGATGCTTACATGTCTCTGACTGGATCTTGTGTGCGGGCGGGTTCAGTATTTGTGCATACAGTGCATGCAAGATTAACATCTTGTTTATGTCAGAGCAGCTTTCTTCCTCAAGCATGAAATCACCTCCTACTTTTTTGTGTTTTGTAGCTAAGGAGACCATTTATTGATAATGTGGCCCTACATCACACACATGCAAAGAGTTGCCTGTTTTGTTTCATACACAGTGATAAATCAGTGCGGTACTAAGACAAAGGAAAAAGTAAAATACATATATTAACACGACTGCAAAACCTATAACCACAGCTGTTAGTTGTCTTCTCATAATGATTCCTATGAATGCTGTAAACAGTTTTTTCTTGACAAAGTAGCACAAAATCTTTCTGCTTGGCTGGATGCCATTAGAGGTTAGGATGGGAATTGTTTCACACACTGTGCAACAATGAAAAAGGAGTGGATCCACTGTAGTGGTTCAAAAATGTTCTTGACACAAGAAATTTTAAAGGTTTCAAGACCAGGAGAAGACACAAATTACGAAAGGCATCTGGTGTAAAATTGGTGGCAAAGGTAACATCTGTCTGTTGTGGTGACCCCTTGGGAAGTAAGGGAGCAGCTGAAAGCACCTACAGTTTATGGACTTTGATTTATTTTGAATCCAACCAAGTGGCCACTTCAGGAAGTGCAGGTTTTTTGCACTCCCTGAATGGAATAGGAAAGGATAGCTTTTACTCAAAAAAGCTCACTAACCATGGATATGTTGTCTTTTTTCTGCTTTCTTTACAACTGTATGCTGGATATGAATTTATATATCTCAGCCACTAGATGTCAGATTTGTATATATTATTGACGTCACCTCAGAAACACTCGCACAGTCTGTTTTTTGTCAGTTGGACTTTCAGTAGAAACCTACCAGTAGAGATATGCTATCTGCCATAAATACAGTAGTAGCCTGATTTGCAAAAACATGATATGACATGCATTGCTTTGCTTGAAGTCTAGAAGATCTAAGCAGTTGTGTAGGCAGCAGGTACATTGTGTGTCTTTCCTCTGCATCCATGATTTTTCTTATCCATAATGCCATGGCTAAACTTTGATCATGTGACCAATACACGTCAATCAATCAGGAAACACTGGAGCTATGACCTAATAAGAGTATATACAGAATAAAAAAATAAAATAAATAAGAATGGGATACAATATAAATATAAATAGAGTAAGAAGATAAAAAAATGAATAAGAATAAAATCAATAAATATTAGGTAAAACCTAAATTAATAATATAAATAGAATAACAGGATACAACAAACACGTTTCTTTGTACCAAAGAAACGTGTTTGTTTGTTTGTTTGTTTGTTTTAAATCAAATCTACACTTTTCACTTAATAATTTTGAGGTGGGGGCTGATGGAACCTTATCTCCATCAGCTACCACGTAAAAATTACCTTTTTGGGAATTTGGGCTGTGTTCCTTAAATTTTGTAATATGGAAAGACATTTCTTTTCAGCTCCTCATGTGGGCACCATGCCTCTCCCTGCCTTAACTGGTGTGCTTCAGTGTGGGGCGTGGATATGTGAGTACCTCTTCTCTTCCCTTTCCCCCTGAACTGTGCTGGCCAGTGCATTTGATATGAGGTTCTTGCTGCAATCCTGGACCTTGACCACCACTGTGTTCGACCCTCTGGGACATGGTGGGCACCTGTGTTCAGGTAGCAGAGAGGTTGGGGGGGTCATGTGGGCACCCTGTGCTGCTGGGGTTGTGCCAGCTGGTATATTTCCTGAGCTTTGGGTCTGTTAGGGTTCCCTTAGCTCTTACTGTGCTATGGTTCCTTTTCTTTGCAGTCCATACTGCTTGGGTGAGACCAGGATGTGTTGTGTGGCCTTGGGCACTGGTGGAGGCTTCCCTGCATGTTTTTGGCTCAGCACCTTATTATCCACTCTGTCCTGGTATTCACTGTTGGTTGGGGCCACTTGGGGTTTCTGGGTTTGTGTGGGTTCTCGTCATCCTCCGTGTGTTAGTGTTCAGGTTCCTTTGATTTGCGTGACCGTGGTGGTGGGAGCACATGTGTTCTCGTGGTGTGAAACATCTATACAAGATGATGGAAACTAATCCTGTAGCTCATGGCACATATGACATTTGAGTTTGCTACCTGTTTCATCATTACATTTCATTACAGTAATACAATAAAGAGAAAAAAGAGACTATCAGTTATTCAACAACAAAGTTCTAACACTGTGTTAGCAGCTAAAAGATTAAACTCAAACTCGGTGATTCAAATAACATAAAGTGTATTATTCAGAAGCAGAACTGTCTGCATGACAATTTTATTTTTGTTCAACTAGACAATACTTGAAAGCCGACTCTATTGCGTGCATGACTTGCATCTCTAACAGTGTATTTCAAAACTGCAAACATGCATATTGAAAAAAAACAAAAACATTTTGCAGTACATTAAGTTTAGTTCCTCAATTATTTTTATTCAGTTAATGCTTTTGTGACTGACATTAATACAAGCAAAACAATGTTCCTGGAAAATAATCAGTGACAAATGTGAACCCATAGACTTCATGTTACTAAACAAACACAATGCACTCTTTGTAATTTGCTGTATGGATTACATGCTTGCAGAGTATTAGGATAAAATGCTTATTATAACCTAATCTAGTGTATTTTATAGTCTACTAGCCTTTGTTATATATTACACATCCATAAATATAATATAATGTTTGGTTTTTAGAATACGATTATTTGATTTACTTTATAAACAGTTTAATTGTCTATTGTCCTTCCTGTGCTTTTGGCTGTGGCTCCTCTTCTGTTTGAGTTGGTGGGACGCCCTCTAAGAAGGTACAGAAGTACTTTGGTGTGTTTAAGTCAGGCTTCCTTAACAGCAAGTAGCATTTTGGAAAGTAGTAGGCTGCCAACAGTCCAAAGTTGCTTGCCAGGCTGAAATAAACATGGACAATTGACCCGTTCTTGTTATTATCTCTGTTGTTTTCTGTGTAGATTGGAATAAAGATCACCCAAATGACACAGTAGATCAGGGTGGAAAAGGTGATGTCTCTGGCTCGATTATACTGATGAACAGGCTTCACTGCCATGAAGGTGCACATGAACGATGCAAGGGCCATTGCACCATTGAAACCTTGCATTAAGGCAAATCCAATCAAAGGTGAAACAGGACACGAGAGGAATGATTCTACAAAGTCTATTGTCATATTTGCCACATATTCAGACAACAAAGGTCCTTCTTGAACAAACCAGCCACAGAGACCAGCCTGCACAGCGCAGCAGATCAGCACAAACAGCCAGCTCACAGGGCCTCTTAACAAATGCAGGTGAGAGGCAGCCATCTCTGGGAACTCTGTCACATAGAGTATCTGTTTGAAAAGAAAGGTTACCATTAGTCTTGTACTGTGTACATCGGTTCCACAGTATATTATGCACGCTCCCACATAGGCAATAATTACACAAACGTTTGGGGTTGTATCAAGTCACAGTTAGGTGGTTAGAAATTCATATTCTACAAAACTAAATAAGAAAGCAACTATATCAGTCATTACAAGGCTAGTTTTATAGACCTCAGAAACTGCCGTTTCGTGTTTTTACTTAAGTGCATTTGAAGTGATTTGTTGGCAGTATTTTTGAATACACCAAAGTTGTTAATTATATTTTTTTTAATGATGTTAATCTGCTTTACAATCCCAGCTGGGAAATTTCAATTTTTTTTCTCTCACTAAAGCTGATTCTGTAGTTTCTCTATACTGCCATCGGGAGGCGGCATTTCACCAGTCTTAACTCACCTGTAGTGAGAATAAAAGGATAATGGAGAGGTTGACAGTCTGGAAAAAGGAGGTGAAGGGCAGCTGAAGACGACACACCACATCCCCTGGCGCCCCCAGGAAAAACAGCAGACTGAGGCATGCTCCCATCAGGCCAAGCACAGCCACAAAACTCAAGGGACCCCCCGAGGCCATTACCAGGGGGGTCCCTCGGTGCATCAGGAACATGACACCCACTGCACCCTGACATACCACCAGCAGCGTACCAACCAGCATCATTATCACAGCATCCTGGCTGTGCCACTCAAAAAACTTAAAGATGGGGTCAGTGCAGTTTGTGCTGCGATGCTGGGACCACTGACGGTTGGGACACTTAGTACACTGGGTGTCGTCTGTGAGTGAGAAAGCACAAAAAACACACACACAGCTCCTCTGTTAATCAAGAGCATAGATAGGACTCATAGGAATGTAACTTAATGTGTTTAGTTGAATACTTTATTATTACTTCATTTAAGTACTTAATTTGAAGTACTTGTACTTTATTTAAGCCTTTTTATGTTATGCTACTTCTGCTTCTACTCCACTATTATTTACAAATATTGCACTTTCTACTTCATACTAGGTCATTTATTTTATTTTAACTTATTATTTTACAGATAAATTACATTATACATTATAAGATCTGCCAGTTATTGAATCTATCAGTAATATTTAGGTAAATAAAATAATCAACAGCTTCAGTGACCAAGTATCACAATCTATATGATTTCACATAACATGTATATAAAAATAACAGAAAATTGCTCACTCAACACAGCTTTGTGTTGGATAATATTACACAGCACAATTTATCATTTGATGGGAGACAGGCCTGAACATCAGCCTGAAAATTGTGCCCAGTGGCATTTTATACTGAGTTTAATTTATGATTAAATATTCTGAGTCCCAAGTTTTTGCCTTTGCCTGTTTTCCTGGCTATTCAATTATTCAATTATAATAGCATCACTCTGAAAACTTTAGCAGTGCTGGCAGGTAGAGGCACTCTCATTATGGTTATTTTTTAGGTTATACTAAATTAACCTGCAGGTTTATTTTATGAGAAATGCGTGAGAGTATCTATCTCCGACAAGAATTCAAATAAGCAAGGTCCGATATGTGAGACAAGAATGAACAAATACATTACCATTTTTTGCCTGGTAAGTGCCAGCAAGACAGTCAATGCAGTCAAAACAGCAGGAATGGAAGCCTTTGACTCTGTGGACCTGACCTGTGTCACATTTTGCTGAACAGTTTGATGTAGGAACCTGCAAAAGTTGTGGTAAATAATTCAGGAATTCAAACTGGGTCATGATTTCACTAAATTGGTTGAAATACCTTTTACACAATTTATTTTTTTAAAAAGTTACCTTGTTAGCTGGCCAATTAAAGAGGGCCTCATTCAGGAACAGTTTCTCTTCGGTATAATTTCCCACAGTTTTAAAATTCACTTTCGATGGGTCTTTCCAGTCCCACTGAATGACATTGTAACCCATGTTTGGGTTGCCATTATCGTCAAACTCTATACGTATGCCATTTATGTTAACAGAAGTGTTCCTTAAAGTCTCCAACAGCTGCAAAATTATGATTTTTTTTTTTAATGATTTGATTATTGTTGTTATTGATAAACTTGATTGCAAATTTTGTGCAGTCACCCATATACTAGAAAAAATAAAATAAATCACCTTCCAGGGATAGATTTTGCTTCCAGATCCCCACTTACAGGCAGTTGAATTGCACTCCAGCAGGTTATGCAGTGCCTGTGCTACACTGTAAACAGAAGCATACACACTGAAAGCTGATGTCTGCACTGCAGGTGCTTCCACTATGCTAATGTTGTCTGGTGACAATTTCCAGCAGTGTGGGCAGCGATTGTTTGGATGATTAAGATTTGTAGTTGGAGTGGATGTCTTTGCACGCTCTGCACTGAGTTTCTTGAAGAGCTCCATTGCATAATGACTGAACAAGCTGAGCGTGCCTATTTTGTCAAGGAATCCGACGACTGTTCCAATTGTTTCAATGTTGGGCAGAGAAGTCACTTGAGCATCGATGGTCCAACTTGTGCTGGCAATCCATACAGCTGTTAAATTACTCCTGATAACCTGGAATAAATTAAATGATTGACTGGTACTGAACAAATTCTGACCACTAATAGAAAATAATACATTTCTTAGTTGCTTTAGATATCTGCTTCACCAACCTCTTTAAAAAAGATTTCACTTTGCTCTGGAAGAGTGAACACCACCACCACTCCAACTTTAGTCTCTTTTATATTGCCTATAATGGTTTCGATCGCTGGTTTGGGGTCAGTGTACACTGGAATCAGGCCCTGATAGGCCACACAGATAGAAGTGTTGTCTGCCAGTTTGGTGAACATCTGCACACCTTGTTGCCCGTACTCCTCATCACTGCCCACAATTGCCACCCAGTTCCAGCCAAATTTCTCTATTAGCTTTATTATGACATCCACTTGCAATTTGTCACTGGGCACCGTACGAAAGAATGACGGGTAGGAAACATCATCACTGAATTTGTCACTGGTGGCTCCATAGCTAATCTGGTGCAAGTATAAAAAACTAAAAATTAGCGTTGTTTACCTGTACTCACTGTTGACATATTGGATAATACCTAATATATCATGGTAAAAAATGTTAAATTAACTAAACAGGAAATTAATTAATTTTCTGTGATATAACCTGGCACAAATCCTTAGATCTACCTGTAAGAGTTACCTTTACATTTGAAATATTTATTGTCAGATCTTTGCATTAATAGAAACTATGCTTTAAATCTTAAGATGTATGTGTATTCAAACCTGTGGCATCAAAAAGAATCCCAGGAGTTTTCCAATGACTGACACCATTTCTGAGACATAAGGACCAATCACTGCAGCTACGCTGGTCTCATAGTCAGTGTAATTACACTGCACAGGTAGTTCTTGGTTGGATTTTGCAGTAAGAAAAGACAGAGTGGGCTTTATAATGACTGATGCTTGTGTGCATGTGTCATAGATTTCATAACCTAACTTGATGCCAGGGAGGAGAGTCTGGTTTCCGTTGATTTCATCCACTGTGTATTTCATGGCTATAGCAAGTCCCAGTACAAGATCATTTAAACTGTTCAGCCACAAGCAGAAAACGGTAGAAGTCATGATAAGTTAGGGTTAGTGTACACTGTCATTTATATATGTGATGAATTTTTCTTAACCATCCTTACCTTTCACAGCTTATCTGGTTGGGCTCTGTTATGTCACTGAGGCTGCTGGTGACATTGTTAATGGGAAAGAGCCCTCCGAGCATAATGTCCCCAGACAAACTGAAGAGGTTGGTAGAAATGTTGCTGACCCATTCAGGAAAACTCTCACTGCAGCTCAGTGTAAAGAAACAGCACAAAACCAGCAGAGTGAAACGTGAAGCCATGATCCCAATAAGTGTTAGACTGAAGGCACAGTACTGACATTAGTGTATTTTCTTGTCAGAGCATCATGACAGATAGTTTTATGCAAATTCACCCATAAGTCCATATGCCCTCCCTCGCCTGTCTGACCAAACCTGACAGTTTAGGAAGAGCAAATCGCAAATAAAAACAAATACATGTGTAGTATGACCTGATATGAATCTTTTCGTACAATCTTTTTAGAATTTTTTTTGATGATGTTAAAAAGACTCTAATGATTTTCACACAGTTAAGATATTGCATTTAATTGTCACGCTCCTAGATGAAACCATAGAGACACTATGTTATTACTCTATGTTAGCGTGTATGCTGCATCAGCGGTGTTCATCTTTCATGACATTTTCATTACATTTGTTTGTGGTTTGGAATTTGTCTTTTTTTCTTTGTGGGTTTTTCCTTTTTTTTTTGGTGTATCAGTCTTTCATGAGATGAGCACACACAGTAAACTCCTATGTGTCAACTTACTGAGATGTTATCACAGCAACACCTTGCATGTCCAATGTTATGGTTTTGCAAGTTGGTTGCTTTTGGTCATTTACGTGAAAATATATAGTGACAAACCCAAGAGGCCACAAAAACTACTCACATGTTTAAAGTTGTGGTGATGTTGAACATTATATTATGATCTGTTTTTGTTCATTTTTTTTTTTTAAATTTACCTCACTGTTGGCTTTGCATGTGTATTTGCATGTAATGTTGCACAAAGCAGGTTCATGCAAAAGATATTTGAATAAACCTACAGCAGACATATAAGTAAGCTCTTTTAAATGTTCATTAAAAAATATCCTGTACAAACTTTGAAGGTTTTGTTCATAATTCAGTTGCCTTTAAAAAATATTACAGGTTCAAATTATCTGTATTTTAAAAATATTTGGTAACATATTTAAAAAAAAAAACATATGGCTATTCCTGTTTTAACGTGCATGTATCCCATAAAAGATCTGTAACTTCTATGAACTACAGTCTGAAATGGTGCAAATGTGTAAAGAGACATCTTGCAAGCCTGAGTAAAAGTTTTACACACCACAGACATATTTTCAGTTGATAATTGGCTGACTGGTATTTGTACCAACAAACAGCATAAAAACTGCCCGTGTACTTGATTTGCATCCTTGAGTTTCTACAGAAAGGAGGTGTGGATTCACATGAAGCCAAAGTGAACTGACAGGCTAAGTGTTGTTTTCTTTAGAGTGCATGTTATTTGGTAAAACTGGAATCAATATTAAGACACTGAGCTAAAAACAAGCCCAACTAGGTAATTATATTATTAACTAATCAACATTAATAAATAAATAAATAAATAAACTTGGCTTGCTTCAAGTTTATTTTCTTTCCTGGAGTTATTAACACAAGGCCTTGAATTGTTCTCAAATGTGTTCATGGACCACAAACAGTTCAGGTTAGGCTAAAGTAAGCCAGACCTGTTAAACCCTTCCATAATAATCGGCTTTAAGAAAGCATTTCCTGTCCTTTCTCTTTCTTGTAGTGTAAACGAGTAGAAGTACAGTACTATGAAAAAGCCATCCCTCTTTTCATTATGTTGAAATAGGTGCAGTGACTTATTAAAAATTTGCAAACATAAACAGAAATACAGGATATAAGGCAAAAGCACAGTTTGTATTCTTCATAGAGGATGAGTTATTCAAAGCTCTTCTTTGAATATTGGCATTGCATTTTTTCCATCCTCTGTAAAGATACCACACTCCTTCAATAATGTTGAGGTCCAGGATATTGGGAGGTCAATCCATAACTGATATTGTGCATTTTCCATCCAGTGTTTGGGATCATTGTCATGCTGAAAAGTGAAACTGTTGGCAATGGAACGAGGGGGCTAAAAATCTGATTGTGCTTTGTTGTGTTTATAATTCCATCTATTTTGACAAGCTCTTGTACCTCTCCGGACAATCTCTGATGACGATTTGAAATAAAATTTTATAGTTCAGCCTTTTCTCCCTGTTTTCCACCCTTAAAAATGCTTTTCTGATGCAGATGCTCCTCTTTAATCCTGTGGAAGGTTTTTGTAATTTTTTTTCTTTTTCCTAATGAACAGACACTGTTCATCTACTATAGAAACTTTTTTTTCTTGCCACGTATTAACAGAAGTAGCCAAGGACCTGAAGATACAATTTAAAATTGGCTCTTTTCTAGCTTATCTTTGACTTGTGGACACAAAACTGGTTAAAAAAAAGATCCCTCTGAAAATGGTCAGGTTCAAGGACCGGACTGAAAACGAGTGAGGCAGCAAATTTCCAAAGAAAAATTTTGAAAGGCCTTCAGAAAACCTGGAGAACTATTGTTTAAGACCATTTAAAACATTATGAGAAACTCTGGCTCCCTGGAAGCAAAATATAAAGCAGTGAGTTGTGCTTGAGACTTTTGGACAGCTCTGTATTTTGTGAAATGATTACTTTTAATGAACCATCTATTTAAGTTTACTGGCTGATAATGAAAAGTCTGTTTTAATATTTCTGCAGTATTCCACAATCAACAAATCTGCTGTTGTTCTGGGTGCTTTTATATTGCACACATCAAAGCCCAAAACACTCAAAAAATGAATGAGGGGGATTGTTCAGTGTATATTAATTATTTATTTTCATTTTACTTAAAATATATGTTTTTGTTAAGTTAACATATGTTTTTCTAATCAAGTCTACGTAATTGTGTCTATTATTCAACGTACATAATACTAATGTGTTACTTGATGGCATAACATTTAAGTTAAGTCAATTAGGATCGATATACTTTGTATATCCACAAGGTGGCAGTAATGCAAAAACAGTTGTAATAAAACCGCGAAGAACAACAAGGTTTCACGGCTTGTGCCTGCTCATGCGCAAGACTTCAAATTTAACTTGGAAACGTTGTTTTGGCGCCAAGCTGCTGTTTCTTTGAGAGGTAAGACCACTTTTTTCTTTGACTATGTTGTGTAGTATCTACATGTCGAGCATGGTTATATTTTGCGTTTGTCTTACAAGACATGTTATATCGTTTGCGTGCGCTTGTTCTACATTAGTTTTACTGGGTCCTGGACATGCTTATTTTGTGGACTGTGTAAGAAACATTTTTTATTGTTTTTTGTTTTATTAAGGGATTAGCTACAGGGGTTCATGGGGTTATTTTTTCAAGGGGTTATTTTTTCATTTGCTTTCTTGGGATTCCTTTACTGTAATCCGAGAGTCATAAATATCGAATAGGATAGCAAGGATAGCATAAAGTGACATTTAAAATCCAAAAAGCCAAGGGCGAAAGCCACTGTGACACCATTGTTATGCTCTATCAGTAATCTGTATTATGTAAAAATGGTCTGTAAATACAGCATGTTTCCTAGCGGAGTTATACATATCAACATAGTTATAAATTACAGTTTGTCAAATCACACACTTAATTTTTTAAATAAAATTATTCACGACATATGAGTGAACAGACAATGGAGGTCGACAGACCTGGTGATAATTGCTTCTATAGAAAATTAGCACATGGCAGTGTCAATCTCTTGCTTTTCTTCTGAGTAGTATTTTATTTAGTTGTAATTCAATCAATAATTTGCTTCTTGAAATTAAGTAATGAATTTCTTGTTTTACTTTATAAATTTCAGATCCGGGCCTTTACCTGCTCCCTCCTATACTGATGTGGTGTATGTGGTACTGCTGAGCTTGTATGTGGTATGTGAACTGTTATACTTTTAAAAACAAAACTGTTTTATAAGTTAAGTTTTCTTTAGTGACCCATCCCATGCCCGTGTTATTTCTTCTCCAGATCTGAACCATTGTAAAGGTTGCAGTTCAAGGGCCTGAGGTATGAAATTCTTTTCAGATCAGCTGTGATCAATATTTTTGGAACTTGATAAATAACAATAAAAGCTGTAATGGCTCCATTAGCATTTTGTGTAAATGTTTGTGTTAAAATTATAGCTTTAATGAGGTCTTTCTACATTAGTTTTAGTTATAAAGTATGTATATGTGTACATATAGTATGTATATTTACAGTACAGTATGTTGTGTTTGTTGACATGTTTTCAGGTGGAAGCAGAATTTGTGAGGATTACTACTGCTCCACTTGTTCCAAGGATTTTTACACAACTTGACCAATACACTGACCAGCTCATAAAAGTCTTCAAGAAAAAAGGAGGCGCTGCAGTGAAGAAAATTAGACAAATTTTGGCCCCAGCCACAAAGGTGCGTTATTCAGCAAATTCAGTTATACAGCAAAATATTATGGCTAATAAGATCACTTTCAAATTTAAACAGCTAGTGTATGGTAGCTGCACATTGCACTTACATTTATATTAAGCAAGACAGAGTTTGGTACTCAAAACTTTGGAAAATTAAAATTACCTAAACATATGTAAAATCTGATCCCTCAATTTCGGGTTAAACCATAAGTGAATGGTTTTTATGTTAAAGATCAGTTTTTGAATGCAAAAAAGATGATGTATTAGTTTGTCTTTACCTCCATTATAGACATATATAATGTGGTGGAAACCCTGCCCAACAGGTTAACTATTCATGTCCATGTGATGATTAGTTGGTCTTGTGTACATGTCTATCTGTGCAGTGGATATGTCATTCATTTTGCGTATAATGTGAGTTTGTGTCATCCTAAAGTATTTCTGTTTTCTCTTCCTGTATCTCTGCCACTCTCTACAGAAGGAAACTATTGAAAAGGGGAGGGAGTGTGTCCTCAGGGCACTATCTTTTTACCCGAATGAAGACCCAAGCATCCTCTTCAAAGAATAATTGGTTGGTAATTTTAGTTTAGTTTTTTATCTGTATTAAACCAAATTTTGAATAACTAATGTTGTTGCATGTTGTAATGTTGTTGTTGTTGTTGTAATTTGCATGGAACCTGTTTAAATGTTTTGGGAAATCTTCTTGTATACCCAAACTATTTATATTTATTGTTGAATCTGTAGTCTAAAATAGTGGCTCACTGGGGTGCATGTTCCTAATATTGTGTTTACTTCATTAAACTGGACGCCATTTTTCTATGTTTTTGTGTCTAAGCTACAGCTACAGCTGTTCAGAGGGAGCTGGAACAAATTACCCTTGCTATCTTCACCATCGAAAGAGTTGATGCCAGCACTCCTCCAGCCGATGTGGGTATAACCATCTCGGGTGTTCTGCATGACCTGGAAGACCTGGCCTCTGCATGTGCACTCTTAATGGGTGGGATATATGCACTGAATCTCAGTTAACCTCAAGACTGAAAGCTTTGTTTGAAGTACTTCAGAAGCTCTTCCTTCATCCTTCATCTGTATGTCAGCAGACTCTTGACCAAGGTACAGATGCTCAAGAATAAACTGAATGAATAAGCCAACCCTTAATTTGGATGATGAATGTTCTGTCAGATGGACAGAAGTTTTTCGGAGGCTGAATGGGAATAAAATGGTAATTTGTTGAAAATGACAGATAAAGGGAAAATTACATTTAACAGAAATTTAGAAAATTTTGAAAAGTTTGTAAACTACTACAATTTGAGAGATTTTACTCTTGGGGGGGGGGATTTAATTGAGATTCAAAGGATTTAATTGAGAGATGATACTGCACCAGAAATGTTGAAGGGTGGTGTGTATATTAGCGTTCAAGGCATATTGTTATGAGGTGGAAATATGTTCATATTCAGTTTGTGCTACATTATGTGCATTGTAAAGGTAATTGCAATACATACTAAGAATAAGGGTAAGTTAGGAATACAGGATGAATGTATATTTTGCGGACTTTTAAAGACGAACAATTGTTTCCATGTTAAAATGTTTACAACTCAAGCTTTTTGCCCAAACACTGGTAAAAAAAACGTTGACAGTGGCAAGTGTTAAATGGTTACTGCTGTGCTGTTGCAAAAAAAACTGAACACTGACAAGCTGTTTTATTGTTAGACCATAATGTTGGCATGTTTTATTAAAGTTTTATTTGGGATGGTGATATAATTTTCTTTGATTGCTAATATCAGTGGACTATTTATTATTATTATTATTATTATTATTATTATTATTATTATTATTATTATTATTATTACATTAATTTTTTTAATTGTGGCTGTTGAGGTGGACACTTCACTTTGCATTGTTAAAGAAAAGCACTTCATTGGCGTTGTGTTACTGGACTGACCCTAAGCAATCATTGCAAATAGCAACTTTGCTATCCATTTTAGACACTAAAAGAAAAAACACTCCACAGACCTTACTAGCATCACATGTGCATAACTCAAGTGTCATCTTATCAACATGTTATGTGGTCTTCAATGTTTTTTTTCTTCTATTTCTGGCAGATACAGACATTTAATTTAAAGTCGTGATGTTGCATCTGTCTACATACTGTTAGTTACTAACCCTAATGAGCTGTCGTGTTTTGTTTCGGACCGGTTTTACACAAATGCTCACTGAATGTGTTGGCAATAAAAGAAATTTAAAAAAATAAGTTGGATGTACTTAATTCATTTGTGTGGAACCTGTTGACAAAATAGATTTATGTAAAACTAATTAGTAAAGCACAAGGTGGCTGAAAATATAATATTTGAATTAATCTAACTTAAATTTAACATTTTACTGCCACAAATAAGAAATGTGTTGAAGTAACTAATCTAAACCATCTAACCTGTAAATATATCATCTATGTTCATACAACATAACTTGATTTAGGTAGTCTTAAATATCTCTTGTTAATCTTAAGTAGTTTTTTAAAATTAGATGAACTAAAGATTTTTGCTTTAAACTAACACAATGCAATTTCGTGGAACCTGTTGACAAAATAATTTTAATTAAAGTCAACGTTCCATTTTTTTGAGTGAACCTTCACATATAGTTAGTTTGAATTCTATCTGATTTGAGCAATTTGTTTTGAAAATCTTAATAGAAATTTTGAGTTTCTCTTCTATTTTTACACCTTGTGAAGTGATCATTGTGTCAGATTTAACCCTGTGGTTGTCTGATTCAGGCCTGTAGACTGTGTGTTTGCTGTTAGCCTTTTTTTTTCTCTTCTATATACCAAACAAATATTTACTCATGTAATCATTTGCCCTTTCAAATATCTTAAAATAACCAATTGTTCAATTGCTGTTTGTTATGGGTTTGGTCACAAAAGTCCTGAAGTATTTTTAACAGGAAAATATTCCAACATCCTTTTTATCTTATTTTAATGTTAATCCCCTCGTGTATTCTCAACTATCTTTTTTACATTGCTGTAAAGTCTGTACTATAAACAAGGAAGCATTTGAGAATGTGAGAGAAGGCAAAAATGAAAGGGAAACAGATTTGTAGTATAATACTATAAGGAAGAGTTTAGTTTTTTTCTCTTTGATGTCTGCATATTCACTTTATGAAAAAATCCTCAAGAGAAGCAGTGGAGGAAGTGGTTTCCAATTTGCCCTACTACTAAAACCATTTTTCAAAATCACATTCCCATTTGATTAGTCACTAAACAGCGCAGAAAGCCACATAGAGACACTGCAATAATATTTCAAATTGAATAAGGTGAAATTTGGTTTTTGGCCACTTATAGAAAACTGTAGTAATTTTGCTCTGCAGGATAACACATTAAGCATTTCTTCAGCATTACAAACTGAAACATTTACAGCCCACTGCTTAGGTTCTTGCATTATATGCAGATCAAACGTCACCATTTTTTGTTGTGTACACTTATCTTTTGACCTGAACAGGCCTGATTTAAAGACGTTTCAGTTACAGGAAGTCATTGTTCAAGAACATAAAGGAGGAGTTTTGC
Source organism: Perissodus microlepis (assembly GCF_051167445.1). Classification (NCBI taxonomy): domain Eukaryota; kingdom Metazoa; phylum Chordata; class Actinopteri; order Cichliformes; family Cichlidae; genus Perissodus; species Perissodus microlepis. The sequence continues at coordinate 21,212,079 of NC_140465.1, read as the reverse complement.
TGCCTATCTTGTTTGTCATCTTGACGTAAGAAGAGCAATGATGAAATGTTTTCTTTAGTGCAGCCTGTCTGCGCCTGTCTGCGCCTGTCTGCTAACCTTCACTCTTTTAACACAAGCTGGCATTCAAACTTTTATCCTTCCTGCAAATCGTCAGGATCACTTTATTTGCAGAAACATTTAAAGATGCTTACATGTCTCTGACTGGATCTTGTGTGAGGGCGGGTTCAGTGTTTCTGCAAGAAGCGCATGCAGATTAACATCTTGTTTATGTTTGAGCAGCTTTCTTCCTCAAGCATAAATTCGTTGTGTTTTGTAGCTAAGGAAAACCTTTACTGTTGATGTGGGCCAACATCACACGTATGCAAACTGTTCCCTGTTTTATGTCAAGCACAGTACTAAGTGAGTGGGGAAGAGGAAAAAGAATACATAAAAAGTCTAACAGCAACAAGGCTTCAGAAGCAGTGCCTCAATCTCATGACTTTCAGTTGTTTTTACTTGCTAATGGTTCTTCTGTGTTTATAAGAAACAATGTTCTTGTGACAAAGTAGGAACAAACTTTCTCTGTGGCCAGATGCCACTAGAGGTCCGCACTGTCTCTCTAAAGATCTGCGTGATGCTAAACACTCTATACAAATATATATATATGTAAATATAAAAACTATAAAGTGTGTCTTCTTGTATGCATCTTGTTTTGTGTATGCTACACCTGAATTTACATAGCTCAGCCACTAGATGTCAGATGTGTGTATTCTACTGGCTTTACCACACACACTCACAAAGTCTGCCTTGTCAGGTGGACAGAGATCTGACACTGTCTAATAAACAGAGGACAGTTATGCATTAAAAGAAAAAAGAAAAGTCTAAGTTGATCAAATTCAGATTAAGATGCATCGCTTTGTTGGCCATGAAGTCTAGAAGGTGTCAGCAGCTGTGTGGGCAGCAGGTACACTGTGTAGCAAGCTGCTGTTTGAACAACTGATAACAGATGGGAGTCAACCTGTTTAAATGTTGAATCTAAGCAGAAAAATGTTTTGTCCTGGAAGTCTGATGCTACATTTCCTGTTTGTCTGTACATTTCCACGGGTGCACTACAAAGAAGGGAACACTCTTGCACAACACTTCTGAGAAACAATCTATAAGGTGTTCTTTGCATCAGGGGAACACCATGTACATGCTGATGTGAAGAAATAGATACTTCTGAACACATTTTCTGCCCTTGTGCCAGCATTAATGCACTGTGGCTGGCAGTGATAATATGCCAATAGTGCCATTGTGTCTGTCCCAAGTGACTGTGACTGTTGCAAAACACTGTCTGAGCTGCACTCCCTCTCTTAGTGAAAGTCAGGAAAATGACTTGCTCTCCCTCGCTTCCTTTGTCCCTCCTTCCCTCGCTGTTCCCCCTCCTCTTTGCCTGCAGAGTGGCCGGATCAGCCTCACTCTCTAATCTTCATTGCTGGCTTGAGAAACACTGGGCCCGTTGTTGACATGTTGGCCTCATACCCCACAGGGGCTGACAAATTATTAGCCAGCCTCTCTGTGCAGAGTGAGGACAACCAGCTAGCCAGGGAGTCTGTGCAGCCGGGCAGCAGAATACTAAACTGTACCAGTGGACATGAGAGCTGTCCTGATCACTGATAGTAGAAGAAACCTGGGGCAACGATGAGCCACCGCCTGTTGTATGACTGCAGGGGCAATTGGTCAGGACTGAACCATATGTGATGTCGCAATCCAAACACGCACATGCAGTGCTTTTACCTCACCTTGAAGAGTTAAATAAAGGATTCATCCTCCCCCATGTCAGCAGTAAAACTTGTTCTTCTTCGTGTCTTTAGGCTGTGTGTAAGCGTCTGCGTGCGTGTGCACCTTGTTGTGTTGCAACCTCTATTTGTACATAGATCCACATGTGCAGTGATACAGTATATAAACAAAGAAACATATTCGTGTGTATTGTTTTATTACATTTACAACCAGTTGACGGCAAGATTTGCCTAGTTAAGTATTATGCAAATACTTAATACTTAAAAAGCTACCACACTGTTCTGTGGAGGTTTATCATCTAGGTACAGCCTACAGGAGTAGCTTGATAAAAATCAAGAAAAACTACACACAGTTTAACTCAGTTCTTAGAATTGGGTTAGCCCTGTCCAAATTCAGAGTGCAAACAGCGGAACAACAGTGTTTGCACTCTAAACTTACTTACCTTCAGGTCAAGGCAAAAAGGTCTTTTCATGCTTGGTGCGGAAAACTATTTCCAATAAGGCACAACAGCGTTTGGGTGCATTTCTGGATCATGACTGATTTACGACAGCCTGTGGGGCTGAAGCAGTTTATGAGTTTGTTGAATTATAAGAGTACACAGAAAAAGTGTTACATCACATGTTAGGAGCTTGTAGTGAGTTATGAAATGAAAAAAGGCATTGCCAAACAGCTGATTTGAATATCCCCCACACAAAAAATGCGTTTCTATTTTATGTGTTGGGAATACTATCTGTTTGTCCACATGTACGATGTTGTCACAGCTGTGCAAACTCTGGTGACATTATGGACCAAAGCAATGAAGAACAGTACAGCTTGTCTGACCTGTGCTGTACAAACAATTCCAGATCTGCACACAGCTACAGCTGGCCATGTGGGCATATTGCACATTTTTACTCTGTGGGCTGTGTTTGGTTGAGAAATATCTTTCTTTTTTCTTCTTCACACATCACACTCTGTTGTACATCATAATGTTTCACTTTACGAATTTCAAATAAACATTCAAAATCAGAAGGCACTTCTTTATCTGATTTGATGTGTGTCATGTTTCACTGTGTGTGCCTAAGTTTATGCGTGTGTGTGTGTCACTGTCACTGTGTGTTTGTGTCTCTGTGGTGTCACGTTACACCCCAAAGCTAACTGATAGGTCTAATCTGTCATCCTACAGTCTGTGACTCATTTGACGAATTATCTGTAATCTTTCTGTTCCCCTCCTGTGGTTTTAACCTGCTGGAACTGGTGATATGAGCTATTTCCTCCAGTAAAATAAAAGCAGAAGGACATTCAAAGAGCAAAGGAACATCAAGGCCCTACGTTGCAATGTCAAGGAAAGTGGTCTAGATCTGTCCCAGAATGTAATAGCTTTTTTTTACTGCCCATATCCCATAGCTCCAATAAAATTTGCTTTGCTAGTTTTTATATCATGCTGACAAACGGGCAGCCTGCCTCATGTCACTCTCAGGACAGCTGTTCAATACTGAAAATGGTTTGTGGTGGAATGGTTTTTGGAGTGGGGATAAAAGTGTCCAAATATATTAAAGTGATCTTTTTATCAATGCCATGACAATTTGAAAACAATATGAACACATGAAAGGATGAATTACCACATGAATGTAAATACCTCTTCCTTTATAGAGCATTATAGCAAGCTTTCAGCTCTTTGTCAGCTCTTTGTCTAGCTGTCTAGCTGTGTCGTTGTTTTGAAAGGCACATGTATTCCTAGAAAAAACCAGTAACCCCTGTGTTCACTACCTGCTTGACAACAAATCGCAACCAGGATTAGTTCTAGCTGGTGAACATAATGGCACAATTACTTGCTAAAATAGCAGATATGCTGCAGAAATTGGTTGATTCCGAGAATGGGCGTTATATAGATTTTTATATATATATATATATTTATATAGATTTTTGTTCATTGCTGCTCCACAAATTTAAAAAACAAGATAAAAGGTGTAGCCTCCATGACGTAAAACTGATTATTGAGCAAATTAAACTAGAGTACATCTGCGATAATCAAATACAGGTTCTAAACTTTCCTAAGAGGAATAAGTGGCAGGAATCAAGAGACGGTCCATGCAGGAGGCACGGCCACGCACAACAATGACAGTGTTTTCATATGATGGAATCTCATAAAGGTTTAGACTCCCCTTCATTCATTCGAGCCTCATTTCAAGTGAGGTAGCCTGTTTGTGAGCAGCTGGAAAAACATCCGACGAGTAGGCGGCTGTATCTGTACACTAAGAAATTGGGATGAAACACTCGGAAGTTAGAATCAGAGCGTACGCAGGTACTATGGAATTTTACCGGATCAAACTTATGTAAGAGGCTGATCTGACAGAGGATACCAGTCATTCACTGAGTCAGACAGAGAACGAAAAAGAAAGGAGAGCGGTAGCCGAGGCATTAACAGAAGGTAATGGTGTCAGACAGCAGTACTCAAATGCAGAAGGCAAATGGTGTTTATGGGAAGATAAATGAGGGGGAATGAAAGCTCGGGATGTCTGGTGCCTGAGGCTCTGTCTTGACTGCATGAGTCCTGTTGCTCTTAAGTCCTCTAATTCAGTTCTCTCCCTGTCATTGTTGAACCTTTTCACTCTGCATTTCCATCCGACGTGTGAGTCACGCACCAAGGTTGTCAGTCATCAGATGATTTGATGTGGCTTTATTAAAAAGAGGTGCGTCTGTCCCTCTGACTCAATAATTGCTTCCTTCTGAAGACAGACAGAGATCAGCATCTGCTGCGAGGAAGGCAGAGGAGGAGGCGGAAGGGGTGAGAAGGGGGGCTGCTTGTTTTAGAAACATACCAGCTGCCACAGTCTGACCCTCTGGGTGTCTGTCTTCCTCAGCACAGGTTAGGGGCTGCCTTATGCAGCCACACCACATGCCCACTCATGTCCAGGGACTCCTGCTCTGTCTCCACTCATGCTTCTCAACACACTGAGGCATGATGACATGAGTCATTGAGCTTGTGCTTTTTATTGTAGTTTGCTGCTAAAAACCCTTCAGTTTTCATTCTTAAAACAGTAAAATAAAGTGATAATGCTATACACCTGAAGGAATTAGAGTGGGAAAATGTATGTTCTTCCACTGATTTCAGTGGTTTTCTGAGAATACCGCAAAATAAATGAAATTAGATAAATTCAAAAAAACGATATCTGAGTTTTGTCATTTCTTTACTGGACATGAAAGAACAGCATCTGTATTTGAACTGAAACGTGGGCTGCGAGTTAGGTGCTGACTAGTAGGTAGTGTTAACCTGGGAAAGTGTTTAGCAAGAGCAACCTCCACCATCACTCCAAATTTTTCCAGCCATCACTGATGAGCATGAAGGCTTTAATTCAGTAGTTTCAGCTGCTCATTAAGGCAGCCTGACATTGTATCAATATTTATATTCCTTTTAGTGCAGACAGCCCAAGGGAGGGCATGTGTATGAGAGGAAAGAATGAGAAAGAACAGATTAAGAAGAATAAGAATCTAGAAATGGGTCAGATTGGGGATAAAGTTCAGGTGGTAGATTTACTCTGTCAGAGAGATCAGTCTATTATGAGGGCCAGTTGTATTACTTTGACCACTAAGCTGAGTTTTTTCCACACTCTGGGACCAGGCTGCAAATAGCACCCTGACATGAAGTCACATTTATGTTGGCAAATCTCAGGAAATTGGATAGCAAACAGAACTCATTCAGTGGAAACAGAGTTTGGATTCAGAATAGGTGTGTCCACCTTTAAGCACTGCTGTAACAATATTAATTACTGTCACTTTATTGGATCTGTTCCCTTTTATTAAGTCTGTCTAAAAATAATACTCGCCTTCTTCTTTAAAATATACACAATGAAAAAATAATGCCACTGTAATTGTTCCTGCTCACTGGCCATGCAAAGGGATGTCTTCACTAGAAGTGACATTGGAGTTTTAAATGTAATGTCCCTCATTGAAAGAGACAGGGTACCATAGCTCAGGTCTTGTTTTGTGCAAAAATGCATTCTGCTGTTTTGCTAAAGCTAAAATCAGCTCCCGGATGTCGGAGTTAGTCTAAATAAGTTGATATCTTAAAAGATGTAGAGTCATTTGAGTCTGAAATTGTGTTACCAAAAAAAACAAACAAAAAAAACCCACTCTGTAAGATACCCATGAGGATCCTTTGTGCTGCACAGAATGAGGACAATGGAGCTTTTAAAGTGGCATTAATAAGGAGGGAGGTTTTGTTATTCCTGTTAGAGTAGAAATAATGACAATAAGTTTCTTTCTTTTGTTTTGTTTTGTTTTTTTTAACCCTATCAAGTCCCAGTGCTCTCTCCATTGAATGAGTGTGAATACAAGGTTGTCTCTGATTTAACTTTCAGTTTCTGTTGCTCATCCTTTTCAAAGTTTTTTGGCTTCTCTGACAAGTCGACTCCTTTTCTTTCCCAGGTAGAGTTTACATAGTTACCCTGGCTTGTTTTTGTCTATTTCTGCTATGGCAGAAAGCTCTAGATACTGGGTAAACTGGTGCACAGAAGTACATAATGAAAGTAAAGTTATACAGGCAACCAATCCAGACGCAACTGGTGTTGCTATTTCTGAGCCACTACATTATTAACATTTCATATTGATATTTAAAGGAAAAATCTTGTTCTGTTAAGATGAGAGGAAGGCATTTTATGTTTGTGCTGTTTAAGACTGAACTGTAAGACTGAACCTTCTTCTTAAAGCTACCCTTGCCTTGCCCTCCTCTCTCAAATACAAACTTGGCATATTGTTAAATAATCGGTATCACTTCATCTGTGTCGTGGGAGTAAAATTGGAAACACGTATGGTGAGGTCTTGGAAACTCCTCTTAGAAATGACAAACTAGTTTGTGTTTGAAGGACCTCTTTGCTACAGGTTACAGCCCAGGCCGCTGCACAAAATTCTTGCACGACAAACTACAAACCAAAAAAAGTACGACGGTTTGCAAACCGTGAGAAAGAGTGCTGCCGTGCTATGCTCAGTGAACAACACTACTGATGCAAATCTGTTTCAAAATCATGGTTTAAAAAAAACACACACGCCTGACATGTGTTACTTACTCTGTGTAGCCTGTATTTTATTTGGATAGATGACTTAGTTTGTGCTCTTAAGACACGGCTTTTGCGTCACTCCGGTGAACTTACAGGAAAATCCACATTGCATTACTCCAGGCAAGTGACAATACCAGTCATCACCATTATCATGCACTGGCAATAGCTGTCTAAATGAGAAACTAGCACTGTGATACAGAGATGGGCTCCGGGTTGTACTGAAGCCCCTGGACTCTGTTTAAACTCTCCCAGCCTAAAGTAGATATAATGTACTGTAGGTCTTCAGAGAGACCTTTATGTCTTCTGTTTATCTTATCTGAAGACCTGATTTAACCTCTCCGACTCTCTAATTGGATTCAACTTTAATCTGTGGCTGTTATCCACAACCACAGTAAGTGCAAACCCCCACGAGAGAGATCACTCACATCCCTAGCCTGGTCTAAATCTGTCAGCGTGTAAACACAGACGCTCCAGCTGCAGACCCTCCGACTGTCTCCAGTGTGATGAATGATAACCTGTGCGCTGTGGCTCCTCCTGACTGACAGTAGGCTTGCGTGTGAAGATGTATACAGAAAAAAAGAAAAAAAGTGGCATTAGAGGCCTTCCTTAAATTGCAAAACACCTGCATCTGACTCACAGAGTTAATCACACACCTTTACAGCACTGTTCCCCATCGAGACAAGAGAAAGAGAAATCAGTATGAAGGATATTAAGTGATTGTTTTTGCTCATTGAAGATTGATTTAAAGACATATATGAGAGGCGTTTTAATGAATCTCTGTACACAAAGTTTATTAACACCCAACTTTTTAACTTTTACTGACTTGTGCTGACAGCATTTTCATCTCACATTTTTATAATATATTGGCCAGGTTCGATGAGCTAACATCAGTGCTTGGCAGACATGAAAAATTGTCTTGTGACTGAACAAATCCCCACAGCTGAGCTCTAAAATCCTGTGAAAAGCCTTCCCGGAAGAGTGAAGACTGCTACAGCTGCGCATTAATTGGCCAGGACTCTGAAACAAAATGTCATGCACATATATGTTGGCATGTATAAGAATCCCATACAGTATATTATGGTGATGTTAGTACTTTTTTTGTCATCATAAGCTTTACTTAACAAAAAAAAAAAACTCCTGATGGACAAAACTGTATTTACTGCCAAGCTGTCATGATAAAGCAGGCTGACAGCTTGAGCATGTGAGCAGATGACTCAGGTCAGCCCAGGATTCATACAGCTATTAGCAGCAAGACAGAGCCTGCTGTACTTTCAATGCGCACAGAGAGATGCACAGTCCTGGGTGGCTGCCAGAGGTGATCAGCGGGCCTCTCCTGCCTACCACTGCATGATCGGTGTTGGTCAGGGTGTGAGGGTGCAGGGGCACAACAGTGTGAGCCACCCAGCTATTTACCATCAGATAGCTTTCTTGGTAACTGGATAAAGCAGAGAGAAACAGAGAGAAAAGACAGAAAAAGGGACCGGTTATGCAGTATGAAAGGCAAGGGATGGGCTGCTTTCTGTAACTAAAAGCTTTGAAACTTCATATCTTTCCATTAAGATAGTAATAATAACATGGACATGCAATCTTAGAGAATGATGTGCAAGATGGACTTTCATATATGGTTTGGATTTGTGTAAAGGTAAGTTATTTTGCCAGGCTGTAGAGAACAGTACACCTGTATAGTGTGCAGTATGCGTGTTGGGGCAAAGGAAAAACAGAATATTAAGGTGAATCGTGTGTGTGTGTGTGTGTGTGTGTGTGTGTGTGTGTGTGTGTGTGTGTGTGTGTGTGTGTGTGTGTGTGTGTGTGTGCGCGCGGAGGGTAAAGTGGATGGTTGACTCCACTGGAATGTGGCGCTGACTCAGTCCGTCTGTCAGCCACGGCCACGTTTGCTCTGTGGACTTATTCACACTCTGCGACCCTTTCAGGGGGACAGCATGTTGCCTCATGTTGGATTTCCGGCAGGACTCTTGGAATTTCAGGGAAGTTCTGGAAAATGGGAATTGTTTTTGTTAAGATTTTCCCATCCTTTTATGAATACAACATATCTATTGTTTTTATTTATGGGAGAAATACTTAAAGATCGGTGCTATGCGTCTTTTACTGTTGGTTGGACAGTTTGCATCCGGGGAAATAGTTTTAAACGCTGCGTGTAAGATATAAGAGTGATTAAAATAGCTGCATTGAAATCCAGCTGCTTCACACAAACATCATCTCCAAAGTGATGATGGAAACACTGTCACTAGGATGTCCTTGCCTTTATAAATAGAACAGAGCTTCACTTTTTAACCAGTTGTTTGGTTTGGTTTTTACTTGATTAGCACACCACTGGCAATCCCGAGCTTCCAGAAAGCAAGGCTGCTTTTATTTTAAAACCTACTCTAAAGATTTCACTAATGTTCCTGTGATGATGTAAAGACTAGACAGTTTTTTCTTCCAGCGGGACAATGAACGAACACTGTGCTAGTTTTGTACATGAGTAATGAAACATTAACAACAAGGTAAAATTTATTATTGCACAGACACAGAGTTTAAGACTTTAATAACTAGCTGACATAAGTCTAATGTTTTTTCTATACAATACATATGAGTTGTTAAAAGGACAAAGTATGACTATGAATAAGCATGAAGTTTAAAATGGTGACATTAACATGTTCCTAATATAAATTGCTATATGTTTCACACTTAGCTATCACTAACATGCATAATAGTTATGTAGCAATGCTAAATGGTAAATTTTTAAAATGACATTTTCATTATAAATTAGCATGCATAATTGAAATAAATTTGAATTTTGTGGCAAAAATGAGTAAGTTGGGTTTCAACACTCATGTTTCACTCAATTTACCTGCATCAGTCGTACTTGAACATGTAAAATGGTAAACGTTTAAATGGAAAATCACACCTTCAAAGTGGAATTGATGTCACTGATGAATAACTTGCACAGCTCATGTAATCAGAGGGAAATGAGAAAATGTTTTGTGTTACAGGCCCACAGATCCCTGGTCTCACTCTCTCCAGGAAGGCAAAGATCTGATACCAGTGTCTTCATCTGTGGGCTGATCAGACTGATCCAGCCTACTCTACATGCTGGTCAGGGAATACGATAAAACCAGCACAGGGTCTTATCTTCTTCTCCTCAACTAATCTATTCAAAGAAACAGCCTGGAGGAAATACTCCTTTCTTATGCAATGTGCTTATCAAGTGTTACCTTTGAAGCTGTTTGGTTAAATTTTCATGTAAGTTTTTGCACTAGCAGTTTCTGGATTATTGAAGCAGTGAAGTGCACTTGCTTAAGTTTTGTGTTGAACTATACTTTGTGAACTATTTTATAAAAGCTATTTTAAGTTTAATGATGTCTTGTCAAATTGATTACTTTTAAAATTCACTTGTTAAAAACATACTTCTGTAGTCTGTTTTTCTCTGCCTCTGGTGGAGTTCAGCTGGATTTGTTTTACCAGCCAAACTGTGTTGAATTTCTCACACTATAGTGCTGAACTGACTGCCTTCACTTCCGCTGGTGTGCTCAAGTGTCAAGTGCACAGAGACTAAATCAACCAGATAGACTTAAAATATGTCCATCTGCAATTGATCCCAAGGGATCAGTGTCCACCCCCAAGCAAACAGCAGTTTCTCATAGCACTCACTTCCACCAGCAGCCAACCAGCACTGTTGATGTGCGGACACAACCACATTAATCACGCTACTGTGTAACTTGTCCTTTTAAAGCTCTGTATATCACATACAGTGAAATACAGAGCTTTACACTCACACACACATCTACACAGCTTGTGTGTGTGTGTGTGTGTGTGTGTGTACCTCTAGCTGTCGCCAGTACAGAACTATGTGGCAACAGTTCTCCTCTAACAGAATGTAGTTTGTGGCATGAAAGACAAACAGCTCACACACACACACACACGCACACACACACACACACACACACACACACACACACACACACACACAATTCAACACTACTTGAACCCTGGGGCAGAATGCCAAAGAGCTGGAGGAATGCGACCTGGTGACCTTGGCTTGCAGACTTCCACATGGAGACCGGACACTGGGATGGTGTGCATTGGAAGAGGTGTTCAGAATAGCTACGGTGTCCAGTAACTAGAGGGAGACCTTGTTTGTAAACCGTGGCCATATGACATACTCACACACAAGGCTTCTTGCATATGCACAGACATGCAGGTGATGGAAACACATGTACACATGTTTTGATGGGTGTTGGGTGATGATGGGTGACATGAAGGGGTTGGGGCAATGGGGGTGGGGGTTGGGGGCATAGGTTGAAATAATTTTGCATAATTTCTCTTATACAACATTGGGTTAACCTTGCAGCCACACATTTTTCTGCTCTCATAAATCCTGACTTTCCTGTTTGACCTTTCACGTTTTTTTTTCCTTTTTAATTTTCTTTCAAATCATACCGAGAGGCCAAGAGCGACTCATTAATACTTCAATCTCCAAAATCGACATTAAAACCAAATGTGAAACATTAAGACACAAAAACACTAATGCACATACTGCACATGCATACTCGGTGCAATCTTTACATATGGTTCTGCACACATCCCTAACACGACATGACGCACTCCACTCTCAGTGCCAAATAGTTGCACAATATGCTGACCTGTTTTTTTTCTTCCTCCAGTGAGTGCATGCAGTGGGGATCCAAGTCATGCATCAAAAGATGGTGAAGATAAAGCGTACCACAGCTGTCAGAAATAAATCTGACACTCTTAATAAACTAAACACTGTGTATTGTCATAGCATCACAGTAAGAGTCAGACCACTGACATATGAAGTGTCAGTTTAAATAATTTCACTCCTCATACATTTTATAGAATTAATGAACTAAATGGAAATAACTTAATCAATTTTTAAAACAATATGCTTTTATAGAGAAAGAGGAAAAAAGGAGAGAAACTGTTCAACTATATGGACAGAAGTGCTTAGTGCTATCCTTTTTTCAAAACTCTACACAGACAGGCCATTTTAAACCCCACCCTCTTTGCTCAACAAGAGGACAGAGATACATGTGACAGATCAGGTCCAACCAGTCACAGATGGCAAACCTTCTTCGTTGTTCCACGATTATCTGGCAAAGTGTTTGAGTTCTCTGCAAGTCATTGTCTTTGATTTCATGATAATGCAACCAACTTTTTTTTCAGTCTAGGAGTTTATTCTCCTTTTAATATGAATCAAATTAGATTCATGTCTCGTTAATAAGACAGTTCCCAGCAAAATTCATCAATCATTGTTTTAGAATCAAACGCGAGCGTCTGTAATTTCTTAATGAACTTCCTTGCAAATGTTTATGTTCATCTTGAAGGAACAATAGCGAGCTTACTGGTGTTTTAAAGGTGAGACTGCATTGTCTGAATAGATCCTATTCCCCACTTTGCACGTACTCATAAAGTACCTGGCTACTCTGACTCAGGAGACAGTCAGCTTTGAAGCTTAGGAGTCTGTCTGCAGACCTGCGTGTAGTTAGTGCCAGTAATATTGAACACACAGGTGCAGATCATACCTGATACAGACGGCCTGGTGCCAGTGGGTTGTAAAGCAATTATACGGCAGTAACATCCCTCCACCTATCAAACAGCTAACAAAGTAAAAAAAAAAAAAAACTAACAGTGCAGAAACAAACAGCATTCAACAACCACTCCTTCCCAGTTGGCCTAGGATGATCTGCTTTAGTCAGGCAGACTCGCATGATCCACTTGACACTTGGTAGAGCTACCAATCAAACACTCAGCACTGGCATTGGCCTAATTTTGACCTTAATTATGGGAAAGGTCTTGCTGGAGACAAAGCTTTGTCAACAGCAGTGCTGAAAGTGTATATATGCAGCTGCCAGTAAATCTTAACAAAGATGGCACTGTATACTTAGGCTACCAAGAGTAAACAAGCCCAGCATGATTTATTTCTATAGCAGACTACATATCTGATTAATAGTCCCATAAGTTTACAGAAGCAAAGAGAATGCCCCGTGCCCCGTGCTGCGCTCACAACATCTATTCAGGCCAACTACTGAGAGATGCCACTATCACCAGGGCAACAGGTAAAACAAACAATGTGTGGGTTTTGTATGCGTATGAAATACTAGACTCAAATCAGTGAGCCACACAAAATGGAGTTAGTAGGAACAGAGGAAGGTCTGGGCCCTGCTCAAGCTGTATTTTCAACCACGTCCTGACTTTACGAGACAGTGTGGGTGGTGGGAGTTTAAAAGCTGTCTGACTTTTGTAAAAATCCGTGTTTACCGCAATGGGAAGCTCTGTAAACACATGGGTTTGCCACAACATTATTCCAACAAGCCAGCACGCTTAGATCCATGGCTCACTGAGGTCTTTCCACAGGGGAGCTGATTGGACTCTTGGATGAGCTGGCTCTGAACTGTTTAACTTTTCCCAGGCTTTTGGGGCACAGAACAATGACCTGGCATAATATTTTTGGGATAATGTTAGAGTAATCGTCTTAAGTTTTCAGTCTTTTTTAGCCTTTTGCTCAGGTGTTTAAACTGAAATGTCACTCTTGTATAGTTCTTGTTGATTTTATAGTTTCTGGCATCCAACCAACTGTCTGAGTACTAAAGCTTTTATCTGCTCTTATTTCAATATAGTGGTGGTAGCAAACACTAGTTGATCTTCATGCTACTGAGAAACCATGTCAAACAGCCTGCACTCCAGGAAGGTTTTTACACTTTGAGCCTTTCTAAGGCTTCCTTTGCAAAAAAGAAAAATCAAAAAAAAAAAAGAAAAAAAAAGAGCATATCGAATCAGGAAGCACCCTTAAGTCGCAGGAGAGCTGGTAATAACAGGTTTATACGTGCCACTGTTATGTACATAAAGAGTGCAGAGTAAGTACTCTACCTGTCATTATCACTGTCTCTTATCTCCCAGAGGAGGGAGGGTTTTATCAGCTTGGAAATACAAACTGGAAGGAGACAGAGTGTACACTGAAGGGCCAGGGACACTGTGACATGAAAACAGGAACGAGAAGCAAGGAGTGACGGAAAAAACAAACAAATGAAACATCAGGTGTTACATGCAGCATGATTACAACCAAGTCAGTTTTCTGCTTGGAAGAACAATAAATACTCAGAAGGCTGATTGCACCACAGTTTGCTCAAAACTTCTCTCTGAGTTCTTGGTGTTTGAAAGAAAGTGATATCCCTGTCTAGAATAACTTCTCCCTCTGACCCTGTTATGCAACATGAAAATGAGAGATTGCAGGAAAAGAGTATTAACAAGCACACACAATGCAAACAAACTATATAGTAGTTATATAAAACTACAAGACAACCAAAGAACAGCTGTGTGCAAGGAATAATGGTGAAAATCAATGCTGGATGCCCTTCAGGCACTCAGACGGCACTGCATTAAAAACAGACATGATTCTGTCATGTAAATGACTGCATGGGCTCAGAAATGCTCCCAGAAATTACTTTAGGTGAAAACAATTCACTCAGACTCAGACATTGATCCAGCAAAAAAGCTGCATCTCTGGAATGGCACCAGCAATGCCGAAAGGTATTTACAGGTTTTAGAGCAACATAATATGTCAAGTTATTCAGGGAAGGCTTTTCTTTTATCAAGATGATGCTAAATAGCACTGTACTGCATCTACAAAAACATCATTGCTTCTTAGAAGAGTTTGGATGCTCTTCTAAGAAGAGTACCAAAAGGCATATGTCCTTGGAGTAACATGTTATTTATCACTTTTTTAAATGTAAAGTACATTTTAGATGCGAAATGATCAGAAACAGAAGTATTGCAGAGCACATGTTCACTGGAATAATAGTGTGGTCTGTGCAGGGTGAGGTGTTATAATTAAAGACAGTTAGCTGTTCTCTAATCAGCCAGCAGTTACTGTGGCTCCATGGTAAACGGTCTGGGGCGCTCCCGTCTGCTCTCCTGCTCTGGCTCAGGGACAGGGAGGACATCCTGCAGAGGAGATCCAGTATAACGTCCTTGTCCCACAGCCGTGTGCCCAGCAAACCTCGTGAGTCAAGGCTTTGTGGTAAGTGTGGGTGGCTTCTCTCCTGTGACTACTCCCTGACCAGATTTCTCTCATACCCTCTCACACACTCTTCCTCTGTAACTCCGTCTTTCCATGTGAATCATCCGGCAAATTTGATGAAGTTTATCCCCACAAATGCCATTTCACTTCCTGACCACGGTTTGACTGAAGGTGCAACTATCACTAATACTACATCAGTTTGGGAAAAACATGACACAAGCTCTGTTTGCCAACTTGCTGCCCTGTCACATGAGGATTGTGTATTACATCATGTGAACGCAAGCCTGTACAAACAGAAAAAGGCCAGCAGACTGCAAAGAGTAGTGCTCTTGCTCTTGTGCTAGTAAGGTGCTTGGAACAGTTCAGCAGGTCCACCAGACTTAAGTCATTCCTATTAAAAAACCCATTCCCTTTCTGTGTCTGCTGTTGATGTGAGTAACAGTCGACTGGGGACTAGGAAAACACATCTAGTGTCATGTCTGCTTCTTCTCACGCCGAGTGCCAACATCAGCCTGCGCTCTGAGCTCTGCTCTTCATCCCATGATTACTGCATTTGTCCAACTCTTGCTTTCTGCGTTCACTGATGCAAGCCCAAGTGCATGTGAATATACTGTACCTGCATGTGAAAAGTCATAAACACAAAGTCAACATTCATAAATTTTCAAAACGTCCTCTTAGTTGTGTTTCCCAACACAGGAAAAAAGCCGGAGGAAGCAGAGCCGTTCTTGTCTCTTTCGGCCGGGTGCTTCCTGTCCTGATAGAGGCCAAGTAGAGATATCCCTGAAAGGGGCTGTTGGAACAGGGGAGGAAGAGCTGGGTGTTTTGGCCCCTGTTCAATGACTCACAATCTTATCTGGCCTGAGTTTGGTATGCATCCACTAGTCAGAGCTGAGAAAGGTTTTGGAGAATGTGTTTCCCCTCTCTAGTACAAATAGTAAATAATTGGCAGGCTGCTGATAGCGGCACTTCTGCGGACTCTCATATGAAAACACCTTTACATCCTGAATTCTATCCTACTTTCTCACCATACACACTACAGACACTCATTTAAACCAGTGCTTGTTTGACTCTTAATCTGAAAAGACAAGGACTGAAAGATTTAATTGGGATTTGTTTGGTCTTTCCAGCATTCCAGACAGTCTTCAAAGGAGCTACTTTCAGCACTTTAATGAGCATGAACTTAATTAGCGGGTCCTGGTTGGAACTCTTTGCAAGCTCACATCAAAAACAGACAGCAGTCATGAAGGATATGCTTAAAGCACGCTCTCATTGTACAGCAGCAAGTTGCTTTATACAAACAAGAGTCTTCATTTGCCTTAAAGTTCCTGCTTTTTCATAGAAACTATAATAATATGTGGTAGGTGATCACTTGTTGGCAAAGACAAACATTTTTTGTCTTTCAACTTTCAATTCGAATGCAAATCTGAGTAATCATTTAAAGGCAAGCTGCTTCTCCATCTGCCCAGTCTCTTTCTCTCTGCATGTTATTCTCCTGCGTGTTTATGACACCACAGAAGCTCAGTCTTTGGAAAAACACAATCATAAGTTTGTGGCGAGACTAATGTCAACAATAAGCTCCTCTTCCTCCTCATCCTGTCAGCAGATGAGGGTTACTGAAATACACACAAATAAATAATGAGCTGAGGAGAAAATGGTCCCTGGCTGACACTGGTGGCTAGAATAGCTGAGCTTATTCTTGTCAAGGAAACATGACTGGCAATTAGATGGTCAGATACTGTCACCTACAAATGAAGGACAGAGGGACTCTTGTCACTGAAGTCACATGCTCATGGAAAAGTCTCCACATTTTAATCTAAAGCTCTGTGCTCAAGTGTGTACTGAGTTATTCCAGGGTATTAAAGCAGGGGAAGGCTTATTATCAGGCTGCAATTAGTCAAAGAGAGAGATAGCTCCGATCTGCAGGAACCACATAATGGAAACTTTGTACGAGTTTTGGATGTTTTCTCTGTATTTCTCTGTTAAATTGTGTTCATTATGTGCATAAGTATAATTATATATGGTATTAATAAGGGAAAACAAGCTTCAAAAATGACTTCTAAAGAAATACACCAGGGCTTGAATGAGACCTGGATGCAAGCAGATGGTCACATGTGTCTTAAGCACTTTGACCTGGCCAAAGAATCTGTCTTCCTGTGCTGTGACCCTTCTTCAGTGAAGACGATTCAGAGGCGACGCCAAATGATGGAGTAATTACGTCAGGAGCGTCTCAAACACATTTTTAGTGGACGATTTGTGTGTAAAGGACTTCAAATACAGACTGTTGCTCTCAAGGTTTTGTTTGGAGTATAGAAAAAAATATGAAAATGTTTTGGTTAAGCACCAAATAAGAATGTCTGTTTGTCTGTTGCCCAAGTGTAAACTCGGATACGTGCAGACATCTTTCTATACTCAATTTTTTTTGCATGAGTCAATGTGAATTCATGTCCACATCTGTGAGTATAGCAAAGTCTGTTTTTTTACTCTCTTTACAAGGAAGTAACAAGCACAGTGTGCCCCATGAGCTCGGCGCACACCTCCCACACGCCTTCAGGCTCCAGAGGCCCTTGCAATGTTTGGTCTGAGGCGGCTCCTCGGCTGATTTACTTCCTGTCAGGGACCACAGCGGTGTGGGGAGGACAGCGTCTTCAGGGCTAGCCGGAAGGTGGAACGAAGACATAAACTGACATGTTTGTTGAATGTTAAAACACAACAACTGTTAACTGTACATTTCGTCCCCTCTTGAAAGAGAAGCTGTCCGTTTTACTGAATCGGCTAGTGTATGCGGGAAAACTCAAAGGATGATCTAGGTTCGAGATTCAGAGTCAGTCTGGCTTTTATTACACTGCTGTGGCAACCTAAAAAACTCGAGCTTCACTTGTTACATGATTTAAAAATAAGTTGTGCAGTAGGGATAACCTATTATTTTTCTGCAGAGCTGAGAATAATCGGCTGGCTCCGAGATAATTACAGCCCTTATTTAAATAGACTGAATGTTCTTTCCATTCAGAGCTAAAAAAGCAACATGGTATAGAGACTCCACTGAAGCTCTGTTTTTGACTTCTGTTTTGCGTTAGTCTCAGGATCATAGCAGAGAATAACCCATTTTCCATTGTGTTTATTGCTTTAGGAGTAAGTACACAATAGATATGAAATCTAAAGCATGATATAGCATTTGGGGTTTTGTAGCTTGTAAACTTTGAATTCTGTTGCTCATAGACATATCTAATTAATATGAGTGTATGAAAGATGCAATATAAATAAAGTCAACACAGTCGTTTTCTTTTTGTTTCTACAATGCAAGGTTGCAAGAGAACTGTGGCCTGTCCCTTGTATCATAGGGCAAGAGGCATGCTACACTGCGGACAAGTCGCCACTCTATTGCAGAGATAAAGCAGTGAGACGCACAGCTATTCATACATGTAGGCAGTTTAGAAGCACAAGCTAACCTAACTTGCATGTCTTGGACTGCAGAAGAAAGCTGGGGTACCCATGCCATGTGTTCAGAGGCAGAAACATGTCAGACTGCAATTTAATACATATGCTTTTACATTTCAATCAAACTCTGCTCGTTCCCTTAAAGGGTATTTATTTTGTTTTTCCTTCTTTCATGTATATAGTTACTGTATACCATTACAATGGTGCATTTTCATACTAAATATGTTGAAAGTCTGAAATAATGGGGTGTGTGCACAAGCTGTATGATTAGAAGAAAATTGGCTTAAAGGGAGGCGGGGGGAACTGTGAATCATGCAAACCTGCTCTGGTAGCATTCATTAAAAACAAAAACTGGAAAAAAGAATAATAGGCTTCCTTTAATGGAATCGAGTTTTGGTGACTGAAAAGCCACGAAGAGAGTAAAAACTCCTATTTCCAGAGGGGACACATGCTGCAATCTCTTGGTTGATAAACATATATTTTATACATAGGTTATATTCTAAAATTATAAAAAGGAAACATTTCTATACTATGTATGACGAGGAAGGTGTTAAAATGTGTTGGTGAAGCTAGACCTGACCATAATCCCCTCTTTTCCAGTTTAATCCCAAAGTGTGACTTTGCATGAACCCTTAAGAAGGGGAACAATTGAATTTGTGCTTAAAATAAGACAGCAGTTTAGTTATTCATTTGGTTTAGTTTTCACCACATAGCCTCAAGGCTGTTATTGTGCCCTTACTGTTGAGTTTAGCACAAGACCGTACAAGTTTTTTTTCCCTGAAGCACTACATTTGGTGCCTAACATATGCGTCTGCACAGCCAACCTGCTTGTAATGTATGGAAAATGGGACATGGAGCCCAACTTTATTCTCCTGAACCCGATCATTAAGAGGCTTGTGTGAGCAGTGATCCAGAGCTTTACTGTTGTGAGGAATTAATGCGGCTGCTGCCCACAGCAGCTCAGGTAGTCTGGCTGATTTCATCAGGCATCCTAAATCCACGTGTGAATGAAACAAAAGACACTCTCACAAAGCGCATACTCTGCCCTGAATGACTCAGTCCCTGTCATCCAGTTCTGTTATGCAGACATTCATACACAATCAGTGACACACACACACACACACAAATGAAAAAACAGGATTTATTGAGCTCAGTGACTTTAGCCCATGTTTGGACTGCATCCTCCATTGCACATGTGTTTTTCTGTCCTCTTGGTATACCTAGAGAGCAATGCTTTCTTAACCCTGTGGCTATAGATTTATGCCTCATTCATTACATATGCCTGTCTTTTCATGGTAAACCTTCTGATCTCCTTGGTGGACGACATCTGAAATCTTTATCAGAAAACTGGGGAGCCTCAGGTCCCCCTGTGCACTGTGCTTTAATATCTCCCAAGAGTGAACCTGAAGCAGGAAATCGTGGAAAGACAAAACTCCCCAAGCTATCAGTTGTTACTTAAGATTAATAGATTGCTACACCAAGTGAAGCTTAAACATTCTCCTCTTTACAGAAACACAGGAAACCTGGGATACTCGTCGGCTTAATGCCAGAAACGTGTGTTCAAAAGACAATACAGGTTTTACATTACAGGATACTGGTCATGTATTTCCTTGTAGGAACCTTGAGGATTCCCAAATACAGTCAGAGCAAAAATGAAAATGTAGGAAAAAGATTGGTGATGCACAATGAGTGTTGGTTGTGATACATAAAGCAGGGCGTACTGGGAGATACTTTCAATCTGTGTCAGCCAGTCCTGCTGAATTCCAGTGGAGGTGACTGTGAGCAGAATTGGCCTTGATTCAGTGGCTGGAGAGCAAGTCAAACTAGCGTGACATCCTCCATCATACCACAGCTGTCGTTTTCACAGCTTCTCCCTAAAACATCAGACACAAATCAGGCTGTTTGCGTGGGTTTCTGCGAATGAGATTATGTGTGAAAGCAGTCGAAAAGAATGTTCCCACATCTTAATACTGCCCAATATGTATATTTACCATAATAATAATTATTAACAGGACTTTGATTTAGTCATAGGATGAGCTTGCCAGCAACTCCCCCGGTCTCTGTCTAAATTGATCCTCAAATCCTGAAGACTAAACACACCCTGTCATCATCAAGGAGGCGGACTGGCTTGCTCCACCCATTAGTAACAGCAGGCTGTGGGTGCACTTGAACCACTCAACATAACAATGTTGAGGAGTGAGGCAATAATGACTCGTTATTGCTGCTTCAGATTACGTTGCACGCTGAAATAGAAAATACCTGTGAGTGACTCAGTTGAAACAAAAAGCCCTTTATTTCCCAGAAGTCTTTCTACCAATACAGGAAGTGATTAATGACTCAAGCAGCTGGATGACCCTCAGGAGTTTGGTACAGTTAATAAGAAGAAGTGCTATAATATGGTTTTATTTACATTGCAGTGATAAATGACAGCCCGTTGCCTGGGGATTTGTGTTTCGTTTCCACGGCATGAGCCAAGTGTGTGTGAGTCTGCCAGACCAAACCGCGATCCAGCAGAATACACAGTGATGTGTCAGCCATGTGCTTTGGCTGTGGCGCTCACAGCTGCACTGACTGAAGGCACGTCTGATCTCCAGTATGAAAAGTGAGGGGAAGATACAGTCAGGCTGAAATTAAAAGAGCATTTTTTTTCTCACTTTGCTCTGTGTACAACTAAGCATTAACTGAACTCATTAAAGCAAAACAAAATAAAACAATCTTACAACCTGATGGTAGCAACAGCACTGACCACCAGAACATTTTATTCCCTGCTTTTGGTCTTTATACTGAGATAAGCTAATGCCGTTAGCTTGAAAACGTGAGAAGAATTGTCCAAGATAATTCCCTTAATAGAAAATAGCAAACAGGAACATTGTCAGGGATTTTATTTGTTTGCTTATGTTTTTATGATAACTATGATAAGTGATTAATGTTAAGATATATAACTGTGGTTAGAAGGTTTACATATACTCATTATAGGCATGACTTTCATGGTAATTTGGGGGCTTTTCAGTGCGTCTTAAAACTATTCTTTTTTCAGGCTGGAATTGTACAGCATAAATCTTTAATGACTGAGGCTTAACTGGTTAAAAGACAAAAAGACACAAGGTCAAAAATATACATACAGGTTCATATATATAGATACAATCCACTATTATTTAGTTAAATGTTCCTTATCAAGTTGCACCTCGATCAGATGCTTTTGGTAGCTATAAACAAGGTTCTTGCATAAATCTGGCTGTATATTTAGCCATTCTTCTTGGCAGAATTGGTAGAGTTCATTTAAATTGGTTTGTTTCTATGTTATCCATTCCCGAACCAGTTTTGATATATGCGTTGGGACACCCAACTGTGTCCCGGTTTCAGCAATCTAGCTATTGATCTGAGATGAAGTTGAAGATATTGGAGATAGCTCTCCTTTTTCATTATTCAATCCACTTTGTGCAATATACCAGTACCACTAGAAACAAAACAGCCCCTTAGCATGATGCTGCCACCGCCATGCTTGACAACTGGCTCAGTGTTCTTAGGTTTGAAAGCCTCATCTTTGCTTCTCTAAACATACAACTTGTCATTGAGGCCAAATAGCTCAATTTTGTCTGACCATAAGGCTTTTCTCCTGGAGGCACTTTGCTTGTCTCTGTGGACAGTTTCAAATGTACATGGCAAACTCTTTGTAATCTGAAATGCTCACAAAATTACCACAGAAGTCGAAAGTTGCAGACCTTCCTTGCTTCTTCTTTAAATGCTTGGTAAAGCTTGAATTTTAGTCTAGAGCAGCACCTGGAATCTACTACACATTTACAAGCTTGATGTCACCACAACAATAAAGCTTGTTGCTGCTGTGTTTATATCAGTGCGAACTTTGGATTCTGTCTGGATATAGACGTAATTGAATTACCTCAGCAGGCAGAGGCAATCAATGCTGTGACCTCCACGATGAATAAATCATTTACAGTAATATGCTTTTCGTTTTTTTGTTGTTGTTGTTTTAACTCGTCTCCAACCACACTTAACTCTTCCTGTTAGTGAGCCACTGAAATCAGCTGAGGGAGCATAACTGACTTTTAAAATATACCCTTGTACTGGAACTGAGCCATACAGGGAAATTCCTTTCTTTTACAAAAGCATCTGAAAGGAAAATGAGCCAAAAGTGCTACTTTTTGAGGGGGAGATTACTGATTCTGGTGATTAAACTCAGTGTGAGTCATGGAGCTAAGTGAAAAGCTGTGTAATATTTCCTGAGAAGTATATTCTTTATGACACAAGTTCATTCATCTGCTGTCTCTGCCTGCTTATCTTCCACCCTGACTTAGTTTTTTCCCCCCCCCCTCTCCCTCTATAACTTTATATGGCACTTCCTGTGGGTGATGACATCATGATGTGGCTCACAGGCAGAGAGAGGAAGGAGGGCTGAAGTGGGAGGAGAGAAGTTTTCGGTGAAGTCTATTTATCCCAATGAATGTGTCTCTTTTGTGGAACATGGAAAGGCAGATTGAGCGCACTCGAGCTGAAATACACACAGGCGCTTTTAACTTTGCTTGATTATTTTTATGCATCTTTCAACTCTTCATTTTTAGTCTTATCTTTTACATATGAATATTTCCTGCAACATCTATCAATATATAGTTTGCATTTGAAATCTTTTAATCCAAACTCTGGTGTTTAAGTAATTAATTCACCTTGCAAAACATTCTCTTTTCCCTGCTGGTCACTACTGGTCCAGAGGAATCCCAAAAATGCACCTAAAATTCTAAAAGGGGGATTAGGGAGGATCTGGTCCTTTTAAGGGGCATATCTGTAACTAAAATCCTTTTGGGCCTCTCAGACTGAAAGCAAGCAGTAAAGAATTCACAATTTCAAGCAAAAGAACAGTGTGTTCTCTCCACACACGCACACACCTCTGCTTTCTGTCACATATTGAGTCAACATACACGCTGTCTGTAGCTATTGTATCATTGTATTTGGTTAGTGTGCATGTCAGTGTTACGTTTGTTTAGCCCAGTTAGGTTTGGTCACAGTTAATGCAACACCACCTAAGGTCTAAATAGGCTAAGCAGCTGGTAATTGGAGGTGTGAGGGACTGCATATTCCAGATTACTCATGTATTTCCATAACAAGAAAAACTGTAGAATATTGAACTTGTTGCCTTTCCTCAGCGACTGATGGGAGCATTATCTCAGGTAAATAGAGAACAGGTCCTGCTGAACGAAAATGCCCAGGGTGATCTGATAAATGAGTAGCTAAACCATCTGAGCCCCATTCAGCTGGCAGGAGAATTACTGCAGAGATAAGAGGGGTTCTGGCTTTGTTTCTTTGCCTACTGTTTGTGTTATCCACTCTGAAGCCATCCCTATTACTGCCTCTGTCTTCGTGCAGATCTGCATAGCTTACTTTTGGCGCAGTCTATTGTTTATGAAACAGCAAAGATGACACCTTTTATAGTACGGTATAACACAGGTCATTGAACGGAAAGTTTTAAAAGGCAGAACTTGCAAGATGGCATTTTAGTCTGGCACCAGTAAGTTTACGGCTTTAACTTTAGTTTATGTATACTTTTTCTAAACGTTCTGGGGAAAATGTATCATTAACTGAACCATGGTTGCATTTATTCATTGTGTGATAAATGTGCCCCAGTGGGACAGTTTATCACCTGACTGTGTCCTTGATTTCAAACCTGCTCTGTCCAGAGATATATGGAGCCCTGCAGACTTTCACTGCATCACATAAGTCAACCTATGTTAAGTCTTTTAAATATATTCAAGGCTGACATGCAGTCCATATGCACTCAGTTTTCTGTGCTTCATGCACACTGCAGACTGGTGGAAAGGAAGCCTGTGGCTTTAAGGAAGGCGGAGCCACTGGGTCGCCAGTGTAGTGAGCCTATAAGAGATAGCTCAATACAATAGACTAGTAGACTTATCTAGAAGTGTCACAGTAATGCCTGAGTGTCGCCAAGTCTTTGGCGACCTGTTCCTGATGCAACTGAAAACTGAAGATTACAGACTCAAATCAAACCCCGAAATAAACTGAGGCGCTGCATTTTACCAAAGAGGACTTTAGGGGTCAGTCAGCAGAGAGAACTGCGAAGTGAATTAGGTGAGTTCAAAAAGTGAATTGAAATGTCTGTTTAGAGCCACTGTGTGGATCCATGTCTTGTCTGTCTGTTGTTTTGTATGTCGGTGCCAGCACGGCAGACACAATTGCTTAATGCAACTTGAGATCTTATTCGGATTATTTTTTTATTTCATTTTATTTTTATTTCTATGTCTTATGGTTGTTTTTGATTGTTTTTCACTGACAGAGCCGTATACTAAAAGGAACAACTTAGTCCAGAGCAAAATGATTTAAAAACTTACAATATCATAAAAAAAAAACGGAGGGAAACGTGTGAATATGTATCTCTATATGTTTGTCTATACTGAGAACTATAAAGGATACGTGTTTTATATTCTTTATAGGTCTGCAATGGCACAGAAGTTATATAATCGTTCTCTTTAATTCTTAAGCTGCAATATTAATTTAGGTCTTTTCCTCTTAAACAAAAGGGAAATACAATTCACTGTGTATCATCATTGCCAAATAGCTGACTGTGTGTTGTGGCGTGAGTCACCTGCCTGCTGGAGGGCTTTTAACCATTATTATCTCAATCCGGTAAAGTGAGGGGGGTGTGCGCGCTGTTTGCTTGCAGCACAGGTAGAGCGAGTATGGTTGCTCGGAAACCGCTGCAGGGGTGTCGTGAGCGGGGTGTGAACTCCTGTCAAGGCCTGAGCGTGACGGCCGTAAGCTTGAATTCAAGGCGAACCGGTGGTGTTTTACATCACTAGGAAGCTCAGCGGACCCCCTCCTTTCTCGAGCCCACTGCCACTGAGTTGTCTTCGTAGTTAGCCTTGGCTTGTCTTCTTATTGTATAAACAGATAAGTCACATTTGACCATAAGAAGGCCCACATTCTCCAGTCGGATTATCTGACTTAATCGACTTGGACATCTGCATGACTACATCATTTGTGTAATCCTGTTGCCTGTAAATGCTAATATGGTTAACCGCCAGGATGAACTGTCTTTGCACCTGTTGCAAGAGGAAGCACAAGCCCCTGGGGGTTCATTATCAAGGATCATGTTGCTTCCCGTCCCCGCCGAACCGAATCGATGGCCCTGGCCAGGGGGATTGCATGCCTTCTTGGGCAGTTTGGCTCAGACTGATGGCTCAGGCTTCCTGTTGTTTTAGAGCTTTGTTTCTCTCCAGCTGTCAGGCTAGCACATAAATATGGCTCATAAGAGACCAGGAACGAGGGAGCCGTGTTCTTTCCAGTCATCACTCCTACATTGTCAGGAGGACAGTGTGGCTCTAGCTGTGCATGCACCTCTTTAGTAGTTTCCAGAAGAGATGATTCTGAGGATGCATTGTAATCGTGTAATAATGACGTCTAATTAAACTCAGCCATGCAACAAAAAGCAACTGCGCTCACCCCTGATGCACTATTTGTAAGGCTCATCTAAAACACATTTTATGACTTTCTAAGCTTTCTCCACTTGAGACTGAAACCCAGTTGAAACATTTAAACTCTGTTTGAGGCCATTTATTTTGCATTTACTCTATGTATGCCCCAGAAATATTAGATTACTCCCCCTTTGAATAATGTACACATTGTTTATACAGCCCTGACACATAGTTGACATGACACGAGCATTCAGTTCATTTGGCGTGGGGGCGTTCTTGCAACATCAGGTATATCTGTGGTAACAGGAGGAGCCCCCTTGAACTTTCCTGTTCAAGAGGAACAGGATTGCAAAACACCAGCACAGCACAGTCCAGTTTTAAAATAAACTAAACTTATTAAGCGACACAGTCTGTAGAAATTGAAATTCGAAAGTTGGTTACACAGTTCACACCCATGAATGCAATGCTGAACTCAGGCTCATGGAGTTTGCAAGCCACAGGTGAAATG
This sequence comes from Perissodus microlepis, assembly GCF_051167445.1. Taxonomy (NCBI): domain Eukaryota; kingdom Metazoa; phylum Chordata; class Actinopteri; order Cichliformes; family Cichlidae; genus Perissodus; species Perissodus microlepis. Next base: position 21,185,865 of record NC_140465.1, on the reverse strand, counting down.
TAAAGCTCAGTACCTCTCTATAGGAAAAGAAAAAAAAAATGGGTGTATTTTTTCTTCTTTTGTTTTCAGCTGACACAGCTACACCTTTGTACTAACACGGTAAATAAAATGTAAAACATGGAGGGTAATACAACTTTTTCATAGCATGTTTTGACACAATGTGTTAGCAATGACTTTAATGAAGGTCCTGTTCTATTATGATGCAAGATCTAAATCGTGTGTTAGTAACACCTGTGTTTACCTTCGATTTCATGTCAGAATGCTTTTGTGATAAAGTAGTTCTACACTGGTTCTCCAAACCCACAGCAAGTGTGTTTACATGCCATTTAATTCAGGTCTACAAAAGCAGACATGACCAGTAGTGACCTTTTCCACCATCTATTGCTTTCATGCTTTGAATGAGGAATACTGTGAATAGAACATTTTGAAAGGCACGTTCTCCAGGTGTGCTCGGACACCAGTGTCCTGAAGGCCATAGGAAATTGTTGTCACCCAAAAGCCATTATTAAATATCTGGTCTAATGAGAATCACCTGGCTCTGCTTTTAGAGTGTTTTTTATTGTCCTATACGATGATCTGTTTCACTTGACCTACTTTTGATTTTATTTATTTATTTTTTTTTGCCAAATTCATTCATGGCTGTTTTTTAATATAGGTACACCAGAAGCAGGGGCAGCCAGCCGGGCGATCTGAGTGTTTCCTGGCTTTGATGCGACCCGAGGGTGCCTGGAGCATGTCCACAGTGGGCCTGACTGCCCAGGAGATCTCTTTTCCCATAGAAAACCCCTTTCTCCGGGGCAGCTACTGTCACAGCATGGCTGGATCTAAACCCTCCTGGAGCGATCGCCATGTACTGGACAAGTGAGTGTTGTGGTGCACTTCATTAGAGAAAGACTTTAGAAAGGATGTGCATGTCATGTTGAAATTGCATGGTTCAGGTTAGTCTTACATTTTCTGTTAATTTCAATATGTCACATTTCTGTGACGAAGCACTGCTGTTCTGAAATGTCATTCTTCTTTTCTAGCAGCTTCTACTTCAGTATGGACAGGGCAAACATAGATCACAGCTATCGTGCCCAGCAAAAGGGGCCACCTCCAAGTTATGAGAGTAAGTTAAATATCTTTATTTCCTTTTCTTTCTTTTTCATACAGGATGTACCTTTTAAACTACACAAATGCTGCATTGCATGAATTCTCTTTCATTGTTTGTTATTTCACATACTGGACATATTGTTGTAACCTGAATATTATAAAGTCAGTGTAGTATTATAGTATTCGATTTTTATTGTCTTTAATTTACTTTAATTATTTATCAATCTGCCACTTGTCTGATGGTTATTATTTTTTCAACTTACTTTTTTGGCAGGACATAAACACAGTCCCAACTCAAAGAGAATACTCTCAAAGAAATCTCGGCCTTCCCAACTCTTCCTGTCCTCCAGCAATGAACCTTCCACCCCAAGTCCTGCTGATGATGACCTGCTGATGAGGCTGTCATTTAACGAGTTGAACAGCCCACCACAGACACCTAGCAGATGCTCTAAGCCTCTACCCCCTATTCCCCCACAGACAGATATCTCCCATGAGCAGGCTATGGACAGTGAGGTAGAATTTTTCACAAGTTCAGACGACAGCTGCCGCCTGGTGTCTGATCAATTTTCTAAATCAGCTTTTAGAAATCCTCTATCTCACCGAAGGAGCTTCAGGGACTGTGGGCAGATTAACTACGCTTACTACGATGGGCCATTAGGACCGCAAAGCCCGCAGCAACCCCAACAGCACCATCAGGCAAATCCTCCGCAGGAAGTACGGGAACAGTATGAGCAGCAGCCACAGGAAAGACCCGCTCAGAGGAGGCTACGACGCTCTCTCTCTGGACCAGCTGGATCTTTACACAAGCTGCCACGACCCACATGCCCAAAAAGGTACCCCAACAATATGGATAAACCAGAGGTTCCCCCTCCTATACCTCCACGTAACGTCAAGACAGATTGCAGGCGCTGGTCAGCAGAAGTCTCATCTGGGGCTTACAGCGATGAGGACAAACCACCCAAACTGCCTCCAAGAGGCCCTCTGTCCACAGGCAGCTCCCGCACTCCCAGCCCTAAGAGCCTCCCAACATACACTAACGGGGTGATGCCCCCAACCCAAAGCTTTGCACCAGATCCTAAGTATGTAAGCGGTCGGAGTTTACAGAGACAGAACAGTGAGGGCTCCCCATGTATCCTTCCTATTATGGAGAATGGCAAGAAGGCCAGCACCACACATTACTACCTTCTGCCTCAGCGGTCTCCTTTTGCAGACTCGCCTTGTGACTGCCACACCAGAAAGAAAGCACAGGTGGATTTTGTTTGAAAAGTTTTTGTGGAAGTAATAGAAGACTATACTGTACATGCGCAAAACCCACTTGACAAAATGGTGAAATTGGACACCAACAACCTTTGCTGCTTTTACCTTTTTTCTTTTTTCTTTTTGTAATACCCCTTATGTATTTTGAACACACAGGGTATTTGCGCACTGTGTACAGTTACTGGTAATATTGAAAAGATATTTTCTGTGAAAACCATGTCTAACTAAAGATTGTGGGCAAAGTTCAACAGTCTATAGCTTATTTTTTTAAAATATATTTTAATTTTATGACATTCAATATTTTGCTCTGTTTTAGTAAAGATGTGGTACAGCCAGAAAGTACAAGCGGGCCTTGTACCTTGTGTGCTCAGTGTTTTGTGTCTGATGTGGTGTGGATGTTTTGTGAGATGCACTGGGGCTTTTTGATGGTGCTTTTGCATCTCACAAGGGACAAAAAGGTCAGTAATGTAACCATGTATCACTTAATATATGAAGTCTAAATACAAGCCCGATGAATTTATAACAAAATGAAGGATTCTAGCACGTGCCGATTCTGTTTGCTATTATATCAATACTGATATGGGTTTCGCGCCTTGATGTAGTGTCAGTCTTACTCAGGCTGACTACTTCAAAGTAAATTTGTGTTGTGTTTTGTTGTTTGTTTGTTTTTTCACCCCATATGGCACATTGTCATGGTACATTTTGTACTAGTAGGTGGGTTCATTACTAGTAGCTAACCATATTTCTTTTGGATTGTCCAGTGCAGCTGAGTATGGTGTAGCGTCTTGAGTGTATTTGTGTGTGTATGTGCAGTGGATGTGTTTGTGCATATGTGCATGTGAACAGCAGTTGGGAAAAGTGTTTAATTAGTAAAGAATTGTCAACAATGCTTGTTACTGTGCAACACTTGTTAGCAGTGCCCGCTTTTTAGTAGAGCCTTCTAAGAAGTGCACACGTTTGATTTATTTCTGTCAGTCTCCAGATCTGTTTTATTGCACAGGAACTGGTCTGTTGACTGTCAGCAAATGTGTGCTGTTCTTCCAATTGAAGCTACTTCTTTTTCTTCTTTTTTTTTCTGGTCAAGCTGTGAGTCATTGCTTGAAACAAATTTGCCTCAAGTACTACCTCACTTTGATATTATCCTTATACCTTTACAAACTCCCTGCTTTAAATTGTGTTCAAAGGTGAAATTTGAAATTGTAATCCACGAGCGATGAGGTAACGGCTCCGTATGTGACCTAACACTTGTAGGAAAAGACAATGAATTCAAACGCAAAATCTGTTCTAACCAGATATCCTAATATGGAGATTTTAGATGAAATAGATTTTAGATGAGAGATGTTTGACTAATCTGTTAATACAAATGCATTACAAAGACAGTACAGGGTTTACCTACCTGACACAGACTTTCCTGTTCTGCACATGCATTCCTGCCTTACATGATTGCAGTGGGTGTGGTCTGAAAGACTTTGGCTGCTGGCAGCCTACAAAATGTATGATTTTTTTTTTTTTTTTTTTTTAATTGTTGTACATTATCCACAAGGCGTCAGGATGATATAGAAAATGTAGCACATGTATTGAAGTAACCCTTATCAAACACGGTGTTCAGTTTGGGAAACAAATAACTGCTAAGGTCAATCGGTCATTGAAGTATCTTTTTTTTTTCTCTTCCTTTTGTTCACAGATCTTACCAACACAATGTTGCTTTTGACTTAAATGTTTGGAAAAATGTTTACATCATACACAAAAAAACAAACTATTTAATCTTAAGGTATTCATATGTCTTATTAGAAATGTTAAAACAGAATGAAGACTAGTTTATCAAGAGATAACACTCTGCTGTGGCGAAGACATGCACTGGGAGAGTTCAGTATGCTGTGTACAGTATTTAACAACTCCATTTGTTATTATGAATAGTTGATAAGTATATAGTCTTTAAAAAGAAAGCAATAATAAAGTGACTTATTTATAAGCTTGCTTCGTCCTGTGTCTTGAACCTGTCAAGAGTGAACTCTCAACTCAGCTGTTTGGCCTGTTTTATCACCCACACGCCCTCATGGTGTACTTTATTGTGACTGGCTTCGATCCAAAGAAAGAAGAGTGACAGGTGTACAGTAGAATGCCTTCCTCTTCCTGGTTATAACTAAATTTCCTCCTGCACGATTGCTTCATCGTTCCTTGGCAGCGGGCTTTGCACCCACTGCTTTTAAAGCCCTTTTAACACTGTTACAAGTGTTTTATTCTCAATTTGAATCCTTGTGGTAAGGCGTGAAGCCAAAACCACAGTGAACCCCATTAGAGGTCAAATAATTACTAAATGAGCCACAGTTCAGCTCCAATTACAATACTGGCAGAGACCTTAGTGATTTGTATTTCTGCTGATTTGCTTAAGACAGTGACTTCTCTTAATGAAACAAAAGGTGACAGTTTAAGTTAAGTTGTCTAGGCCACCTGAAAACCTTTTCACTTGGTTCTCGCTTAGGTGAGTTACTAAGCAACAGCATGCGTGTTGACTATAGCTACCAAAGAAAGACTCACTGCGCTTTTAAAATAATTGCTGGAGGCAAGAAAGACAAAAAAATAGGTAAATTAACAGGAAGACCGGTTTGCACTCAGATTGAACATAGTTTATTAATCAGTTTTCTAAGATCCTTTCCCTTTAGTGGCACTACAAGTCACAAATGCATTAAGTCATAATGGACACAAGACTTATGTTTCTCTCTGAAGCCACAATTTCATAGAAACTGGAACAAAAGAGATCCCGAAAGTTCTATTTTTTTTTATCTTTCAGTTTCTCATCAAATACATTTCCTGCCTCAATTAATTAAACTCTGGCACTCCGGAGGCATTAATGAGTGAAATAAACTAATTTCTGTGATAAAAATATTATGATTTTTGTAATTATTCCCTTAATTGCTATACAAATTCTACTTTGCTGGTTACACTACAGTTCTTTGTGTTAAAGAGCCCATATATGTTTAGGTGTTTCTGTAGGACTTCATAGGGCTACACTATAGAAATAAAAAGTAGGAATGGTCATATTGGAGAAGTGCTGATTATGCAGTATATCTATAGCTAGACTATCCACAATCTCATATATTTTCAAGAGAGGATGGAGAAGTATGGATTGTGTGTCTTCCTCTACTCCATCACACAGAGGAATGCACATACACACACAAAACAAAAATCATGAAGCTAGACTAAAAAATAAGTTCCATTGTTTGCATTAACTTCATGTTTAGGCGTAACTTTTCTTATCGTTTGCTGTGAGGTGATTTGTAAATATTTAACTCGGGCTGCAGTGCTGCTGGTTAAATTTTATTCAGGTCACAGTACCTGTGTAGGAAATATAGAACATCAAGCAAAGGTAAAGAACTTGCTCAGTGTACCACCTCTATTGAGGCACTAGGTGGAGACAAAACCAAATCAAGGGCTTATCTCAAAAGAACCAAAGTTAAGTTTGTTTTTCTATTATGAATCAGCTGCAAATACATGCAAAAGTAGTTTGATTTCCTTTCTATGAAAAAAAAAAACATCTTAAAATTCCATTAAAGGCCATGGTCTGTGTGTCTTTCTCCTTTGACTCTTCAAAAGCGAAACACTTAAAATAAGCACATCTATGCCATCTAGTGGCAGGTGACTGTGGACTGCAGAGCCCTAGTCTGGATTATTTTCTTGTTGGGGTGTCAAAGGTTTTTTTTTTTTTTAAATGGATAAAAATAGAGATGCTGTTTAAAAAACAAAAACGAACAAAAAACAGAAGCACCTGTCTGATACAGTAAAACCATTGCATAGATACTGTGTAACATTTTAACTGGACAGATGTTTACAAATACACAAATGTGTGTATTTGAACGCTACAGTAAGCATTTTTTGTGTTTCACTACAGTTAGATGTTAATTGTAACAAGCTCAATAGAGATATATCATAGAGTATAAGCAGTAGCTAGCCCATATTGCATATTGTTTAATAACACTAAAGACAAAATTAACTTGTTATTTAACAAAATTATCTATAGATAATACAGTGGGTTTCTCAGTTTGTGCATTCAGAAAATGTAGATTTTCCAGGCAAAAACTTCAGGTTAAAAGAGATTTATTATTATTTTTACTATTTGAACAGTGCTGAGAAAGATATGTCAAGAGAGGAAAAAAAGAGAAATGGTGCTCCATGATATGTTGGTGTGGAAAATAATATACGTGCAAAAACATATGCATTAAATTTAAGTTCTTATAAATAAATGATAAATAGCAAAACAACTTCAAAATGTTTTAAAATTAAAAGATGATAGTTCTTGCTGATCTTTAAGTAAGATTATTAGCGATTAAAACAGTAACTAATTGCTTAATTTTATATAATATAGTGAATATATCAGTTTCTAAATGTTTTCTGATCTATAAGTGCCTGCCAGTCCCAAGTTGGAAATTCCTGAAAGACAAAGTCAAAAATCATATTTTTAAACATTGCTGAAAAATAGTTTCAAATAATTATTGCATTATTAATAACTAATCATGAATAATTATTATAATAAATCTCTGAATATGATAGTAATTAGAGTAAGACATACGTGTATCAGTGAAGTCAAAGAAATCTCCCTCAAGAAAAGACAATCTTCTCCTCTGAGAGTTGCTCCTTTTCCTAAAAAAGAAAAGGATGCTTGTTTGTGTTTTTACTCAATGACTGAACACAAAAAGCAATTTTTTTTCCAGAGTACATTACAGGAAAACACGCAGAAGGCATCATAACCCACCAAGTATACGTATGTCTCCTTTTGAAAATGACAGCGATGACGATTATAATGAAGAGCAGGAGCGCTACTGCGAGTGAGCCAAACAGTGCTCCATAGAAACCTGGACCTCGGCGGAAAAGGTCACATTGTGGACCATAAAACTGCTCCAGGCTGGTTTCGTAGCACCTGGGTAAAATTCAAAAGAGGTTTAATAAAAATAGTTTTGACAAAAAAAACTAGATAGATAGATAGATAGATAGATAGATAGATAGATAGATAGATAGATAGATAGATAGATAGATAGATAGATAGATAGATAGATAGATAGATAGATAGATAGATAGATAGATATTTTATTACCTGCAGACTGAGCCTGTGTAAATGTCATTTAAACATTCTCCGTGTCCATTGCAGTAATCAGGGTTTCTTTTGCATGGTCCAACACACTGCCATTGACCATTAATAATCTCAGCAGTGTAATTAGCAAACCGAGTGCAGTTAATAAAAGGCTTCAACTCTGTGATATCTACAAGATTTCAAAACATATATATATTCAACATACTATAATGTAAAATAAACAGGACAAATTCAAAAAAAAAAATGGATAAAGAATGGCTGATTGTGCTTTACATTTAGAACAACATACAACACACTTACTAGTAATGGCAGGTGCCTCAAAGCTGAGATCATTTAACTCCACACTTTGATTACCAAAGGCCAAAGAAATTTTGTTGAGGTTATTTTCATTTTGTAGGATATTCTTCAAAACCACATTAAGATGAGTGTTAATAAACTCGATTTGAGTTTCATTGTTTTGATACTGATACTCCGCCAGGCTCTTTGCAACAACACTTCCTTGACTACAAAAAACGGTAGAAATGTTATGAGAAAACAGCTATCTCTTTCTTAAAAGGTAATAATAAATGTAACAAATAGTTTAATAAATGTTGAAGGAAAATTTACCTTAATTTGATTACTTTAACTGTTTTATAGGCCTGGGGATCTGCTTGTCTACACAGGCTACCGAGCTGTAAAAAAAAAAAAAAAAGGACAGAAGGGATTATGCAACATTTCAGATAAAAGATTTAAATAATTTTATATTTTTTTGTATTACAAAATACTTTGTAATACTAATTAAAAATAATAACTCATAATATTAAATATGAAGAAAATTATCTGTACCTGTGCTTCTAATTTGTTGATGAATATCTGTGATTCAGGTGAATTTAAATTAAGAAAAGCCTGGATAAAAGTGACGTTGAATTTGAAAGTAATGTTTACTTTGCGCACGGGTGCAGTATCTACAAAAAATTGAAAAATTTTAAAAGCCATTTATGAAAACATTTTACCTTGGACATGCAAAAGTGGGGGAGAAAACACAGATATAACGCAAGAAGTCAAAATATCAATTTATGTAAAAGGTATTCAAAAGACATTTTCAGGTAATGAAAATATATTATTTTTAAGAAAAACTATAAGGAAATGAAAAACCTCACCAGTGATTGGGACAGTGTTGTTTTCTCCATAAGAACATGAGTCTCCATAGGCAAAATCTTGGCACGCAATTGTTGTCAAAGAGGATGTCAAATTTGTGGGGAGAGTAATTGATGAAGAAAAACTAACTGTTGCTGACGATGTAGAAGGACTTGTGAATGAGCCTACAATTGTTGTTGTTTCACTGGTGGATGTATCAGTTAAATAGGTCACAGATGTGGTTGAAGAGGAGAAAGAAGAAGATGTACGGCTGGGAACTGTAGTACTTGAGTTGGGCTGTACAACTGTAGCTTGTGAGTCAGGAAGTGCGGTTGTCATTATCTCAGAAGCCTGAGTAGTTGTTCCTTTGTTCTCTGTTGAACTAGAGCCTGTTACCAGTGCTTGAGTACTTTGTTCAGTGTATGTTGGTGTAAAACTAGTGCTTTCTGAAGTGACTGTGGAAGGCGAACTGGAGGAAGTCTCTGAAGTTGTTGTGGAATGGTCCATGTTGGTAGTTAGAGTAATTTCATTGGTGGTGACTGGTGGGACAGACTCTGTAGACTGTGTTGTTCCTGTTTGGGCCATTGTTGTAATAGAAGTTGTTGGCGGTTCAGGGTGTGCGGATGTCATTGTCTCAGATGTCTCAAGAGTTGTTGCTTTGTTCTCTGTTGTACTAGTGCCTGTTACAGCTGTTTGAGTACTTTGTTCTGGGGATGTTGGAGTAAAACTAGTGCTTTCTGAAGTGACTGTGGAAGGCGAACTGGAGGAAGTCTCTGAAGTTGTTGTGGAATGGTCCATGTTGGTAGTTAGAGTAATTTCATTGGTGGTGACTGGTGGGACAGACTCTGTAGACTGTGTTGTTCCTGTTTGGGCCATTGTTGTAATAGAAGTAGTTGGTGATTCAGGGTGTGAGGATGTCATTGTCTCAGAAGTCTCAAGAGTTGTTGCTTTGTTCTCTGTTGTACTAGTGCCTGTTACAGCTGTTTGAGTACTTTGTTCTGGGGATGTTGGAGTAAAACTAGTGCTTTCTGAAGTGACTGTGGAAGGCGAACTGGAGAAAGTCTCTGAAGTTGTTGTGGAATGGTCCATGTTGGTAGTTAGAGTAATTTCATTGGTGGTGACTGTTGGGACAGACTCTGTAGACTGTGTTGTTCCTGTTTGGGCCATTGTTGTAATAGAAGTTGTTGGTGATTCAGGGTGTGCGGATGTCATTGTCGCAGAAGTCTCAAGAGTTGTTGCTTTGTTCTCTGTTGTACTAGTGCCCGTTACAGCTGTTTGAGTACTTTGTTCTGTGGATGTTGGAGTAGAAGTAGTACTTTCTGAAGTGACTGTGGAAGGGGATTCAGGGTTTGCTGATGTCATTGTCTCAGAAGTCTCAAGAGTTGTTACTTTGTTCTCTGTTGTACTAGTGCCTGTTACAGGTGTTTGAGTACTTTGTTCTGGGGATGTTGGAGTAAAACTAGTGCTTTCTGAAGTGACTGTGGAAGGCGAACTGGAGGAAGTCTCTGAAGTTGTTGTGGAATGGTCCATGTTGGTAGTTAGAGTAATTTCATTGGTGGTGACTGGTGGGACAGACTCTGTAGACTGTGTTGTTCCTGTTTGGGCCATTGTTGTAATAGAAGTTGTTGGTGATTCAGGGTGTGCGGAGGTCATTGTCTCAGAAGTCTCAAGAGTTGTTGCTTTGTTCTCTGTTATACTAGTGCCTGTTACAGCTGTTTGAGTACTTTGTTCTGGGGATGCTGGAGTAAAACTAGTGCTCTCTGAAGTGACTGTGGACGGCGAACTCGAGGAAGTCTCTGAAGTTGTTGTGGAATGGTCCATGTTGGTAGTTAGAGTAATTTCATTGGTGGTGACTGGTGGGACAGACTCTGTAGACTGTGTTGTTCCTGTTTGGGCCATTGTTGTAATAGAAGTTGTTGGCGGTTCAGGGTGTGCGGATGTCATTGTCGCAGAAGTCTCAAGAGTTGTTGCTTTGTTCTCTGTTATACTAGTGCCTGTTACAGCTGTTTGAGTACTTTGTTCTGGGGATGCTGGAGTAAAACTAGTGCTTTCTGAAGTGACTGTGGACAGCGAACTGGAGGAAGTCTCTGAAGTTGTTGTGGAATGGTCCATGTTGGTAGTTAGAGTAATTTCATTGGTGGTGACTGGTGGGACAGACTCTGTAGACTGTGTTGTTCCTGTTTGGGCCATTGTTGTAATAGAAGTAGTTGGTGATTGAGGGTGTGGGGAAGTTATTGTCTCAGAAGTCTCAAGAGTTGTTACTTTGTTCTCTGTTGTACTAGTGCCTGTTACAGCTGTTTGAATACTTTGTTCTGGGGATGTTGGAGTAAACCTAGTGCTTTCTGAAGTGACTGTGGAAGGCGAACTGGAGGAAGTCTCTGAAGTTGTTGTGGAATGGTCCATGTTGGTAGTTAGAGTAATTTCATTGGTGGTGACTGGTGGGACAGACTCTGTAGACTGTGTTGTTCCTGTTTGGGCCATTGTTGTAATAGAAGTTGTTGGCGGTTCAGGGTGTGCGGATGTCATTGTCTCAGAAGTCTCAAGAGTTGTTGCTTTGTTCTCTGTTGTACTAGTGCCTGTTACAGCTGTTTGAGTACTTTGTTCTGGGGATGCTGGAGTAAAACTAGTGCTTTCTGAAGTGACTGTGGAAGGCGAACTGGAGGAAGTCTCTGAAGTTGTTGTGGAATGGTCCATGTTGGTAGTTAGAGTAATTTCATTGGTGGTGACTGTTGGGACAGACTCTGTAGACTGTGTTGTTCCTGTTTGGGCCATTGTTGTAATAGAAGTTGTTGGTGATTCAGGGTGTGCGGATGTCATTGTCGCAGAAGTCTCAAGAGTTGTTGCTTTGTTCTCTGTTGTACTTGTGCCTGTTACAGCTGTTTGAGTACTTTCTTCTGTGGATGTCGGAGTAAAACTAGTGCTTTCTGAAGTGACTGTGGAAGGGGATTCAGGGTTTGCTGATGTCATTGTCTCAGAAGTCTCAAGAGTTGTTGCTTTGTTCTCTGTTGTACTAGTGCCTGTTACAGCTGTTTGAGTACTTTGTTCTGGGGATGTTGTAGTAAAACTAGTGCTTTCTGAAGTGACTGTGGAAGGCGAACTGGAGGAAGTTTCTGAACTTGTTGTGGAATGGTCCATGTTGGTAGTTAGAGTAATTTCATTGGTGGTGACTGGTGGGACAGACTCTGTAGACTGTGTTTTTCCGGTTTGGGCCATTGTTGTAATAGAAGTTGTTGGTGATTCAGGGTGTGCGGATGTCATTGTCTCAGAAGTCTCAAGAGTTGTTGCTTTGTTCTCTGTTGTACTAGTGCCCGTTACAGCTGTTTGAGTACTTTGTTCTGTGGATGTTGGAGTAGAAGTAGTACTTTCTGAAGTGACTGTGGAAGGGGATTCAGGGTTTGCTGATGTCATTGTCTCAGAAGTCTCAAGAGTTGTTGCTTTGTTCTCTGTTATACTAGTGCCTGTTACAGCTGTTTGAGTACTTTGTTCTGGGGATGCTGGAGTAAAACTAGTGCTTTCTGAAGTGACTGTGGAAGGCGAACTGGAGGAAGTCTCTGAAGTTGTTGTGGAATGGTCCATGTTGGTAGTTAGAGTAATTTCATTGGTGGTGACTGGTGGGACAGACTCTGTAGACTGTGTTGTTCCTGTTTGGGCCATTGTTGTAATAGAAGTTGTTGGCGGTTCAGGGTGTGCGGATGTCATTGTCTCAGATGTCTCAAGAGTTGTTGCTTTGTTCTCTGTTGTACTAGTGCCTGTTACAGCTGTTTGAGTACTTTGTTCTGGGGATGTTGGAGTAAAACTAGTGCTTTCTGAAGTGACTGTGGAAGGCGAACTGGAGGAAGTCTCTGAAGTTGTTGTGGAATGGTCCATGTTGGTAGTTAGAGTAATTTCATTGGTGGTGACTGGTGGGACAGACTCTGTAGACTGTGTTGTTCCTGTTTGGGCCATTGTTGTAATAGAAGTAGTTGGTGATTCAGGGTGTGAGGATGTCATTGTCTCAGAAGTCTCAAGAGTTGTTGCTTTGTTCTCTGTTGTACTAGTGCCTGTTACAGCTGTTTGAGTACTTTGTTCTGGGGATGTTGGAGTAAAACTAGTGCTTTCTGAAGTGACTGTGGAAGGCGAACTGGAGAAAGTCTCTGAAGTTGTTGTGGAATGGTCCATGTTGGTAGTTAGAGTAATTTCATTGGTGGTGACTGTTGGGACAGACTCTGTAGACTGTGTTGTTCCTGTTTGGGCCATTGTTGTAATAGAAGTTGTTGGTGATTCAGGGTGTGCGGATGTCATTGTCGCAGAAGTCTCAAGAGTTGTTGCTTTGTTCTCTGTTGTACTAGTGCCCGTTACAGCTGTTTGAGTACTTTGTTCTGTGGATGTTGGAGTAGAAGTAGTACTTTCTGAAGTGACTGTGGAAGGGGATTCAGGGTTTGCTGATGTCATTGTCTCAGAAGTCTCAAGAGTTGTTACTTTGTTCTCTGTTGTACTAGTGCCTGTTACAGGTGTTTGAGTACTTTGTTCTGGGGATGTTGGAGTAAAACTAGTGCTTTCTGAAGTGACTGTGGAAGGCGAACTGGAGGAAGTCTCTGAAGTTGTTGTGGAATGGTCCATGTTGGTAGTTAGAGTAATTTCATTGGTGGTGACTGGTGGGACAGACTCTGTAGACTGTGTTGTTCCTGTTTGGGCCATTGTTGTAATAGAAGTTGTTGGTGATTCAGGGTGTGCGGAGGTCATTGTCTCAGAAGTCTCAAGAGTTGTTGCTTTGTTCTCTGTTATACTAGTGCCTGTTACAGCTGTTTGAGTACTTTGTTCTGGGGATGCTGGAGTAAAACTAGTGCTCTCTGAAGTGACTGTGGACGGCGAACTCGAGGAAGTCTCTGAAGTTGTTGTGGAATGGTCCATGTTGGTAGTTAGAGTAATTTCATTGGTGGTGACTGGTGGGACAGACTCTGTAGACTGTGTTGTTCCTGTTTGGGCCATTGTTGTAATAGAAGTTGTTGGCGGTTCAGGGTGTGCGGATGTCATTGTCGCAGAAGTCTCAAGAGTTGTTGCTTTGTTCTCTGTTATACTAGTGCCTGTTACAGCTGTTTGAGTACTTTGTTCTGGGGATGCTGGAGTAAAACTAGTGCTTTCTGAAGTGACTGTGGACAGCGAACTGGAGGAAGTCTCTGAAGTTGTTGTGGAATGGTCCATGTTGGTAGTTAGAGTAATTTCATTGGTGGTGACTGGTGGGACAGACTCTGTAGACTGTGTTGTTCCTGTTTGGGCCATTGTTGTAATAGAAGTAGTTGGTGATTGAGGGTGTGGGGAAGTTATTGTCTCAGAAGTCTCAAGAGTTGTTACTTTGTTCTCTGTTGTACTAGTGCCTGTTACAGCTGTTTGAATACTTTGTTCTGGGGATGTTGGAGTAAACCTAGTGCTTTCTGAAGTGACTGTGGAAGGCGAACTGGAGGAAGTCTCTGAAGTTGTTGTGGAATGGTCCATGTTGGTAGTTAGAGTAATTTCATTGGTGGTGACTGGTGGGACAGACTCTGTAGACTGTGTTGTTCCTGTTTGGGCCATTGTTGTAATAGAAGTTGTTGGCGGTTCAGGGTGTGCGGATGTCATTGTCTCAGAAGTCTCAAGAGTTGTTGCTTTGTTCTCTGTTGTACTAGTGCCTGTTACAGCTGTTTGAGTACTTTGTTCTGGGGATGCTGGAGTAAAACTAGTGCTTTCTGAAGTGACTGTGGAAGGCGAACTGGAGGAAGTCTCTGAAGTTGTTGTGGAATGGTCCATGTTGGTAGTTAGAGTAATTTCATTGGTGGTGACTGTTGGGACAGACTCTGTAGACTGTGTTGTTCCTGTTTGGGCCATTGTTGTAATAGAAGTTGTTGGTGATTCAGGGTGTGCGGATGTCATTGTCGCAGAAGTCTCAAGAGTTGTTGCTTTGTTCTCTGTTGTACTTGTGCCTGTTACAGCTGTTTGAGTACTTTCTTCTGTGGATGTCGGAGTAAAACTAGTGCTTTCTGAAGTGACTGTGGAAGGGGATTCAGGGTTTGCTGATGTCATTGTCTCAGAAGTCTCAAGAGTTGTTGCTTTGTTCTCTGTTGTACTAGTGCCTGTTACAGCTGTTTGAGTACTTTGTTCTGGGGATGTTGTAGTAAAACTAGTGCTTTCTGAAGTGACTGTGGAAGGCGAACTGGAGGAAGTTTCTGAACTTGTTGTGGAATGGTCCATGTTGGTAGTTAGAGTAATTTCATTGGTGGTGACTGGTGGGACAGACTCTGTAGACTGTGTTTTTCCGGTTTGGGCCATTGTTGTAATAGAAGTTGTTGGTGATTCAGGGTGTGCGGATGTCATTGTCTCAGAAGTCTCAAGAGTTGTTGCTTTGTTCTCTGTTGTACTAGTGCCCGTTACAGCTGTTTGAGTACTTTGTTCTGTGGATGTTGGAGTAGAAGTAGTACTTTCTGAAGTGACTGTGGAAGGGGATTCAGGGTTTGCTGATGTCATTGTCTCAGAAGTCTCAAGAGTTGTTGCTTTGTTCTCTGTTATACTAGTGCCTGTTACAGCTGTTTGAGTACTTTGTTCTGGGGATGCTGGAGTAAAACTAGTGCTTTCTGAAGTGACTGTGGACGGCGAACTGGAGGAAGTCTCTGAAGTTGTTGTGGAATGGTCCATGTTGGTAGTTAGAGTAATTTCATTGGTGGTGACTGGTGGGACAGACTCTGAAGACTGTGTTGTTCCTGTTTGGGCCATTGTTGTAATAGAAGTTGTTGGCGGTTCAGGGTGTGCGGATGTCATTGTCGCAGAAGTCTCAAGAGTTGTTGCTTTGTTCTCTGTTATACTAGTGCCTGTTACAGCTGTTTGAGTACTTTGTTCTGGGGATGCTGGAGTAAAACTAGTGCTTTCTGAAGTGACTGTGGACAGCGAACTGGAGGAAGTCTCTGAAGTTGTTGTGGAATGGTCCATGTTGGTAGTTAGAGTAATTTCATTGGTGGTGACTGGTGGGACAGACTCTGTAGACTGTGTTGTTCCTGTTTGGGCCATTGTTGTAATAGAAGTTGTTGGCGGTTCAGGGTGTGCGGATGTCATTGTCTCAGAAGTCTCAAGAGTTGTTGCTTTGTTCTCTGTTGTACTAGTGCCTGTTACAGCTGTTTGAGTACTTTGTTCTGGGGATGCTTGAGTAAAACTAGTGCTTTCTGAAGTGACTGTGGAAGGCGAACTGGAGGAAGTCTCTGAAGTTGTTGTGGAATGGTCCATGTTGGTAGTTAGAGTAATTTCATTGGTGGTGACTGTTGGGACAGACTCTGTAGACTGTGTTGTTCCTGTTTGGGCCATTGTTGTAATAGAAGTTGTTGGTGATTCAGGGTGTGCGGATGTCATTGTCGCAGAAGTCTCAAGAGTTGTTGCTTTGTTCTCTGTTGTACTTGTGCCTGTTACAGCTGTTTGAGTACTTTCTTCTGTGGATGTCGGAGTAAAACTAGTGCTTTCTGAAGTGACTGTGGAAGGGGATTCAGGGTTTGCTGATGTCATTGTCTCAGAAGTCTCAAGAGTTGTTGCTTTGTTCTCTGTTGTACTAGTGCCTGTTACAGCTGTTTGAGTACTTTGTTCTGGGGATGTTGGAGTAAAACTAGTGCTTTCTGAAGTGACTGTGGAAGGGGAACTGGAGGAAGTTTCTGAACTTGTTGTGGAATGGTCCATGTTGGTAGTTAGAGTAATTTCATTGGTGGTGACTGGTGGGACAGACTCTGTAGACTGTGTTTTTCCGGTTTGGGCCATTGTTGTAATAGAAGTTGTTGGTGATTCAGGGTGTGCGGATGTCATTGTCTTAGAAGTCTCAAGAGTTGTTGCTTTGTTCTCTGTTGTACTAGTGCCCGTTACAGCTGTTTGAGTACTTTGTTCTGTGGATGTTGGAGTAGAAGTAGTACTTTCTGAAGTGACTGTGGAAGGGGATTCAGGGTTTGCTGATGTCATTGTCTCAGAAGTCTCAAGAGTTGTTACTTTGTTCTCTGTTGTACTAGTGCCTGTTACAGGTGTTTGAGTACTTTGTTCTGGGGATGTTGGAGTAAAACTAGTGCTTTCTGAAGTGACTGTGGAAGGCGAACTGGAGGAAGTCTCTGAAGTTGTTGTGGAATGGTCCATGTTGGTAGTTAGAGTAATTTCATTGGTGGTGACTGGTGGGACAGACTCTGTAGACTGTGTTGTTCCTGTTTGGGCCATTGTTGTAATAGAAGTTGTTGGTGATTCAGGGTGTGCGGATGTCATTGTCTCAGAAGTCTCAAGAGTTGTTGCTTTGTTCTCTGTTATACTAGTGCCTGTTACAGCTGTTTGAGTACTTTGTTCTGGGGATGCTGGAGTAAAACTAGTGCTTTCTGAAGTGACTGTGGACGGCGAACTGGAGGAAGTCTCTGAAGTTGTTGTGGAATGGTCCATGTTGGTAGTTAGAGTAATTTCATTGGTGGTGACTGGTGGGACAGACTCTGAAGACTGTGTTGTTCCTGTTTGGGCCATTGTTGTAATAGAAGTTGTTGGCGGTTCAGGGTGTGCGGATGTCATTGTCGCAGAAGTCTCAAGAGTTGTTGCTTTGTTCTCTGTTATACTAGTGCCTGTTACAGCTGTTTGAGTACTTTGTTCTGGGGATGCTGGAGTAAAACTAGTGCTTTCTGAAGTGACTGTGGACAGCGAACTGGAGGAAGTCTCTGAAGTTGTTGTGGAATGGTCCATGTTGGTAGTTAGAGTAATTTCATTGGTGGTGACTGGTGGGACAGACTCTGTAGACTGTGTTGTTCCTGTTTGGGCCATTGTTGTAATAGAAGTAGTTGGTGATTGAGGGTGTGGGGAAGTTATTGTCTCAGAAGTCTCAAGAGTTGTTACTTTGTTCTCTGTTGTACTAGTGCCTGTTACAGCTGTTTGAATACTTTGTTCTGGGGATGTTGGAGTAAAACTAGTGCTTTCTGAAGTGACTGTGGAAGGCGAACTGGAGGAAGTCTCTGAAGTTGTTGTGGAATGGTCCATGTTGGTAGTTAGAGTAATTTCATTGGTGGTGACTGGTGGGACAGACTCTGTAGACTGTGTTGTTCCTGTTTGGGCCATTGTTATAATAGAAGTTGTTGGCGGTTCAGGGTGTGCGGATGTCATTGTTTTAGAAGTCTCAAGAGTTGTTGCTTTGTTCTCTGTTGTACTAGTGCCTGTTACAGCTGTTTGAGTACTTTGCTCTGGGGATGCTGGAGTAAAACTAGTGCTTTCTGAAGTGACTGTGGAAGGCGAACTGGAGGAAGTCTCTGAAGTTGTTGTGGAATGGTCCATGTTGGTAGTTAGAGTAATTTCATTGGTGGTGACTGGTGGGACAGACTCTGTAGACTGTGTTTTTCCTGTTTGGGCCATTGTTGTAATAGAAGTAGTTGGTGATTGAGGGTGTGGGGAAGTTATTGTCTCAGAAGTCTCAAGAGTTGTTGCTTTGTTCTCTGTTGTACTAGTGCCTGTTACAGCTGTTTGAATACTTTGTTCTGTGGATGTCGGAGTAAAACTAGTGCTTTCTGAAGTGACTGTGGAAGGGGATTCAGGGTTTGCTGATGTCATTGTCTCAGATGTCTCAAGAGTTGTTGCTTTGTTCTCTGTTGTACTAGTGCCTGTTACAGCTGTTTGAGTACTTTGTTCTGGGGATGTTGGAGTAAAACTAGTGCTTTCTGAAGTGACTGTGGAAGGCGAACTGGAGGAAGTCTCTGAAGTTGTTGTGGAATGGTCCATGTTGGTAGTTAGAGTAATTTCATTGGTGGTGACTGGTGGGACAGACTCTGTAGACTGTGTTGTTCCTGTTTGGGCCATTGTTGTAATAGAAGTTGTTGGTGATTCAGGGTGTGCGGATGTCATTGTCTCAGAAGTCTCAAGAGTTGTTGCTTTGTTCTCTGTTATACTAGTGCCTGTTACAGCTGTTTGAGTACTTTGTTCTGGGGATGCTGGAGTAAAATTAGTGCTTTCTGAAGTGACTGTGGACGGCGAACTGGAGGAAGTCTCTGAAGTTGTTGTGGAATGGTCCATGTTGGTAGTTAGAGTAATTTCATTGGTGGTGACTGGTGGGACAGACTCTGTAGACTGTGTTGTTACTGTTTGGGCCATTGTTGTAATAGAAGTAGTTGGTGATTCAGGGTGTGAGGATGTCATTGTCTCAGAAGTCTCAAGAGTTGTTGCTTTGTTCTCTGTTGTACTAGTGCCTGTTACAGCTGTTTGAGTACTTTGTTCTGGGGATGTTGGAGTAAAACTAGTGCTTTCTGAAGTGACTGTGGAAGGCGAACTGGAGGAAGTCTCTGAAGTTGTTGTGGAATGGTCCATGTTGGTAGTTAGAGTAATTTCATTGGTGGTGACTGGTGGGACAGACTCTGTAGACTGTGTTGTTCCTGTTTGGGCCATTGTTGTAATAGAAGTAGTTGGTGATTGAGGGTGTGGGGAAGTTATTGTCTCAGAAGTCTCAAGAGTTGTTGCTTTGTTCTCTGTTGTACTAGTGCCTGTTACAGCTGTTTGAGTACTTTGTTCTGGGGTTGTTGGAGTAAAACTAGTGCTTTCTGAAGTGACTGTGGAAGGTGAACTGGAGGAAGTCTCTGAAGTTGTTGTGGAATGGTCCATGTTGGTAGTTAGAGTAATTTCATTGGTGGTGACTGGTGGGACAGACTCTGTAGACTGTGTTGTTCCTGTTTGGGCCATTGTTGTAATAGAAGTTGTTGGTGATTCAGGGTGTGCGGATGTCATTGTCTCAGAAGTCTCAAGAGTTGTTGCTTTGTTCTCTGTTATACTAGTGCCTGTTACAGCTGTTTGAGTACTTTGTTCTGGGGATGCTGGAGTAAAACTAGTGCTTTCTGAAGTGACTGTGGACGGCGAACTGGAGGAAGTCTCTGAAGTTGTTGTGGAATGGTCCATGTTGGTAGTTAGAGTAATTTCATTGGTGGTGACTGGTGGGACAGACTCTGTAGACTGTGTTGTTCCTGTTTGGGCCATTGTTGTAATAGAAGTAGTTGGTGATTCAGGGTGTGAGGATGTCATTGTCTCAGAACTCTCAAGAGTTGTTGCTTTGTTCTCTGTTGTACTAGTGCCTTTTACAGCTGTTTGAGTACTTTGTTCTGGGGATGTTGGAGTAAAACTAGTGCTTTCTGAAGTGACTGTGGAAGGCGAACTGGAGGAAGTCTCTGAAGTTGTTGTGGAATGTTCCATGTTGGTAGTTAGAGTAATTTCATTGGTGGTGACTGGTGGGACAGACTCTGTAGACTGTGTTGTTCCTGTTTGGGCCATTGTTGTAATAGAAGTAGTTGGTGATTGAGGGTGTGGGGAAGTTATTGTCTCAGATGTCTCAAGAGTTGTTGCTTTGTTCTCTGTTGTACTAGTGTCTGTTACAGCTGTTTGAGTACTTTGTTCTGTGGATGTCGGAGTAAAACTAGTACTTTCTGAAGTGACTGTGGAAGGGGATTCAGGGTTTGCTGATGTCATTGTCTCAGATGTCTCAAGAGTTGTTGCTTTGTTCTCTGTTGTACTAGTGCCTGTTACAGCTGTTTGAGTACTTTGTTCTGTGGATGTCGGAGTAAAACTAGTACTTTCTGAAGTGACTGTGGAAGGGGATTCAGGGTTTGCTGATGTCATTGTCTCAGATGTCTCAAGAGTTGTTGCTTTGTTCTCTGTTGTACTAGTGCCTGTTACAGCTGTTTGAGTACTTTGTTCTGGGGATGTCGGAGTAAAACTAGTGCTTTCTGAAGTGACTGTGGAAGGCGAACTGGAGGAAGTCTCTGAAGTTGTTGTGGAATGGTCCATGAGGGTAGTTAGAGTAATTTCATTGGTGGTGACTGGTGGGACAGACTCTGTAGACTGTGTTGTTCCTGTTTGGGCCATTGTTGTAATAGAAGTTGTTGGTGATTCAGGGTGTTCGGATGTCATTGTCTCAGAAGTCTCAAGAGTTGTTGCTTTGTTCTCTGTTATACTAGTGCCTGTTACAGCTGTTTGAGTACTTTGTTCTGGGGATGCTGGAGTAAAACTAGTGCTTTCTGAAGTGACTGTGGAAGGCGAACTGGAGGAAGTCTCTGAAGTTGTTGTGGAATGGTCCATGTTGGTAGTTAGAGTAATTTCATTGGTGGTGACTGGTGGGACAGACTCTGTAGACTGTGTTGTTCCTGTTTGGGCCATTGTTGTAATAGAAGCTGTTGGTGATTCAGGGTGTGCAGATGTCATTGTCTCAGAAGTCTCAAGAGTTGTTGCTTTGTTCTCTGTTGTACTAGTGCCTGTTACAGCTGTTTGAATACTTTGTTCTGTGGATGTCGGAGTAAAACTAGTGCTTTCTGAAGTGACTGTGGAAGGGGATTCAGGGTTTGCTGATGTCATTGTCTCAGATGTCTCAAGAGTTGTTGCTTTGTTCTCTGTTGTACTAGTGCCTGTTACAGCTGTTTGAGTACTTTGTTCTGGGGATGTTGGAGTAAAACTAGTGCTTTCTGAAGTGACTGTGGAAGGCGAACTGGAGGAAGTCTCTGAAGTTGTTGTGGAATGGTCCATGTTGGTAGTTAGAGTAATTTCATTGGTGGTGACTGGTGGGACAGACTCTGTAGACTGTGTTGTTCCTGTTTGGGCCATTGTTGTAATAGAAGTTGTTGGTGATTCAGGGTGTGCGGATGTCATTGTCTCAGAAGTCTCAAGAGTTGTTGCTTTGTTCTCTGTTATACTAGTGGCTGTTACAGCTGTTTGAGTACTTTGTTCTGGGGATGCTGGAGTAAAATTAGTTCTTTCTGAAGTGACTGTGGACGGCGAACTGGAGGAAGTCTCTGAAGTTGTTGTGGAATGGTCCATGTTGGTAGTTAGAGTAATTTCATTGGTGGTGACTGGTGGGACAGACTCTGTAGACTGTGTTGTTACTGTTTGGGCCATTGTTGTAATAGAAGTAGTTGGTGATTCAGGGTGTGAGGATGTCATTGTCTCAGAAGTCTCAAGAGTTGTTGCTTTGTTCTCTGTTGTACTAGTGCCTGTTACAGCTGTTTGAGTACTTTGTTCTGGGGATGTTGGAGTAAAACTAGTGCTTTCTGAAGTGACTGTGGAAGGCGAACTGGAGGAAGTCTCTGAAGTTGTTGTGGAATGGTCCATGTTGGTAGTTAGAGTAATTTCATTGGTGGTGACTGGTGGGACAGACTCTGTAGACTGTGTTGTTCCTGTTTGGGCCATTGTTGTAATAGAAGTAGTTGGTGATTGAGGGTGTGGGGAAGTTATTGTCTCAGAAGTCTCAAGAGTTGTTGCTTTGTTCTCTGTTGTACTAGTGCCTGTTACAGCTGTTTGAGTACTTTGTTCTGGGGTTGTTGGAGTAAAACTAGTGCTTTCTGAAGTGACTGTGGAAGGTGAACTGGAGGAAGTCTCTGAAGTTGTTGTGGAATGGTCCATGTTGGTAGTTAGAGTAATTTCATTGGTGGTGACTGGTGGGACAGACTCTGTAGACTGTGTTGTTCCTGTTTGGGCCATTGTTGTAATAGAAGTTGTTGGTGATTCAGGGTGTGCGGATGTCATTGTCTCAGAAGTCTCAAGAGTTGTTGCTTTGTTCTCTGTTATACTAGTGCCTGTTACAGCTGTTTGAGTACTTTGTTCTGGGGATGCTGGAGTAAAACTAGTGCTTTCTGAAGTGACTGTGGACGGCGAACTGGAGGAAGTCTCTGAAGTTGTTGTGGAATGGTCCATGTTGGTAGTTAGAGTAATTTCATTGGTGGTGACTGGTGGGACAGACTCTGTAGACTGTGTTGTTCCTGTTTGGGCCATTGTTGTAATAGAAGTAGTTGGTGATTCAGGGTGTGAGGATGTCATTGTCTCAGAACTCTCAAGAGTTGTTGCTTTGTTCTCTGTTGTACTAGTGCCTTTTACAGCTGTTTGAGTACTTTGTTCTGGGGATGTTGGAGTAAAACTAGGGCTTTCTGAAGTGACTGTGGAAGGCGAACTGGAGGAAGTCTCTGAAGTTGTTGTGGAATGTTCCATGTTGGTAGTTAGAGTAATTTCATTGGTGGTGACTGGTGGGACAGACTCTGTAGACTGTGTTGTTCCTGTTTGGGCCATTGTTGTAATAGAAGTAGTTGGTGATTGAGGGTGTGGGGAAGTTATTGTCTCAGATGTCTCAAGAGTTGTTGCTTTGTTCTCTGTTGTACTAGTGTCTGTTACAGCTGTTTGAGTACTTTGTTCTGTGGATGTCGGAGTAAAACTAGTACTTTCTGAAGTGACTGTGGAAGGGGATTCAGGGTTTGCTGATGTCATTGTCTCAGATGTCTCAAGAGTTGTTGCTTTGTTCTCTGTTGTACTAGTGCCTGTTACAGCTGTTTGAGTACTTTGTTCTGTGGATGTCGGAGTAAAACTAGTACTTTCTGAAGTGACTGTGGAAGGGGATTCAGGGTTTGCTGATGTCATTGTCTCAGATGTCTCAAGAGTTGTTGCTTTGTTCTCTGTTGTACTAGTGCCTGTTACAGCTGTTTGAGTACTTTGTTCTGGGGATGTCGGAGTAAAACTAGTGCTTTCTGAAGTGACTGTGGAAGGCGAACTGGAGGAAGTCTCTGAAGTTGTTGTGGAATGGTCCATGAGGGTAGTTAGAGTAATTTCATTGGTGGTGACTGGTGGGACAGACTCTGTAGACTGTGTTGTTCCTGTTTGGGCCATTGTTGTAATAGAAGTTGTTGGTGATTCAGGGTGTTCGGATGTCATTGTCTCAGAAGTCTCAAGAGTTGTTGCTTTGTTCTCTGTTATACTAGTGCCTGTTACAGCTGTTTGAGTACTTTGTTCTGGGGATGCTGGAGTAAAACTAGTGCTTTCTGAAGTGACTGTGGAAGGCGAACTGGAGGAAGTCTCTGAAGTTGTTGTGGAATGGTCCATGTTGGTAGTTAGAGTAATTTCATTGGTGGTGACTGGTGGGACAGACTCTGTAGACTGTGTTGTTCCTGTTTGGGCCATTGTTGTAATAGAAGCTGTTGGTGATTCAGGGTGTGCAGATGTCATTGTCTCAGAAGTCTCAAGAGTTGTTGCTTTGTTCTCTGTTGTACTAGTGCCTGTTACAGCTGTTTGAATACTTTGTTCTGTGGATGTCGGAGTAAAACTAGTGCTTTCTGAAGTGACTGTGGAAGGGGATTCAGGGTTTGCTGATGTCATTGTCTCAGATGTCTCAAGAGTTGTTGCTTTGTTCTCTGTTGTACTAGTGCCTGTTACAGCTGTTTGAGTACTTTTTTCTGGGGATGTTGGAGTAAAACTAGTGCTTTCTGAAGTGACTGTGGAAGGCGAACTGGAGGAAGTCTCTGAAGTTGTTGTGGAATGGTCCATGTTGGTAGTTAGAGTAATTTCATTGGTGGTGACTGGTGGGACAGACTCTGTAGACTGTGTTGTTCCTGTTTGGGCCATTGTTGTAATAGAAGTTGTTGGTGATTCAGGGTGTGCGGATGTCATTGTCTCAGAAGTCTCAAGAGTTGTTGCTTTGTTCTCTGTTATACTAGTGCCTGTTACAGCTGTTTGAGTACTTTGTTCTGGGGATGCTGGAGTAAAACTAGTGCTTTCTGAAGTGACTGTGGACGGCGAACTGGAGGAAGTCTCTGAAGTTGTTGTGGAATGGTCCATGTTGGTAGTTAGAGTAATTTCATTGGTGGTGACTGGTGGGACAGACTCTGTAGACTGTGTTGTTCCTGTTTGGGCCATTGTTGTAATAGAAGTAGTTGGTGATTCAGGGTGTAAGGATGTCATTGTCTCAGAAGTCTCAAGAGTTGTTGCTTTGTTCTCTGTTGTACTAGTGCCTGTTACAGCTGTTTGAGTACTTTCTTCTGTGAATGTCGGAGTAAAACTAGTGCTTTCTGAAGTGACTGTGGAAGGCGAACTGGAGGAAGTCTCTGAAGTTGTTGTGGAATGTTCCATGTTGGTAGTTAGAGTAATTTCATTGGTGGTGACTGGTGGGACAGACTCTGTAGACTGTGTTGTTCCTGTTTGGGCCATTGTTGTAATAGAAGTAGTTGGTGATTGAGGGTGTGGGGAAGTTATTGTCTCAGATGTCTCAAGAGTTGTTGCTTTGTTCTCTGTTATACTAGTGCCTGTTACAGCTGTTTGAGTACTTTGTTCTGGGGATGCTGGAGTAAAACTAGTGCTTTCTGAAGTGACTGTGGACGGCGAACTGGAGGAAGTCTCTGAAGTTGTTGTGGAATGGTCCATGTTGGTAGTTAGAGTAATTTCATTGGTGGTGACTGGTGGGACAGACTCTGTAGACTGTGTTGTTCCTGTTTGGGCCATTGTTGTAATAGAAGTAGTTGGTGATTGAGGGTGTGGGGAAGTTATTGTCTCAGATGTCTCAAGAGTTGTTGCTTTGTTCTCTGTTGTACTAGTGTCTGTTACAGCTGTTTGAGTACTTTGTTCTGTGGATGTCGGAGTAAAACTAGTACTTTCTGAAGTGACTGTGGAAGGGGATTCAGGGTTTGCTGATGTCATTGTCTCAGATGTCTCAAGAGTTGTTGCTTTGTTCTCTGTTGTACTAGTGCCTGTTACAGCTGTTTGAGTACTTTGTTCTGGGGATGTCGGAGTAAAACTAGTGCTTTCTGAAGTGACTGTGGAAGGCGAACTGGAGGAAGTCTCTGAAGTTGTTGTGGAATGGTCCATGTTGGTAGTTAGAGTAATTTCATTGGTGGTGACTGGTGGGACAGACTCTGTAGACTGTGTTGTTCCTGTTTGGGCCATTGTTGTAATAGAAGTTGTTGGTGATTCAGGGTGTTCGGATGTCATTGTCTCAGAAGTCTCAAGAGTTGTTGCTTTGTTCTCTGTTATACTAGTGCCTGTTACAGCTGTTTGAGTACTTTGTTCTGGGGATGCTGGAGTAAAACTAGTGCTTTCTGAAGTGACTGTGGAAGGCGAACTGGAGGAAGTCTCTGAAGTTGTTGTGGAATGGTCCATGTTGGTAGTTAGAGTAATTTCATTGGTGGTGACTGGTGGGACAGACTCTGTAGACTGTGTTGTTCCTGTTTGGGCCATTGTTGTAATAGAAGCTGTTGGTGATTCAGGGTGTAAGGATGTCATTGTCTCAGAAGTCTCAAGAGTTGTTGCTTTGTTCTCTGTTGTACTAGTGCCTGTTACAGCTGTTTGAATACTTTGTTCTGTGGATGTCGGAGTAAAACTATTGCTTTCTGAAGTGACTGTGGAAGGGGATTCAGGGTTTGCTGATGTCATTGTCTCAGATGTCTCAAGAGTTGTTGCTTTGTTCTCTGTTGTACTAGTGCCTGTTACAGCTGTTTGAGTACTTTTTTCTGGGGATGTTGGAGTAAAACTAGTGCTTTCTGAAGTGACTGTGGAAGGCGAACTGGAGGAAGTCTCTGAAGTTGTTGTGGAATGGTCCATGTTGGTAGTTAGAGTAATTTCATTGGTGGTGACTGGTGGGACAGACTCTGTAGACTGTGTTGTTCCTGTTTGGGCCATTGTTGTAATAGAAGTTGTTGGTGATTCAGGGTGTGCGGATGTCATTGTCTCAGAAGTCTCAAGAGTTGTTGCTTTGTTCTCTGTTATACTAGTGCCTGTTACAGCTGTTTGAGTACTTTGTTCTGGGGATGCTGGAGTAAAACTAGTGCTTTCTGAAGTGACTGTGGACGGCGAACTGGAGGAAGTCTCTGAAGTTGTTGTGGAATGGTCCATGTTGGTAGTTAGAGTAATTTCATTGGTGGTGACTGGTGGGACAGACTCTGTAGACTGTGTTGTTCCTGTTTGGGCCATTGTTGTAATAGAAGTAGTTGGTGATTCAGGGTGTAAGGATGTCATTGTCTCAGAAGTCTCAAGAGTTGTTGCTTTGTTCTCTGTTGTACTAGTGCCTGTTACAGCTGTTTGAGTACTTTCTTCTGTGGATGTCGGAGTAAAACTAGTGCTTTCTGAAGTGACTGTGGAAGGCGAACTGGAGGAAGTCTCTGAAGTTGTTGTGGAATGTTCCATGTTGGTAGTTAGAGTAATTTCATTGGTGGTGACTGGTGGGACAGACTCTGTAGACTGTGTTGTTCCTGTTTGGGCCATTGTTGTAATAGAAGTAGTTGGTGATTGAGGGTGTGGGGAAGTTATTGTCTCAGATGTCTCAAGAGTTGTTGCTTTGTTCTCTGTTATACTAGTGCCTGTTACAGCTGTTTGAGTAATTTGTTCTGGGGATGCTGGAGTAAAACTAGTGCTTTCTGAAGTGACTATGGACGGCGAACTGGAGGAAGTCTCTGAAGTTGTTGTGGAATGGTCCATGTTGGTAGTTAGAGTAATTTCATTGGTGGTGACTGGTGGGACAGACTCTGTAGACTGTGTTGTTCCTGTTTGGGCCATTGTTGTAATAGAAGTTGTTGGTGATTCAGGGTGTGCGGATGTCATTGTCTCAGAAGTCTCAAGAGTTGTTGCTTTGTTCTCTGTTATACTAGTGCCTGTTACAGCTGTTTGAGTACTTTGTTCTGGGGATGCTGGAGTAAAACTAGTGCTTTCTGAAGTGACTGTGGACGGCGAACTGGAGGAAGTCTCTGAAGTTGTTGTGGAATGGTCCATGTTGGTAGTTAGAGTAATTTCATTGGTGGTGACTGGTGGGACAGACTCTGTAGACTGTGTTGTTCCTGTTTGGGCCATTGTTGTAATAGAAGTAGTTGGTGATTCAGGGTGTAAGGATGTCATTGTCTCAGAAGTCTCAAGAGTTGTTGCTTTGTTCTCTGTTGTACTAGTGCCTGTTACAGCTGTTTGAGTACTTTCTTCTGTGGATGTCGGAGTAAAACTAGTGCTTTCTGAAGTGACTGTGGAAGGCGAACTGGAGGAAGTCTCTGAAGTTGTTGTGGAATGTTCCATGTTGGTAGTTAGAGTAATTTCATTGGTGGTGACTGGTGGGACAGACTCTGTAGACTGTGTTGTTCCTGTTTGGGCCATTGTTGTAATAGAAGTAGTTGGTGATTGAGGGTGTGGGGAAGTTATTGTCTCAGATGTCTCAAGAGTTGTTGCTTTGTTCTCTGTTATACTAGTGCCTGTTACAGCTGTTTGAGTACTTTGTTCTGGGGATGCTGGAGTAAAACTAGTGCTTTCTGAAGTGACTGTGGACGGCGAACTGGAGGAAGTCTCTGAAGTTGTTGTGGAATGGTCCATGTTGGTAGTTAGAGTAATTTCATTGGTGGTGACTGGTGGGACAGACTCTGTAGACTGTGTTGTTCCTGTTTGGGCCATTGTTGTAATAGAAGTAGTTGGTGATTCAGGGTGTAAGGATGTCATTGTCTCAGATGTCTCAAGAGTTGTTGCTTTGTTCTCTGTTGTACTAGTGCCTGTTACAGCTGTTTGAGTACTTTCTTCTGTGGATGTCGGAGTAAAACTAGTGCTTTCTGAAGTGACTGTGGAAGGCGAACTGGAGGAAGTCTCTGAAGTTGTTGTGGAATGTTCCATGTTGGTAGTTAGAGTAATTTCATTGGTGGTGACTGGTGGGACAGACTCTGTAGACTGTGTTGTTCCTGTTTGGGCCATTGTTGTAATAGAAGTAGTTGGTGATTGAGGGTGTGGGGAAGTTATTGTCTCAGATGTCTCAAGAGTTGTTGCTTTGTTCTCTGTTATACTAGTGCCTGTTACAGCTGTTTGAGTACTTTGTTCTGGGGATGCTGGAGTAAAACTAGTGCTTTCTGAAGTGACTGTGGACGGCGAACTGGAGGAAGTCTCTGAAGTTGTTGTGGAATGGTCCATGTTGGTAGTTAGAGTAATTTCATTGGTGGTGACTGGTGGGACAGACTCTTTAGACTGTGTTGTTCCTGTTTGGGCCATTGTTGTAATAGAAGTTGTTGGTGATTCAGGGTGTGCGGATGTCATTGTCTCAGAAGTCTCAAGAGTTGTTGCTTTGTTCTCTGTTATACTAGTGCCTGTTACAGCTGTTTGAGTACTTTGTTCTGGGGATGCTGGAGTAAAACTAGTGCTTTCTGAAGTGACTGTGGACGGCGAACTGGAGGAAGTCTCTGAAGTTGTTGTGGAATGGTCCATGTTGGTAGTTAGAGTAATTTCATTGGTGGTGACTGGTGGGACAGACTCTGTAGACTGTGTTGTTCCTGTTTGGGCCATTGTTGTAATAGAAGTAGTTGGTGATTCAGGGTGTAAGGATGTCATTGTCTCAGAAGTCTCAAGAGTTGTTGCTTTGTTCTCTGTTGTACTAGTGCCTGTTACAGCTGTTCGAGTACTTTCTTCTGTGGATGTTGGAGTAAAACTAGTGCTTTCTGAAGTGACTGTGGAAGGCGAACTGGAGGAAGTCTCTGAAGTTGTTGTGGAATGTTCCATGTTGGTAGTTAGAGTAATTTCATTGGTGGTGACTGGTGGGAAAGACTCTGTAGACTGTGTTGTTCCTGTTTGGGCCATTGTTGTAATAGAAGTTGTTGGTGATTCAGGGTGTGCGGATGTCATTGTCGCAGAAGTCTCAAGAGTTGTTGCTTTGTTCTCTGTTGTACTATTGCCTGTTACAGCTGTTTGAGTACTTTGTTCTGGGGATGTTGGAGTAGCACTAGTGCTTTCTGAAGTGACTGTGGAAGGCGAACTGGAGGAAGTCTCTGAAGTTGTTGTGGAATGGTCCATGTTGGTAGTTAGAGTAATTTCATTGGTGGTGACTGGTGGGAAAGACTCTGTAGACTGTGTTGTTCCTGTTTGGGCCATTGTTGTAATAGAAGTAGTTGGTGATTGAGGGTGTGGGGAAGTTATTGTCTCAGAAGTCTCAAGAGTTGTTGCTTTGTTCTCTGTTGTACTAGTGCCTGTTACAGCTGTTTGAATACTTTGTTCTGTGGATGTCGGAGTAAAACTAGTGCTTTCTGAAGTGACTGTGAAAGGGGATTCAGGGTTTGCTGATGTCATTGTCTCAGATGTCTCAAGAGTTGTTGCTTTGTTCTCTGTTGTACTAGTGCCTGTTACAGCTGTTTGAGTACTTTTTTCTGGGGATGTTGGAGTAAAACTAGTGCTTTCTGAAGTGACTGTGGAAGGCGAACTGGAGGAAGTCTCTGAAGTTGTTGTGGAATGGTCCATGTTGGTAGTTAGAGTAATTTCATTGGTGGTGACTGGTGGGACAGACTCTGTAGACTGTGTTGTTCCTGTTTGGGCCATTGTTGTAATAGAAGTTGTTGGTGATTCAGGGTGTGCGGATGTCATTGTCTCAGAAGTCTCAAGAGTTGTTTCTTTGTTCTCTGTTATACTAGTGCCTGTTACAGCTGTTTGAGTACTTTGTTCTGGGGATGCTGGAGTAAAACTAGTGCTTTCTGAAGTGACTGTGGACGGCGAACTGGAGGAAGTCTCTGAAGTTGTTGTGGAATGGTCCATGTTGGTAGTTAGAGTAATTTCATTGGTGGTGACTGGTGGGACAGACTCTGTAGACAGTGTTGTTCCTGTTTGGGCCATTGTTGTAATAGAAGTAGTTGGTGATTCAGGGTGTAAGGATGTCATTGTCTCAGAAGTCTCAAGAGTTGTTGCTTTGTTCTCTGTTGTACTAGTGCCTGTTACAGCTGTTCGAGTACTTTCTTCTGTGGATGTCGGAGTAAAACTAGTGCTTTCTGAAGTGACTGTGGAAGGCGAACTGGAGGAAGTCTCTGAAGTTGTTGTGGAATGTTCCATGTTGGTAGTTAGAGTAATTTCATTGGTGGTGACTGGTGGGAAAGACTCTGTAGACTGTGTTGTTCCTGTTTGGGCCATTGTTGTAATAGAAGTTGTTGGTGATTCAGGGTGTGCGGATGTCATTGTCGCAGAAGTCTCAAGAGTTGTTGCTTTGTTCTCTGTTGTACTATTGCCTGTTACAGCTGTTTGAGTACTTTGTTCTGGGGATGTTGGAGTAAAACTAGTGCTTTCTGAAGTGACTGTGGAAGGCGAACTGGAGGAAGTCTCTGAAGTTGTTGTGGAATGGTCCATGTTGGTAGTTAGAGTAATTTCATTGGTGGTGACTGGTGGGACAGACTCTGTAGACTGTGTTGTTCCTGTTTGGGCCATTGTTGTAATAGAAGTAGTTGGTGATTGAGGGTGTGGGGAAGTTATTGTCTCAGAAGTCTCAAGAGTTGTTGCTTTGTTCTCTGTTGTACTAGTGTCTGTTACAGCTGTTTGAGTACTTTGTTCTGGGGATGTTGGAGTAAAACTAGTGCTTTCTAAAGTGACTGTGGAAGGCGAACTGGAGAAAGTCTCTGAAGTTGTTGTGGAATGGTCCATGTTGGTAGTTAGAGTAATTTCATTGGTGGTGACTGGTGGGACAGACTCTGTAGACTGTGTTGTTCCTGTTTGGGCCATTGTTGTAATAGAAGTAGTTGGTGATTGAGGGTGTGGGGAAGTTATTGTCTCAGAAGTCTCAAGAGTTGTTGCTTTGTTCTCTGTTGTACTAGTGCCTGTTACAGCTGTTTGAGTACTTTGTTCTGTGGATGTCGGAGTAAAACTAGTACTTTCTGAAGTGACTGTGGAAGGGGATTCAGGGTTTGCTGATGTCATTGTCTCAGATGTCTCAAGAGTTGTTGCTTTGTTCTCTGTTGTACTAGTGCCTGTTTCAGCTGTTTGAGTACTTTGTTCTGGGGATGTCGGAGTAAAACTAGTGCTTTCTGAAGTGACTGTGGAAGGCGAACTGGAGGAAGTCTCTGAAGTTGTTGTGGAATGGTCCATGTTGGTAGTTAGAGTAATTTCATTGGTGGTGACTGGTGGGACAGACTCTGTAGACTGTGTTGTTCCTGTTTGGGCCATTGTTGTAATAGAAGTTGTTGGTGATTCAGGGTGTGCGGATGTCATTGTCTCAGAAGTCTCAAGAGTTGTTGCTTTGTTCTCTGTTATACTAGTGCCTGTTACAGCTGTTTGAGTACTTTGTTCTGGGGATGCTGGAGTAAAACTAGTGCTTTCTGAAGTGACTGTGGACGGCGAACTGGAGGAAGTCTCTGAAGTTGTTGTGGAATGTTCCATGTTGGTAGTTAGAGTAATTTCATTGGTGGTGACTGGTGGGACAGACTCTGTAGACTGTGTTGTTCCTGTTTGGGCCATTGTTGTAATAGAAGTTGTTGGTGATTTAGGGTGTGCGGATGTCATTGTCGCAGAAGTCTCAAGAGTTGTTGCTTTGTTCTCTGTTGTACTATTGCCTGTTACAGCTGTTTGAGTAATTTGTTCTGGGGATGCTGGAGTAAAACTAGTGCTTTCTGAAGTGACTGTGGAAGGGGATTCAGGGTTTGCTGATGTCATTGTCTCAGAAGTCTCAAGAGTTGTTGCTTTGTTCTCTGTTGTACTAGTGCCTGTTACAGCTGTTTGAGTACTTTGTTCTGGGGATGTTGGAGTAAAACTAGTGCTTTCTGAAGTGACTGTGGAAGGCGAACTGGAGGAAGTCTCTGAAGTTGTTGTGGAATGGTCCATGTTGGTAGTTAGAGTAATTTCATTGGTGGTGACTGGTGGGACAGACTCTGTAGACTGTGTTTTTCCTGTTTGGGCCATTGTTGTAATAGAAGTTGTTGGTGATTCAGGGTGTGCGGATGTCATTGTCTCCGAAGTCTCAAGAGTTGTTGCTTTGTTCTCTGTTGTACTAGTGCCTGTTACAGCTGTTTGAGTACTTTGTTCTGGGGATGCTGGAGTAAAACTAGTGCTTTCTGAAGTGACTGTGGAAGGCGAACTGGAGGAAGTCTCTGAAGTTGTTGTGGAATGGTCCATGTTGGTAGTTAGAGTAATTTCATTGGTGGTGACTGGTGGGACAGACTCTGTAGACTGTGTTGTTCCTGTTTGTGCCATTGTTGTAATAGAAGTTGTTGGTGATATGGGGTGTGCAGATGTCATTGTCGCAGAAGTCTCAAGAGTTGTTGCTTTGTTCTCTGTTGTACTAGTGCCTGTTACACCTGTTTGAGTACTTTGTTCTGGGGATGTTGGAGTAAAACTAGTGCTTTCTGAAGTGACTGTGGAAGGCGAACTGGAGGAAGTCTCTGAAGTTGTTGTGGAATGGTCCATGTTGGTAATTAGAGTAATTTCATTGGTGGTGACTGGTGGGACAGACTCTGTAGACTGCGTTGTTCCTGTTTTGGCCATTGTTGTAATAGAAGTAGTTGGTGATTCAGGGTGTGGGGAAGTTATTGTCTCAGAAGTCTCAAGAGTTGTTGCTTTGTTCTCTGTTGTACTAGTGCCTGTTACAGCTGTTTGAGTACTTTGTTCTGTGGATGTCGGACTAAAACTAGTGCTTTCTGAAGTGACTGTGGAAGGGGATTCAGGGTTTGCTGATGTCATTGTCTCAGATGTCTCAAGAGTTGTTGCTTTGTTCTCTGTTGTACTAGTGCCTGTTACAGCTGTTTGAGTACTTTGTTCTGGGGATGTTGGAGTAAAACTAGTGCTTTCTGAAGTGACTGTGGAAGGCGAACTGGAGGAAGTCTCTGAAGTTGTTGTGGAATGGTCCATGTTGGTAGTTAGAGTAATTTCATTGGTGGTGACTGGTGGGACAGACTCTGTAGACTGTGTTGTTCCTGTTTGGGCCATTGTTGTAATAGAAGTTGTTGGCGGTTCAGGGTGTGCGGATGTCATTGTCTCAGAAGTCTCAAGAGTTGTTGCTTTGTTCTCATTTGTACTAGTGCCTGTTACAGCTGTTTGAGTACTTTGTTCTGGGGATGTTGGAGTAAAACTAGTGCTTTCTGAAGTGACTGTGGAAGGCGAACTGGAGGAAGTCTCTGAAGTTGTTGTGGAATGGTCCATGTTGGTAGTTAGAGTAATTTCATTGGTGGTGACTGGTGGGACAGACTCTGTAGACTGTGTTGTTCCTGTTTGGGCCATTGTTGTAATAGAAGTAGTTGGTGATTGAGGGTGTGGGGAAGTTATTGTCTCAGAAGTCTCAAGAGTTGTTGCTTTGTTCTCTGTTGTACTAGTGTCTGTTACAGCTGTTTGAGTACTTTGTTCTGGGGATGTTGGAGTAAAACTAGTGCTTTCTAAAGTGACTGTGGAAGGCGAACTGGAGAAAGTCTCTGAAGTTGTTGTGGAATGGTCCATGTTGGTAGTTAGAGTAATTTCATTGGTGGTGACTGGTGGGACAGACTCTGTAGACTGTGTTGTTCCTGTTTGGGCCATTGTTGTAATAGAAGTAGTTGGTGATTGAGGGTGTGGGGAAGTTATTGTCTCAGAAGTCTCAAGAGTTGTTGCTTTGTTCTCTGTTGTACTAGTGCCTGTTACAGCTGTTTGAGTACTTTGTTCTGTGGATGTCGGAGTAAAACTAGTACTTTCTGAAGTGACTGTGGAAGGGGATTCAGGGTTTGCTGATGTCATTGTCTCAGATGTCTCAAGAGTTGTTGCTTTGTTCTCTGTTGTACTAGTGCCTGTTTCAGCTGTTTGAGTACTTTGTTCTGGGGATGTCGGAGTAAAACTAGTGCTTTCTGAAGTGACTGTGGAAGGCGAACTGGAGGAAGTCTCTGAAGTTGTTGTGGAATGGTCCATGTTGGTAGTTAGAGTAATTTCATTGGTGGTGACTGGTGGGACAGACTCTGTAGACTGTGTTGTTCCTGTTTGGGCCATTGTTGTAATAGAAGTTGTTGGTGATTCAGGGTGTGCGGATGTCATTGTCTCAGAAGTCTCAAGAGTTGTTGCTTTGTTCTCTGTTATACTAGTGCCTGTTACAGCTGTTTGAGTACTTTGTTCTGGGGATGCTGGAGTAAAACTAGTGCTTTCTGAAGTGACTGTGGACGGCGAACTGGAGGAAGTCTCTGAAGTTGTTGTGGAATGTTCCATGTTGGTAGTTAGAGTAATTTCATTGGTGGTGACTGGTGGGACAGACTCTGTAGACTGTGTTGTTCCTGTTTGGGCCATTGTTGTAATAGAAGTTGTTGGTGATTTAGGGTGTGCGGATGTCATTGTCGCAGAAGTCTCAAGAGTTGTTGCTTTGTTCTCTGTTGTACTATTGCCTGTTACAGCTGTTTGAGTAATTTGTTCTGGGGATGCTGGAGTAAAACTAGTGCTTTCTGAAGTGACTGTGGAAGGGGATTCAGGGTTTGCTGATGTCATTGTCTCAGAAGTCTCAAGAGTTGTTGCTTTGTTCTCTGTTGTACTAGTGCCTGTTACAGCTGTTTGAGTACTTTGTTCTGGGGATGTTGGAGTAAAACTAGTGCTTTCTGAAGTGACTGTGGAAGGCGAACTGGAGGAAGTCTCTGAAGTTGTTGTGGAATGGTCCATGTTGGTAGTTAGAGTAATTTCATTGGTGGTGACTGGTGGGACAGACTCTGTAGACTGTGTTTTTCCTGTTTGGGCCATTGTTGTAATAAAAGTTGTTGGTGATTCAGGGTGTGCGGATGTCATTGTCTCCGAAGTCTCAAGAGTTGTTGCTTTGTTCTCTGTTGTACTAGTGCCTGTTACAGCTGTTTGAGTACTTTGTTCTGGGGATGCTGGAGTAAAACTAGTGCTTTCTGAAGTGACTGTGGAAGGCGAACTGGAGGAAGTCTCTGAAGTTGTTGTGGAATGGTCCATGTTGGTAGTTAGAGTAATTTCATTGGTGGTGACTGGTGGGACAGACTCTGTAGACTGTGTTGTTCCTGTTTGTGCCATTGTTGTAATAGAAGTTGTTGGTGATATGGGGTGTGCAGATGTCATTGTCGCAGAAGTCTCAAGAGTTGTTGCTTTGTTCTCTGTTGTACTAGTGCCTGTTACACCTGTTTGAGTACTTTGTTCTGGGGATGTTGGAGTAAAACTAGTGCTTTCTGAAGTGACTGTGGAAGGCGAACTGGAGGAAGTCTCTGAAGTTGTTGTGGAATGGTCCATGTTGGTAATTAGAGTAATTTCATTGGTGGTGACTGGTGGGACAGACTCTGTAGACTGCGTTGTTCCTGTTTTGGCCATTGTTGTAATAGAAGTAGTTGGTGATTCAGGGTGTGGGGAAGTTATTGTCTCAGAAGTCTCAAGAGTTGTTGCTTTGTTCTCTGTTGTACTAGTGCCTGTTACAGCTGTTTGAGTACTTTGTTCTGTGGATGTCGGACTAAAACTAGTGCTTTCTGAAGTGACTGTGGAAGGGGATTCAGGGTTTGCTGATGTCATTGTCTCAGATGTCTCAAGAGTTGTTGCTTTGTTCTCTGTTGTACTAGTGCCTGTTACAGCTGTTTGAGTACTTTGTTCTGGGGATGTTGGAGTAAAACTAGTGCTTTCTGAAGTGACTGTGGAAGGCGAACTGGAGGAAGTCTCTGAAGTTGTTGTGGAATGGTCCATGTTGGTAGTTAGAGTAATTTCATTGGTGGTGACTGGTGGGACAGACTCTGTAGACTGTGTTGTTCCTGTTTGGGCCATTGTTGTAATAGAAGTTGTTGGCGGTTCAGGGTGTGCGGATGTCATTGTCTCAGAAGTCTCAAGAGTTGTTGCTTTGTTCTCATTTGTACTAGTGCCTGTTACAGCTGTTTGAGTACTTTGTTCTGGGGATGTTGGAGTAAAACTAGTGCTTTCTGAAGTGACTGTGGAAGGCGAACTGGAGGAAGTCTCTGAAGTTGTTGTGGAATGGTCCATGTTGGTAGTTAGAGTAATTTCATTGGTGGTGACTGGTGGGACAGACTCTGTAGACTGTGTTGTTCCTGTTTGGGCCATTGTTGTAATAGAAGTAGTTGGTGATTCAGGGTGTGCGGATGTCATTGTCTCAGAAGTCTCAAGAGTTGTTGCTTTGTTCTCTGTTATACTAGTGCCTGTTACAGCTGTTTGATTACTTTGTTCTGGGGATGTTGGAGTAAAACTAGTGCTTTCTGAAGTGACTGTGGAAGGCGAACTGGAGGAAGTCTCTGAAGTTGTTGTGGAATGGTCCATGTTGGTAGTTAGAGTAATTTCATTGGTGGTGACTGGTGGGACAGACTCTGTAGACTGTGTTGTTCCTGTTTGGGCCATTGTTGTAATAGAAGTTGTTGGCGGTTCAGGGTGTGCGGATGTCATTGTCTCAGAAGTCTCAAGAGTTGTTGCTTTGTTCTCTGTTGTACTAGTGCCTGTTACAGCTGTTTGAGTACTTTGTTCTGGGGATGTTGGAGTAAAACTAGTGCTTTCTGAAGTGACTGTGGAAGGCGAACTGGAGGAAGTCTCTGAAGTTGTTGTGGAATGTTCCATGTTGGTAGTTAGAGTAA
Organism: Perissodus microlepis; assembly: GCF_051167445.1. Lineage (NCBI taxonomy): Eukaryota > Metazoa > Chordata > Actinopteri > Cichliformes > Cichlidae > Perissodus > Perissodus microlepis. The sequence goes on along the minus strand of NC_140465.1, from coordinate 21,149,328 downwards.
TTTCATTGGTGGTGACTGGTGGGACAGACTCTGTAGACTGTGTTGTTCCTGTTTGGGCCATTGTTGTAATAGAAGTAGTTGGTGATTCAGGGTGTGAGGATGTCATTGTCTCAGAAGTCTCAAGAGTTGTTGCTTTGTTCTCTGTTGTACTAGTGCCTGTTACAGCTGTTTGAGTACTTTGTTCTGGGGATGTTGGAGTAAAACTAGTGCTTTCTGAAGTGACTGTGGAAGGCGAACTGGAGAAAGTCTCTGAAGTTGTTGTGGAATGGTCCATGTTGGTAGTTAGAGTAATTTCATTGGTGGTGACTGGTGGGACAGACTCTGTAGACTGTGTTGTTCCTGTTTGGGCCATTGTTGTAATAGAAGTTGTTGGTGATTCAGGGTGTGCGGATGTCATTGTCTCAGAACTCTCAAGAGTTGTTGCTTTGTTCTCTGTTGTACTAGTGCCTGTTACAGCTGTTTGAGTTCCTTTTTCTTGGGATGTTGGAGTAAAACTAGTGCTTTCTGAAGTTACTGTGGAAGGCGAACTGGAGGAAGTCTCTGAAGTTGTTGTGGAATGTTCCATGTTGGTAGTTAGAGTAATTTCATTGGTGGTGACTGGTGGGACAGACTCTGTAGACTGTGTTGTTCCTGTTTGGGCCATTGTTGTAATAGAAGTAGTTGGTGATTCAGGGTGTGAGGATGTCATTGTCTCAGAAGTCTCAAGAGTTGTTGCTTTGTTCTCTGTTGTACTAGTGCCTGTTACAGCTGTTTGAGTACTTTGTTCTGGGGATGTTGGAGTAAAACTAGTGCTTTCTGAAGTGACTGTGGAAGGCGAACTGGAGAAAGTCTCTGAAGTTGTTGTGGAATGGTCCATGTTGGTAGTTAGAGTAATTTCATTGGTGGTGACTGGTGGGACAGACTCTGTAGACTGTGTTGTTCCTGTTTGGGCCATTGTTGTAATAGAAGTTGTTGGTGATTCAGGGTGTGCGGATGTCATTGTCGCAGAAGTCTCAAGAGTTGTTGCTTTGTTCTCTGTTGTACTATTACCTGTTACAGCTGTTTGAGTACTTTGTTCTGGGGATGTTGGAGTAAAACTAGTGCTTTCTGAAGTGACTGTGGAAGGCGAACTGGAGGAAGTCTCTGAAGTTGTTGTGGAATGGTCCATGTTGGTAGTTAGAGTAATTTCATTGGTGGTGACTGGTGGGACAGACTCTGTAGACTGTGTTGTTCCTGTTTGGGCCATTGTTGTAATAGAAGTTGTTGGTGATTCAGGGTGTGCGGATGTCATTGTCTCAGAAGTCTCAAGAGTTGTTGCTTTGTTCTCTGTTGTACTAGTGCCTGTTACAGCTGTTTGAGTACTTTGTTCTGGGGATGTTGGAGTAAAACTAGTGCTTTCTGAAGTTACTGTGGAAGGCGAACTGGAGGAAGTCTCTGAAGTTGTTGTGGAATGTTCCATGTTGGTAGTTAGAGTAATTTCATTGGTGGTGACTGGTGGGACAGACTCTGTAGACTGTGTTGTTCCTGTTTGGGCCATTGTTGTAATAGAAGTAGTTGGTGATTCAGGGTGTGAGGATGTCATTGTCTCAGAAGTCTCAAGAGTTGTTGCTTTGTTCTCTGTTGTACTAGTGCCTGTTACAGCTGTTTGAGTACTTTGTTCTGGGGATGTTGGAGTAAAACTAGTGCTTTCTGAAGTGACTGTGGAAGGCGAACTGGAGAAAGTCTCTGAAGTTGTTGTGGAATGGTCCATGTTGGTAGTTAGAGTACTTTCATTGGTGGTGACTGGTGGGACAGACTCTGTAGACTGTGTTGTTCCTGTTTGGGCCATTGTTGTAATAGAAGTTGTTGGTGATTCAGGGTGTGCGGATGTCATTGTCGCAGAAGTCTCAAGAGTTGTTGCTTTGTTCTCTGTTGTACTATTGCCTGTTACAGCTGTTTGAGTACTTTGTTCTGGGGATGTTGGAGTAAAACTAGTGCTTTCTGAAGTGACTGTGGAAGGCGAACTGGAGGAAGTCTCTGAAGTTGTTGTGGAATGGTCCATGTTGGTAGTTAGAGTAATTTCATTGGTGGTGACTGGTGGGACAGACTCTGTAGACTGTGTTGTTCCTGTTTGGGCCATTGTTGTAATAGAAGTTGTTGGTGATTCAGGGTGTGCGGATGTCATTGTCTCAGAAGTCTCAAGAGTTGTTGCTTTGTTCTCTGTTATACTAGTGCCTGTTACAGCTGTTTGATTACTTTGTTCTGTGGATGCTGGAGTAAAACTAGTGCTTTCTGAAGTGACTGTGGAAGGCAAACTGGAGGAAGTCTCTGAAGTTTTTGTGGAATGGTCCATGTTGGTAGTTAGAGTAATTTCATTGGTGGTGACTGGTGGGACAGACTCTGTAGACTGTGTTGTTCCTGTTTGGGCCATTGTTGTAATAGAAGTTGTTGGCGGTTCAGGGTGTGCGGATTTCATTGTCTCAGAAGTCTCAAGAGTTGTTGCTTTGTTCTCTGTTGTACTAGTGCCTGTTACAGCTGTTTGAGTACTTTGTTCTGGGGATGTTGGAGTAAAACTAGTGCTTTCTGAAGTGACTGTGGAAGGCGAACTGGAGGAAGTCCCTGAAGTTGTTGTGGAATGTTCCATGTTGGTAGTTAGAGTAATTTCATTGGTGGTGACTGGTGGGACAGACTCTGTAGACTGTGTTGTTCCTGTTTGGGCCATTGTTGTAATAGAAGTAGTTGGTGATTCAGGGTGTGAGGATGTCATTGTCTCAGAAGTCTCAAGAGTTGTTGCTTTGTTCTCTGTTGTACTAGTGCCTGTTACAGCTGTTTGAGTACTTTGTTCTGGGGATGTTGGAGTAAAACTAGTGCTTTCTGAAGTGACTGTGGAAGGCGAACTGGAGAAAGTCTCTGAAGTTGTTGTGGAATGGTCCATGTTGGTAGTTAGAGTAATTTCATTGGTGGTGACTGGTGGGACAGACTCTGTAGACTGTGTTGTTCCTTTTTGGGCCATTGTTGTAATAGAAGTTGTTGGTGATTCAGGGTGTGCGGATGTCATTGTCGCAGAAGTCTCAAGAGTTGTTGCTTTGTTCTCTGTTGTACTAGTGCCTGTTACAGCTGTTTGAGTACTTTGTTCTTTGGATGTTGGAGTAAAACTAGTGCTTTCTGAAGTTACTGTGGAAGGCGAACTGGAGGAAGTCTCTGAAGTTGTTGTGGAATGTTCCATGTTGGTAGTTAGAGTAATTTCATTGGTGGTGACTGGTGGGACAGACTCTGTAGACTGTGTTGTTCCTGTTTGGGCCATTGTTGTAATAGAAGTAGTTGGTGATTCAGGGTGTGAGGATGTCATTGTCTCAGAAGTCTCAAGAGTTGTTGCTTTGTTCTCTGTTGTACTAGTGCCTGTTACAGCTGTTTGAGTACTTTGTTCTGGGGATGTTGGAGTAAAACTAGTGCTTTCTGAAGTGACTGTGGAAGGCGAACTGGAGAAAGTCTCTGAAGTTGTTGTGGAATGGTCCATGTTGGTAGTTAGAGTAATTTCATTGGTGGTGACTGGTGGGACAGACTCTGTAGACTGTGTTGTTCCTGTTTGGGCCATTGTTGTAATAGAAGTTGTTGGTGATTCAGGGTGTGCGGATGTCATTGTCGCAGAAGTCTCAAGAGTTGTTGCTTTGTTCTCTGTTGTACTATTGCCTGTTACAGCTGTTTGAGTACTTTGTTCTGGGGATGTATGAGTAAAACTAGTGCTTTCTGAAGTGACTGTGGAAGGCGAACTGGAGGAAGTCTCTGAAGTTGTTGTGGAATGGTCCATGTTGGTAGTTAGAGTAATTTCATTGGTGGTGACTGGTGGGACAGACTCTGTAGACTGTGTTGTTCCTGTTTGGGCCATTGTTGTAATAGTAGTTGGTGATTCAGGGTGTGAGGATGTCATTGTCTCAGAAGTCTCAAGAGTTGTTGCTTTGTTCTCTGTTGTACTAGTGCCTGTTACAGCTGTTTGAGTACTTTGTTCTGGGGATGTTGGAGTAAAACTAGTGCTTTCTGAAGTGACTGTGGACGGCGAACTGGAGGAAGTCTCTGAAGTTGTTGTGGAATGGTCCATGTTGGTAGTTAGAGTAATTTCATTGGTGGTGACTGGTGGGACAGACTCTGTAGACTGTGTTGTTCCTGTTTGGGCCATTGTTGTAATAGAAGTTGTTGGTGATTCTGGGTGTGCAGATGTCATTGTCTCAGAAGTCTCAAGAGTTGTTGCTTTGTTCTCTGTTGTACTAGTGCCTGTTGCAGCTTTTTGAGTACTTTCTTCTGTGGATGTCGGAGTAAAACTAGTGCTTTCTGAAGTGACTGTGGAAGGGGATTCAGGGTTTGCTGATGTCATTGTCTCAGATGTCTCAAGAGTTGTTGCTTTTTTCTCTGTTGTACTAGTGTCTGTTACAGCTGTTTGAGTACTTTGTTCTGGGGATGTTGGAGTAAAACTAGTGCTTTCTGGAATGAATGTGGAAGGCGAACTGGAGAAAGTCTCTGAAGTTGTTGTGGAATGGTCCATGTTGGTAGTTAGAGTAATTTCATTGGTGGTGACTGGTGGGACAGACTCTGTAGACTGTGTTGTTCCTGTTTGGGCCATTGTTGTAAACGAAGTAGTTGATGATTCAGGGTGTGCTGATGTTATTGTCTCAGAAGTCTCAAGAGTTGTTGCTTTGTTCTCTGTTGTACTAGTGCCTGTTACAGCTGTTTGAGTACTTTGTTCTGGGGATGTTGGAGTAAAACTAGTGCTTTCTGAAGTGACTGTGGAAGGCGAACTGGAGGAAGTCTCTGAAGTTGTTGTGGAATGTTCCATGTTGGTAGTTAGAGTAATTTCATTGGTGGTGACTGGTGGGACAGACTCTGTAGACTGTGTTGTTCCTGTTTGGGCCATTGTTGTAATAGAAGTTGTTGGTGATTCAGGGTGTGTAGATGTCATTGTCTTAGAAGTCTCAAGAGTTGTTGCTTTGTTCTCTGTTGTACTAGTGCCTGTTACAGCTGTTTGATTACTTTGTTCTGTGGATTTTGGAGTAAAAGTAGTACTTTCTGAAGTGACTGTGGAAGGGGATTCAGGGTTTGCTGATGTCATTGTCTCAGATGTCTCAAGAGTTGTTACTTTGTTCTCTTTTGTACTAGTGCCTGTTACAGCTGTTTGAGTACTTTGTTCTGGGGATGTTGGAGTAAAACTAGTGCTTTCTGAAGTGACTGTGGAAGGCGAACTGGAGGAAGTCTCTGAAGTTGTTGTGGAATGGTCCATGTTGGTAGTTAGAGTAATTTCATTGGTGGTGACTGGTGGGACAGACTCTGTAGACTCTGTTGTTCCTGTTTGGGCCATTTTTGTAATAGAAGTTGTTGGCGGTTCAGGGTGTGCGGATGTCATTGTCTCAGAAGTCTCAAGAGTTGTTGCTTTGTTCTCTGTTGTACTAGTGCCTGTTACAGCTGTTTGAGTACTTTGTTCTGGGGGTGTTGGAGTAAAACTAGTGCTTTCTGAAGTGACTGTGGAAGGCGAACTGGAGGAAGTCTCTGAAGTTGTTGTGGAATGTTCCATGTTGGTAGTTAGAGTAATTTCATTGGTGGTGACTGGTGGGACAGACTCTGTAGACTGTGTTGTTCCTGTTTGGGCCATTGTTGTAATAGAAGTTGTTGGTGATTCAGGGTGTGCGGATGTCATTGTCTCAGAAGTCTCAAGAGTTGTTGCTTTGTTCTCTGTTGTACTAGTGCCTGTTACAGCTGTTTGAGTACTTTGTTCTGTGGATTTTGGAGTAAAAGTAGTACTTTCTGAAGTGACTGTGGAAGGGGATTCAGGGTTTGCTGATGTCATTGTCTCAGATGTCTCAAGAGTTGTTACTTTGTTCTCTGTTGTACTAGTGCCTGTTACAGCTGTTTGAGTACTTTGTTCTGGGGATGTTGGAGTAAAACTAGTGCTTTCTGAAGTGACTGTGGAAGGCGAACTGGAGGAAGTCTCTGAAGTTGTTGTGGAATGGTCCATGTTGGTAGTTAGAGTAATTTCATTGGTGGTGACTGGTGGGACAGACTCTGTAGACTCTGTTGTTCCTGTTTGGGCCATTGTTGTAATAGAAGTTGTTGGCGGTTCAGGGTGTGCGGATGTCATTGTCTCAGAAGTCTCAAGAGTTGTTGCTTTGTTCTCTGTTGTACTAGTGCCTGTTACAGCTGTTTGAGTACTTTGTTCTGGGGGTGTTGGAGTAAAACTAGTGCTTTCTGAAGTGACTGTGGAAGGCGAACTGGAGGAAGTCTCTGAAGTTGTTGTGGAATGTTCCATGTTGGTAGTTAGAGTAATTTCATTGGTGGTGACTGGTGGGACAGACTCTGTAGACTGTGTTGTTCCTGTTTGGGCCATTGTTGTAATAGAAGTAGTTGGTGATTCAGGGTGTGCGGATGTCATTGTCGCAGAAGTCTCAAGAGTTGTTGCTTTGTTCTCTGTTGTACTATTGCCTGTTACAGCTGTTTGAGTACTTTGTTCTGGGGATTTTGGAGTAAAACTAGTGCTTTCTGAAGTGACTGTGGACGGCGAACTATAGGAAGTCTCTGAAGTTGTTGTGGAATGGTCCATGTTGGTAGTTAGAGTAATTTCATTGGTGGTGACTGGTGGGATAGACTCTGTAGACTGTGTTGTTCCTGTTTGGGCCATTGTTGTAATAGAAGTTGTTGGTGATTCTGGGTGTGCAGATGTCATTGTCTCAGAAGTCTCAAGAGTTGTTGCTTTGTTCTCTGTTGTACTAGTGCCTGTTACAGCTTTTTGAGTACTTTCTTCTGTGGATGTCGGAGTAAAACTAGTGCTTTCTGAAGTGACTGTGGAAGGGGATTCAGGGTTTGCTGATGTCATTGTCTCAGATGTCTCAAGAGTTGTTGCTTTGTTCTCTGTTGTACTAGTGCCTGTTACAGCTGTTTGAGTACTTTGTTCTGGGGATGTTGGAGTAAAACTAGTGCTTTCTGAAGTGACTTTGGAAGGCGAACTGGAGGAAGTCTCTGAAGTTGTTGTGGAATGGTCCATGTTGGTAGTTAGAGTAATTTCATTGGTGGTGACTGGTGGGACAGACTCTGTAGACTGTGTTGTTCCTGTTTGGGCCATTGTTGTAATAGAAGATGTTGGTGATTCAGGGTGTGCGGATGTCATTGTCTCAGAAGTCTCAAGAGTTGTTGCTTTGTTCTCTGTTGTACTAGTGCCTGTTACAGCTGTTTGAGTACTTTGTTCTGGGGATGCTGGAGTAAAACTAGTGCTTTCTGAAGTGACTGTGGAAGGCGAACTGGAGGAAGTCTCTGAAGTTGTTGTGGAATGGTCCATGTTGGTAGTTAGAGTAATTTCATTGGTGGTGACTGGTGGGACAGACTCTGTAGACTGTGTTGTTCCTGTTTGGGCCATTGTTGTAATAGAAGTTGTTGGTGATTCACGGTTTGCAGATGTCATTGTCGCAGAAGTCTCAAGAGTTGTTGCTTTGTTCTCTGTTGTACTAGTGCCTGTTACAGCTGTTTGAGTACTTTGTTCTGGGGATGTTGGAGTAAAACTAGTGCTTTCTGAAGTGACTGTGGAAGGCGAACTGGAGGAAGTCTCTGAAGTTGTTGTGGAATGGTCCATGTTGGTAGTTAGAGTAATTTCATTGGTGGTGACTGGTGGGACAGACTCTGTAGACTGTGTTGTTCCTGTTTGTTCCATTGTTGTAAACAAAGTAGTTGATGATTCAGGGTGTGCTGATGTCATTGTCTCCGAAGTCTCAAGAGTTGTTGCTTTGTTCTCTGTTGTACTAGTGCCTGTTACAGCTGTTTGAGTACTTTGTTCTGGGGATGTTGGAGTAAAACTAGTGCTTTCTGAAGTGACTGTGGAAGGCGAACTGGAGGAAGTCTCTGAACTTGTTGTGGAATGGTCCATGTTGGTAGTTAAAGTAATTTCATTGGTGGTGACTGGTGGGAAAGACTCTGTAGACTGTGTTGTTCCTGTTTGGGCCATTGTTGTAATAGAAGTTGTTGGTGATTCAGGGTGTGTAGATGTCATTGTCTCAGAAGTCTCAAGAGTTGTTGCTTTGTTCTCTGTTGTATTAGTGCCTGTTACAGCTGTTTGAGTACTTTGTTCTGTGGATGTTGGAGTAAAACTAGTGCTTTCTGAAGTGACTGTGGAAGGAGATTCAGGGTTTGCTGATGTCATTGTCTCAGATGTCTCAAGAGTTGTTGCTTTGTTCTCTGTTGTACTAGTGCCTGTTACAGCTGTTTGAGTAATTTGTTCTGGGGATGTTGGAGTAAAACTAGTGCTTTCTGAAGTGACTGTGGAAGGCGAACTGGAGGAAGTCTCTGAAATTGTTGTGGAATGGTCCATGTTGGTAGTTAGAGTAATTTCATTGTTGGTGACTGGTGGGACAGACTCTGTAGACTGTGTTGTTCCTGTTTGGGCCATTGTTGTAATAGAAGTTGTTGGTGATTCACGGTTTGCAGATGTCATTGTCGCAGAAGTCTCAAGAGTTGTTGCTTTGTTCTCTGTTGTACTAGTGCCTGTTACAGCTGTTTGAGTACTTTGTTCTGGGGATGTTGGAGTAAAACTAGTGCTTTCTGAAGTGACTGTGGAAGGCAAACTGGAGGAAGTCTCTGAAGTTGTTGTGGAATGGTCCATGTTGGTAGTTAGAGTAATTTCATTGGTGGTGACTGGTGGGACAGACTCTGTAGACTGTGTTGTTCCTGTTTGTTCCATTGTTGTAAACAAAGTAGTTGATGATTCAGGGTGTGCTGATGTCATTGTCTCCGAAGTCTCAAGAGTTGTTGCTTTGTTCTCTGTTGTACTAGTGCCTGTTACAGCTGTTTGAGTACTTTGTTCTGGGGATGTTGGAGTAAAACTAGTGCTTTCTGAAGTGACTGTGGAAGGCGAACTGGAGGAAGTCTCTGAAGTTGTTGTGGAATGGTCCATGTTGGTAGTTAAAGTAATTTCATTGGTGGTGACTGGTGGGAAAGACTCTGTAGACTGTGTTGTTCCTGTTTGGGCCATTGTTGTAATAGAAGTTGTTGGTGATTCAGGGTGTGTAGATGTCATTGTCTCAGAAGTCTCAAGAGTTGTTGCTTTGTTCTCTGTTGTACTAGTGCCTGTTACAGCTGTTTCAGTACTTTGTTCTGTGGATGTTGGAGTAAAACTAGTGCTTTCTGAAGTGACTGTGGAAGGGGATTCAGGGTTTCCTGATGTCATTGTCTCAGAAGTCTCAAGAGTTGTTGCTTTGTTCTCTGTTGTACTAGTGCCTGTTACAGCTGTTTGAGTACTTTGTTCTGGGGGTATTGGAGTAAAACTAGTGCTTTCTGAAGTGACTGTGGAAGGCGAACTGGTGAAAGTCTCTGAAGTTGTTGTGGAATGGTCCATGTTGGTAGTTAGAGTAATTTCATTGGTGGTGACTGGTGGGACAGACTCTGTAGAGTGTGTTGTTCCTGTTTGGGCCATTGTTGTAATAGAAGTTGTTGGCGGTTCAGGGTGTGCGGATGTCATTGTCTCAGAAGTCTCAAGAGTTGTTGCTTTGTTCTCTGTTGTACTAGTGCCTGTTACAGCTGTTTGAGTACTTTGTTCTGGGGATGCTGGAGTAAAACTAGTGCTTTCTGAAGTGACTGTGGAAGGCGAACTGGAGGAAGTCTCTGAAGTTGTTGTGGAATGGTCCATGTTGGTAGTTAGAGTAATTTCATTGGTGGTGACTGGTGGGACAGACTCTGTAGACTGTGTTGTTCCTGTTTGGGCCATTGTTGTAATAGAAGTTGTTGGTGATTCACGGTTTGCAGATGTCATTGTCGCAGAAGTCTCAAGAGTTGTTGCTTGGTTCTCTGTTGTACTAGTGCCTGTTACAGCTGTTTGAGTACTTTGTTCTGGGGATGTTGGAGTAAAACTAGTGCTTTCTGAAGTGACTGTGGAAGGGGATTCAGGGTTTGCTGATGTCATTGTCTCAGATGTCTCAAGAGTTGTTGCTTTGTTCTCTGTTGTACTAGTGCCTGTTACAGCTGTTTGAGTAATTTGTTCTGGGGATGTTGGAGTAAAACTAGTGCTTTCTGAAGTGACTGTGGAAGGCGAACTGGAGGAAGTCTCTGAAGTTGTTGTGGAATGGTCCATGTTGGTAGTTAGAGTAATTTCATTTGTGGTGACTGGTGGGACAGACTCTGTAGACTGTGTTGTTCCTGTTTGGGCCATTGTTGTAATAGAAGTTGTTGGCGGTTCAGGGTGTGCGGATGTCATTGTCTCAGAAGTCTCAAGAATTGTTGCTTTGTTCTCTGTTGTACTAGTGCCTGTTACAGCTGTTTGAGTACTTTGTTCTGGGGATGCTGGAGTAAAACTAGTGCTTTCTGAAGTGACTGTGGAAGGCGAACTGGAGGAAGTCTCTGAAGTTGTTGTGGAATGGTCCATGTTGGTAGTTAGAGTAATTTCATTGGTGGTGACTGGTGGGACAGACTCTGTAGACTGTGTTGTTCCTGTTTGGGCCATTGTTGTAATAGAAGTTGTTGGTGATTCACGGTTTGCAGATGTCATTGTCGCAGAAGTCTCAAGAGTTGTTGCTTTGTTCTCTGTTGTACTAGTGCCTGTTACAGCTGTTTGAGTACTTTGTTCTGGGGATGTTGGAGTAAAACTAGTGCTTTCTGAAGTGACTGTGGAAGGCGAACTGGAGGAAGTCTCTGAAGTTGTTGTGGAATGGTCCATGTTGGTAGTTAGAGTAATTTCATTGGTGGTGACTGGTGGGACAGACTCTGTAGACTGTGTTGTTCCTGTTTGTTCCATTGTTGTAAACAAAGTAGTTGATGATTCAGGGTGTGCTGATGTCATTGTCTCCGAAGTCTCAAGAGTTGTTGCTTTGTTCTCTGTTGTACTAGTGCCTGTTACAGCTGTTTGAGTACTTTGTTCTGGGGATGTTGGAGTAAAACTAGTGCTTTCTGAAGTGACTGTGGAAGGCGAACTGGAGGAAGTCTCTGAACTTGTTGTGGAATGGTCCATGTTGGTAGTTAAAGTAATTTCATTGGTGGTGACTGGTGGGAAAGACTCTGTAGACTGTGTTGTTCCTGTTTGGGCCATTGTTGTAATAGAAGTTGTTGGTGATTCAGGGTGTGTAGATGTCATTGTCTCAGAAGTCTCAAGAGTTGTTGCTTTGTTCTCTGTTGTACTAGTGCCTGTTACAGCTGTTTGAGTACTTTGTTCTGTGGATGTTGGAGTAAAACTAGTGCTTTCTGAAGTGACTGTGGAAGGAGATTCAGGGTTTGCTGATGTCATTGTCTCAGATGTCTCAAGAGTTGTTGCTTTGTTCTCTGTTGTACTAGTGCCTGTTACAGCTGTTTGAGTAATTTGTTCTGGGGATGTTGGAGTAAAACTAGTGCTTTCTGAAGTGACTGTGGAAGGCGAACTGGAGGAAGTCTCTGAAGTTGTTGTGGAATGGTCCATGTTGGTAGTTAGAGTAATTTCATTGGTGGTGACTGGTGGGACAGACTCTGTAGACTGTGTTGTTCCTGTTTGGGCCATTGTTGTAATAGAAGTTGTTGGTGATTCACGGTTTGCAGATGTCATTGTCGCAGAAGTCTCAAGAGTTGTTGCTTTGTTCTCTGTTGTACTAGTGCCTGTTACAGCTGTTTGAGTACTTTGTTCTGGGGATGTTGGAGTAAAACTAGTGCTTTCTGAAGTGACTGTGGAAGGCAAACTGGAGGAAGTCTCTGAAGTTGTTGTGGAATGGTCCATGTTGGTAGTTAGAGTAATTTCATTGGTGGTGACTGGTGGGACAGACTCTGTAGACTGTGTTGTTCCTGTTTGTTCCATTGTTGTAAACAAAGTAGTTGATGATTCAGGGTGTGCTGATGTCATTGTCTCCGAAGTCTCAAGAGTTGTTGCTTTGTTCTCTGTTGTACTAGTGCCTGTTACAGCTGTTTGAGTACTTTGTTCTGGGGATGTTGGAGTAAAACTAGTGCTTTCTGAAGTGACTGTGGAAGGCGAACTGGAGGAAGTCTCTGAAGTTGTTGTGGAATGGTCCATGTTGGTAGTTAAAGTAATTTCATTGGTGGTGACTGGTGGGAAAGACTCTGTAGACTGTGTTGTTCCTGTTTGGGCCATTGTTGTAATAGAAGTTGTTGGTGATTCAGGGTGTGTAGATGTCATTGTCTCAGAAGTCTCAAGAGTTGTTGCTTTGTTCTCTGTTGTACTAGTGCCTGTTACAGCTGTTTGAGTACTTTGTTCTGTGGATGTTGGAGTAAAACTAGTGCTTTCTGAAGTGACTGTGGAAGGGGATTCAGGGTTTCCTGATGTCATTGTCTCAGAAGTCTCAAGAGTTGTTACTTTGTTCTCTGTTGTACTAGTGCCTGTTACAGCTGTTTGAGTACTTTGTTCTGGGGGTATTGGAGTAAAACTAGTGCTTTCTGAAGTGACTGTGGAAGGCGAACTGGAGGAAGTCTCTGAAGTTGTTGTGGAATGGTCCATGTTGGTAGTTAGAGTAATTTCATTGGTGGTGACTGGTGGGACAGACTCTGTAGAGTGTGTTGTTCCTGTTTGGGCCATTGTTGTAATAGAAGTTGTTGGCGGTTCAGGGTGTGCGGATGTCATTGTCTCAGAAGTCTCAAGAGTTGTTGCTTTGTTCTCTGTTGTACTAGTGCCTGTTACAGCTGTTTGAGTACTTTGTTCTGGGGATGCTGGAGTAAAACTAGTGCTTTCTGAAGTGACTGTGGAAGGCGAACTGGAGGAAGTCTCTGAAGTTGTTGTGGAATGGTCCATGTTGGTAGTTAGAGTAATTTCATTGGTGGTGACTGGTGGGACAGACTCTGTAGACTGTGTTGTTCCTGTTTGGGCCATTGTTGTAATAGAAGTTGTTGGTGATTCACGGTTTGCAGATGTCATTGTCGCAGAAGTCTCAAGAGTTGTTGCTTGGTTCTCTGTTGTACTAGTGCCTGTTACAGCTGTTTGAGTACTTTGTTCTGGGGATGTTGGAGTAAAACTAGTGCTTTCTGAAGTGACTGTGGAAGGGGATTCAGGGTTTGCTGATGTCATTGTCTCAGATGTCTCAAGAGTTGTTGCTTTGTTCTCTGTTGTACTAGTGCCTGTTACAGCTGTTTGAGTAATTTGTTCTGGGGATGTTGGAGTAAAACTAGTGCTTTCTGAAGTGACTGTGGAAGGCGAACTGGAGGAAGTCTCTGAAGTTGTTGTGGAATGGTCCATGTTGGTAGTTAGAGTAATTTCATTGGTGGTGACTGGTGGGACAGACTCTGTAGACTGTGTTGTTCCTGTTTGGGCCATTGTTGTAATAGAAGTTGTTGGCGGTTCAGGGTGTGCGGATGTCATTGTCTCAGAAGTCTCAAGAGTTGTTACTTTGTTCTCTGTTGTACTAGTGCCTGTTACAGCTGTTTGAGTACTTTGTTCTGGGGATGTTGGAGTAAAACTAGTGCTTTCTGAAGTGACTGTGGAAGGCGAACTGGAGGAAGTCTCTGAAGTTGTTGTGGAATGGTCCATGTTGGTAGTTAGAGTAATTTCATTGGTGGTGACTGGTGGGAAAGACTCTTTAGACTGTGTTGTTCCTGTTTGGGCCATTGTTGTAATAGAAGTTGTTGGTGATTCAGGGTGTGCTGATGTCATTGTCTTAGAAGTTTCAAGAGTTGTTGCTTTGTTCTCTGTTGTACTAGTGCCTGTTACAGCTGTTTGAGTACTTTGTTCTGGGGATGTTGGAGTAAAACTAGTGCTTTCTGAAGTGACTGTGGAAGGCGAACTGGAGGAAGTCTCTGAAGTTGTTGTGGAATGGTCCATGTTGGTAGTTAGAGTAATTTCATTGGTGGTGACTGGTGGGACAGACTCTGTAGACTGTGTTGTTCCTGTTTGGGCCATTGTTGTAATAGAAGTTGTTGGTGATTCAGGGTGTGCAGATGTCATTGTCTCAGAAGTCTCAAGAGTTGTTGCTTTGTTCTCTGTTGTACTAGGGCCTGTTACAGCTGTTTGAGTACTTTGTTCTGGGGATGTTGGAGTAAAACTAGTGCTGTCTGAAGTGACTGTGGAAGGGGATTCAGGGTTTGCTGATGTCATTGTCTCAGAAGTCTCAAGAGTTGTTACTTTGTTCTCTGTTGTACTAGTGCCTGTTACAGCTGTTTGAGTACTTTGTTCTGGGGGTGTTGGAGTAAAACTAGTGCTTTCTGAAGTGACTGTGGAAGGCGAACTGGAGGAAGTCTCTGAAGTTGTTGTGGAATGGTCCATGATTGTAGTTAGAGTAATTTCATTGGTGGTGACTGGTGGGACAGACTCTGTAGACTGTGTTGTTCCTGTTTGGGCCATTGTTGTAATAGAAGTTGTTGGCGGTTCAGGGTGTGCGGATGTCATTGTCGCAGAAGTCTCAAGAGTTGTTGCTTTGTTCTCTGTTGTACTAGTGCCTGTTACAGCTGTTTGAGTACTTTGTTCTGGGGATGTTGGAGTAAAACTAGTGCTTTCTGAAGTGACTGTGGAAGGCGAACTGGAGGAAGTCTCTGAAGTTGTTGTGGAATGGTCCATGTTGGTAGTTAGAGTAATTTCATTGGTGGTGACTGGTGGGACAGACTCTGTAGACTGTGTTGTTCCTGTTTGGGCCATTGTTGTAATAGAAGTTGTTGGTGATTCAGGGTGTGCAGATGTCATTGTCTCAGAAGTCTCAAGAGTTGTTGCTTTGTTCTCTGTTATACTAGTGCCTGTTACAGCTGTTTGAGTACTTTGTTCTGTGGATGTTGGAGTAAAACTAGTGCTTTCTGAAGTGACTGTGGAAGGGGATTCAGGGTTTGCTGATGTCATTGTCTCAGAAGTCTCAAGAGTTGTTACTTTGTTCTCTGTTGTACTAGTGCCTGTTACAGCTGTTTGAGTACTTTGTTCTGGGGGTGTTGGAGTAAAACTAGTGCTTTCTGAAGTGACTGTGGAAGGCGAACTGGAGGAAGTCTCTGAAGTTTTTGTGGAATGGTCCATGTTGGTAGTTAGAGTAATTTCATTGGTGGTGACTGGTGGGAAAGTCTCTGTAGACTGTGTTGTTCCTGTTTGGGCCATTGTTGTAATAGAAGTTGTTGGCGGTTCAGGGTGTGCGGATGTCATTGTCTCAGAAGTCTCAAGAGTTGTTGCTTTGTTCTCTGTTGTACTAGTGCCTGTTACAGCTGTTTGAGTACTTTGTTCTGGGGATGTTGGAGTAAAACTAGTGCTTTCTGAAGTGACTGTGGAAGGCGAACTGGAGGAAGTCTCTGAAGTTGTTGTGGAATGGTCCATGTTGGTAGTTAGAGTAATTTCATTGGTGGTGACTGGTGGGACAGACTCTGTAGACTGTGTTGTTCCTGTTTGGGCCATTGTTGTAATAGAAGTAGTTGGTGATTGAGGGTGTGGGGAAGTTATTGTCTCAGATGTCTCAAGAGTTGTTGCTTTGTTCTCTGTTGTACTAGTGCCTGTTACAGCTGTTTTAGTACTTTCTTCTGTGGATGTCGGAGTAAAACTAGTGCTTTCTGAAGTGACTGTGGAAGGGGATTCAGGGTTTGCTGATGTCATTGTCTCAGATTTCTCAAGAGTTGTTGCTTTGTTCTCTGTTGTACTAGTGCCTGTTACAGCTGTTTGAGTACTTTGTTCTGGGGGTGTTGGAGTAAAACTAGTGCTTTCTGAAGTAACTGTGGAAGGCGAACTGGAGGAAGTCTCTGAAGTTGTTGTGGAATGGTCCATGTTGGTAGTTAGAGTAATTTCATTGGTGGTGACTGGTGGGACAGACTCTGTAGACTGTGTTGTTCCTGTTTGGGCCATTGTTGTAATAGAAGTTGTTGGTGATTCAGGGTGTGAGGATGTCATTGTCTCAGAAGTCTCAAGAGTTGTTGCTTTGTTCTCTGTTGTACTAGTGCCTGTTACAGCTGTTTGAGTGCTTTGTTCTGGGGATGTTGGAGTAAAACTAGTGCTTTCTGAAGTGACTGTGGAAGGTGAACTGGAGGAAGTCTCTGAAGTTGTTGTGGAATGGTCCATGTTGGTAGTTAGAGTAATTTCATTGGTGGTGACTGGTGGGACAGACTCTGTAGACTGTGTTGTTCCTGTTTGGGTCATTGTTGTAATAGAAGTTGTTGGTGATATAGGGTGTGCAGATGTCATTGTCTCAGAAGTCTCAAGAGTTGTTGCTTTGTTCTCTGTTGTACTAGTGCCTTTTACAGCTGTTTGAGTACTTTGTTCTGTGGATGTCGGAGTAAAACTAGTGCTTTCTGAAGTGACTGTGGAAGGGGATTCAGGGTTTGCTGATGTCATTGTCTCAGATGTCTCAAGAGTTGTTGCTTTGTTCTCTGTTGTACTAGTGCCTGTTACAGCTGTTTGAGTAATTTGTTCTGGGGATGTTGGAGTAAAACTAGTGCTTTCTGAAGTGACTGTGGAAGGCGAACTGGAGGAAGTCTCTGAAGTTGTTGTGGAATGGTCCATGTTGGTAGTTAGAGTAATTTCATTGGTGGTGACTGGTGGGACAGACTCTGTAGACTGTGTTTTTCCTGTTTGGGCCATTGTTGTAATAGAAGTTGTTGGTGATTCAGGGTGTGCGGATGTCATTGTCTCAGAAGTCTCAAGAGTTGTTGCTTTGTTCTCTGTTGTACTAGTGCCTGTTACAGCTGTTTGAGTACTTTGTTCTGGGGATGTTGGAGTAAAACTAGTGCTTTCTGAAGTGACTGTGGAAGGCGAACTGGAGGAAGTCTCTGAAGTTGTTGTGGAATGGTCCATGTTGGTAGTTAGAGTAATTTCATTGGTGGTGACTGGTGGGACAGACTCTGTAGACTGTGTTGTTCCTGTTTGGGCCATTGTTGTAATAGAAGTTGTTGGTGATTCAGGGTGTGCAGATGTCATTGTCTCAGAAGTCTCAAGAGTTGTTGCTTTGTTCTCTGTTATACTAGTGCCTGTTACAGCTGTTTGAGTACTTTGTTCTGTGGATGTTGGAGTAAAACTAGTGCTTTCTGAAGTGACTGTGGAAGGGGATTCAGGGTTTGCTGATGTCATTGTCTCAGAAGTCTCAAGAGTTGTTACTTTGTTCTCTGTTGTACTAGTGCCTGTTACAGCTGTTTGAGTACTTTGTTCTGGGGGTGTTGGAGTAAAACTAGTGCTTTCTGAAGTGACTGTGGAAGGCGAACTGGAGGAAGTCTCTGAAGTTTTTGTGGAATGGTCCATGTTGGTAGTTAGAGTAATTTCATTGGTGGTGACTGGTGGGAAAGTCTCTGTAGATTGTGTTGTTCCTGTTTGGGCCATTGTTGTAATAGAAGTTGTTGGCGGTTCAGGGTGTGCGGATGTCATTGTCTCAGAAGTCTCAAGAGTTGTTGCTTTGTTCTCTGTTGTACTAGTGCCTGTTACAGCTGTTTGAGTACTTTGTTCTGGGGATGTTGGAGTAAAACTAGTGCTTTCTGAAGTGACTGTGGAAGGCGAACTGGAGGAAGTCTCTGAAGTTGTTGTGGAATGGTCCATGTTGGTAGTTAGAGTAATTTCATTGGTGGTGACTGGTGGGACAGACTCTGTAGACTGTGTTGTTCCTGTTTGGGCCATTGTTGTAATAGAAGTAGTTGGTGATTGAGGGTGTGGGGAAGTTATTGTCTCAGATGTCTCAAGAGTTGTTGCTTTGTTCTCTGTTGTACTAGTGCCTGTTACAGCTGTTTTAGTACTTTCTTCTGTGGATGTCGGAGTAAAACTAGTGCTTTCTGAAGTGACTGTGGAAGGGGATTCAGGGTTTGCTGATGTCATTGTCTCAGATTTCTCAAGAGTTGTTGCTTTGTTCTCTGTTGTACTAGTGCCTGTTACAGCTGTTTGAGTACTTTGTTCTGGGGGTGTTGGAGTAAAACTAGTGCTTTCTGAAGTAACTGTGGAAGGCGAACTGGAGGAAGTCTCTGAAGTTGTTGTGGAATGGTCCATGTTGGTAGTTAGAGTAATTTCATTGGTGGTGACTGGTGGGACAGACTCTGTAGACTGTGTTGTTCCTGTTTGGGCCATTGTTGTAATAGAAGTTGTTGGTGATTCAGGGTGTGAGGATGTCATTGTCTCAGAAGTCTCAAGAGTTGTTGCTTTGTTCTCTGTTGTACTAGTGCCTGTTACAGCTGTTTGAGTACTTTGTTCTGGGGATGTTGGAGTAAAACTAGTGCTTTCTGAAGTGACTGTGGAAGGTGAACTGGAGGAAGTCTCTGAAGTTGTTGTGGAATGGTCCATGTTGGTAGTTAGAGTAATTTCATTGGTGGTGACTGGTGGGACAGACTCTGTAGACTGTGTTGTTCCTGTTTGGGTCATTGTTGTAATAGAAGTTGTTGGTGATATAGGGTGTGCAGATGTCATTGTCTCAGAAGTCTCAAGAGTTGTTGCTTTGTTCTCTGTTGTACTAGTGCCTTTTACAGCTGTTTGAGTACTTTGTTCTGTGGATGTCGGAGTAAAACTAGTGCTTTCTGAAGTGACTGTGGAAGGGGATTCAGGGTTTGCTGATGTCATTGTCTCAGATGTCTCAAGAGTTGTTGCTTTGTTCTCTGTTGTACTAGTGCCTGTTACAGCTGTTTGAGTAATTTGTTCTGGGGATGTTGGAGTAAAACTAGTGCTTTCTGAAGTGACTGTGGAAGGCGAACTGGAGGAAGTCTCTGAAGTTGTTGTGGAATGGTCCATGTTGGTAGTTAGAGTAATTTCATTGGTGGTGACTGGTGGGACAGACTCTGTAGACTGTGTTTTTCCTGTTTGGGCCATTGTTGTAATAGAAGTTGTTGGTGATTCAGGGTGTGCGGATGTCATTGTCTCAGAAGTCTCAAGAGTTGTTGCTTTGTTCTCTGTTGTACTAGTGCCTGTTACAGCTGTTTGAGTACTTTGTTCTGGGAATGCTGGAGTAAAACTAGTGCTTTCTGAAGTGACTGTGGAAGGCGAACTGGAGGAAGTCTCTGAAGTTGTTGTGGAATGGTCCATGTTGGTAGTTAGAGTAATTTCATTGGTGGTGACTGGTGGGACAGACTCTGTAGACTGTGTTGTTCCTGTTTGGGCCATTGTTGTAATAGAAGTAGTTGGTGATTGAGGGTGTGCGGATGTCATTGTCTCAGAAGTCTCAAGAGTTGTTGCTTTGTTCTCTGTTGTACTAGTGCCTTTTACAGCTGTTTGAGTACTTTGTTCTGGGGATGATGGAGTAAAATTAGTGCTTTCTGAAGTGACTGTGGAAGGCGAACTGGAGGAAGTCTCTGAAGTTGTTGTGGAATGGTCCATGTTGGTAGTTAGAGTAATTTCATTGGTGGTGACTGGTGGGACAGAATCTGTAGACTGTGTTTTTCCTGTCTGTGCCATTGTTGTAAAAGAAGTAGTTGATGATTCAGGGTGTGCTGATGTCATTGTCTCAGAAGTCTCAAGAGTTGTTGCTTTGTTCTCTGTTGTACTAGTGCCTGTTACAGCTGTTTGAGTACTTTGTTCAGGGGATGTTTGAGCAAAACTAGCGGTTTCCAATGTGAAACTTACTGAAGACACTGAGCTTGATTTTTGTTGATTCACATTTATGCTATTAAGTTGAATATCTGGAACAATGCTTTTATTCCTTGCAAACTTAATATTTAAGAGACTCTTCCCCTTATAGTTGTCCAGAATTTGTGGATGTGGCAATGGTTTGTTTTCTTGATCTTTTTTATTTTGATATCCTGTTGAAGGAGATAGTGTTTAAAAACTACTTGTCAATGCACTTTAAAACAAATCCCATCACATTTGGAAATTCATGTCAACATTTATGACAACTGAGACAGCCATTGCTCAAATTGTGAGAAAGTTGTCCTTTGATTGTATACTTGACAATTTTATCCTCTGCCCAACAATGTAGCCATAAAGTTCAAATTCGAGTTAGTTCTGATGGTAGAGTCACATCAGACATATCAACTGTTTTCTTTACCATTGGTTTCTGAATGTGTGAATTTGAAACAACTTCTGAAGCACTTTTCAGATTCTAACTGAGGTTAAAAACGTGATTCTTGAAGACATACCATTTAGAATTCTAAAGAATATAGATATTGTTTTGTCATACATGTGAACCCTGCAATAGACTATAACCTATCCTGCTTCTTGTCCTATGACTAGGGATGGGTATCGTTTAGGTTTTATCCGATACCGGTGCCAAACCGGTACTTTTGAAACGGTGCCGGTGCTTAAACGGTGCTCAAACCGGTGCTTAAAGAATGGAGAACACAAAATTGATCCAAAAACCTCTCATGTTCAGCTGTTTTTTTGTAAAAAGATAACAATGTTAGCCTTTTCTGCAGCTATGGGGCATATATGGTATCGCTCTTGGCTGGAAGCAGTGCTTAAACAATGGAAAAAACACAAACTCTGTCCAAAAACCTCTCATGTTTAACTGTTTCCCACTTTTTCTTTGGTCATTTTAGCCTTTTTGGCCAGGGTGAAGGGAGTATCTGCCATCAAACAAGAAGACAGCCGCATGTAGCTATGATGATGTTTGCTAGTTCACCTTACATGCATTAATGTAATAACGTGGTTAGCCTACTCAACGTAAATTACACACGAACAACATTAAGCTACTCACGCAGAGAAGAACGGCTGCTGCTGCTATCAAATACGGCGTATTTCTCGGCTTTTAAAAAAAACGCTATGCATCGCCAGGTGTTTCATCAGATTCGAGGTGTTAGCTACTTTGCACAGTATCAGCTTAAAGCACTTGTTGCAGGCTGCTGAGTTTGCATCTTTTGCTGTGAAGTACAGCCAGACTTTGACCGCTTCGCCTTGGGCATTTTTAATCTGTTGCTCTGCTCTAAAAGAACGTACGTACCTGGACCCGCCTACTATCCTCGGAAACATAAAATGATTGGCTAGAATCTAAAGTGTATCACAGCTCAGGAAAAAAAAGCACCGAAATAAAGCACCGAAATGTGCGCTGCTTTTCGGTCTGGTTACTACCGTTTATGTCAGAACCGGTGCCATCATGGCACCGGATACCGGTACCCATCCCTACCTATGACCACTGAAATTGCTTCCCCTGTTGCAATCTTTCATTTTGTTAAGTGGATGGATAAGGTCATTCCACCATTAGACAAATTTTAAATAGGGGCAAATTCATGGCTACACTCAATTATATGTAACTTCACAGTAGTTGCCCATCAACTGATCATCAGCTAGCAATGCAGCAACATAAAAAATAAAGTAAACCTACTACAGAAGAGACGCAAACAGTGGAAATCTGCTGTTTACAGTGGCTGAGTCAGCCGTAATGTGGAACGACTTAAGTAAGGCCATTCACGCAAAACAGTGCAAAGCAGGTAAAGCATTATATTAAGAATTATGTGTACAGAAATACACTCCAACGTTCTGCAGGTCTATTAATAAGTAGCTTGAAATTTTCTTGAAGGAAGTTCAACCAATTGGTGAATTCCATGATTTAATTTGTTTTTTCCATCATGATTACAACTGTTTATTGTGGTACAAATGAATAACTATTCTTCCAACACTGATTTGCGCAGAAATTACTTATCTCTGGTACATAATGTCCATAAAATGCTTATATTCTTATCAGACATTTTCTTCAGTATTTAACTGAATATGCCAATCACTCTCTGGTCTGTTTCACTTGCTACCTTTTCTTTATTATATGAAATTTAAGTTTAACCCATGAAACCATACATTCCAGTCTGATTGATTTACAGTTATGCATCTGTAAATCTGCAAGTGTGGCACAGATTTTTTTGAATAATAGCTTCATCAGATGTATTTAATAAAATATTCATTCAAATGACTTGAAATTTAAAGAAAAACACAAAAAACACAGAAATTATATTTTGGCTGTATTTCTTTCTTTAAAAATAAGAAATCCATTTATCTCATATTAGCTTTAACCACTGTGAAAGGAGTAAAATATATGCTCACACCAAGAAGCAGTCATTCTATTTTCTGTGTTTTAAATTATATTTACAGTTATTCCCAAGGAACTACCACTACTAAGATTAATTGTCACAACATTTCAGTAGCAAAGATGTATTTCCCATGAGCATGCCTAACAAGTATATACACACACATATATATATATATATATATATATATATATATATATATATATATATATATATATATATAGATATATATATATATATATAGATAGATAGATAGATAGATAGATAGATAGATAGATAGATAGATAGATAGATCTTAAAAAAAAACCCTCACACTTACCTTTGTTTTGTGCAAAAAACACACATAATGCAATGAGCACTATGACCACCAAAATAAGTACTATAAGAAAGGTGAAATCCCTCCTCCGGCCATAGAATTGCAGCTGAGTCCACCTTGTCATTTTCCTGTGCATTCAGATGATAATTCCAAAAATGAAAATATGAGATATTTCAAGCTCTATAATGTCTTTTACTCCATAAATACATGTAGGCAGACTGTTTTTACATGCTGTGTAATCTTCAGACTGGCAGTATACTGCTTACAACATCCTGTCTAAATTGTCTGTTATTTTATAGCTATGATCCTGTCAGCACTTGCAAGCCCTATAAACACTTACCTGTTAGTATCGGATCCACTGTATGTCTCATCAGTGATCAACTGGTCAGCTTAGGCGGTTACTGATTGTCCCCTCCCTAAGCAAACTTTTTTATGTACTGTGGTATGGCATTGCAATCATTTATGAAGTTCCTTGGAACTCACACCCTGTATATGATACTTTCGAAAGTCCAGAAAACTGACTCAAGTGAGATCAACAAGGTGTAGGTGGGTGAGGCTGGGTTTGGATAGATGTGATTTTCTTTTCTTTCTTTTTTTTAAACCAGCATTGGGTATGTAGCCAATGCTACACTGCTAACCACTGTTTAGTGTCACTAATTATACACTTATTGTTTTCAAATGAATGTTCCTATGTACTGTCAAAGGACAGAAAAATATTTAACAAGATAAATTCTTTTAAATTTGCTTTAAAAACCCACTTGTTTCAAGTTATGTGTTATTTACGTAACACTATATCAGTGCATATACTGTATGTGTTCACATTTATTTAGCACCTTTATAGACTCACCGATCACTAAAAGCTTTAGACATCTGTATGTTTAGTGTCTTCTAGAATAGCAAGTTTATATTCCCGCTGTTTATCCATCATGTGACTTTTTTAACTTTCTTAAGGATTTTACAGAAAATCAACTGATGGTACTTACATCATGTAAATTTAAGTTATGAAGTGATTATTAAGAGAAATGCACTGTTGTATTAGAACAGCTATTAAAATTAGCGGTTTTTTAATGCATTTGGCAACTAGTCTTTTATATTCCTTGTTTTTAACAGTTACTTTAATTCTCTTTTGACACTCAACACATGATGGTGAGCATGACTAACTCTTTACTCTTTAGAAATGTTATAAATGAGACTTATAGATAAGATGTTTAAATGAAGGAATAAAGCCTTTTTAAAAATAGAAAGGTAAACATGATCCCACATGATTAAAAATGGATCTCAATAGCAGCAAGAATAAAAGAGCTGCGATGAGATTAAACACAATAGTTTCTGAGTTTAACGTCATAAGACATTTAGTCCACACCTCTGTTTGCTTTTAGAAAATAATTTCTGAAACACTACTCAACAAGAAATATTTTTGTTTGATATGTCATGGAAGACTGCACTTTTTGTTTCAACTGTTTTAATTAAGAACAATAATTCATAGTTACACGGGTTGCCCTGTGGCTCAACCAAGTCACTTTTATTCCACAGTCCTGAAGGAAGTCAAGCAATATCAAAAGCCGCAATACTTAAGTTGTGGAATTGTTTATGCTGTATTTTCAAATGGTCACCTGGGCGTTGTCAAGTGGGTACTAACTCACATCAGTATTCTTATCACTGCCTGACTGACGCATGCCATAGTGGTGGTGCAGTATTGACCAATCCAAGATAAGAAAAACATTAAAGTCTTAGCATGCGACACACAGAATAAGCAGCTGTTTAAAAAAAAAGTCACTGGCTTATTATGAACTGTATTTAAATTTGGTCCGGTTACATCATTAATGGCGGTCCTTTGATTTTTTTTTAAAACAAAGAATAGTGACTATATCTACAAATTGTAGTGTTTATGTCGCAAAAGATTATGAACGTGGGCTTTGCTGTGCTCTGCAAGTAATAATACAAGTCAGTGTTGCACGTATGAATCCAATGATATCTGAATTCAATCTGTAAATATTGAGTAAGAAACTGTTGCTATGCTGTTTAATTTAAAACAGAAAAAGGACTGCTGCAAAGTGGTTCCAAAAACAGAGCCTGGCTTTACGTGACATGTGTCCCAAGCCATAAAGTGTCATGACACAGTCAGCAAACAGGGGTGGAGAATTATCAAGTAAACTCTGGCAGTAATCATACTAACAAACGCACTCTTTCTTTTTTTTTTTTATTACTTTCTAGTTGACACAACTGATTGTGTGCAGATTCAAATACACAAAGGATGAGAAAAGAAGAATGAACACTGACCAAAGAAGGAAGGAATGATTTCAATATTTATGAATCCATTTCAAAGTAAACAAAACAAACTGATTTTCATTAAAAATGCTTTGTTAGCGTGAATAGCAATAAAAGCCTTCGTTAAGACACAGGATAATAAATACAATCTGCAACTAAACCCCAAACAGACGCAGTTATATTGAAATACTTTAATTAGGTCTCATAAAACACCATATGCAAACTGCTGGTGTCTAAAATAATATACGTGTATTAAAGAAAAAGATGCAATTTTATGAAGCATCTGATCAAAAATTAATCACATGAAGAAGCTACTGACAGAGCCAAAGCTACAATATGACATATTTTGAGTTTTCATGAACAGTTCACACAGCAAGTCAAATTAGTGAGTTATTTTTCAAAATAATTGTGGCAACTGGATGGTCACGCAAAGTCCACAGCTTTAACTCTCAACATCAGCCTGCTTCTGTCCCTCTTTCGGAGATTCCTCTGTTTCTGTTTCTGTCTCCATTTGGGCTCCTCGGCGCTCTGCCTCTGCTATTGTCATGGGGTGAAGAGGGAAAAATCCGGCCAACCCTACAAAAGATAGGTGAAGACGACAACATTCACAATAAGTATTTCAAACAATACAGAGGAGACAGGTAAATGTCCTAACATCTTTTTTAACTTAAGGATAATGACTAAAAAATGGATAATAAAAAAGAGATAGTATTATCTAAATACTGCCAATTTTCACTTTCTGTTTTCAGTAGGAATTTACAATCTATTGATGCTAATGTCATCTGAGGGCACAGCAAACACGTCACAGTGCAAAAGTCGTAATTTAGAGTGTGTGCAAAGCAATTAAAGATTACAAAACCTGGTGAAGAAAAAGAAATAAAACGCTAATTAAATATTGTGTAATAGGTGTAGATGCCTGCAAAAAAAAAAAAATCAGGAGTAAACCAGTTCTCAGGAACAGAATGACAATAAAATTTCCCAATGATGAAGACTTCAAAAGAACACGTTTATGCAGCAAATACACACCCAGGAGTTTGGCAACCGGCTTTGTAGGGTGTGCTCCACATCCAATCCAA
Source organism: Perissodus microlepis (assembly GCF_051167445.1). Lineage (NCBI taxonomy): Eukaryota > Metazoa > Chordata > Actinopteri > Cichliformes > Cichlidae > Perissodus > Perissodus microlepis. The sequence goes on along the minus strand of NC_140465.1, from coordinate 21,123,918 downwards.
TACTTGATTCGGTCGAAATTGAAACTGACAAGTTTCTCGTTGTAGATGTTCGGAAGCGGGTCGTAGGAACCCAGCTGCTCGATATATTTACCATCTCTTGCCCTTTTGTTGTAAGCTGCCACAATGCGATAAAATGGTCTGTTAGCCTGTTTGTGGCCCGCAAGAGCGAATCGAATCACAACGTGACCTCCGTGGTACTTCTTTAGTAGGAGTGATGCTAAAGAAGAAAATAAGCATCAAAAGCATTGTCAAAGACAGGAAAACATGACTTTCTTTAATTGTTACATACCCATATATGTAAGTATATGTTATACTATTATAGGCATTCAACTACCAAATACAGAAACACATTAAAATCTTACTTAGCACCCACTGTTGTCAACATCTTTGCTGCTTTAAACAAAATTACTTTCTTAAACAATATGAAGCAATGGGAAGACTAAATTTGAAAAGTTCTCATGCATTTTATTTTTGTTATGTATTCAGGTTTTGTTGAATCCGTTGCTTTTCCCCTTTTTCGTGAAACAATCCCTGCTCCTGTCCTGCACATAAACTCTACTTATATTAAATGTTCTAACTAAGATTAACCTGTTTTAGAGGCAAATATAGCCCAGTACTGCTTCTCATGTGAAAGGATTTAGTTCTTTATGCATTTTACATTAATTTTAATCATTCTAATTGTTTCTAATAATTTCTAATTGTTTGAAGGAAAAAGAAGAAGAATTGAACAGTAAACCATGATTTTTGTTTCTTAGCATTATTCATATTAATAAGCTTTGCATGACTTTACTTGCATTTAATCAACCCCACTAAGTGCATGTCTTTGGACTGTGGGAGGAAGCCAGCATACCCAGAGAGAACCCACTCAAACACGTGGACACAGAAAGGCCCTGTTCAAACTTAGGATATTCTTGCTGTGAGACAACAGTGCTAACCACCATGACAGCATGCTGCCAACTAAAAAGAGTAATGTTCTCATATACTCTGACAATAAGCGTGATATTTTAAAAAAAAAAAAAAAGGAAGAAGAAAAAAAAAAGACACATACTGGTATGCTGTCAAAAATAATTTTGAACTTAAGCAATTGTGTTACACTAATTGCACTACTCAGTTTTGCAGTTGTAGTTTGTATAGTTTTCTAAGACTTTGTGTAACTTTTCTTTCGTTACTTTTTATCTTTTTTGCAGCTGATAAAAGTGTAATCTATGACGCAAATTGCACAAATTTACCAAACAATGAACTCATTGTCATGCTCAAGAAACTAGTTTGAGAAGATCTGAGCTTTGCCCCAAAGTGAGTCTGAGCAATCAGAAGATGGGTACACTGTGGTCTTAAAGGGATGGACACGATCAACAACAATGTTCAGGTACACTGGCATTTAAATGATGCTCAATTAGTACAAAGAGGCCTGAAAATGAGCTGAGAAAATGTCTCCCATATAATTCCACCATCACCAACAGCCATTGGTACAAGGCAGGATGGATCCATGTTTGCATGTTGTTTACAACAAATTCTGAGCCCAGATCTTCTATTTTCCAATTTTGGTGAGTCCATGTGAAGTGTAGCTTCAGATTCCTGTTCTTAGATAAGAGTAAATGGGAATCAGTGTGATCTGCTGCTGCTCTGGCCCATCTGCTTCAAGGTTCAATGTGTTTTACATTACACACGTTCTCCTACACATTTTGGTTGTCATGAGTGGTTACTGTTGCCTTCCTACAATCTCAAAGAAGTGTGGCCATTCTCCTCTGAATGCCATTCACTGGATATTTTCTCTTTCTCTGTAAACCCTGTGGATGGCTGTGTAGGAAACCCCCCCCCCAAAAAAAAATATTCAGACCAGCCCATCTGGCACCAACACCTATGCCACATTCTTCCACATTCTGATGCTCGGTTTGAACAGGTCTACCCATATGGAAAATAAATAGTAAAAACTTATAAAAGACTCGCATAAGATGTGGCCTGCTTCATATAGTGAATCATATAAGGCTTATATGATTTACTCATGAAAGTGGCCACTTTCTCGTTACTTTCATGTATTGTTTTAGTACATATTCAAAACATACAAGTTTCATTTATATAATTTTTCAAGGGATCTTACATGTGTTTTCACTCTTGTATGCTTTTCATACAAGTTTCACACAAGACAGACACAAACTTTATAAGATTTATATATATCTTTTCCATATGGGTAAATGCCCACATGGATAGAGTTTCTGCCATGTGATTGGCACATTAGAGATTTGCATTAATAAGCCGTATACCTAAAAAGAAAAAAAAGGTATGATGGTGAGAATTATAGGGTCGAGTTCATACTGACCACAACAATGGGGGGGAAAGCCTGTTAAGACTTGGATACTCACATAAATGTACCATGGTGTCTGCGGAAATATCCTGCAATAGGCAAAGAGTCACATTTAAAATAAAGTGTAAATAGCTATATTTTATAAATAACACATGACTGTTAATAATCCTGAAAAATATAATTAAACCACATCCGAAGAAAACCTGACTTTGCACAGGCTCTCCCGTTTTAAGAGCGATGGGTTTGAAAAATAAAAATAAGCAAAACTTACCTCAGAGGACGCGTGTAGGACGTAAAGACAAATCTTTTCAGATGCCGCCGCTTTTTAACTCCTTGCACAGACGATGTATTAAACGATAAGAAGCGTATGTTTTCCCCCGGAGAGACAGTGTGACTTTCCTTTAGGGCGCCGCCATGTTTTAAAAGGAAGTTACGTACGGCGGCGTAATTTCATCCCCGGGACGCTAGATGGCGGAGTGGCATTGCTGTCTGCTGAACCACCGTCTACAGAAGGCCCGCACCAGCTATTAATCTGTGCAAGAAAACTAAAGTTAGTAGGGGAGTTCATGTATCAAACTGCAGTATTTCCTGAGTCATTCTGGAGAAACGACAGCCTGTGAAGTGCCTCTAGAACGGCAATGTAAGTAATTACACATCCACGAATGTTTATAATGCAGGTCATTTAGGACCGAGGCACTTCAGGGAGAGGCAGAAGTCGTAATAATCTTTATGACAGTAAAAGTAGACATCAGACATAAAACATCATACATACATACATCACATTGCTTATTCAAGCCAATATATATTTATTTTTTTAACATTTATTTTATAAACATTGTCCATTTTGCATCTTACAACTTTCAAACAGTATACATTATTACTCTCACAGCCATCAGGATATTAAATACCACCTTGCTCGTTAATTGCAATAGATGGTAGTGTGTTCATTATTTTATGTATATTTTTTTTTACCCTTTTTATATGTCCTTTTTTCTCTTCCTTATAGTCATATTCATTTTTGTCTTTTTTTTTTTTTTTCAATGCCGCAGCACTGGCACATAATTTCTACAATAAAGATATTATGATTCTGATTCTAAATTACAGGGACTACAAATGTAAAGTGTAATTCAATGGAACCAAAAAATGACCACAAAATTGTACTCAGGGAGAGTACTCAAATTCTCAGTGCTTTTGCTGCTTTTATCAATAAATAAAACACAGATTTTAGAGCTTCGTGCTCTGTATTAATTATATTCATTCTATTCAGGGGATGAATAGGCCTACATCAACTGTGAATACACCTAAATGAATACCCAATTGAACCTGAATGAATATTGACAATACCAGCCATTTCATTTATGATTATGAGTTGGTAAATATTATCATCTATCACTGAAAGTAACACTCTCTGGGTGCAACATCATTGCGAGTCATGTAATTCTTCTCATCCTGCCTGTAATTTCCACTTAACACATCTTGCATGAGCAGCACTTTGAGTTTCAAATGAGTTTGGCAGAGTTCCTGAGAGTGATCATGAATTTGGGGGGGGGGGTCATTGCTTTGCCTGACGTGTCCCAAGTTTTCTGGCTACTCGTCGCCCAACTGCTCCCCCGCCACTGCTGGTCTCGGAACATGGTGATTTCACACTCCTGTTGTGTAAGGCTTGTTTTTCTGTGAGTGTGTGTGACACACATGTGAGGAGAGGTTACCAAAGACACACAAAAAGAGATGGGCCCTTGTTTGTAATTCTGCAAATGTCCAACTATTGCTGGATCACTCAGAGCCCGCAATCGGTTAAAAGAGACGTTACTCAAGAATATGTTTTTCATTTGCTTGTTTTTTTAATTGTTTATATGCCACATTTTGCTCTCAAAAAATCACTCGTACAAGAATGAATCAAAACTAGGAATCATTCATCCATGAAGCATTACATCTGTGTATGCTGCAAAATATTTTACAAGTAAATAAAGACAATGCTCTCCAGAGTTCCAAAAATGAAAAGCATTTAATGGTATACTGTGTTGAAAACGTATATAACTGACTTAATTTATCATTATCATAACCCCTAATTCTTTAATTTGACAGAATAACAAGATTACAAGCATATTAGTTTAAAAAGATTTGAAAATTTTGTCATTTTGGTTTGTCACAGAAATGAAATAATTTCAACACTTAAAACCCTTTCTTGTCAACACCCATCATTGGAATTTGGATCATTACTGAGTGACCATGTTTTTTTCCTTCTGTGTAAGAATCTGAAAATGAATAGAGGCTTTACACAGTTAGGCAGCAAACAAAATGCATCTTACATGGTGAATCGGCAATGCATGATTATCTGAACGGTGACATTGATTCTAGTTGTGGCTCACTCTCTCGTGAGGACCCCATGCTCTTTGGGATACCAAGACGAGTTGTTCGTCCTCTAATCATCTGTGACAGTTCAGTTAGAGACGCTCAGATGACCAGATATTTTTCTAGGAAGAAAGCAAGAGGAGTCTGCTTTAAATGAAAGAGGCTGCTCCAGTTGTTTAAGCCATACATGTCTGGATTTAATTTGATTATGGGGAAGACCCTACTAGTGTACTCAAAACTTAGCTTTCACGTTGTGTCCTTTACAAAAGCGCCTGCCTTTAAGTGCAATATATAGGCAATATTTACATTAGAGTTGCAAAAAAAAAAGCATGCTTTCCTCTCTATGCAATATAACCATAAGTTGAGTTAAAATTCAGATTATTTGCATCAAGAACAGGATACAACTTTTGGCATAATTGTTTACATGACTAGAAAAATTTGAAAAATCAATCTTGATTCATAACCTCAGACTAGAATGTTTTTGACTATTTGAAACACTACAGTACTAGGTGATTTTTACATTTCAACTTTATTCACTAAATGTCTCACACTCAAAGACAAATTTCCAGTACTGGACCGGATAGACATTCACCCACCACTGAAATAGACACACTTGTTCAATTGCTTGTTAATGCAAATAGCCAATCACATGACAGAAAAACCTGCTGAAATTCAAATTGAGTTAGAAGAAAGGTGATTTAAGTGACTTTGAACATGATGGCATTTTTTTAATGCCAGATGGGCTGGTCTGAGTATTCCATAAATGACTGATCTGCTGGGATTTTCCCACACAAACCATCTTTAGGGTTTACAGAGAATTGTCCTTAAAAAGAGAAATTATCCAGTGATGGCTGGTGAGTTTTCTTGAACATGACATTGAGTTTACTGTACTCAAATGTCCTCCACAGTCACCAGATCTCAATCTAATAGAGCACCTATGGGATGTGGCAAAATGAGAGATTCACATGATGGAGCAACTGTGTGATGTTATCATTTCAATATTAAGGTTGTTTGATATAGTGATATGAAAAAGTCATATCATGACATCATTGCTATAGCAACACCTTGTTTTTACATTCTCTAGTGTACAAAACAGTAAGATAAACCTAGGCTTATATACCAGTGAGAATGTAAAATGAGTCAACTAAGTATCAGTAGTTGCATTCCATATGGGATATGGATGGTTAGGGTGTGTGCTACTGAAGACAAATGGCTTTAGACTTCACTTTAAGGGACAAATATCAGAATTCCCATGTACATCTTTGCAAGCAAGTGCTCCCAAAATCTGTTTAAGTATTCAACTGAATCCAGAACTGCTTAAAGGTAGACTTATTTGCTGAAAGACACTAAGACTACCTTCTGTTGCAATCAGATCCCTCCTTCAAACTGTCAGATACAATCAATGACATGTTATACATCTTAGAAAGATGGCCGTCTTTTCTATATTTATAGTCAAAGCACTGCAGTGTTTTTTTCCCTGTATATTTTGTTAAACCTGAAAATGTGAAATTAAAAATGTGCATAAAAAGAGAAGAATAAATATCAAATCAAATCACTTTTATTGTCACATCACCTGTGCAGGTACACTGGTACAGTACACGCAAGGGAAATTCTTGTGTGCGAGCTTCACAAGCAACAGAGGTGTGTAAATCTTGATTGATCTTGGGGTTCTTCAGTTTTACTCCCCTATTCAGTTAAATGTCATTTGGGTTTGCATAAGAAAACTCACAGAGCCAGTCCAGAACCGGTCATGAACCGCATGACAAGATAGGCCAGGAGAGATCTTTATGTTAGAATAAGAGGTGAAAAGACACTGCAGATGTCAATTTTTCATTTCTTGCCTGTTAAACAATGTTGAGAAGTAAAGTCAACAGCTGTAACGCACATTTTCATCATATTTTCTTCACATCCCTAACGTAAACAAATATTGCATGTTAATAGAAAGAAAAATAATTTTTAGAACAAAATATAGCTGGATAGATGTGTTTTAATCAGTAAGCATGGCCTAATCCTACCGTCTAGGATACCTCATAGGTCCTTTATTTTCCTGACTTTGTGTCAGGTTTCTTTTTAAGACTACTAATGTGCTGGAGGGACATTCAAAGACACTTAGTTCCCTCTTTGTTCCCTAGTTGGTGTTTGACATCGGTCGTAATTTAAAGTATGGAGTATTATCTTGAGGTGGAGGTATTTTGAAGGAGACAGATGTAGCAGTTTCTCGTGTTAAAGCAAATTAATAGTGTGCATGTTATGCTGACCCTAATGAGCATTAAAGAAAATGTGCATGTAACTTAAGTTAAGAATGATATTTTAAACTTGGCAGTTTTACGTTCATATTCATAAGATTCATCAGTGTGGTTAGTCAGAATAATGGACCTTTTGAATCACAAGCACCGTGTGACTTCTAGACTGTCAGCTCTTTGTGATTTCCTCTGCTTTTTTAAGCATCTGTGTCCTTCTTGAGCGGAGATAGATGCTATGGTTGCAGAGAGCACCTAATGGAAAGACATGATTTGGTCACAGATGGGGGGTCAAGTGATCTCCTTTTTCTGGAAGGATCTTTCAGATGGTTGCGCTGAGACTAATTGTGATTGCATGCAAAAAGGACACATTGCTTATATCTTCACTAACAAAGAGACCTTTTCATTTTCTGTTTCTTTTTTCTAATATTTGTCAACTGTCACAGCCACAGATTAAAGAAAAGATGTTCTGTGTTCTTTGAAATTGAGGGGAATGTGTTTGTCTGCCTAAGTCAATAAAGTGTTGAATTTTCCAACTAAAGCACAACTTGTTTCTTGTGAAAAATAGGGTGTAACCTTAATTCTTGGATTTATCGTTCATTAATGTTCTCACTAAATGTTTTCTAATACAATTACATTCGCTCCAAAATGATGCCCTGGCTTCCTTTTTATGCAAAGCAAAGAAGAGTGTAAAACATATTTTGACTTGGACTTTATTGCAATCATTTTGATTTGGCCCAACACAAGCCCAACATTTTAAAACTATTATGTAGATTAAGTTATGTAAATGTTAAAAATTGTACTAGCCAGAGTGTTTTGAGATTCTGGCTCTTTCCTGTTTTGGATGATTTTTTTTAATTGTTATTTTAACATGTGTTTTCACTGCATAACTTTCTTATGCTTTATGATGGGTTTCCATCTGACATCCATGCCATAAAATGCAATAGACTGCTGGCTTATTTGTGGTTTATAGGGTTTCTATAGTGTGTGAATGTGTGTGTGAATGGGTGGATGATTGTGTATAGTGTAAAGCGCTTTGGGGTCCTTAGGACCAAGTAAAAGCGCTATACAAATACAGACCATTTACCATAAAGTAAAATGGGAGGCAGAGCTTTCAGCTATAAGGCCTCTCTTCTATGGAACCAGTTCCCATTTTGAATTTGGGAGACAGAGACTCTCTTTACTTTTAAGATTAGGCTTAAATCTTTCCTTTTTGATAAAGCTTATAGTTTGGGCTGGATCAAGTGACCCTGAATCACCCCTTAGTTACACTCCAATAGGCCTAGGCTGCAGGGAACGTCCCATGATGTACTTTTTCTTCTGCAATCATCTCTTTTTGCTCTCTGTGTTTAAACACTACTACTGTATTTAATCATTAGCAGTTATTAAACTCCAGCTCTCTGTCCTGCAGTTTGTTTTTTAGTTCTGGGTTCTGCCGGAGGTTTCTTCCTGATAAAAGGGAGTTTTTCCTTCCAAATGAGAAGCTTTTTCAGTTTTAATGCTAAAGATGCTTCTCGGGTGAGAGGTGAAACATTTCCAAGAAACTTAAAGAAGTCCAATTGCTTTCTTTTCAAGATCCTGAAATTAAAGAGTTTATATGAGGAGAGTCATGCACCTGATGGTGTAGTACTTGTCTGTAGGTGCTACGCAGAGCGTTGTAGACCCACCTGTGCATGTTGGATGTGTGTGTTGTCAAACACGGGCTATTCTGTTTGGTTTGCTGTTGCAGGCATTTTTGGTGCTTCTCGTCTGTCACTTTTATCTAGTTTTTATTGCTACCTACTCTTTGTGGGGACCAACCAATCAGCATTCCATCTACGTGTAACATCAGCAGTGTCAACGCTTTGTGCTGGGTCACACAAGTGCATCTCTGTCATTGGTTGTTGTTCATTGTTCGTTTAGAATGAATTTACGCAATCCCCTTCTCTGCATAGGCAAATAGCTAAGCAAACAGACACTAAGATTCGACCCTAAATCCCCAATCAAGCTCAGGAGACTGTTACAAGTTGGTCGCAGAAAACAAGAGGAAGGGGATGATAGCCAACAACTGATTGTTTGCTATTTTGTTCAGTTGTCTGTTACAATTGCAACAAGCTTGGTGGATGTATCAGTGAGATTTGAAGTTTTTAGGAGAAAACTATATGAACATAAGTTGAAATATGATGTGTATTTTGTCAGACTGAGAGTTCTTGGTGCAGTTGTTCAGGTTGTGTTTCATTTACGTTTACATTTTTGTAAATCTGCAACAAACCTGTGACAAGCCTGTGACACTATGAGTGCAGTGAGTTGCGTGTAGTTTATGTTCACATAGATGTACAGATGGAGAGAAAACTTCGGTTGGAAATTCAAGCTAACATTAATTTATTCACTATAGAGGTTTAGCACAAGGTAAAAGTTTTTTTTTAAAAAAAATCAGTAATTGTACTACTGAATTTGTGAAGTTAACTAGTTGCTTGTTACAACCTAAAATGACACTATACTTATAAATGTAATTTTAAAAAATAAATAATGTGCAATAAGAAGACACTAACGCTGATTCAGAGTTCAGTTAACATATTGCATGTTTATGTAATTTTCTTTAGAGGTGAATTAATGTTTAACTGATACAGCGTGAGTAGAATTATTACCACTTTAATACCACTTTAACTGAAATCAAAAGAGACATGTAGCATTATTTCTCTTATTTAAAGTCTAAAAACTTCTAAAAAAAAAAAAAAATGTCATGTTTTCCCCGTGTTTCTCACTGGGTTGTCTCTCACTTCCTCCCAAAGTCCAAAAACATGCAGTCAGGGTAATTGGTGATTCTAAAAGATTTTGTCTCCCTAACCGACTGACTGGTGACCTGTACAGCATGTACCCCGCCTCTCGCCCTATAGTAGCTATAGGCTCCAACCCCTCTGTGACCCTTAATTGGATAATGTGGAAAGAAAGTGGGTAGATGGAACTAAAAAAAAATCATGTAAAATAAGGTGATATGTTAACTCATTTGGGCACTGATAACACCAGTTTCGATCAATAAGCTACAGATTGAGACTTCGACACACATTTTTATTTCCTATTTATTCTTTTTAAAAAAACAGAATTGAAGACATTTCACAAACAGAAAAATCGCAGGATAATCATATACCATCCACTGTATGCCTGCATGATCAGCTCATTGTAAACATCCGCTTTCACCAAGACAATTTCTCAAAGCTTATTTCTCATAGGCAGTCTTGTGCAAAATAAAAATAAACTTTGGCCTTGTGGCCATGTAGAAGAAATATGAATAGACAAAAAAAATTTCAGTTTCCAGTGAGAAAATTGCTTTTTGATGGCCTTAACAACATATTTAGACCAAGTGGCTCTGCCAGAGTAAACGCTGATTGTAGAAAAGTAGCACTTAGGATATTGTTTGTTTTACCTACTATGACAAATATAGTTGCAGTAGAGAATCAGATTATGTATATATACTGCATATGAGGGATTGTTACAGACTAAACACTCGATATGCATTATATATTTATAATTAGCTTCATCTTAAATTGCTATAATACTAAAACATTTTATTTATTAAAGAGTGATGACTACAAACTAATTTGATATCACATAATATATTTTCCTAACAGTTTTTATCTGTTAAGAATCTTTACATTTACATTATATGGTTTTATTTCAGTAAAGAAAGTGAATAATTCTGCAGCACAGACCTGATCCAGCAAGCACATCTGGAGCATACATCCCTAAATCTCTGAGAGTACTTCTTTAATTAACATTTTTACTTCCTTTTTTTTATTTCTGTGGTCATATCTTGGAAAGACACACATATTTTTTGCTACTTGTCTTTTGTAGAGTCCTATTGTGCATGCACAATGGCGTCAGGGTAAAAACTGTGAACATTTACTTTAATGGATATGCTTTAGCTTATTAAGATATAAAAAGACAACTTAATCAACGGTTATATTTACATTATAAAACAGCCACTGGAAATGGATACGGCTGATTGAAGATAATATTACATATTCAGTCAGCGCATCACATTGTGATTTCTGCTATAACAGGTCATGACCTGCTTCCTGTGCTGCTGCTCTCCCCGGACCTCTGTTGGCAGAGCTGAAACGGCAGAGCCACACTGGTAGGTTGTGTGAGAGGACAAGTGGATTTGGCATGCACATCAGAGCGTGATACCCAAGCTTTTTGGTCCTATCACATGCCACACACACACACACACACACTCACACACACACACAGAAGTACAACACACACAGAGCATTTCTGGTCGTGTAAAATGGATTGTAACACTGGCCACTGTAATGAAATGATGCCAGCAACCCACAGTATTCCTTTACAGCAAACTCACTGAAGGTTTAAGAGTACTTTTCCTGTCCAGTGTTGTTATTACAACATGAAAAGAGAGCTGTAGCACCTTTTTAGTGTCTGCATTTCTTGTTTTTACATTTTTAATCATCTGCCTGTTGGGATCGATCAAACAGTAGTTCTTATGAGATTTCCCTTACATTTAATGTGCTGGACAGATCACAAATTAATTTCGTTTCAGCTCGAAAAAGTGAATTTTAGTTTAATTAGATCAATAAACAACTTTCTAATCAATAGAAAAGCCCCTCTGGATGTGTTCTAGTCAAACCTTTGAAGGGATTTTGAGGCAAGTGACGAATATCATCAAGGACAAATTCTTCCAAAATGCCAGTTGACTGATTTAGTAGCAGACATGTTCACGCATGCTTCAGGGAAATCTGTTCGTCTGTGATCTTCCACATTTAGGTGTTTGTGTAACCTGTTTATTGAACACCCAGTAGCAACGCAGAGATTTTTCAGTGTGCAACTGTAAAAATGCCCTTCTCCGAGGATACTGACACTAAACCAAGAGCAGCCTTATCTTAGGGACATCGTAGGCGGCCATGACAAGTTATACACCATTTAAAATGTTGCATTATCTCAATGCGTTTGTGCAGGTCTGAGGCAAATGATCAAAGACATGAGATCAGCGGTTGGCTATGACATGGTACCTTGTTTATGCAAAACTCAGAGTAGCAGGCATCGCATTAAACTCTCGCAACATCCTTAAATAAACAGATGTTAAAGAAACGGGTGTATTCGAAATGGAAGTGTGATTTCGTTTGACAGTAAAACAGAGAGGACTCCTTTATTGGTTGTCTGTTGCGTTAAACAGAAGAGGGCAGGTGGGCTCTGCTGTGGGGCGATAAGCGCCTCGGGATATGAAGACAACAGATCTCCTAACATATTGTCTAAGAGGGATAAAGGAGCACTGTTGAACTTTCTGAGGCTTTGAGGAGACAACAGTCATCATCAGCGCTTCATCATGTGCCTTGTATTTTATGCTTATTTGTCTCCAGTTGCTTCCTGGTTGTGAGATTCCTCTTATTTCATCACTTTATATTGTGTGTCTTTGTGCATTATCTCCACCCATCAGACTAGTTTTGGACTCCTTTCTCTCTATTCTAAACCTGTATCTACTGTGTCACATCACTAGATTTGCTGTTGGTGCCAAGTGAAGGTGTTACTGAAGATAAACAGAATTCACACTATAATGAGCAGTGACAGGATGTCACCCACTCTGCCACAGATCAAACCCCAGCCTGCTGCTTCTACCCTTGCACCCACCTGCACCCATCCAGCTGAGACCGCCCGTTTGTGTGATGTCACCTGCAAACCCCACTAATTTCCGCAGAACCAATCAGTCAGCTGATTCTGCTGCAACAAGACGGCAACACGCACTTTCAGTTCTTCAAAACTTGGTCAAATCTGATTGCGTTGCCTCATTTTTACCAAGGGTGGACCGTCTTTTGTTTCTCACTTGCCAAGTCCTCTGATCTCTGTAAATCCACAGAGAGTTGCCCCCTCTAAGTGGCCTTTAGCCATGTTTGATCATCAGTTGAGTTATAGATTTCTCCATGACTCATAAGTCAGGCGCCAGACTTACATGTCAACGTAACACATGTTGTTTTTCCTCTGGGCCTGCCACACATTGTGTGTGAGCGCGGAGTGAGTGCATGGAGAGGAACAAGGAAGGGAAAGGATGTTGTTTGATATCTTTTTGCTCTAAAGCAGCACATAGCAACTTTTTTTGGCTTGCCCCAAAAGGAGGCTGTTTATTGGACCAGATAAGAGACAGATCAACTAAAGAGTGATTTTGTAGAGAAGTGAAGCAAAATTTTTCAGCTTTAACAGATTTTTTTCCCCTTGTTCTTATCACCAAAACCTTCTTAACCTCCGAAGATGGGAGTTAATTTTTCTTTAAAAGACTATTTCCAAAAGACAAAAGGCTTCTGCACACTATAGCTATTTCATGATTGTACATTTATTTCTGTTTTTCTTTTCCAAGTTTGTTTTTCCAAACTCACTGGCTTACTTTTTACCTTTCACTGTTTCACCACGTCTCTTTATTTTTTATACACACTATGCACTGTTTGTATCGAGCCAGGATGAGACTGAGTTCACATGTTGGCTAATTTGTTCTGAATGAGTTTAAAGAATCGCTGCCTCCTTGCTCTCCTTATTAACCAAATGTCACCTTGTCAGACCCTACATGCCTGTTCACAGCTCCTCCCCGTGCCACACATAATGAGATGAATATCTCACATCAGCTTTCTTTAATTACAGTTACAACACATCGTAAGCTTTTCACCAGTCTCCTCCTTAGAAGGCATTTTATACTCTCTCTATCCTGATAAAATAATTCCCATAAGGAAGTGATTACACATTTGGATAACTCTGCTGTGAAAATGTTTCAAGTTAACAAGGCAGTAGTGGAAGTGTAGCTCTCTCAAAGCAGCACGCTGTTTCATTAAGGACCCCCCCCCCCCCCCACCCCCAGAGCCTTGAGCCTCACAGTGGAAGTAAACCATGAATTGGAGACATGGTGGTAGTAAAAATATTCAATATTCATGCAATGAACAACTTCCTTTTTGTATGTTATGGGTTGCAGTTTATTTAACAAAGTGAGTTCATGTACTGAGTATTTGTGCAGATGTAAGGTTATTCAAAAAAAAGAAGAACAGAATGTATGGAAGCTTGTTTATGCCACTTAAAACATTTTTTTGTGAGGCATCAAAGGTTCGGGTTATTATTATCAATTTACCAGACTTCTGAAAACAATCATTCAGTACTGAGAAAATATTGTGAAATAGTATATTGCTAAGTAGAAATTGTGAGATAATAACCCAGATTTTATATTTATGAATGGCAACAAAGGTTTTTTTTAAATAGGTGGCTGATATTTGATTTATTTTACTTTATATATATTTTTATTAAAAATTCAGATTACTTTTCTAAAACTTTGTTATGTTTTGTGTGTAAGATCTAAATCTATGAATCGTTACTTATTTAGTTTCCAAATTTTGAGTCTTGAGTTTCTTTTGTTCCTTATAAACAGACATAATTTTTAAAAAAAAAAGAAAGAAAGAAAAAAAAAGAATGAGCAGCAGATATTGAAAAAAAAGAAAAAATCATCTAAATCTAAATATATTCAGCACACCGTTTGCTGTGTTCAGCACACTCCACACTCACCTAATGGAAGATAAAAGAACTGTTAAAATCTAAATAACAATAATGTTTATATCGACTTTGTTCAGCTCAGGAGCAGATAAAGCCTAAATTGGCGATGCCTCTCATCAAAGGTGTTTTCTCTTTTGTGTGCCTCAATGTGAAACCTAAATGCCGTGTATTGAGAGAATACATGTAGATAGGAGGGTGGGGGAGTCTTCACCTACAAGCAAAAAAGAAACTTTGGTAATTGCCATAACACAAATAATGAGAGGCTATGTAGGAAAGTGTTTGAAGAGTGGTCCCGATCAAGATAAGATTGGAGACGATATCGTGAGAGAGAGGAAGTGTTTTTCTGTCTGCTGCTGCTAAAAGGAAACTGAAGTGACAGAGTTACTTATATGAGCTGTGCTAAACCCTGCAGAAACAACCAGGCTAAATGAAGTTTAGGGTGTGACAAGGACAAGCATGAGTTAGACGCCACTTAATGCATAATGCATGCATGCATTAGGGCTACAAAATTGTTGTTTGGAGCAACATGACGCTCTCAGAAAATTGCTTTTGTCCCTTTTTTGATCATAAATCATTTGTTAGAAGTAGTGAAGCGGCAGTCGCCCACTAGTGGACATGCTACCGCCATATTTATGGCAGCTGATAATAATTTTAAACTAATATGAAAATCACTATTGAAAATACTCAAAATCTTTACCACAGTGTGACAGAGTTTCTGTATCACCAGAGGTCAAATTAAATCAAAGCTGCCATAAACATATATATGTATATGTGTGTATATAAAATAAAAAAAATATAAATCAGTATCTTTCTTCAACACCTCTGATTCTGTTCATATGATTCACAGCTCTCCTTGTGCAATACAGAATTAAACCTGCTTCTTTCGCTTTTTTATTCACCTCTAAAGTTGTGTGTTATTTTGCAAGCTTGTTGTGTTCCTTTTGCACAAATAAACCTGGCAAGCTACCAATGCATAAGGCAGTGTAACTTTTAACTGGGTGAAAATTGTTACTGTGAGCCTGCAAATTGTGACATTAAAAAAAATGTGAGGATATAACCCAGAGGGGAAAAAACACCTGTGTAGTTAAATATATATATATATATATATTAAACCCTGATCATCATCACACATAAATGCATGATAATGTGAATTTTTCTGCACTCTGCTACAGCTTTTCTTTTGGGTGTAATTATAAACAGTTGCATAGCAAATTATTATCAGGCTTGTAATAATTATCATAACAGAGGCAAGACTTGGTGGTGGTGAACCAATGATATTTGGAATGCGGGATTATTAGCTTTATTTGCGTGTCTGTGTGATTTCAGAAACACAGTGAAGCCTACCTGTTGTGGCTTCGGAGAGAGAAACTGAGAGGTGGAAATGTTTGTGAAAGAGCACGCTTTCCGTAACAGAAATGTGCTGTTGTTTGGATTTCACATGATTGATGCTTGACTTAATCCAGTGCTCTTTGCGGCTTCCCAGGAGGGTGAGGCGGTCTCTTTGTGCTTTTCTGTCCCATGTGAAGCAAACCAAAGCGGGAGAGTGAGGGTCATAGCTATTCGGCAGGATACCAGATCCCTTCCCACCGGCACATCTGCATGTGAAATCGCCATTTCACCCCTCCACACTCCCTAATTGTTGCTAAAATTATTTGTGAAATTGCCTTCCACCAGGAGTGTTTTCCACGGCAATTGTCACACAATTTTATATGCACGGTGGGCCCACAGAGTTGACACATGCACCTCTTCTTTCCTGCCATATGTGCTCTTTCTATTCCACTTTAATAGTCATAGCGCATTATTTTTTAAACAATTACCTTTTGAGCAATTACGCTTGTGCGTACTCCAGCGGGTCAAGTCAACCTGTTGTCGTCAATAGCGGGTCGATCCAAATGTTGTAATTACCACAAAGGCTATAAAGGAGCGTTTTAGATGTTCATGTTGCGCACATTTACTTAATTGAAAGGTTAACAAGCCAAAAGCATCTCACACTCAAAACCTCGCTGAGCTGTAGCGCACTTTGTCCATTCAGAAAACACACCTTCAGTCCTTAACTCGGTTATTTTGGGCCCGACTTTTTTTTCTTTTTTAATTCAAACCAGCGCATTAATGGAAGAGTAACTTTTGCATATGGATACCACTATCGAACACATGATTTTAGTAAATTCATTTAGATATTTTTCCTGTCGTGATTTTCCATATTTTTTATTTGTAATATGTAATAATAGTCGATTGTTTACAGGTAAATATTATGATAACATGGTAAATATTTCAAAGGCTTGAATTTATTTTATTCACGTAACAATCGTAATTTTTCTGTGTGGGAAATTCTATCTTTGCCTTCCGTGTGTTTTAAAATGTATATATATTTTATATATGGAAAGAAAGAAAGAAAGAAAGAAAGAAAGAAAGAAAGAAAGAAAGTTGTAATTTAAAAAATATTAATATTCCACAGGGTTAGACAACTGGGTGTGATGAAGGCAGCCCCACACTTTGAAAAGATGGCTTTACAATAACATTTAGATATATTAACATTTTGAACTGGTTTGGGTGTACGGGCTCTTATGAGAGAGGCAGCAGTGGATTAAAAGTGGAATGTGTTGTTCTGATTGGTCGACCGGCTCCTGGCTAAACCCACTCTCTTTCATCCATAAAAGAAAGGGCAGTGAGCCTATGGGAGCGCTCGGCTGTCTCCTCCTACGCCATGCACGAAAGTTGGCCACTTAAACTACTTCCAACCAGCCAGCAGACATTACACTGAATCCAAACTACACCAAGGGAAAAAGAATAACACTGCATTTTATCTACCGCAGATACTTTGGGTGCAAATCATCCATTTTGCAAACTTTCCTTTGTAGAGATTTTTTAGATTTTATTTGATGCTTTCTTTATTCTCTCTCTCTCTCTTTGGCATATCTATCGCAGCAGAGGAAAGCATCACTTTTATTTTTTCCCCCGGTGGAAGAAGGGCTAGTCCAGTTTCTCCGCCTGGGATTGGGATTTGACAGCAGCAGAGCATCTTGTTTTCAGCATTTTTAATACATTCCGGGTTTTTTTATTTTATTTTTTATTTTTTTTGGCTTGGACTTTCTAAGAGTAGCAGTTTCGAGCAGACCCCGGTTTTGTGTTTGTCTGTGTAGCTACATGATGGCTACTTTACCAGGAACAGTGCCTCGGATGGTGCGCCCTGCGCCAGGCCAGAACTACCCCCGAACCGGCTTCCCCCTGGAAGGTAAGAAAAATGACCAAACGTGTAAAACATCTGAACTCGAGCTGATAAAGATCGTCGGCTGTTCGCTCTGTCAGCTTCCACCGTGGTAGTGACACAGAGCACAGTTTGTTATCGGCGGCATGCTGGGAAGAAAAAGATGGGTGGACAAATACGAGCCTCCAGTCAGTGCTGATGAAAGTTAACCCGAAGTCATGGTCAACGGTACTCCAGCCTCATGTTCCTGCGTTGAGTCACTCTGAAGTGTGTGTTTTGTATGACACTATATTTCTTCTATATTGAATCTATTTTCAAACGTATTCTCTTTCTTGCTAATGTTGTTTATGGTGGATGAAATATTTGTTATAATGACAAATGCATCCGTTTTTCTTTTGTTTTATTTTTTCACTTCCATTAAAATAAAAAATGTTCTAAATTTACTATTAAATGTAGAGTTTCTTTTTAATTTAAGCTACTTTATTGTATATTTTTTAGCATTTTTAGTGCTCTAACTTTTATGGCTGCACACACACGTACACACACGTACACACACAAACACACACACGCAAAGCAATCTAATTGGTAATTTATTTTATTTTTTTAACTGCGATGCCCAGCACACTCAAGTCGTCTGAACATATGGCGGGGGAAAGGGAGGGAGGAAACAAAAAATGAGATCATTTTGTATTTGCATGCATTTATGGAAACAGTTTTCCCCTTACAACCAGTTCGTGCTCAAGTGCTCTGGACTGAAATGTACAAAAACCACGTAGCTCGCAAGTTACTCGAGCTCCGGGATTTGTTCAAGTGTCTGGCTGCTGGAAATGGCAATAATACACACAGCAAAGAGATGGCTCAAAGGATCACATCAATATTTGTACAGCATGACTAGGAATAATCAAGGTGAGAAGTGTCACCCTCTTTAGTGTCTCTTGAATGTGAAATTGGATCCTGAAGTGGCCTTGCAAGCATCCTGTCAGCCAGACTGAGGCTGGACGAATTTGGCACGATGCTTTCTTGAAAATGTATAATATGATAATGTGTGTAAACTGCGTCCCATTAAAAGTCAGGAACATGACAAATATGCAGCTGTTTGACTATAGTAAAATTTTAGCCTGGTCTACTCTGAAGAGAGCAAAAGCTCCACAGGAAACGTGATGTGTAGTTTGTGTTGTTTGTGTTGTTTGTTGAGACTTTTATTGTTTATTGTTGTGGCGCAGTATCCACGCCTCTGGGCCAGGGTAGGGTGAACCAGCTTGGCGGAGTGTTCATCAACGGGAGGCCCCTGCCAAATCACATCCGACACAAGATAGTGGAGATGGCCCACCACGGCATCCGACCTTGCGTAATCTCGCGACAACTGCGAGTTTCTCACGGTTGTGTCTCCAAGATCCTCTGCCGGTACCAAGAGACCGGCTCGATCCGTCCCGGGGCCATAGGAGGCAGCAAGCCCAGGGTGAGTGGGGGTCCACGGTCCAGGAAATGGGTCACAGTAGCACGAGGATGAGAGAGAGGGTGGGGAGGGGGTGGGGAGGTGGAGTGGCAAAAAGCGCATGACACCTGAGTCAACTCAAACCTGATATTTGTGTTGTTATTGCAGATGAAGTGCAATATTATAATAATAATTTTCTCAAGGTGGGTAACACACCTGCAACATTTTTATAGGGTTCACGAAGATCTAAAATAAATACAAATATTAATTTTAAAATGACACAAAATAAAAGCTAAAAGAAAAAAATTGAGAACCAAACATTAATTTTTTTATAATGATATAATTATATTATATTGATTAACCACAATATATTTGTGGTGTATTTCATACCTTTTTCTTTTCTTATATTTGGTTATTAGCTTTATAAAATGGTGAATAGGGTGACGTAAAAATGTCTCACTGATTAGCCAGTTTTCTGTTTCTTTGCCTGCATGAGCCTATATCCCGACTAAAAAATAATCCTACATTTTAAAATTATTAATAATATAATTTAGAGTTATTTAGCATAATTTAGAGTTTCGTTTTAGATTTCGTTCGTATTATCTTTTCGTTGATCTTTCGTGGACTAAAACAAAAAATATCATCACATCTCGGTTAAAACTGAAATTCCTTCTTTTCCCCTCTTTTGTCTTCCTCCTCTCCTTTTTACACCTTTTCAAACCTAAAGCAGGTGGCAACGCCTGACGTGGAGAAGCGGATCGAAGAGTACAAGAGAGAAAACCCGGGCATGTTCAGCTGGGAGATCCGGGATAAGCTGCTGAAGGACGGGGTGTGCGACAGAAGCACAGTTCCTTCAGGTGAGGCTTCATCTGGTAAGCTGCACTTTTTTTCCCTACTACCAGCGAACACTGCAGCATCACTTCTGAATGAACATCACTTTGAATTCCACGTTTTAAGCTTCAGTTACTGATAATAAAGGGCGCACCTTCAGCTGTTTGACCCAGAAAAAAACTCATCCCGTTGAAATGTGGCTTCAGTGCTCCATAGTAAATTCCCATCAATGTATTACAGTGTAATTTTACTTACCTTTAATACAGAAAAACACATTTAAAATATTTTCCTAGCGCTTCTGCTGCTTCATGTAAAACTTTTTTTTTTATTTTATTTTATTTATTTTTTTGCTGTGCTATTTTTGTGTGGTATAGCCTTCTAAAAATGTATGATAGGATTACTATGGTTCTTTTATGGGTTTTAGGGCTAATCACCCGTTTACCTTTTTGTTGCCATTAGTGAGCTCCATCAGCCGCGTTTTGAGGGCCCGATTTGGCAAAAAAGATGACGAGGATGACTGTGATAAGAAGGATGAAGATGGAGAAAAGAAAACAAAGCATAGCATCGATGGCATCCTCGGTGATAAATGTAAGTTAACAGCAGAAAATATATGGCCCTTTTGTATATGTCTGAAATAAGAAATTATTATTATTATTATTATTATTATTATTTAGAGTAAATTTCAACCTTGTAATCAGGAAGCAAGTGTTTTAAATAGACTTCCTACTTCACGTCCTCTTGGGAAATTGTCCCACACCCGAGCTGCAGCTAAACGGAGTGAATTTATTCCTGCTTTTAACTCCGAGCCAGCAGTTGTTCATTCACTCAATTATTTATGAGAGCCTTGGCAGAAGGTATTTAACTGCAGAAAATTAATTTGTGTAGCAAATTCCTCCTCATTCATTCACTCATTTAACGACCTCTAAACGACAGCTGACAGTTGACCCATTTCACAATCGATGTCAGTTCACCGACATTTCACCACTTGTCAGTTAAAGTGGAAATCAGTGTTCATATTATTATTTGCTCTGATGCTGCTAGGAGGGGAAATAAAGCGATGCAGGTATCTGCTGTCAGCGCCTTCCGTATTTATGAGGCACTTCGAAGGATTTGGGGTATATCCTGTTATATAGGATACGTTCGTTTTTGTAGCTTGTTTTATGTATATTAATTATGAAATTGTTAGACCATGGAATCATGGGGAAATTTCTTTTAATTTCAGGTATTTTTTTAACATGATCTTCTGATTTTATCATATTTTATTTTTTTCTATTATTTCTTTACGCTTGGCTATGAAAGCGGGAGAAATGCACAGTGTCTGAATCAAACGTCTGAAAGGGTTTAAATAGATTTTTTTTTTTTTATCACAAAAGAAAAAGAAAAAAGGGACGGCCAAGAAGAATTTTTCAAACTTGAAGATGAACTTTACGAGCAAAAAAACCCCTCCCCTCTATTGACGCGGTTTATAAAGTGAAGGGTCCGATGTACAAAAGCAAATCCTGGAAAGCAGGGCAGCGAAAAGGAGAGTATGGGTCCGTCCATTCTTATTCAAAAACCTGGTTTAAAAAAACGGAGAGGGAGAGAGAGCGAAAACTTTGGACAAAGGGCAAGAAGAGACATAAAAGGAGATGAATTATTCAGTACGCCCCGCTGGTAGATAGTTTTGTAATTTTATATAATGGTCCGTTGGAGAAGAATCAAGTGATAGCGTGAAAACGGTCTCTTTTTCTTTCACACCACGCGCTAATGTTAGGAAAAAAAACAACCTTTTTCTTGCAAAAATGTCCAATGTCCATATAGATGAGCCGCAAACCGTGCAGTCTCAAAATGACCATAATAATAATTTTTATTATCATTATAACGATAACAAAAAAATTGCGCACAACTGATGCACACGTTTCCGTTTTGAAGTTCTTACCTGCAAAATCCTCGCGTAATTATTGACTATTTACTTTTTTCTTCTTTTTTTTTTGATGGTGCACAATATAGACATAATTCTCCTGCTTCTATTTTTTTCTCCTTACCGCTGCTCGTGTTTTAAATTGGGGTTGATTTACGTTGCTATAAAAAGAGACGCACCCTCTGCGTAATGCAGTTTAGACTACCAGCAACCGGATGGCATTTAATAATGTTAATACTTATTAGAGTAAGCACTGGAAACGATGGTTGCTGAATAGGTGGCTGTGTTCGTGCCGGGTGTAATAGCTCGCAGGCATGGTAAGAAATGTATTTATCCCCAATCAGCCCCTCACTCTCCGAGTTTGAAGCACAGCCCTTATGTGGAGAGGGGTTTTAAAGCAGATTAAATAGAGCCTTTTATTTCTTTTCACTTTCATCTCAGAGCGGAGCTCACAGTGGCTCGCCCTGGGCACAAAATTCATGAGATTTTTTTTTATTCGTTTACTTATCCAGATTTTAAGACTTTATTTATTTATCTGTTTGTTTATTAGGTCTGCGCATTTGATTTTCTCAGAGGTTACATCACGGATTTATCCCAGCTTTAATCTAGCTTTATTAAACGTGTATTTAAAGTCCTAACCACATTGCAATAATGTAGATTTTATTTGCTGCATGAAGACAGCTGTTTCTTTGTTTTCATAAGGTTGTAGTGGAAAATAAACCAATCAAAACTCAGCGCATAACCGCCGGAAAAGTCTCGCTTTTAGGGCCTTTTTTCGTTGATAACTGTTTGGAGTGGTGATCCTGGTCCATCCCACAATTTGTGCAGAAACAAATTTCCAGTCCAAGGTGCGCACTTCAGTTGTCACGCACGGCTATTAAAATCAGTCCCAGGGTTTTAATTGCGCGCAAGAAGGTGCTTAAAGACCGCTGTGCGCAAACGTGGGCATCGTTATGTTTTGCGCCACCCCGGTGAGAATCAGAAGGCGAATCAGCTGCCTGGCGTCAATCTGCCACACTGATGCATCCAAACTGACCGTTAGATGCGCTGCAGACACGCGATGGACATTTCAGCAAATCGCAGGATTACCTGAGGTCCTCGGTGTAATTAAACAGATGTCAGAAGGGATTATTTCAAGGCAGTGGGGAGGGAAAGTGACAGAGCAGAGGAGAGGTGTGAGGAAGCCAGACCAGCCCAAACAGCCAGGTGGGACTGGGAAAGAGGAGGCTCTAACTGTTACTATAGATCCATATTCAGTGAAATACAATTTGGAATCCAGTGAATGTAAGTCGCATACTGCATTACTTCAAAAGTATGTGGATCATATTGTCTCTTTTCCATTTCAGCTTCAGTTATAAGTCGGCATGTTTCATTAATTACGACGGAAACATGTTTTCTTCAGGTTTACCCCTCAATGCCAGGTACCCTGCATGTGATCTGCTACAGAAACAAACAAACAACAAGGGGAAAAAATAGTTTCTGCCTGCATGGTGATGAAAATGTGAAAAGCTGCCCTCACTGCGCTTTCCACATCACAAACGCACGTGTGTGCGCGCGCGCACAGGGAAGCGCGCCCTCGTGCACGCACACCCAGTCTCTAAGTGTATGGTAATATAATGTAGCTATATTTCGGGTCTAAAGCCGTGCTGAATGAGAAGGACAGGGGAATGAAGCGAGAGACCACTTCAAACAAATCCATCTGGAACAGTGTGTGAGAGAGATTCAGTGAAAGTATGGGGAAGTTATTTAGCTATTAATAACGTTTTTTCCTCAGGCATTGAGAGTGACTCCATCTGCACTTTCTCGCAGCTATTTGGCTGGGTGGAAATTGAGGGAGACCCAAATGTTGGGGAGAGATAACATACCCATCATAGCCCAGACCCTGCGCTGTGCTTCACTGCATTAAACTCGGATTAACCTCCCCTGTCCCCGCAGCCACTCAAGCCACATTTCACTGGAATTTACATCGGTAGGCCTACATCTCTTATAAAGGGGGCAGGAGCTGAAAGACATGACATCGTCGATATTATTATTAGTAGTAGTAGTAGTAGTATCATCATCATCATTATTATTATTATTATTATTATTATTTTATTTATTTATTTATTTTTTAAATTTCCAGTACAAAGATAAAAGTAATGATATTTCAATTTCATTTTTCCCTTTTTAGCTGAATAAAAGAAAAGGTAAGAAAACAAATATCATAAAGAGTAATTATTTTGACAATAATTAACACACGCTGTATCAGTTTTATTTGGTAATTTTAACATTTCTTTAGAAAATATACATTGTGAATAGTTTTTAAGATGTCCGGACACCCGGGCATCTCTGGGGGGGTTTTGTTGTTGTTGTTGTTTTTGTTTTGTTTGTTTTTTACACAAAAAGAAAATTCAAAAATACACATAAGTACCTTTTTAACCTTTCTTTCGAGACTGCAGTAGTCCAAATAGTGGTAGGTTAACAGGTTTCAGTGACTGTTTCTAAACTATAATAATAATAATAATAATAATATCGACACCTTAGATAGATGAACGATGAGCACATTTAGCCCATAGCTTGGTCATGAGGTAAATCCATTATTGTTAACGATGTCTCGCCGTCATTTTGTCATTAGTGTGACAAATTTCCATTTCGGTGTCAGCAATGTGCTAAAATTGTAGATTTAGAAATTAAAATTAACAGCGTACAAAAAAAGAGAAACATTTCCGCATTTCCGCCACTGTTTCAATGCACTCCCCACCCCTCCCTTCTTTAAAAAAAATCAGCCTTTTTTCATTCAAAGATTATGGTGTAATTTGTTATTTAATGACATATCGCGAGACTTGATGACAAGCGCTACAAACACTGTTACAAATTGGTCTATTGGTTCCAGCGAGGTAACGTGAGCAAACCGTGCAACATAATAACAGCAAACTGCGCTGCGTAGAGCGGATATTTGAGCGCTGCATCATTTTTTTTTTTTTTTAGGGGAGTTCAGTTTAAGCTTGTAGGCCTACCAAACCGGCGAGACATTTCGGTGTCAGGAGCTTTAAGTGTCCAAAGCATTAGGCTGCAAATAAGAAAAAAAAATCGAGTAGGCTTAAATTCATTCTCTGCTGACATTTGACTTTGATCACATGAGAAATATTCATGGAAGCACAAACACTAGCTCCGTCACCATTATCCAAGCTGACAGTGATACCTCTCAAGGCTGTCTATTAATTAAAGTGGCGCTTACCATGTGGGACGACTTCCTATCTGGGTACAAAAATGGTTTTTCCATCTCTTGTGGGGCTCTTGAAAAGGGGCAATCTTTCCTCTCCAGCTTCTTGTGGGAAATTTAAAAGTGTACAGAGGAAGACATGGGGATTTCTAGCTCATTTATAAAGACGAGTTTATAATCCTTTCCTGCTTAATAACTTAAAAGGATTCAATTTCTCCCCTCATTTATGGGGTTATGATCACACATTGTTAGGCGCAGATAGCAGCATTTCAAGGTTAACATTTCCTGCTCGAAAATATCAGAATATAAGCTGTAAGCCCATAGGTGCCCTTTGTTTAGCCCGCAATTTCCCCCGCAAATGCTGATAGGCCCATTTTAGATGTTGTTACTATTAATGTGATAACAACGAGGAAGCCGAGGAAGACCAATTCGATAAGATGCCTCTATGCCACAGAGCATTTTTTTTTAAATGATATGATATTTAATTATAGCATATAATTTCACCATCGAGAATTAAATTCAGTAGGCTTACGCTGACTCTGAGGATTGAATGTCTGGTTGGGGGTCTCGAGCCATACGAGACAAATTAAAGAGGAAGCGTTGCCCTCCAGGTATCCTGTCACAACAGTAGGGTGCTTCAGCGCGTCTCTCATTTCTGTCTGTGTTTTATTCCGCCAATTTTCACTATGAGGCTCCGAGAACCTGCGCAGTGCCCGCGGGGCTCTGGTCCAAAATAAATAGAGTCTCAATTTTTCATCATCTCTTTTTGCTCAAGTTTGCCTTCTTTCTCTTCCTCTCTCTTGTCCTCATTTCCTTCCCCCCCTTTCTCTCTGTCTCTCTACCACGTGCATCACACGGTCACGTCAACAGGTGGAGGTGTTTAAAAACTCCGAGGAAGAATTTCCATTCATTCGTACAGCTTCGGGGTTTCTTTTTGATGCACTTGACTTCATTTTTTGATTGTGGTTTAATAATTTTTCTTAGCTCGAACGGATGCAGGTTTAGAGCAGGTTTTAAAACAACTGTCGTCGTTTTAAAATGTCAATTTGCCCGAACTTTATATAATAATAATGCAGGAGTGATGGATTTCATGACGTTTGAGGCGCTTTAGGGTTACGTTGTGGTATTTTCACGGAAACAACTGCAAAAAAGCGCACTTTTTTAAAATTACCCGTTTAGAATGTGACAAATTTCACCGACTAGTTATTATTATTGTTATTATTATTATTATTATTATTATTATTATTATTATTATTATTATTATTATTATTACATTGAAAGTATCGTTGCTGTCAGCAGCAGCCCGCCTGACATCGCCTCAAAAACATTTACATTTCCACTTTAGGGGCTTGACGTATTCTCCAAATTGCCAGCGCTTTGTTAGCATTAATGTTTAATTGGCTGGAAGAAGATGAATGAGGCTGACAGGAATCAGCTGTCCGCAGAGTCCCCTGTGAGTCTGACTCGGAAATCATAACCTGACCAGCTTTTCCTCCTCTGAAACCAGCTCGTTGAACTTGTCACATCTAATTAGAGTGTTAAAACGCACCGAGAGCATCGGTGGGAAACAGTAGGTGGTTGGTCCGGGGCAGCCAATAAGGCCTTTTTGGGTCAGATGGTGGGAGGGGGAGGAGGGGTGGGCAGCGTGGTTGGATGGGGATGTTGCTGAATTGGACCGCTGCGGGCTTTTATTTCTAAGCAGCACCCCCTTTTTTCCGCTATTACTTCAATTATGGCCATCCAGCGGGCTAAACAGGCCAGCGTGCATGGACTCTAGCCTTGTTTTAATTAGGTATGAAATTAATTAGAGCAGACATCTATTAAAGACTTTTAAGTTTGGCTAATTTTTTTTCGACAGAGTTTAAAGGTATAACAGTGGATTAATGGCTTACACCCAAAATTACATTTTATTGCATCCCATAATTTCTGTGCTGGCTGTCTAACAGGTGTCAGGCAAATTTAGAGATACTGAAAGTTAATTAATATTTTTTTGATGGAGTTAAATGCGCTGTTTGTAGAAATGCGGACGTGCATTTAAAGCTTAAAGCAGAGTTTCTCATTTCTTTAAAAAAAAAAAAGTAGCACAATTTTTGCCCTTTCAAGAGCGCACACACATATACTCTTTACATATAACATTTTATCTTATTGTGTTGTTGGTGCTGACTGGAATGTAAAAATGCAATTGTCTTCCATCTCCATTCTAAGAGACTGCATTTTCTTTCTTTTTTAAAAAAAAAAATCTTTTTTTTCTTGTATTGGTTAAAAGCTCTGTGATGTCTGACAGCCTACTCTCACCATTGTTAAATGAACAGCCACTAGAAAAGGAAGAGAGAAAGAAGAGGGAGGAGAAAAGGCCCGTCTGTTATTTTCTGTCTTGAGACTTGCTGCATAGGCTATTCAGCCAAGTTGATGAACTCCTCCAAAAAGTTTATTAAGGGGGTGAAAACAATAAGAACTAAAGCCTTTGGGTGCCTGGGCAGACAGTTTATAAACTAGCTGCTATTGTGCCTCAAAGGCAGATGCATGAATACTTTTGAATAGGGGCCTTCAAACTGACACGATCAGGCTGGACAGCAGCAGTTTTAAAGGGAGACAGGGTGCTTCTGCTGCAGCTCAGATCTCTGCCTTTTTTTGCATTAATGTACATCTGCAAAGGAAGGGAGGAGGAGGAGGAGCTGGGCACTGTCTGTCATAGCCAATGGTTTTCTCTGTGTCTTTGTATAATATGTGTGTGGGGGTTGTTGTTTTTTTAAGAACACACACACACACACACACACACACACACACACACACACACACACACACACACACATATATATATATATACATATATATATATATATATGGAAATACCTATTAACATATTCTTAGATTCCCTGAATCCAATTGCAATAGAAACAAAAGTATATTACAAAGCATATCATGTGTATTTATGTTCAAACAGTACGTTTTTTCTTTTAGTAGTAATGCTGTATTTTTGGGGCAGAAAATGCATAAACTGAGACAATTTCAGACAAAACGCTTCTGACCAACAATGCACCGCAAAAAAAAGGGGCACAAAAACACAAGGCAGAAATCTGTTCAGTGCCTTAGCAGGCTGACGTGGATTCACCGTTGATATATATTTTTTTTGAATGGGGCACAGTGGTTACGCACACTCAAGAAGATACATTATTCCCTTCCTTTTCAGTAAACAATAGACTGTCACTCTTTATCCTTCTTCCCTCCTCTGTCCCTCCCTCCTCAGCTTTCTCTTTTAGCCCTCTTAGTCTCTGGCTCTGTGCCTCACAACATCAGAGGGAGTCCAGTGATTTGTGACCCCAGCAACCCACACTTAATCTCACTAAAGAGGGGGAGCATCCAGTTTACAGCTTGGCGGGCCCCAAATAGACCAAGCCTGCTCTGGCAGGTGTCAACATTAGCAAACAATTGGTCCCCAGTCCCATGCCCCATACCCCAGTGCAACACTGAACCTAAACTATTTGGGGCTCTCTGAAAGGAGCCACATAATAGGGAATGTGGAGGGGAGGAGAGGAGGGGGAGGACAAGGGAGAGATTACACTCTCAGACAGCTATTAGCAGGGATGAGGCTTTTCTAAACAAACAAAAAAAAAAAAGAAGAAGAAGATCAATACTGTGTTAGTTTACCAAGTGGAGTCATCTTTGTGGCTTTGGAGTATTTATTTTCTGCTTCATTGTTTTTCTCGACTTCTCAAACGTCTGTGGGCCATATTGGCAATCCAATTAAGTTTGGCAGGGGGTCCCTAGGAGGCCTATTTCTTCTCGCGGGCAGTTGTGTGTTTGCAGTGGGCAGCTCATTCAGAGATTTGGTGTTGTAATGAATCCTGAATGGTGAGTATTACCTTCCATAGTGGACAATGACTGGGCTGTCCAGAGGGAAAACAACACTCAGGGATGACAGAGCTGTGTTTAGCCCTGTGGGATTGCAGTCCCTCTACTTCATTAGACAGGAGTGTCTTTGCGAGGAGAGCAGAGGAAATGGGAAGGGAATGAGTTGACATGTGGACTGCTGCTAGTGTTGAGTGGGTATGTGTCCTGACAAGAGGGCCAATGTTTTTTTTATAAAGGCTATTTATTTATCTTTCAGTGCTGATTCGTAGCCATGCCACAAGGAGAGACAAGTGTTCTCAGCAGGGGAGATTCGTTTCAAAGGTTTTAATGGGAAAACCTATTGTATTTGTTATGGGAGAGAAATCTCATTTAATTGCTTTGAGATGTGCTGTTGGTGTCTTTCCACCTGACCTCCAGAAGAAAAAAAAAGAAAGAAAAAGAATAAAAACACTGGTTGGTGCAGTTGTTTTTTCTACACATCGCTGGAGAAGCTGGTGTCATTTCAGTACCATAAACAAGGGTAGTGAACAGTAAAGTCACCGTGAGCGTTAATGGCATCTGGACATCACGCCACTTACAGGACAAAAAAAAGCTCCAAACGTCACAAACAAACACTGATGTTATTGTAAATTTCTCCTGCAGGTAAAAAAAAATGTCTTTTTGTTTTGTCTCAGCAGGGTGACTGCCAAAGGGGACAGATAGTTTATTGTCATTCCAGCTCTAGGCACTACATAATTAACCATGTAATTTCATAAATTGTAGTCAGTTTGCTTAATAAGTTATCTACCAGACAACATAAATGTTGTAACTGGCTCACAGATAATGTCGCTAAATGACAAAGGCCTTTGAAATCGTGGAAGTTTCACCGGTAATTGTGCATTATACTTACGCAGGAAATATCAGTCAGCAGATGAAATGCTTCGCTTAGAGTTTGAGCCATTTTAAAAACTAAACTGTTGCCGTTTCCTTCGTGTTAGCTTTTCAAGCCTGAGAAAGACGTTTTCTGTGGCGTTTTTACAGGTGTTAGACACACACTACAATTATAGTGACATTTTTACATAGCTTTACCTTTATTTTGCCCATTGTGTTTTAGAAATATTTATTATAAGGATTGAATATAATTTAAAAAGCTTAAAAAAAATCATGTTTTCGCAGCATTTGAATTTTATGTTAGGCCACTTTTCTGTGAGGAACCCAGAACAAAAAACTCTGTTGTCCGCTTGAATTTTCTGCCTGTCTGAAGTAGAAATTTTAAGATGAACGGTGCAATAATAAGCAGGACCTTTGGCAGAAATAGATCTTTGTCTGGGTGATTAAGCCATTGTCATTCTGCTAAACAATGAAGGATCGCAAACATGAGTGTTCAGTACATCAGGACATCTCGGATTTTATTATATCCATGTAAAATTGTGCACTGGATGAGCAGGTCGGAGCCACATAATTTACTGAAAGAAATGTAGTTTCCTCCAATTCACCTTGCCAGCTAAGGTTGTCAAACTCTGACAGCTGGCACGGATCGGGGACAGTGTTTCGCATTATGGCCATCCACTGGTTACCATGGAGCTGCATTAGAAAAGACAAAAAGCATTTCTGGCTAATTTTATTACAATGCAGGAATAGCCCACATAATGTGCAACAGTAATTATGTTTAGCACAGTGCACCCGCGCTCTCCCTCAGTGATGAATGAGAAGCAATGACCATGGTCTGCTAGTTTAAAAATCGCCATTAGCCTATGCTACTTAGGGCCAGAACATTTCACATTTTATGCTCTTGATGTGCTTCGCCACTGAAATATTCATTTGTTTTAATTGTGCATGTTTTTTTCATAACCACAAAGACAATAAGCATGTTCCCTAAGTGTTGCAAATCAGAAATGTGTTTTTTTCCCCTACTAAGTTAAACTGTGAAAGCAGTTGTCCAAACAGTGGGGTGGAGCTCCTGTCCTAGCCGTCAAAATAACAACTTCAAATGTTGTCCCCTATTTTCAACTAATGGGCTTATTTCTGCATCGTCAGTCATTCTCTCCTTGGGGAATATGTAGTCTCAGTATAAAAAGCTTTTCTACTGTGCACATTACAACCCCTCAATATGGCGGGCTCTCGGAAATTAATGCCAAGCACTGTAATGCTTTACTGTGGCCAGAGAATAAGCTCTCTACAGGAAATATTCATTAAGTTCTTGTATATAAAGGAGCTCTTTGGTAACGGTTTGTTTATTTGCAGCCTGCTAAATGTTAGTGGAGAACAGCACGACTGCCTTTTTAATAATATATTCTCCAAGGTTTTTGGATCAAACAGCTTTTTATTAGTTTTCACTCTAAAATAATATTTAAATTCTACATCAGCAGCCAGACAGGCATTATAAAGAAATGTAGATGTTCCTGTGGCAATATAACAACTTTTATTTTCTTTTTGAAATATTCTTTGAGCTTTTGTTAAAGTTTCCATCTTCCTCTCTTTCACCAACTCTTCTTTCCTTCCTCATGTCCTCTGTGCCACACAAACTTTTCCGCAATATTTGCTCCCCATCCTTGTCCAGAAAATTAGGAAACTTCCCTTGGGCGCATAAAAATGTCCGCTGTGCATTCCTATACTGTGCCCAGTAATCTCTCTTTGGCTTTGTTGAGAAAATGATTTGTTCCTCCAGGAGACCTTGGCTCATAGCCCTGAGACGTAACTGTTTGATTTCGTGCGTAGGTTTTTTTTTTCGAGCTTTTTGCTGGGGGAACAGGGCTCTGGCTCTAGTGCCATTTGGCTGAGACCCCCATGGGCTCCTCTTTTTTTATGTTCTTGTGCTCTCGTTTAATTTCATTACTTTTGCTGTGACCTCAATTAGTAAAGACTTGAGATCAGGCGGTGACATTCTGCTCGACAGAAAAGAAAATCTGGTGCAAAGCTCAGTTTTAGTGGGCTGGGGAGAGGTGGCAGGAGCCCGGGTTCACATTTTGTCTGCTTAAAGCCTTTAAGGGTCCACGTGGCTCTGTAATCTGACTTTGTTCCTTAAAAGTGACACAGGAGGAAAAATAATGAAAATTTTGAAAATAAGCAAATGCATTTGGATGTGTGAATAAGGAAAACTTACTACTCACAGTGTTT
The DNA here is from genome assembly GCF_051167445.1 of Perissodus microlepis. Classification (NCBI taxonomy): domain Eukaryota; kingdom Metazoa; phylum Chordata; class Actinopteri; order Cichliformes; family Cichlidae; genus Perissodus; species Perissodus microlepis. Next base: position 21,091,988 of record NC_140465.1, on the reverse strand, counting down.
AAAGAACATTTTCCCCCAAAAATTACCCATTAAAAGGGTTACTAAAGAAGAAATTATCTGTTATAAGACATATAGTACTTTCCTGTTGTGGAAACCGAATGTCTTAAAGTCATAAGCAAACATTTATATTGTAGCTAATATCCAAGTTTTAGTCAGCAGTATATTAAAGAAAAAGAATCCCACCCTTCAAGCCCTTCACGCTTTCACACTCAGGCAGCGCAGAGGCATGGGGAGTCAATATGTCAGCGTTTATGGATGCCCTGCAGAGCTGCACAAGGCTGTCAGGCCCCTATTCATGCTCTAATGGCCCCCTGAGGAGCTCGTCTCTCCGGGCTGAAAAGGCCGTGAGGCCCAGTGGACGCCCTGTTGTTGAAGGTGAGCATGCGCTCTCATGGACGCGCTGCGCCTTCATCCATATGACAAGAGCCATAAAAGAGCACCGCTCTTGCTGCTTTTCCCTCTCTGTCTCCTCTGCTTTCTCTTTTGCCCCCTCCCCCCTCTTCCCCCCCTTCTGCCCACCTCTAAAAGAGAGAAGGGGGCTAATTGTTTGTTGTGGGAGCCAAAGATTATAGAGCCTCCATCTTTCTTCCTCCTTTGCCTTTTTCTCCTCTTCTTTTTTTCAAGCGCCTCCTAAAGAGCGCGATTCTGTCAGAGAGACAAGAGGAAAAAGTTTGGGAATTTTCCCGAGGAATGCCAACGTAAGAGAGCCTAAATCTCCTGACAGTGACAGGAGGAGATGTTGCGCTTGGCAGCAACAACGGGACAGTCTTCGGGTTCACTTGAAGTTTTTATAAAGTAATAGATAACTTTATGGAACGTTATAGACCTTAGAGCTCTGTTTCCGGTCTCACTTTGCTATCTTACCACTTGAGATAGATTTTGGGGCAAGTGCCAATGGGCCTCAGCCACTTGCTGCAAACTAGTAATCAGTATGATATGCATGAGACAAAACGGAAACCGCTGATATCTGTCCATAAAGGTGATCTGAGGATGATTTTATTTTAGATATCTGGTGGATTTTCATGTCCTTATGTATACTTACACATCTTATCCAGATTCAATTTTACCTAAATGTCAAAATACTGCCCAGAGAAGGTCCTTGCCAACAAGGAGAAAAGTGATAACGCTTTCTGGCCTATTACCAGACCAAGTGAGCAGTTAACCTGGTTTTGCCACACATGCAGCCTTTTGATAAATTATTTGGTGTGTTGATCTGACTATTTTATTACCGTACAAACGAGTAAACTCGAGCTGTTCCGAGGTTATGCGTTGCTTTCAGAGTTTTGAATTTGTTTTTCACATGCGGGGAGATAACTACAGGGGGAATAAAAGATTATTCATAGAGCGTCTGTCTATAAACCATTCTGGTTATCGCTGTCGTCTATCTTGTATTCACACGAGGTTCCTATCTCAGATACATCCTGCGGTAAATGCCTTGAATCATATCCCTCCTTTAACTTGGCAACCCCTTTAGGATGAACAGGCAAGTGCATTAAGCAGAGATGCCGCACCATTCTCCAAAAAATGCAAATTGGGAAGTTGTTAGTTATTTGATGTTGCTGCACGATCCACCCCCCGCCCCCGAAACATCCCTCCACTCCAGTGTTGGTGGTTGAATCGCATGCAGTCCTGAGGACAGGCAGGGCTGTTTATATGCAGGCCTGGAGCAGCAAAGACAGCACAGAGACAGATGCATGTCAGAGATAGCAGATCCCATCTCAGGCAGATGCCTCTTATCACAGGCCTGTTTGCATAATTAGGCCTTTTGATATTCACCCCCTCTGACTGACAAAAAGTATAATTGCGGTATCAAGTACGACAAAAGGTAGGCACAAAATAAACAAGTCAACATAAATAGGGAGAAAAGATGCGGTGTTATTTTTGTCCTGTGGGAAAAAAGAGGGAGGAAAAAACACCATTTTTAACTAAATCTGCTGTCAGTCACAGTCAACTGGTGTGACTCGGTGCTCACAGGCTGGTCCTGTGAATGCCTGCAAAACAGAGAGCGTGAGGCCTGATTGTAATTATGCTGGAACTAATATGCTTTTCAAAATGAGCCATTATGAGCTAATGCTGCACTGCCAAAGCCCTGTCTGTTTTTGTCCCTCTGTCTTGGATAGTTTGCAAAGGTATGGCTGATATTGAGGCCATGGGTTATGATATCAGAGACAGCCTGACTAGGATGAGTGCCACTTTACTTGATGCTAATACTGCTGACAGGTGAGATAGGGGATAAAGCACCTGCACTGCTGCAAAACCATGATTTTTTCTTCCTTTTTTTATGATTTTGAAAGTAAAGTTTTAATCTTCTGGTAAAATGGTCTTTTGTTTTTGCATTGTAATTCCTTCCCCAAAGTATTATTTTATTTATATATTTTACTTCTAAATAAAAGCTCTAAAATAGTTTTATTTATTAGTCCTGAGCTATCTTTTTCTTGTGCTTTTTAGCACCAACTAAACGTATCAGATGCACAAATTTGGCCAGGATTTTTAAATGCTGGGCGGGCGTGAAGTTTATTGGTAGGGTGACGTATCGTAAACCTGTAACCCCGCAGATCATGTGGTTAATTGTGCGGATTGATTGGACAGCTGTCCGTTTAATCAGGATTACTTCAGTGTCTCGGGGGTAAAGGTGGAGGACCGGAGGAGTCCGAGGGTTTGGAGGGAGAATGCGAGGAGCCCTGGAGGAGTAGGTGGGGAGGGGGTCGACATGAGGACGAGTTTTGAGGAAACGGGGTGATGAGGATCCCATCTGCCTGTGTTCTGTCTGCAAGGTCAGCAGAGGAGCATCAAGCAAGAGAGCAGGCTTTAAACCTCACAGTAACCTTAAAACTATTAACTAGCAGCTCGAGTCCTTCAAGACCAAGAGGAATGTGCTATCTAAAAGGTCTGCTCAGAATTAAAGCATCGCTGACGCAAAGTCACGCTGAGGTGAAAGGATGTGGTTCTTCACATCTGTAAGCTTCACGTGTACTATAGACCCCACCCATCACCGACCTTATTTCATTATACCAACAATAGTTCATATAATAAAAGCAAAACTCTACAAAGCAACAAACCCACATTAAAACCTTAACGAAAAATTGCTAAATACTAAATATAATAAATATGTTTGTTCTAAATAGACCTCCTATTGAATGATAAAGACATGGATGTGAAACATCTCAAGAAAAAAAATTCAAATATGTGTTTTTTGATGGATTTTCAAAATAAATATATCTTAAATAAATCTTAAAAATATCTTCAATAAAATCTGATTAATTTTCCCAGTTGGTAAAATACTAACTGCAAAACAGAATAATAGAAATAGGTGTATATAAAATGTATGCAGCAGATCTGCACAGTAGTGTGGATGTGTTTACTTGTATCATTGACTTTTTGCCTTCTTAAACTTATCAGATCAGTCATATTTTGGGACTGTAACTTATAATATTGTAGATCAGTGTTGTATTATCTTCAACTCGGTCCTTAAACCCGTCTGTGCAATAACCATCTCGTTTAACCAGTGCTAATTTGAATCTTTATCAGGTATTTACTTTGACAAAGCAGAGTGCAAACCTGATTAATTCCTGTTTATTATGGGGCACAATTTTAAATCAATGTTGAGGGAAAACCTCAGAGGGCCCCTGGAGGAGAGTACACGACACTAATCGTGCCCACTGGATGCCACATAATTAGATTCTAATTGCACAATAAGCAATGAGACAAGGCATGAGTGGTTTATCAATATCCCACGAACATTTAAATGGAAATTACAGCAGTCGTATTATATAAAGGTCTAATCAGAATGTACCTTTTTTGTGCCGAACAGACCATTAAGGAATTGACCTTGACAGCCCTGCAGGGATTTTGTTCAGTCGTATTTTGTCTTTGTCTGTTCACCTTGGCAAATAAGTGAGGAGAAAAAGGAGACATGAAATTTTGATTTTAAAGTGTTTTGTACCGAAAACAGCCGAAGACGTGGCTGTTTTCTCTGTATGTACTTGTGTGTGCGTGCATGCGTGCTTGTGTTTAACTGGCATATATTCAGACCACGTTTTAATTCCTCTGCTCTTTGGATAGACTTGTCCTTTATTGCAACTCCGCTGCAATCAGCGGCGGGCTCTCTCTCACCCAAATATAGTCAGCATATAGATGAGTTTCACATCCAACCCCATTCCCAGTTGGCTCCATACAGCGTGTGCCGTGTTCCATTTTTCCTTACTCATTACAGGCAGGGCCACTGACCTCGTGCTTCTGGTTCATGTACGAGAGCAGATGTGTTGGCTCTGCGGGGCTTAATGACGAGCAGAAGTACAAGCTATTGTCTGCTGAGGTGCTTAGGAGTCATTTGCCTGCTAATGGGTGCTAAATGTGACAAAGATTGCCACATCAGCTTAGCGACAAAATAAAGTCAGTGAAAAAAAAACCCCACCTCGAACAAAGGGGAGGACAAGAAAATCGGTTGAGGAGGAGAAGACTTTGGTGTCTTTTTCCGAACCCCTTGAGAATGTGTCGGCTGTGGCCCCGGCGTCTCCCTGTAGGACACAGAGGTGACTTTGGAAAGTGATCCGCAGACCGCTGGGCTGGTCTCAAGTGTCGTCATGGCAAGTTATTGCCCAAATGGATGTACGCATCCTCATGAAAACCAACAAAGGGATATGTGGTGTATGTACATATTCAACTTTGTATGTTCAAGGGTGTTCTGCAGCGGAGTGAGCTTGTGCTTCAAGAATCAATCTTTATTAAAAAGGATAAGACTGAAGAATTGATTTAATGAATGCGGCCTCATGTCCTGCGGACACATGTAATCCGCAGAGAATCATTGAGCACGAGCTCAGGGGGACAAAAAATGTTCGTAGAAGACTCATAGAGTGGCCTGTAATGATAGTCTCCATATAATCCCATAATTCCTTGTTTAATTAAACTCTGGAGCTGGCCTTGAGACTCCGCCAGCTCTGTTGCTCTTTTGTTCTCACAGTTGTTATTTGGAGGCCAGGTCTGAGTATTCTTTTGTCCACTTATGTTGAAAGATTTGACTAGAGTGAGCTACGAGCGGAGATTGGAGCTGTAAAACAACAAATCAGTCGCAGGCGAGACACTCAGGTGAGCAGCATAGTTTTTCATTCGAGCTGAATGGTAAAGGGCCTCTGTCAGAGGCGGAAATCTCTTCATGCACCCTCTTCTTCAGTATCTCTCTTTATTTTCCCTCTCCCACACTTTCTGGACTGTGCGTGATGCAATCCAACTAGGCCTGGAGCAACACTGGCACATCACGCAGCCTTGTCAATGTCTCAATGAGGAAATTATGAAAATATGAATTTTATGACATGAAATAAAAAGGGCCATGTAGTTTGAATAGACATGCAGAGGAGGTGAAAATGATGCAATTTTCTAAATTCAGTTATAATGGTAATGTGCAATGGTAATGCATATTTGCTGTCAAAAATTTCCCTGTCGGCCTGGATTGTACGGCTTTGTGCTGTATCTATATTCCTCGAGCAAAAATTCAGCTTAGTTGAATGCCTAAAAAGTAATGTAAAATGTGTTCTAATTCATTTAATGACAGCAGATGGAAACACATGGGACTGAATGGTTTTGGTGTGATATTGTGTTCTATTTTATACGTTTTGGCTGCACTGTGTATGAGCAGTGTGCCCTGGGCCAATGACAGAGAAAAGCAGGGTGAGGAGCAGCAAGGTGGCCTGTGCAGATTAACCCCTCTACCCACCAACACCCCACTCCCCCTCAGCTCTCTGCATTCACAGCCTCTGGGGCCCCTCTCAGAGGCAGGATTGTATATCAGGGGCTCTTCTATATTAAATAAATATCCACAGATTAAGATAATATTCTCCCAGTTGTATACTGAGAGAAAAGTAGCTGTCATTTGAATCCACTGTGTTGCCAGTCCCCCACTCTTGAGACTACAAAAGAGGCTCTTTTAGAATCCATTTAATGCTGAGTTTATGATAAGTTTCAACCCATATTTGCGGCTATTTTCCCCCCTCACCACTCAGTTTATTCACATAAAAGGCTTCTTAGCTTGTTTTCATTTAGTGATGATACATCTGGCCCTCTGTCCTTTCCTTTTCCCCTCAGGCAACCGGACAGATGATGGTTCAGATATCGATTCTGAGCCCGACTTGCCTCTTAAAAGGAAGCAGAGGCGCAGCCGCACCACCTTCACCGCCGAGCAGCTGGAAGAGCTGGAGAAGGCTTTCGAAAGGACGCATTATCCTGACATCTACACCAGAGAGGAGCTGGCTCAGAGGACGAAACTTACAGAGGCCAGAGTACAGGTTAGACAAGCAGTACCAGTACTCGGACTGATAAGCATGCACACTGTGATGTAGTCAGACTGCATGAAAACGCATTTCCGCTGGTGCTCGGAGTGAAGTTTGGATCATTTTGAGACCCCTTTGTCTGAGACATCAGTACACAGCAAACATCGCTTTCCAGTTAACTCTGAGAACATGCAGCAAACCTTGTTACACTGTTTGGTAAAAAAAAAAAAAATGAAAGAGTTCCAGTGATTTTTGATGCTGCAAACATCCACCTAAGATGAAATCTTAAAGGTTAATTTACATGAAAAATTAGCAGCAAAGTGCTCAGTAGTTTATTTGTAATTTAGGTACATTACTCCTTTAAGAAGCGCATGTGTAATTGAGGTTTAGCTATGCTTTGTGCAAAAAACCCATCAGTGCTGAAAATCACTGAGGCCTAGCCCAATACAGAAGACTTAAGGGATTCTGTGTTGCATAAATGGTAACATCTAACTAAAGCAACAACTAAAGATACTGCAAAGAGCAATATCTTTTTCCCAAAACCTAACATTTGCCTTCTTTTACCCATGGTACTGGTGTACACATCCATCAGGGCCATATTGCCCCTTTTTGTCATACTTCACTGTGCATGTAAGGAAGCTTGCTGTCTACCATTATCTTTCATGTTCAAGTACTTTGACAGAGATACTCCCCTCCTTCGCACCTCAGATCCGGGGACCTGTCCTACAGCCTGAGTGCCCTGCAGTTGTATGTAAGCTTGAAGAAAGATATGTACAGTAGAGTTATAGCAGCAGCTGTTCTACCAAAGATTGAGGGAGAGAGAAAAAAAGGGAGAGGAGCGAAAGGGAATGCATTCCTGATGGATTTCTCATTTCGGCCTTTGGCCAGGATCTCATCCCATCACTTTCAAGCTCGCCGCTGCTTGTAAAACCCTCCACATATCACACAGGGCTCTTCAGCCTCTCTGGGGACCCTATGCTCCGACAACAACATTAATCAATCAACTGCTAGTAAAAAAGAAAAAGGGTCTGGGGCACCCCTCTCCTCTTACCACAGTCATTCACACTACCCTAACCCCTCCAACTCCTCACTGCATGCTAACTGTGCATCACACTCCAAACATGCAATTGGGTAACTGATTCCACACATGTCTTTGTCCATCTTGAAACCCCCCAACAAGGATGTCCAATATGTCTGAGTGTGTAATGCCTCACTCAGGGAAGGAGAAATGTATCTCACCGCTGTTACAAGGCAATATATTTGAGGGGGGTTTCTTTTAAAAGTGTAAGAAGCGAGTCAAGACAAGATAGTTATTTTATTGATTTAAAAATAGCATTCAATTTTGCATTTTGATCGGACAAATATAGCCACACAAACTAAGCAAACCTTATGACAGAGGTGATATAAGTATATACATCTTTGTAGTGCACTTCAAAGTCATCAGGGAGCGTGGTCCCTCTTTGGGTTTAAAAGAAAAATTCAAGCGTGACTTAATGTGTATCTCATGTAAACATGAGAGCAGGAGAAAAAGAACATGAAGCGACTGCTGCCTCTCTGCTGTTAGATAATAGACTTAAATGATGTCATGTGAAAACCTGAGGAATTTGAGACATGGCTATAATTTGTTAATGCTGTTTTGCTCATAATCTAATTCTTTAAGGCTTTGAAAGTCTCAAAAGGTCAACTTAAACTTAATTTTCTGAGAAGGTTACAAAGAAAGGGACTCTGGTAGCCAAAATATATTAATGCCCAAAGTTGCCCTACAGTGTGATGAGCATGTTTCATTGTGGTTCTAAGAATTTTCTGATAGTTTTATCTCTGTGTTTCCCCAAATATATCTCGGGGTTTGTTCTTAATGACTACTGGAGATGCCACATAAACATTTCAGTATTTAAACAGTGAGAGAGAGAATAGAAGCTAAATATGAAAGTTGTTTAAATGTAAATTTGCCAGCTTGTGCATGTGAGTGCTATTTGTATCACTTTGTTCGGGAAATTTCCACCAGCTGGGCTTACATATAGGTGCCCAAATGGCCCATCACAGGGCAGAAGAGAGGAGACCCTTTGGCCTGAGAGAAAAGCCTCTCCAGCACAGCTGCAATGACGAATCTTCCAGATGTCGTTCAGAGACTTAACCGGTGTTTGGGGCTGAGAAACTGTCCGTAGGAAGGGGGGTGTTGGAGGAGGCTCATAGACTCATATTTTAACTCGTATGTGTGTCAGCTGTCACGGCTCGCTGTTATCCATTTGTCATTAAACACAGCGATAATGTGAAAAGCAGTTTTTAGGTTCGGTGCAGAGGTAAAAGCACTCGTGCGGCAAGCACCTCTGCAAACATGGCCACGCTGGCGCTCAGCAGCCAGAGCTCAAAGCCGTGTTGTAAATTAAACCGCTTGATTCTCGTTGAAGTGATGAGTGTTTGGCTTAGCGCTGACTCACAACCCAAACTCGTAAACAGAGCTAACTCCCTTGTGTCTGCCCTCGCCTGCCATTTTAAGACCCCTTCACCATCTATCTTTATCAACCTCGCTGCCCCTTTCAGCAGAGCTACCAGCACTCCCTTACCACCCCGAGCCCTGCAGTGGTTTTATCACCCCAACTGACAAATTGTGGGATATGATCCATATCTCTCAGCAATTAGTTCCAGCCTGTCTCAGTAGGAGGGGACACTGCCAAGTCTACCTTCACTATATCCTCCACTGATGCAGTATGCTCTGCCACTTTCCATCTGATAACCCCTCAGTTTTAACAGGAGCAGGCAGCAAAGCCATTCCAGGAGAGCAGCGCTTGTGTTTGTTCCCTGTGTTGAGGAGTGGACTGGGATGGGGAGAGCTGCGCAGGCCTCCGTAAATCAGCTCTAGCAAATGAAGCATATTACATTCCCCTCTATTTAGACTGAAGTTTCCAAAGAGACTGACTCCAGAGTGTCGGCTGAGGCTCATCATCTCAGCGTGCTGCTGCTGCTGGCTAGCTTTCCTGAATCTGTCACATAGGTCCCCTTTCATTACCAATAAACATTCTGCATGTAGCTATTATAGTTAGTGGAATCTAATAAGGTATAAGCATTGCTTTTACGAAGTGTGCAAATCAATTTGGTAAAAAGTTTCTCTCTTTATCTGTGGCTCGCGCTGACCTGTTGGTGCATGCAGCAAGCAACAGGGAAACAGGCCTCGGTGGAGTCTGTGTGCCGGGCCGGCCTCTGCATCTGTACGTCACAGAGCAGTGTAGCTGAATTCAGACTAATGCTGATTCAAACGTTCCAAATAGCTGGTGAAAATATAATCTTAATGTCAAAAGGTGATACACAGTTCCCTGACTTTTAGGTCGTCATTGAGTTTCAGCAGAAAAGGCACGATGGATCTGGTTATTGTTGCCACAAAATCCAACGGGCAACTACATTCCCGCCAGTATGGGTTTATTTTTCATAAAGGAATAAATAGGATTTGTGTAGATTGTACGGGAGAAATTGTTGCAATGCATCAGTGTGAATGTTCTAACAGTTTCTTATTATTAGAATTTAAATGACTTTGGTACAGTGCTTCTGTACTCCTGATACTTATCAAGCTAATCCCACTCTCCTCACAAATTCACACTCCTAGCTACTTTAATTAGCATAGTGCCAGTCTGGAAGGCAGGCAGGGAGGGAATCAGAGAGAGGGAAGTGGGGAGTGGGGGGTGAAGAAGAAGAAGAAGAGGGGAAGGCGAGAGGAGGGGAGGTGTGAGGGAGGAGGTGAGGGGGGTATTGCGTGGTATGAAACAGAAGAGGATTTGTGTGTTGAAGCTGGTTGCATCACCCCTCTGTGTTTTCTGTGGATATGAAGTCAGCAGCACATTTTGTTTTGTCATTATCTCGGCTCTTGGTATTCATCTACCGAATGGTGCAAATTGGCTCCTGAAAGGCGTCACACATTCAGTACTTGTCTTTGACAAAATAATTCATGGAGGATTGTATAAATGGAGAATCCTGAAATATGAGTGATCCTATTTAAGAGAAACAACACTGACAGGTTTTTACTGCAGTGCAGTGTCACGCCTTTACAGTGTTAGTGTGAGTGTGTGCGCGCGTGTGTCATCACCGATCGGCGATAAGAAAACGCCAAATGCCACTTGATCGCTGGGAGTCGATTCTGCTGGCTGAGGGTGAATGGAAGATTACATGCAGCGAAGAGATGCATGCAGCTAAACACAGACACGAGACTTAAACTGTCCCGCTCCTTGTCGTATTTGCAGGGGGTTTTTGTTTTTTGTTTGAGGTGTTTCAGGTTTGCATCTACGGCCTCTACTCTGGTTGCACTCGACAACAATCTTCACTCCCAATGTTGAGTTTTAGATCTCCTCTTTTCGCCCTTCCTCCCAAAACTTCCTCTATAAAGATCCAGAGCTGCTGTGCAGGCCTGTACAAGTGCACTAGATGCAAAAAACAGTTTAGTACGTGAAAAACAAAGCACAAGTGAGCCATTGGAATTCAACTGCACACTTGTAGGTAGATAGGGAGTCATGGAGAAGTGCTGCAGCTCTCTGTACTGCAGAGAATTAAACCGGATTGGGGATAGCAGAGGAGAATCTGTGGTCCAAGGTGACTTTGTGATCAGGTTCCAGAGCGCAGCCTCAAATCCTCAGCTTCAGGCTGTGTGTTAGTCAGTGTGAGAGTGGATGTGTGCATGTATAAGACTGTGCAAGTAATGTATGCATGTGTGTGATAGTGTGCAGGCTCTTGAATACATGTTTATCCCAGTCTGTGCTAAGAGCCCAGTGATTGCTGGAGAAAGCCATTCAGTCTGTGATGCATGCTCATCTTCCGTCCAATATGTTAAACATTGCATCCACTGTTTGTGCATGTTGACAGAGCTGCAGCCTGTATGGTAGTCTGCAAAACTTTCACTGTTGAAATTCTCAGAGTACTGCAGATTTCAATAAATCATGATGATATTCCAGAGTTTTCTCTGTGTGAGACTTTCCAGCAGCTGGAACAAGATGAGAAATGATTGAGCTCAGACCCCTGTGCCGCAGAAATAGCTTTTCCATAGTAGCATGATAGATGAAATGTATATACTAAATTATTTAACTGAACATTTGCACTAAACTAAATTTGCACAAACTTTGTATGTCAGATGTTTTCAACAAATGTTCACAATTAGGACAAAATAGCTTTAATAAAAAAAACAGTAGTTTGAAGTAAAATATATAAATATATAGGCAAAGTTAACAATAGGAGGCTGTGAATATGTATCTGTGAAAAAGGAAAATGGTGAAAGCAAAAAGTGACTTCAGTGTTTTAAGTGTTTTTGTGGCTACCATGATGGAACAGCTCCTTCCTAAGCTCAGATGACAAAGGGAGAAGGAAGTTAAAGTGAACATAAAAGACGAGTGGGGTGAGTCGATGAGGTCGGAGGTGAAGTGGCACTGCGGGGTGGGGTGAACAGGAGTGTGTGGAAGGAAGGGGTGTACCCCCCCGTGTCCTCCTCCCCTGAGCCTAGGCAGCTGTTTGTCTGGCCCAGTTGGAGCTTAGTTCAGACTTTGGACCACGCTCCACTACATCCCAATAGCAGAAATTTCCCGAAAGCCACACACACCACATTTGTTTTGGAATAGCTGATTGAGGGATTCAGACGTAGTCTTCAGGAGCAATCAGGCTTGAGATAAAGATTTCCTGTTGGTTTTCCACCTGCATAATTGAGGTTTGCCCTTTTCTCAAGTGCCGACACAGTCATCGCCTGTTGCATCTTATTTTCTTTCTCCTAAGCACTCGCTACTAAACTGAGTAATAGTCAAAATAAAAGAAAGGAAAAGAAAAGAAAAACACCAGAGGCAGTGAATGTGTTTGAAAAGAAGCACATTCAAATTAAGATCTCCGATGGGCTGAGATCCCTTGTAGCCTCTACAAGTTTATATGTATGTTTGTGTGTACAAAAAGAGGCAGCCCCCAAAAAGCAGTGAGTATGTCGCTGTGTAAGTCCCCTTGAAAGTGTCCCTCTTTAAGACCTGTTTAAAAGGGACGCCCCCTCTTTGTGTCCACTGTTCTCTGTGGCGTATGGAGGGGCTTTTGTCCCCTTCTTTCATGTGCTCTCACAATAGCCCTGGCCGTTTGAAACACAACAGTAGATGAACTGCGCTGACAGTGTATTAAACTCTGATGAATTGCCTGTGCGAGGCATAGATCAATGTCCTTCAACCCTTAGCACACAGTGAAACCCGGGCCTTGTCTTGGTTAAATGGAACAGGTTGCAGGATCTTTTCAAAAGGGCTTGATTATATTCATGTTTTGTTGAAGCAGAAGCCTTTTTAAAGTGTGTAAATCTTTGCCGTTCCAGAGGGTCCAATTCCCCCCCCCCCCTTTCATTCAGGGAACTGGCATTGTGTGTCTGCGCTTCAGTAGCGCTGCTCATTTTGCGAGCATTTTTGCTGTTTGTAGCCTTAGAACTTCACGTTTCGACTCTGAAGTTAAAACCTGTTTTTTTCCCCTTTAAAAACAAACACACAGCCACACTGAAACAGAACAATAGCTATGAACAAGTTAACTGTGCTTCCAGAAATGGGAAAAATGGGCCTCCCTCAAAGCATGCAGCAGCTTCGCAAACATACTCGAGGTGTGTGATGCGGAGCTTAGTGACCTACCTCTGACCTTTAAACGACTCCTTCCTTCTGAAGTGGACTTAGGGCAGCCTGTTTACATAGATCACAGCCTCAACCACTTAAGAAAGACAGGGACCACACTACTGAGCTCCTACAGCACCAGCAACAACACTCACGCCAACCAGCAGATTAATTGCAGGTGGCAGGAGCCGGCGGACTCCACTGAGAGTCTGTCATGGTTAAAAACAGACGACGCTGAAAACAACAGCTGAAAATGAATAAAATCAAATCCTGTGAGCCATTTGGAGTCATACTTTTTACAAGATCCGGTTTATTCCCGCAGGTCTGGTTCAGCAACAGGCGGGCTCGGTGGCGCAAACAGGCCGGGGCCAATCAGCTAGCTGCCTTCAACCACCTTCTTCCTGGAGGATTCCCACCCACAGGGATGCCAACTTTACCCACATACCAGCTACCAGAGTCCAGCTACCCCAGCACCACACTATCGCAGGGTGAGGTTGACACAGCATCCAGCCAAAATATACTCTATGTTCTGTTCTCGGAGTTTAATCAAATTTAGGTAAATATTGCATTAGTCCTGCTTATTTGTGGTATGCCAGCCATATTTTTTGTGGTAATAGTGTCATAAATGATGTCTGAATCATGTGCAGCATATAAGAACCATGCAGCGAGCAGTTATCTTTACAATCACATCTTTGTCATAGTGGGACAAAAATAAGGGTAGTATTATGAGCAAAGGTCATTTCTGTCCTTTACGCTTTTCCTGTGTAAAGCTGCATTTCTACGTGCCAAAGAATACGCAGGAAGGACACTTAATGTGTGACTTATGACTGACTGAGCTCAAACTGTGAGGCCTCTGTGAGGATTCCCGGTGGGCCTCAGCCCAGATTTTAAGAAAATTTTAAGAAATTTCCCTGATTTGTTCTCACCTGTGCTCATGTGTTGTTGTCTTTTTTATGTCAGAGGGCAGCAGTACATTGCACAGGCCCCAACCCTTGCCTCCATCCTCCATGCATCAGGGAGGTCTGAGTGCTGACAGCAGCTCTGCTTACGGTCTGTCGTCCAATCGCCACAGCTTCTCCAGCTACTCTGACACATTCATGAGCCCCTCAGCATCCAGCAACCACATGAACCCCGTTGGCAACGGGCTCTCCCCGCAGGTCAGTCCAGTGAACTTTCATCACTTGTCTGCATATTCCCACATAGGTGGCGTTCACACTCTTTAGTGTACCAAAGTCCCTCCTCCCCCTCCTCTTCTCACACTTCAGAATGTGTAATTGTATTTGACTGCAAATTAAAATTCAGAAACAGCGTGTTCAGCAAAATAACTGCCAGTGTGGGCTTTTATGTTCATGTTCCAAAGCCCTGGATTTATTTTAGCTACTCTAAATTGCTACATTTGTAAAACAATTGGATTAACATCAACAAATTAAAATTCATCTTGATAGCACCGCAAGTACTCAAGCTGCTCCAAACAGCGGTTTCGACTTTCCTGGGACATCTAAATCCTGCACAGCACAGAGAGAGAACACATGCAGATGAAATAATTAGCTAAAGCTTATAAATGTATACCCATAATCTTCTTCACGTAATTGTCTGCAGCTGGAGGACTCCAGTGCTATGTGTGATTTTGTTAATGTCTTTACGACGCGATTTACTAGCATCTCTGAGAAGGGTGGCACAGGCTTTCCTGTAAGTTCACCTTGCTGCTCACTTTACCTCCTTTTTTAATATTACGGGGAGCACCCTGGGTTTCCCTTTGAAATAAAAAAGGATCTGAAAATATCATCCCCACCCATTCTCCTTTTGCCATCTTAAAGCATATGTGCACATTTGTTTGCCTTCTTCTCTCTAAATTGCTGGATTTCAGATGTTTAACCTCTTTGGACTCCTCCATTAATGAGCGTTTAAATAGGACTCTGTGGTAAGGGTTGAGCTTTAAGTAACAGAGAATGAAAAATGATTTGTATTGATGCAAATCGTGTGTACGGAGTGAATTATACACAATTACCCATCAATACTGGCCAGTCTTGCCCACCCTCACCAACAAGATGTGGTTAACAGGCAGAAAATAAGATTGAAATGGTGTGTAAAGAGTTGAAAATGAATTTCAATGCTGCATTTGTCCACAATTACCCCGTCGTTCACACGTGTTTTATTGGGAGTTTTTTTTTTTTCTTCAAATATTTCTCAAAGCAGATTGGAAACATTCTTGGTATTACCCTCTTTCTTCAGAGAAGAAAGAATTAAGGATTTTGTGACAAAAAAGAGATTTTCTCTCCTTCTGGAGCGACGGAGGATAACATGGAGGCTCACAGCGTGTTTGATTGTTAATCGTGGCACAGAGGCTTTAACTGCTAATGCTCTCACTGCAAACCTGCAGAAAAACACCAGGAACATGGAGTCTTTTTTTTTTTTTTTCATTAATGGCTCTCTAATACTGGCGTGGGGTACACTGCCGCTTTCTCTCCTTCTCTTCGTAGACATTCCAGAATGTGTTGGGATATTAAACATTTCCTGTCATAGTGAGGATTAGGACAGGAGCCTTTGGGCAACTGTGCAGCCTGGATTTTCAGTATTCAATTACTCTATTGACATGGTTTGACAAAAGTCTTTGTATAAAACAACCTAAAATAAACTTTATTTGTTTATTGTCCCTTTTTTTTTTTTTAGATTTATTTAATTATTTTTGAAGTTAAACTGTGTGCGTTTTCAGCTTTCATGTGTGGGGGAGTTTCCATATGTATATGGTGTGGATGTTTTGGCTGCGCAGTAGTTTGCACCGCACTGAAGTGAACGCATGCGGAATGATGTGTGGCATTCCTATCAGTCTCTCAGCGTGGACATGAATGCTCCCACTGACAGCAGAATCAGAGTTCACTCCCTGGTGCAGCATCCCGCTGTGCTGGGCAGCTCCTATCTGTCCCCCCTCTCACTTTGCAAGCTCGTCACAGAAAACTCACGACACAGAAAATTCACAGAACAAACAACCACTTTAACATCTCAGAGTCGGAGAGGGCTTTGTCTTCTCCTTGCATTTAACCGAATTTCAATCAAACGACGGCTGGGTTTCATCTTTGGAAATTATCGGCACGCGTTCCACACCTCGCTGTTTATTTTTCGTGTTATTTTTTTTTATTCCCCTGTTTTTTCTCCTCCTTTCCTGTAATTGAAAAAAAAATCAACACAAAGAGACTCTCTATCGAGATGGAAATGAGAATATGATATTGTAAGTTACACACGGCATCTGTTTGCTCGAGATATGCTTGTGCATTGGAATGTGCAAGCTATTTCTTCAAGTGCCTGGCATTGATGGCCTCGCGGTTGCTGTAAAGATTGACAAAAATTCTCTGATTCGCAGTAAATGGGCTGCGGTGGCGAGGTGCCAAGTCTGTAATGGAATCCTGCAGCGTTCAGCAGTCCCGACAGGAGCTCGCGTCCATCCCAATCCCATAACCTATCCCGACAGCACACATTTTCCCATTACAGGCAGTGGAAAAGCCATCCACACTCAAACTGGTTGCTGTCATTGTGGGATATACAGCGTGTTTGGCTGGTTGAGGGAGGCAGTATATTTAGGGGTCATGGGAGTGAAGCTGTGCATGGCTGGGCAATAGGTATGAAACCAGAAGTGTGTTTTGTTGTTGGCCTTGTTTCATTTAGCAGCACAGCAGGTGTTGGAAAAAGGTACAGGCAAGGGCATCGAGGTTAGGCATTCCAGCCATCCTTACCTGAAGATTTAAGCTTGACGCCTGCTTTTTCTCTCTGGTCTTTTTTCATTTTTAATATTCCATTTGAAGTAGACCTCTTGACCTTTCATCGCCACGATACTTTGTATATTAATTTTGCACATGTAAAAAACAAACAAACAAGCAAATTGGTGTTCTTTCAGCTGAAGAGGTGCACTTTAACAGGCAATCATCTCTCAAGCACGCAGCACATTTTCAACAAATCCCAGTAATATGATGCTGCAAGATACTTTTCAAATGATTCTTTGAAGCAGCATTCATGGCCATTGCATTTGCGTGAAACCGTTTGGGCTGAATTCCTCATTATTGCATGACAGGGACACCTGCTGGGAGAGGAAAGAAAACAACGGCACTTGCTGAAGCCCAGCGAAAGGAGCTCAGTGGCAGAATTTCTAGAAATATAGAGGAGGAGGGGGGGAAAAAGGGAACGGGAAGCATTTCTCTTGTTGAATCAAAGTGGGAAATGCATGCAGGGCCTGTTGTAGGGTGTCCTTATGATAAGGAGACGTGATAGGGAAAGTGGGAAGTCTGTGAGCTGGATAGGTATGGTGGATAGAGATTTTATTGCTGTTTTGATGAAGGAAGTTCACAAAGTTTTGTGAGGAACTTTTTTTTTCTGTTTTGCAGTTTTATGAAAGTGTTGTGTGTTTTGGAATGACAAGGATGTGTGTCTGTGTGTATTTGAGGAGGGCCTTTGGGCTGTGTGAGTGGGCCGGGCCTCCACACACACGCACGCACACACATGTACACACACACACACACACGTACACGGGATCAGAGGCAGAGCGGCTCTCACCCCTGCCTCCCTTTGATCTGTGTCCCCAGGCCTGCCTGCCCGCGCGGCGCTGCACCGTACCACGCACGCTGACACCATGCTCACCAGCGACTCCCCACAACTGTCTGAGAGAGATAAGCCAGGGGAGACTCCAAACTGTGCTGCTGCTCTTCCATTAGCTAGCGCAGACGCTTCTTTTAAAAATGGGATGAATTATTTTTAAGAAGCAAGCTCTGCCGTTGCCAAAAAAAAAAAAAAATGGAGAGGGGAAAATGTACGGAACAATCTGGAGCTCTGGCTTCATTCCGCCTCCCTCCCTGACTTCTAACAAGACATTCTGCACCTGAATACCAATGAGAGGGGGAGATTCATGTAGTCCCCCACATTATTAAAACTTGGGCATTAAGCCTCTCACCGGGCACTGTGTCAGCTGGCAGGCTCCACTGACAACAAATCAAAGGGGATGAGCACATAGCCTGCATTCATAGCTCAGCCACTCGCAGAGCAAGTGGGGGAATACATACTGGTTAATTAGAACTCCCATTAAAACAAATACTGTTTCAATTTGGCAAGTATAAAAAAAGATGTAAGAGGCTTTCAGAAAAAAGAGACCTGCTGTCGGCAGTTGCCAAGAAAATCCAGGGACTGTAAATCATATCCACTGGCTATACTGTTTCTGCACAGATTATTAGTGTTTGCTGTTGTTTTGCAACACTTTTGAACTCTGAGGAAAGATTTTCTGTCTGCGACACCGAAGACGTACCTCTGCGTGCGCTGGCCTTCTGCTTTGTGACAATAAATCTTGTTTTTGTTTTCGCCGCTTGCAGACGAGTGTGACGTGACTAATAATTTTCTTGCTCAGCTTAAACTTGATGCTTTGTGACAAAAAAAATATGCTGTATAAGGAGCCACCTTTGCAGCATGCATGCAAACCTCGGGTTTTTTTCCCCCTTGCAGCAGAGACAGTGCTTTAGCTCTCTAGCCCCTGTTTATCTGAGCCATTTGTTGCTCTCTCCATCTTTCAAAGTCTCTTGAGCAGCCATGTGCTGCCATTTTCTCTTACGTTCCAAAATATCTTTGGTTGGAGCTTGGTGTATTCATAATCTATTTTTCACCTACCAACCTTCCTTCTCTCCGCTTGGCTTTTTGTCATCCAGCGATGCCTTGCCAATAGTGCTTTGCTCTCTCCCTCTCTCTTTCTCTCTCCCCACCTTCCGCTCTTGCTCCAACTCTCTCCCCTGGAGAGGCAGCTCTTCTCCCTACGCCCAGATGAAAGGCTATGGCGGACAATAAAAATGCTATTTAAATGCAAGGGTGTTTGTGTGCGGGTGAGAGATATTTCCTGCTGAAAGTGAGCTGCTGCATCCTGATAAATAGTAAATATAAGGGAATGTGATTTACATTTATCTTGCAGAGGCAGCCAATATGAATTTCAGTAAATCCTAGAAGATGGGGATTTAAGGAGGAAAAATGACTGAGACTGATTCACATGCTGTGTGTCCCACGCAGTTGAAATGCCTATAAGGTGGAGAGCGGCACTGCCTTTATGAAAGTATAGGCACAAATATCGATCCTATCTAAAATACCTATTGCACACGGGCGTACGCAGTGTCACATGCTCATCTGGCGGGGATTTCCTTCCTCATACACAGACAATTTGAAGGTTACTTGTATCATCATAATGATAATAATAGTCATAATGTAATAATGTCTGCAGTAACAGCCTGCTTCACAGGTGAAGTGTCTGTGAGGCATATGCTGGGTGACCTGTCTCTTCGGGGTGAAGGGTCAGGGTTCAGGGGGTCATGGGATGGCTTGAGAAGAAGGAAGGCTACTTTGCTGTGAACCTGCCCCGCTAGCCAGAGGTTTGGGATGTTGTCTAGCTGCATGTGGTTCCTTTTAGTTCCAGATGCCACTCTGACAGGTGCATGGCTGTGATTAATACTAGCTGACTTTTTTTTTCCTCTCACCCATTCTGTCCGTCCTTCTTTCTGTTTCTTTCTCCCTGTCCCTCATTGGTTTATTGGCTCTCCCTCTCTCTCACTCTCTCTCTCTGTCCTCTAACCTTCATCGTCGTGGGCTCATTCTCGTGACCCCTTTGCAGAGTTTATACCGTGCTTCCAGCTTTCACAAGGGGGGATCGCAAAGAAAAGGAAAAACTTACTAAAAATAAGCTTCATTGCATGTGCATCTCTGTCTCTCACTCCCTTCTACATCCAGACAATAAGATGAGAATATGGGAGGTAGTTGGGTCCTCAGCTGGTTGTCTCATGCAGCAGCTCGCCCCTTTCAGTCTCCAGCTGAGAGCTATTTCACTATTTATTTACATGTAATTATGGCTATGAGGTGCAGATATTAACACTGTCAAGAACAATTTGACCTGACATTTTTCACTAGACCTGGCCCCTGCTGTTTTCAGCAAACAACCCCCACTCCTCCCCCCTCCTCTTCTTCTTCCTCCCTCTTCGTTTTTCTCCTTACTCCCTCGATCAGCCTTGCTTCTTGCTTCTCGCGCGCGCGCTGTCTCTCTCACACACACACACCAGGCCCTGCCTTGCTGAAACCACTCTCCTGGAATCAGAAAATCTGCCGTTTAATTTAGAAGAGGCGTTGGAGCAAGGTGCGGCGAGCTGAAGTCTGTGTGCATGTGTGTGCCCGCTTAGAAGGGGCCTCTCTTGTTCCCAGTGGCTGAATCCATCCCATAGTTACTCAAGCATATCACTAGCAGAGAATAGAGGATTGCTCCCCACACGTTCTCCAATTGCAGCCCAATAGACGGTATATTAACCTCTGGTTAGTGCGGGGCCAAGTTTATAGCTTATGCTGTGGGATGTTTAGGAGGGGAGTGGGGTGGGGTGGAGTGGGGGTCCTTTTTCCAACTTGAGCAGCTGTGCTTTCTGGAACGCTAAGGCCGCCATGAGCATTTAGCTTAATGGAAATTTGCAGTAACACAGAGGGAGCGTGTCTAGCCTTTAAAATAAATATAAATTTTATTCCACTTCCGCTCATTTAAGCTTCCTTTGGTACGTGTGAACAGCTTCATGGAGCGCAGAGGGGAGACGCACAGGCGCAGAATGGCTAACATGTTGTGAGGAGTGACAGCTTGTTCCAGTGCCCGCTAATCGTCCTCATCTGTGCCTGACATGTCAATGCCCACATTCTGTCAGTGCCAATCAGCCACTTAATTGAACACAATTAGCACCCCACCACAACGCCCCATTTGCATTACATTCTTCAAAGGCCCATTTCTCTCCCTCCAGCACCAACCCCCCCACCACCACCACCATTCTACCTCTCACTCTGCTTCTGTCTCTTCATCCTGTGGCACAAGTGGAAGACACTTTTCAGTTTTTATGAATGTGCCGCGGCCAATTAACGCAGTGGCATGCAGGCCTGAGCCCGTCATCTGCTGCCTGCCACCATCCTGGCTTTCTGCTGCGGCCCCACACCACCCCTCGCGCCACCTCCACCGTGACCAAAACGCTTTAATTCAATTTATGCAATCACTGTTATTTTTAAATAGTCATTTTGTCTGCTCAGATGAGGGGCCTTACTGCCCGCTGGGCCGGCCTTCTCATGTGAGGGATGGGGGGAAGGGCAGGACGCTGTGTGAGCAGGAGTCGACTGACTTGGAGGGGGGAGTCACTGATATTTTCATTTGTTATTTATTTCCTTCATTTTTTTTTGTTTGGTTTCAGGTTAAGTGTTTGATTAGGATTTTAAAAGATTTAAATCAAGTTTTCATGTAACATTTAATGATCTAACATAAGAAGTCTGTCTGTTCTTTGTATCTTTCTAAGTATTAAATACACACATTTCTATATAGTTAAGGTTTTATTTCATATTTTGACTGTTTCCAAAGTCAGACACTTTCTAGACTTCTGGGCTACAGAATTAAACACTATTCTCTTCCTGTAATCACACCCCGAGGACTGGCCTTCAAATATTGATCTGAAATTCAGTGTCATCACTGTGGATCTTTAATCGTTCTTTGCTGGAGCGAGTATCAGCCAGGCAGATCTGCTAAGGTGCACAATGTTATTCTGCAGTACTCAGATAACTTACAGACATTTGGAGTGCTCATTTTTCCCTGTCTGCCCCAGTGACCTCTGCCTAACTTAAAGGTACATCTTGGGGGCATTTTGATTTGGGCAGAACGGGGAGGTATCGGTGACAGAGGAACTAATCCAGTATTGCGCAGATTAAGAGTATTTGTGGAGCGGGGTGTGTTGGCGCTGGCGCTGGGAATGGAACAGAAGGGGCTCCTATCAGCTCTCCAGGCAGGCTAGCCCTCAGGCCAGTGCAGTCCTACAGGAGTCTTTGTACTTCCCAAAGCCTCCACTCTCCTCTCGCTCACGCTATATCACTCTCTCTGCTGCCCCCCTTGCCTTCTTTCTATAGGCTATCATATTCTCAGCACTCCATTTCCTCACTTTACACTTGTGAATTGGTGTTGTTTTAATCCAGTGCAAGGGTGCATTCTTATTATTATCAGGTGCAGCAGGGACGACTGCTTCTATAAGGAGACACGAATGAGCTCCATTTCACTGCCTTACATAATGTAAAAAATTAAATAGTCAAAGTGGAATAATGTTGACTTTTATGATCTCGTAATGATTATAATGGCTGAAAGAAAACTCCGCTCTTCCGGCACATTCCTATTCTCTTTCTTTACTGTGTTTCTTTTCTCTCATTGTGTTTTTTTCTTGTATCACTTGCAGTGTTTCAGCTCCGTCTCTGTCACGTTGTTTTATTCCAGAGTGAAATCCAACAAAGAACAACTCGTCAAACATTCGCGCAAACAAAAGAATGTTACAAAAAAATGTAATTTGGCTGTTGAAGAAATTAGGGGAGGGGAGGGGGGTTTGAAAGGGCCTCTTTTTGTCTCAAGTGTGCTATTTATTTATCTGAAAGGATGCACATTGTATCCATTTACACTTCCCGCACTCACTTTGCCACAGGCTGGAGGGCTCAGAAGTTGAGAGAATTAATTACTTTTTTATTATTATTTATAAAGTAATCTATCTGTAGAGAGAGAGTGGAAAAGGAGGGGGCCGGGTGTGAAGGGAGGGGTGTTGTGCGCAAGAGGCAGGGAACGCCCTGGAGCATTGTCCTTTAAACTGGGTCCTGGCTCACATTATCTCCCAAACCAGCACTCACACAACGTTAAACAACAAACGAACTCTGGGCTGCTGAGGACGCCGTATGCGAGGCGAAACAGGGAGGTGGGGGGGAGGCGGGTGCAGAGAAACAGGGAGAAACTCTGCTCTGCAAGAGCATGCCGTATGTATGGATGATAAATATAATGGCCTTTCCTCAACTATAAAATTTGACAGGAATCCAAAGTCCTTTTCAACTCTTTATTAATACACCCACGTGTTTAGTGACAACCATCAGCTTCCTGCCTTTCTTTTGTTTGTTTTTTTTAATTCAAGACAAAAAGCAGATCCCCTCGCTTTCTTAGAGTTCATTCATTGGCTAGAACTTAATATCTGCAGAAGCTGTTTCACGAGCCACACAGAAACAGAAATATGTCAATGTATCCAGCCACAAATGGCATTTACGAGTTTATGTGACAAAGTATCGTTTAACACTTGAACACTTAGGGGGGAAAAAAACTTTATGGGAACATCAAAGTAGCAAAACCCACCAATTAAAACTGAACCGTGTACCACATAAAATGCTGTAGGTGTGGGTGGAAGAATCCACTCTGAACATACCTTTCCCCACTAAGAACACTTAAATTATAACTGAAAACTGTGCTTGAGATCCTCACAGATGCCAACACTTGTCAGCCTCTAAAGTGGCCGACCCATCTAAAATATCCTGCTAAAATAGCAATGCCGCAACATGTCGCGATAAGAAGTCATTTCCTTTTGAAGAGCTTTTATGAGCGTGAATAATAATAGAGCCAGTTGTTGGCTGTCCTATTTCATAAGGAAGCAATGTAATCAAGCTTCAATTAACCAATAACTAAAATGGGCTCATGCCCTCCAGCTGTCTCTCTCAGGACATATTACTAGCTCCCTTTTTTTTTTCTTTTACTTTAAGGAACCCATCCAAACATAACCCTTCATCTTCCTCACATTGTGCACTTCATCTCCATATGGGAGGGAGCATCACATGTGTCCAGCATGAAGAGGGCTATGAATCTCCCTCTTATGGATACATGTCACATGCTTTGTTCGCAGATGTGGAGGGGACGGTGGGGGTTTCCTTACTGATAGAATTAACATGTGGAAATGACTAACCAGCCTTTATGTTTCTAATGTGCTTCGAGTGTTTCGTATTTCTAGGGAGGCCCCTTTCTAAAGATATGATTAATTTGCAGAATATAGTTAATTTTCCCTCTGAGGGATAATCCTGGCGTGCAGCATCATTTGTGGACTGTTTTGGCTAGCTCCTGCGTTGGGTGTGTGGTTGCTACAAATGTGTATGCATGTGTCCATTTGTGCATGCATGCAAACATATGTCTGCCTCTGTATCACCCCTGTGTAACCACCTCTATGATGGGCTAATTGGTTTAGCAGCCAAGGGGCCAAAGGCCAGTGCAGCATAGCAAAACTCAACATGAACCTGATGTTGAAAGGAAGGCTTCGCTGCTATAGGAGGGAAGCATGTGTGGGACAATTGCCTTTTTCTTTTACCACACACACACACACACTCTACACTTAGGCTTTTTCACTTAACGAAACTCACAG
The DNA here is from genome assembly GCF_051167445.1 of Perissodus microlepis. Taxonomy (NCBI): domain Eukaryota; kingdom Metazoa; phylum Chordata; class Actinopteri; order Cichliformes; family Cichlidae; genus Perissodus; species Perissodus microlepis. The sequence goes on along the minus strand of NC_140465.1, from coordinate 21,067,910 downwards.
CATGAGAAAACAAAATTTTTCACAGCGTTCTGGGCCACTGTGCTTCAGACTAGAGGAGCACCAGAAGTAATCTCTTACATTTTAACATATTGTGAGGCCTTCTTCTGACGAATGTCACATGCTATTACATTAATCTAGAATATTGAATTGGAAGCCTTTATGCACTGTGAATAATATACACACTGTAATATTCAGGCAAGCCTCAACCTGCAGTATCAGCGGCCCGCTCAGTATGGTTTGTGGAGCCTACTTTGTGTGGGGATCTGAGGGGATCATTTACCAGTTCCAACTCCATTACTATTCATGAGATGGGTAGGCTAGGGGCGAGGGATTAGGGACTCCCTTGGTGCTTGTTGTGCTGTAGGCTCGGGCTCAGGCCTCAGGCTCCGGGACAGGGGCTGTCTGGCAAGGATGGTGGGTCTATTATCACCCTGGGACCCGTCTGTCCCACAGCAGAACACTTACTGGCAGCGCCAGCTAATGGAAACTGTGTCTCTTGTTCCCTTTCTCCTTTTTTTAACCTCATCACCCTCCTGGTATCCTCCCTCCCCTCTGCTCTTTAAAAAAAGATGGGGAAGTTTCTCCCCTTTCCTATTTCAAAGTTGAAATGGTGTATTTCTATTGGCATCTTTACCGTGAAGTGCTGGGATGGCACTATACTTGCAAAAAAAAAAGTACTTTCCCTCAACTCTGTCAATGCTTTGATCCTCAATTTTCCAAGTTTCTAACATCCTCTTTCCCCCCCTCCCCTCCAGGTGATGAGTATCCTGAGTAACCCTAGTGCTGTACCCTCCCAGCCCCAGCACGACTTTTCCATTTCCCCCCTGCACAGCAGCCTGGAGAGCACCAACCCCATCTCAGCCAGCTGCAGCCAGCGCTCTGACACCATCAAGAGTGTGGACAGCCTGGCTTCCTCGCAGTCATACTGCCCTCCTACATACAGCGCCACCAGCTACAGTGTGGACCCCGTCACTGCAGGCTACCAGTACAGCCAGTATGGCCAGAGTAAGTAGACCCTGTATGTGTATACTGTTGTTGTTGCATAAGCAAATACTTTCATGTTTTTGTGACAAAAGCTGGTCGTTCTTCTCCGACCCCCTCTTAAGCTGACTAAATTTAAAAAGCCTATGAAGTGATGCCCAGTTCCCAGGCAGGAGAGCCTTCTGACCTTTGCACCCTGGTCGGTGGAGGCAGACACGTGCTCTTGATAAAGACCCCACCACCACCTCCACACCACAACCATCCATTTACAGAGCTGCCTTAGTCACACCCCACTCCACTTGGATGGGAAAGAGAAGAGGGCCACTTCAAAGAACGGCACACCCTCGGGGGCCACAGTGTCCTCTTGCCCACCTCTCTTTCCCTCTTTCTCCTATTTTGATCACACACACACACACATGCACACACCCTCAGGGCAGGAAAGAGTTTGCTTTATTAGATTAGCATAATTGACTGATGCTGTCACAGCCATTCACAAGAGGTAAAATGAAGCCCACTTCCTGAACAAACCAATGCAGCCTTGGCTAGCTGACATTTGTTTGTATTTATTTTCAGGTTCTGGTGGTGATCTGATGCTTTTGTGCATCTGGTGATTTTCTTTTCCGAAATGTGTTTGCGTTATGCGTGAGTGCGGGCGAGCGCGTGCCAATCTGTCACGTTTTTGTGTGTGCGCACCAGTGTTTTTGTCAGCAGCAAGAAACTGATGGCAGTGCGGATGTGAGCTGATGTGAGGTTAATTAAGATGGTGATTGAGCACAGTGGATGGGTAATGAATGGAAGAGAGAGGAGAGGAGCTGCTGTCTGAGGATGAAAATGATCGGCCATGTGGAGTGTGGAGGGCATGAAATCAGAGATGCCAAGTGTAATGAAGACTGGCACACAGAACACACACGGGGAACTGTCTGAGTGACAGCATGGAGACTTTACCAGGATGCACATGCTCTGTGCCAGCAGCATGCCAACCTCAGACAAGGGACAGGGGAGGGGTTTTTATCTTTCACTCTCTCTGTGTGAATTGTTTTTCATTTGACTCATTCTCTTCTGCCACAACTTGTTTCAGCCTTAATCAGAGGAATGAAATGAGAGTGAATAGGACATATGTCCCAGGAATCTACCACCTGTCTAACGTTTGTTTGTTTTTCCTTTCTGTCTTCTTTTGTTTGTTTGTCTGTGTGTATAGCTGCTGTAGACTACCTGGCTAAAAATGTGAGCTTGTCCACCCAGAGGAGGATGAAGCTTGGAGACCACTCGGCAGTGCTGGGGCTGCTGCAGGTGGAGACGGGACAGGCTTACTGAAGCCACTCGGGACAAACCCTGCACCTCTCTCTATTTCGCCCTCTGCCACCCTCCTCCATGCTCCATCAAGTCTGGACTGCAACTCCAGCTCGTCTATCTGCAGCTCGGCCATGACATCAGTGAACAGACGCGCGCCCTCACTCTGTACCAGAGAAAGTGACGCTTGTGAGAGAGTGAAAAGTCCCTTTTCGGGAATGGAGCTAAACTTTTCACACCACCAGGCGGCTCTGCACCCTTTCTCCCCACCCTTTGGGCATAATTGCCCGCTCCTTGTACTCATGTCCCAGCCTCAGACCTGTTTATTTTACTCAGTGGGCCAAAAAGGACCCCCAGATGACCAAAGGATGGTCAACTTCATTGGCCCAGATTCCTCCTTGTCATGGCTGCAGTCCAGCACACATTTAGAGCCATCAACAACATGTACTTTTGACCTTGCTGTTCATAGTAGTTAACAAAGCCAATATCATTTGAACGACTCTTCTTCTTGTTCTTTTTTGATATTGTTAAGACTATTGTTGCTGTTATATGATTATGGTTAATGTGATTTCTGTTGTTCTTTGATTCCATTTGTATCTCTTTTCTCCGTTAGATGTCGGTGTGTAAAACACAGAGAATGACTGAGATGATCTGGGAGCGATTGTCTGTTGCATATGCATGTTTGCGTGTCGGCACACAGTCACACAAAAGAGGATGATTGTTTTCCAAGCTGCTGTTCCTCTGCCTGTTCCCTGAGCTCAAATATTCGTGAGCGATTTGACCTTCCCACTTTCATATTCGTCTTGACATTCCTAAAGAACTTGGCCATACTGTGGGAAGTCTGGCTGGCTGGATTCTGCAGGGAATTAAAGCAGCGTTTTGGCGGCCAATAGCTTTCCCCTTGTAACCTCCATCCCATCCTTAGTGGTGGTCCATAGGGAGGAGGGCATTGTTTGCAAAAACAGGATTGGGGAAATTAATGTATTTTGAAATATGGACCTTGCCAAGCTCAACCACCCCCTCATACGAACACACACACACACACACCTCCCCATTCCTCCCAAATCCCATCTGCCAGGGAATCCTGTGTGACTTAAACAGTGTGAAGCAGATTAAATCACACGAATATAATGTCAAAGCTAATTCACAGTGACCCTTCTCATCACTAGCCAGTATTTCAGTTTTTTTATAGCATAATTAGCACATTTTGTAAATGCACACTGTGTTGGCTTTCCACCTTTCGACTAAATTCCTTCAGAACATTCCTCAGCCTCCATCTCCAACATACTATAGGCATTCCAGCATTCTCTGTTATGAGATTAAAAAGTAGACAAGCTGTGCCATTCACATGCACTCTGGAAAATCATATAATCCAGTCAGTTGTGAAAGGGCACAGGTAACTCCGCTGATTGGCCCCCTTCTCTGGTTTGGACCAGAGCCACGTCTAATCCTCCACTTTCACATACTCACCCAAATGTACAAAAAAGACGAAAAAAAAAAGTTTAAATAATAGTGGATATGAGACATTTGTGTAGCACGCATTGTTGACTTGATCCAGGACCAGCTGTTCCCTTGAGATGTATGTGATATTTTTCATTGACATCAGTGTGATTATTATGACAGTTAATGCTCAAGAAAGGATCTGGTCCTTCGTCGCCTTTAAAATCTGAAAAAATGTACAGTAGCTGGAGCAGATTGTGTATCGTTTCTTTATAAAGAGTATGTTTTATACTAAAACAACACTATGTTGAGTGGTAGGTAAGCAAGGGATTTGTGGAAGTAAATGTTTTGGTTTTCTTTTTCTGTTTTCTTTTTAATGTATTTAATTGGTTTACTTGTTTCAACCAAAAGTTTTGAGTCTGTTTTTTTTTCTGACCCAGGTAAGAATTGATTTGTATAAATTAGTAAAATATAAATTCCGCTGAAAATGTTCCAATTAAAATGACATTTAAGAGGGTAAAACTGAGCTTGAAGGAAAATGAAAGCTTGGTGTCACAGACAGACTCCCCCTGAACCACAGGACCGCTGTATATTTAAAAGGTGGCTGAATTAAACATCTTCAGGGTGTTTTTGACCGCCTGTTTTACAGACTGAGTATAAAAGCAGGCCAGCTATCACTGGACCAAGGACCTAACACACCTGAGCCTTCGGTGTGTGACTCTGCAAATGGACCAGCGTGATGATGATGATAATGATGATGATAATAATGCCAGAGACAACAGGCTTTCTACTCTGGGAATTTGTTGGATTTGTGGACCAATAAGACTTCAGGAGAAAACGTCAAAGTAATGCTGACTCCGCACTGAACCGCAGCAGTTGCTGCTCCAACTGCTTCACTTAGACACCTCACTCATGTGTATATTTTAAAAAGGAAGAGTTTTAGAATTGTCTTTAGTGTATCAAACCCATTTCTAACACTCGCATCAATAAACATTTGGGTATTTAAGGCATACAACTCCTTCCCTCCCAGCCCTTCCCCCTCCCTCCTCCCGTCTGTTTGACCCTTAACCTGTTTAGTTGCTTTTTGACATCTGTGCTTTGCTTTACTCCTTTTTCTGTTCCGCATGTGTGTATATTATCATGGTATAATTTATTCTGCTGTATGAAGTATTAGAGTAGTGGGAAACTTGTATTGGTATTTACTACCTTCAGCCTGTTGGTGTGTTTACTGTAACACTGGCGTAACTGTTATCAATTAAAGATCCAAAACAGAGTTGAGCCTTTTGTCTCTTATTTCTGTCGTGTGCAGGGTTTTTTTTAACGTTTATTATGAGACGAGTCAATAATGAGCCTTTTTATTTATCCATTGCTTCTTTCAGTTTTTACATGTACTACATATGTACATGCATAGTCAGTATAGACAATAACCATTTTATCCAGCCAATCAAATATCTGGTTTTTCCAGCCTTTCTCCCATTTATATAATTTTGGACTGACTGACTGACTTTGATTAGGTAAGACAAGCCATTAAAATTGTAACCTTGGGTTCTGGGAAATTGTGGCAAGCCTTTTTAGTATTTTCAAAGATTTATAAAGGCTAATAAAATAAAATAAAATTGATGGAAAATATATTTCAGACAGATTAATTACAGGCCTGGTGTAGATCTGTGTGCATCTGCAAAACCTTAAATCAGCCACACTTGATCTATCTTTTCCCTAACCGCATGCTTGTAGTCTGAGCATGTAAGTTCAAGCACATTTGCGGGGGTCACCAGTGACTGTTCCAGCGCTGGCGATATGATTAGAGAGTGATGAGAGCTCAAATGTCCCAGACGAGGAGACGCAGACTGAAAGTGTGTCTAGCTGCAGCTGTAGGAAGTAATTCATTCTACCCGCTGACCAGCAGCGCTCGCCTCTCCCTCCGCTTGCCGGGGAATGCAGTCTGCAAATCTCTGCGGTATGGTGTGAATGTAGGGGAACTAACCGGTGTAGTGTGGAAGCATCCGCTGTGCTTTATATTACACGTCAAAACAGTGGAGCTCATTCACTTGTAGCCATCAGGCACTGCTGGAGGTATGTCAAACCCGCCTTAGGTACATTCATTCATTCATTTAACAAATCTCAAACATGCTGGATATGTGTGCAGTCGCCGCAGCAAGAAAATCTTCCTACATAGTCTTGTCTAAACTAGTAAATCATGCCAAGATGCGCCGTGAGAGATGTATATTTACTTTCTGTACGCCACAAATTGACAACAAATACTTTGCATTTTATTTGCAATTAAATGTGAACTAATTAAAGGCATCACTAATCAAAATTATTAACATCATCACCATCAAATTGTATTAGCAGATAAATCTGAAGCTAAATGAAGTCAGTACTGCTTGTGTTATCAAGGGGTACCTATCATTCCTATTTCATATTTTCATACTCAGTGAGTATAAACTGATACATAACGTTTAGGATTCCCTTCACAGATTCAAATCAGCACTGAAATGCAGCGTTATCGCCACGTTATATCATCAAGGCTCAGTTAAATTTGATGCAAATGTTAATTTTCTTGAATATCTAATTACAAAACATATATTGTGGGGGGAAAAAATAGTGTTCTTGGGTGCTGGATTAGCATGCCAATGAGGCAGGTCAATTAGTTAATCGATTTCAAAGCAAGTTTTTGATATGAGTTCATTCTGAGGAGACTGGGGGGCTTTCAATGGATCCTCTGAACATATCAAATATGCATTGTGGCTCTTTGCCTGCTGCGTGTCATCCTTCATATATTCCTCTAAAAGTTTGTGTTCTGGTTGTCCAGATTAGACCTTGGCATGTGCTACGGTTGTCCCCTTTGCTCCAGCTTGTCTCCTGAGGTGCCGGCCTGGGAGTTTTGTCTCCCTCGGGTCTGCTGTCACTCAGACTGGACGAGGTGGCAGCTCAGGCAGTGGTGTGTGGGAGAGCTTTATGACATTTCCCTCATCTCCTGCTTTGATCCCCTAATTGATTGACTACAGGAGCAGAGGATAAACAGAGCCCACAAGAGCCGATTCCACTCGCCTCTCTGGAGTGGTTTAGATAAAGTGTAGAGGCCCGAGCGCTCCATTCCTCCTCTCCCCTCCTCTATATGGACATACGGCCATTGAAGGTAGCTCTATGCCATGGTAGCTTAGCTGTGGGCTGTGTCCTCAGGCCCAGTGCTTGCCTACTGCCCCTGTGCATAAATGGCTGCCGGTAATGGGGTTGTTTAGATCACAGGGATGGAAATGAAACTCCTGAGCCTTGCTGTAGAGACCAGGAGGCCCTATCACTCACGCAGCAGTGATAGAGAATTCACAGTGTCAGCCTGGTCATACTTTCAGAATGAGCCATGGAATAGAGGCTCTGATTCAGATCTTATTTAGGACCCAGCTCCTGAACCTGGCCATGCTGTGATAAATAACCTTCTGCTGAAGACTCAGGAAAGCCGTGAAGAGGAAGAACGCAAACAGCCAGTTAAGGAAAAAAAAAAACAACAAGCCAAAAAGTCTCAGATTTAAAGAAAATGTGTGTTTGGAAACATGACTTTAGAATGATTTAAACCAGATATGATAATTATATTCTAATTTTTCAAATTTGTCTTCAGAAAGAGTTCAGATCCGTGTGCAGGTATGCTAAGAAATGATTAAGAGATGCTCTGGGGTCTTGGTTTTATTCTTTGAGATTATGTGTCATAGGGAGTAAAAAAGCTCCCAGCTGTCGCCATGAAAGCACTTACAGTATAATAATCCCCCAAATCCTGTAATTATGCCAGCATACGCTGTGTACCTGAGCCTCAGCTTTGTGCTCGTCACCTCAAGGATCCCACTGACACAGACACAGACGCACAGCTTGCCATGCACATATCTCCTTCCCAACCATGTATTTTGCATAGGGAGAAAATCTTATTTTCAGAACATTTTAGGTATTTTGAATTTCATGGTTACCCCTCTCAGGTATTATAGATAGATAATCTGTCATGTATAAGTAAAAAAAAAAGGAAAAAAAAAGCAGGAGCTCAAATAGGGGATTGTCTGATTTACCAGGAACCAAAATTATAGAATCTTTCACCAGCTATATTACATTTAATCAGCTAAGTAAGATCAATCTTCAATTCATTACATTTTATTTATATAGAACCAATTCAGATTGCAATACTTGAAATGCACATGTGCACATATATGCACATCCATGCACACCTCCCTTAATTCATTTTTTTTAAACAAAGACAAAAAAAAGTCCAAGTAAAGTTGTAAATCTAAGAAATCGGAGCTAGATAAAAATCACTGTGAAGCCAAGCTTGATTTACATTTAAAATCTGAGCTGTGTTCTCAAACTAATTAATATTAATAACAAAAATGGAAATGAGTGCAGTGGCGGCCCATAAGTGAAGAACAAACTGGGTGCATTCAGTCAGGAGATTCATATACAAGCCCTTTCTCAGGAGAAGTGGGCTCTAAACAGGCGTGACGGCAGGGCATAGACCGCCATACACAGAGACAATTTTTCTAGATAATAGCCTATCACGCAGGATACAATTTAAATTAAAAAATGCAATTTTCACCTTGAAATGAACAAATGATTACAATTTCTATACAAATTAAGGCATCCAGGCTGTGCCTCAGTACTGTGCCAAGGCCATGAAACCTGACATAATTACCATGAAATACATTTTCAAATATTTGTATTTTGTCCATCGCTTTAAAACATGCCACTCTGCCTTCTGTGGGTTTGTGATCTCACCTTCTGGGGGAAATACATAAAAAAGAGAGAAAATCATCAGAGATGAAAAGCTCTTCAACAGGAGAGATAAAAATGTGGGGGGAAAAAAAAAACAACCTCCCATACACACAGTAAATCAGCGCAACTCGGCACAGCGCCCCTGGAGCTATCTCTAAAAGCCAAATTACTGCTACTTATCTAAGGAATCATATCTACTAGTTATCTGCTCCTGAGATAGGCTCCTCTCTCTCTCTTGTGCCTTGTGCTCATCGCCAGAAAAGCTATTTATTTGTGATTACAGACACCCTTTGAATAAAAGATGTTTGTGTTTGAGATCCAAAGTTTTCGCAGATTCTGAACTCCTCAGATTCTTCAGAGAGGAGAGTATTGAAGGCAGAACACCTTATTTGGGCAGGGTTGCTGGGGGTGGTCTGCTGCAGAGAGAGGGATGAAAGTGTAGCCGATGGGAAATATGAGACAAGACCTCAAACTTCTCTTACTCTTCATATCACATATGCTTTCAGAGGGGATTCATACTGAGATGAGGTGTCGAATTGACTTTAAATGCAGAACCTTATGCGGGAAACACATGGAGACAGGAAGTTCTGGCAGGTATTTTGTAGAAAGCTGCCAAAAGCTGCTAAGTTTGGAGTTTTGGGGAGTTTCTCTTATCGCAGATATTAATGCCCTTAACTAGGAGGAATCACAGGAAAGCAAATTTTTAATGCAGTGGTACAGAAATGCAGTTAAAAAGTGTCTAATACTAGCAGTGGGTTTCTTTTGTCCACTACAATCTAAAATAGTCCAATGGCAATCTTTTTGCAGGGCTTCAAAACATGTTCACCTCCCCTTAGAAACACTTAACAACATGTGCAGTAGGGAGCAAACATTTTAAACTACTACACCAATATATATGCTCATTCCCTAAGCAAAGCAATGTAAGTACAAGACTCAGAGCTATTATACAGTTTACTAATCTTAAATGCCTCTTTTTTCCTTCCATTTCTTCTATTCCCTCTTTTGCCCTCCATCTGTTGAAGTCCCTCAGCCAGAGAGGCGCACATCAGATTTCAATAGTTGACCTCTTAATGCTGAGGTCAGTGCTGCACCGGCAGCGATTTCACACTCAAGATGAAAGGGAAATGAACACTGAGGATGCTGGGGTGGGGTGGGGGGTGACATGGGGCCCTGACCACTTTGGCCATTGCCACTCTAACCGCTTCACTGCACCGGGCTGGAATCTGAGGTGAGTCCAAGAAGAGGTGCTGAGATTGAGGTTTGCCACCTGTATAACAATAGGCGAAGCCACCGACCTAGACTAGATATGCACCGATTGTTTTTCTTTTTTCTCAGCAGCAATAAAACTTAGTTGCACTGTTGATTTCTGGTGCAACGAAGGAACTAGAGCAGACGACAGAAGAAGACGCACATGAAGTAACTCCACTAGCATCTCCTGAACTGGAGAGATGAGCTCCTATGCATCTGAAACTCCTGCGAGAACTCTCTGCTGTCACAGTCGTACGAGCTACTGAACCCCAGCATATTGTTCTTTTCCACCAATGAGCCCGGGCCCCGATGCTCGCCCTGATGTTTGCCGTCAGACTCCCGGCCTGCCCGCCCAGTTACAAGCGCTCATTACCGGTAGATTTCTCAGAAGCCATTATTGAATGAACACTGAGACAAGGCTAGCAGTGAATGGACAGTTTGGTTACACCGCCATGAGGCTTGAGCTCCTCAGAGTAATGTACCGCTTAAGTACCTGTCAGCTTTATAAAGGAGGGAGTAGACTGTGTAAATGTGTGTGTAAATAGAGTGTCAGATCAGGACCCCAGGGAGTGGAGGTGGGGAGCGTGCATGTGTGTCTGTGCATGTGTATGCTCTTTTGTTCGGCGGTGCATGTGTGTGTTAGCGAGTGTGCATGTGAGTGTCACAATAATGATCATTTAACCCTCCTCAGCATTCCCCAGGGCTCCACGTTCCCCTTTCGACTTCATAGTGCTCCAGGCTCTCTCTCTCTCGCTCTCCCTCTCTCTCTCCCTTTGCCTCTTCTGTCTGCTTCTCACGGCTAGGCACAGTTGGGGAGCAGCTCCTTATTCATTCATGAGAGAAGCACCGGATAAATAAAAAGGTTCATTACTGTGCTAAAGTGTTACTAATGACATGTACCTGCCACTGAGCACCTCCGAAAATCTAATGTGACACACTAGAATGGAAAATCTATTCTGCTGCACCAAGGCCTCCAATGGCGCTAGCACATACTCTATGGAAATTTCTCTCCGCTTGCCCTCCAATTGTGTCTCTCTAAAACCAATATTTACAATCCCATAGCCATTATGTCCTACTACGCCCTCTGCGCCTGCTGTTGCGACCTTCATATTAGCTGAAAATTGGACTTTGCAAACTTAGCAGGGGAGAAGAGACTCTTCACATAGATGAGAGGGGGCAGCACCGGGAGACTCAGCATGAGGTGCGGGGTCCTTCTCGACTCCCCTGCTGCCCCAAACCCTAAACTGACAACGGCCAACCAAATGCCAAACAAAAATACAGTGAAATCTCTCCACGATGCACGCCATCATTAAGTCTCCTCCATGTAAATGCTGTAATAATAAAAATGCTAATAAAAGACACCCTGAGTGCCTTTTATTCACCTTAAGGTTACACTGTGTTTCACTTGAGACGTGACTTCTCTTTTGACACTCATAATGTGTCACCGGTTCACCAGCCCTAGGTTCATAGACTATGCAAATAAGCCTGATGGCAGCATTTAACCAGTAACTAGACAGAATGCTTTTGTATTCGTCTGATTAATGTCAGCAAATGCAGACATAAAGCTTGACTGACAGGAGGAGGTCTGGATGAAGAAGCTAAAGCTCCCACAGTAACAAACTGTCTTTGATGACACCTCAGCTCTACTCCTGCAAAAGCAACACCCATTCATTTCCCTGAAATCTTGAGCTTGCTATATTATTTAAAAACGGATTTTTTTAAAAACCATTTTCACCTTTATTATGTTTAAAAATATTATGACACTTGCGATAGTTTAAAGAATCAAAATCAAACAGCAGCTGTTTCTGTGATGTAGTACATTTGGCTCGGCAGGATTGTGCATGTATTCATTAGGTAGACTGTTTTGCACATTTGAAGATAACATTGGGGAAAATAAACAAATTAATTGATGAACTGAGTTCTAAGAAGTTGCAAATACTAAATGCATATAAAAACAAATGTCAGAGTTAATGCTGCTGAGCTGCTTGAAGAATAAACCGACTCTTCAGTTATGGCTCTCATATTTACAGAGTTAAGAATTCTGTCGTTATTTTTGTGATTAAGGACACGTAATCAAAAAAAAAAATCCTTTCTGCAGGACGAGACAACAGCTGCCCTGGTCCAAACAGATTATATCGTTAGCTGGATAGATGTTAACTATGTTGTACGAAAATTTGATGTTACAGATAATTAAAGAGATAAGGTTTTCTTTGTACAGATTTAATGCAGCTCTTTGATGCAGTGCAAATGAGCTACAACTTAATCTTTAGAGATACAAATTGTGAAATGTAAGGGGGGGGGGGGGGGGGGGGGGAAGTCCACATGTTTTTAATGCACACAGACTTTGATGTGTGTCTGAGGTCTACTCCACCTGGATTTGCTATATGATAAACCCAACAGTACAAACAATTTCATTATTTCCCAAAGTATTTATTGTTGTACAGAATAACTTAGGAATATACTAATCCCTAACCCATCTTATTTAAATTTTTAAACTTTTATCATTTCTCATCAATCAAATGCTTTAACCAGCTCTTGGGAGCTTTGCAGAAACACCAGCGTCAGTCAGCTGTGGCTGTGTTATTTCTCCCAAGCTGAAATACTTGTTGCATCTTCAAGAGCTCAGGGTCTAATTGAATCATGACTTCCATCAGTGTCTCAGCAGAGTCTTAAATGACTGTTTGCTCAACATGTCTGCCCATTTCCACTGATTAATTCATACGAAGCCAAACAAAATGTTCTGCCTTGTTTATCATGTTAAATCCAAGCCCTGCAGTGTTCCTGCAGTCAGTCCCTTATCAGAATGAATGTATTTAGGTGGAGAGCAAAAGCAATGGAAAGTCATGTATATATATACATACATAAGAGTGATACTTAGATTGCAAGAAGTTATGCAGTTTTTCCCCACAAAAAATTTTAATTTTTGAATTATTTGTTCTATTATTAACAATTAAACAATCTAGTATAGTGTCAGGATAATGTATAACAAATATCCCTACATAATATTTCATGAAGTTTACAGCAGTAGCATCTACATGCTCCACTGTTATATGTGAGGATGCATATCATCAAATACACCCCCGGCTGTAAAATTGTAAGGCAAATGAAAAGATCGCAAGAAGTGAAACGATTTACCTGTAAACACTAAACAAGACTCGTTGCTACTTGACAAAAAAGAAAGAGTAGTGAAACATCAGTGATGATATCACAAAGCATATTATACACACTTGCATGCAGAACAGGTGCGTCTTGGCTTCAGCCTAGTTTAGATACATAGATAACACAGATAATGTGCATCAAATTATTAAACTATTAAATATTAGCAGAGATCATTTAAAGGCTCTAGTGGTCAAAGTGGTAAGACAATGTAGACTAACCACACGATTCACCTGCATTTCTGCTACAAGGGAGATGAATCAAGCTCCTATTGTTAAGTTTGATCAGTAGTCAAGGAGAAACTCGGAGTCGGAGGGTGGATCGGACATGAACATTTGTGCCGAATGTTCTCTGGATTGGACACAGCTATAACTGTGGCTTCCTGTGAAAACTGACTTATACAACGACAGGCCGGTACAACAGAAACTTCCACTTGAAAGCCAAAGAGATGAAGTGGCAATTTGGTTAATCGTGTTTCTCTTTAAGACTGGACAAACTGTGTCCTTGTACTGCTAAAATGTGCCAAGTGTTCTGAGCTGTACTTGTACTTGACAGAAACATGCCTTGTAATCTGAACATGGGCTCTAATCAGCCTGTAAAGCACGCTCCTAAAAACACCTATCACTGGCTACACGTGTGCCATTGGGGTGTGTGTTTGTGTTGCAAACACAATAGAAACACAGAGATCAATTAGCCTCATGGTAAATCATTGTACGGGTTAAACACTCAGTGGTGTTGTTATATCACAGACCCTGTGACAGCCACCACAATTATCTCCCCTCCCAATGCTTCCCAAGGGTCCTATAAACCACATTAGCCACTCTAGGCTGGCAGATCGTTCAACGAGGACCTCCTCCTCTGAACATCACTACAGCAATCCGCCAAAGTAGCTACATCCAGGATTTGACACAGCTGTAAATATTAAAATATGATGATTTCATTACGATGTGCCCTCGCTGCATGAAATCTGTGGATTACTGGAGTTGGTTGTTTGTCTTTATTTTAAATGTCAGCCACAATCACAAGGCAGAGCTGTCATTTATTTGCTCATGTTCTAGAAATCTAAAATCAGGCCTTAATTGAGCATACATCTGTTATAGTGTTACTTTGAATAGCCAGCTCAGTTCCTCATTCAGCGGGCCTGTTCTCTCAGTGATTGACTTTTCCCTCAGCAACCCCGCAGCAGATAAAGGAAGAGAGCTTAAACCTGTTACTGTCAGCTTCTCACCTGGATCATAAGAACTCCTGCTCGGAGCATGCAAACCAATATCCTCCTATTCTTTGCACAGCCGCCCAGGATTCGCAGCAGTAGCTCTTCACAAAGACCAGGGCTGAGCGACACTCCGTGTTATCTTATTGAGTTACCTGTAGCTAAGCTCTGAGCGAGCACACACAATGGCAGGCAGTTAATGACAGCACAAGGCCTAACCCCTTGTCCCCGGCCTTTCCCTGAGCCTCATTTCCGCGCGGCGGCTGCCATTTCACAGCTGTTAGCCACAGACTCTCTTTGTCATGATTAAGGACAAATTAATAGATGCCTCCTGGTAATCAGCTTTCATTAGGGCTGTCAAACCGTCAGTGGCATTCGCTCGGTGCACTGGACACGGGATGATCACCTCCCAGTTGGGAGACACTACAGCTGACTGTGTGCAGCTGTAGTGCTGCCTCTCAGCTGCTGTATTTGTGTGCTTGGTGTGGCTAAAGTGTGGGTAACCAGTGCATTAGCACGCTCCTTCGTGGCACAAGTGCTTGTAGTTGGTGCATTAACAGTGCTCCGTGTGGAGCTGCAAGATGGAGGTCATCGTGGGAATGACATAAAGAGTAGTCTTTCTGCTGGGTGTAATTGGCCCCAGCATGCTGAAAATGGACTGTGAAATGTAAGGGGGGGTCAAATAATTGATTTTCCCCCGAATGCAGAATCCAGGGCAGGGCTGTTTAGTGAGTAATTTACAAGAGCAGTTCAGCCCGGGCTGACTGGCATATCTGTTGAAAGTTCCCAGGGGCATGGGAATAGATAACACACACCTGAGACCCTGGAGCAGATGGACAGCAGTCACTGTGCTACTCAGAGGGCAGAGAGGATTCACATCAAACTTACTTCCACACATATATGTATGCAGAGGGGTATGAGAGCGCATGCACACACATACTCTGAGGATGATGGACACAGGCTATTGTATATAGAAATAGACTCTCTCCCCTCACTCTGTGCATCTCTCCTTCACTCTCTCTCTCTCTCTCTCTCTCTCTCTCTCTCTCGCTCTCTGCAGCATTTCTGAAATTGATGAAATAAACTCATCAGACTTCCAGCAAGTTTGGCATTGTGAGAGGGAGCTGAAGTCATTTCAGTATGTAGATTTCAGACTTAAACCCATAACTGTGTTGCGTGGTGCATGACCACCCCCACCTGCTGGAGAGAGAAGGCTGGGGTGTGCATGATGGGATAGGGACGTCTGTAAGACAGGATATAGCCTGGCCCTCTATATGTTTAGTGATTTCTCAACACCACAGCCTAAGGGAATTAAGACAATAGCCTTATGTCAGATAGTATAATCTCATGACAAAATGGCATTTTATTTCCTGTGGGCTCGAATACATGTGTAAGCTAATTGAGAAGAAACGGCGACTTAGCCATCTGCATGGCTAAAATTGGTTTCATCTTCCATTTGGAAAATTTCTCGTTAACTGAAAAAGATGAGTGACGATTGTCAAGATCCATCATCTCAGTAATGTGAATTTATGGGGAAAAACACAATGATTAGCTATTGTTGCATTGTACCGGAGTCATTGCTGTCAAAAATGTAGATGAGCAATGCAGAGCTGGTATATTGAGCTCATCGCAAAATGACATTTGTATGGCACGCACTCGGTGCTCTGCAATTTTCTTAAGCATCTCGGTAAATTGCACCAAACAATTTTCAAGATCAATTCCAGCGTCAAAAACAATGCACATAAATCCCATTTCTCCAACCCATATTGTGTTGGAGAGGGCCCCTGTGTTTGCATGAAGGTAATTACAGTGGGATTTGATGTTGTGGTGTGCCCAGAATTCTCCAGCTTTAGATCAGGCTCAGGGTGCTCCACCCCATTAATACTCCATATGGGGAACCCAGCTGTGATCAGAATTGGAAGAGCGGGAGGGGAAATCGATTTCATTTGCAGGATTATTGATGTAACCGAGATGCAGTTTGTATGAAACATAAAGTCTCATTTCAGAGGTTATGGATAAAACTGGATTGTGGGGCTGGCTGTTTGTTTTATTCAATGAAACATTACAAAAACAGAGAAGTCAGTATACACAAAGCTGTACAGTCTGCACCCGCATTGCACCACATTAATGCTATAGAACAAGTTTTCTTCTCTTCTTCTCTTCTCACATTTACCTGCTTAAACTGAAACAAACTACTAAATATAAGCCACTGATAAAATGTCGGGAAATTATTTTCAAAAGATTGCATTTTAATGGGAGACTGTGGGAAAATTAAGCAGATAAATGTGATTTACTGCATTGCAGGAGGAAAAATAGGGTTCAGCGCAGCACATAATGTTGGCACAAGTGACCTAGCATTCTTTTTCACTCTTTGCCAACTTCCCGCTCCACCTGTTCCCTACATTTTTTAGGGGGGCTTTGTAAGTCAGACTGATGTGAGGTGATCACACATACATTAAAAACAATATCAGACTTTCCCAGGCTACAGATGGCCCAGCAGCTGGATCTTTCAACTGAATCCGTCCCTCTTTCCAATTATTCCTCCTCCTTTCTTCATTCTCTGTGTCCAGTGGAGACCACTGTAAGTTCCCACTTGTATAACAGCAGCAGTTGGAGTGATGGCAAACCAGATGGGAAAGTTTTTTTTTTCTTTCTGTGTTCACAGCACTCAAGCGATACCAGCAGCAGGGTCAAGATAAGGTAAAGTTCTCTATCATCCTGTCATCAAATCACAAAGCTTTCCACACACTACTTAATAGATAGATATATACAGATAGAGAAATAAATTCAAATATGGTTAATTGATGTAACAGACAATCAGGTTTCCACAAGAAAAAGTATAGAAGAAAAAAGTTCCAAAGAAATTGTGAAAGTGTGAGAAAGGGTTTCAGGTCTGGACCTCAGACAGGCCAGGTTTGCGCTTATACTCTCATACTACTGGGTCATGCTGTTTGAATACATGCAGACTGTTGTTTGGCAGTATCTTGGTGAAGTAAGCAAGAGCTTCTTCAAAAGGAAGGTGTAAATGTATGTATATGTAGTAGAAATGGTACCCTCACAGATGTGAAAGTTACTCATACAATCAGGTTTGCTGGCTTCTTCTTAGCCCAAACAATCGTCACATTTTTACAATTTTATTGGTCAAAACCACAGAACAGCTTGTCATTCAAACACCATCCATCTTGAATGAGCCCCAAGACTTCTCCAGAGAGTATCTGGATCTTGTTTATGTGTTTTGAGTTTTTTTTTTTCTATATCTGTACTGGTTGAATTTGAAGTTTCATTTGTGGATGCAGCAAGAAACTGTTTCCTGAAGTACTCCTGAGCCCATTCATTGATTTAAACTATAGAATTGAGTCTGTTTTCAATGAAGTGCTGCCTGAAGGCCCAGAGAGCTCAGCCAAGCATTGGTTCAGTATGGCCTTTTCATTTGCATACTGAGGTTTTTCTGAATTCTCTAAATCTTTCTACCAAAACATACATGAAACCAAACACAATAAATCCTTTGGACTTTTACACTGAGGAACATCGTTTTTAAAGAATTTAACAATGCGTCTATACATTCACTGTTGCCAGTGAATTATGTTGCTAATGATTTATTTCACAAAGGACTATGTTTTGTTGCTCCCATCATTTTTTATGTTTTATCTAAATCAAATCAAAGTAAACAAGTATTTTTCACAATAATCAGATTTTTAAAAAACTTTGCACTATTTTCGGTTAAATACAGTAATAATGATTTAAATGTTTTTCAATGCATTGTTGTCTGTTTTTATTTACATTTTACAAAGTCTGCAAAGTTTCTTGGAAAAGTGGTGGTAAACTACCATCCAATCACATCTGCAGCCTGTAACTTTAGTGTACAAAGTTGGACAAAGTTCTTCAATTGAGAGGCTTCGCCCGAAAAGTTGTCCTTGTTCAGAGCAGATGTTCAGGGCGTTCTTGTGCCAGTGATGGGCAGTGTAAAAGCAGGCTTACACATGTTCATGTCACCATATTGTTACAACTGGAGGAGGAAGTTATGTCATTGAGCCAGCTGGCTCTAATATGCACTGCCGCACTGTGTGAAAAATATAGAGCAGAGGTGGAGCCAAACTAAAACTTGGCTGAGCAGCTTACAATATTTCTTACTTTGGGTTTAGGGTGCTGACAGACATCTACAATGCAGTTGTTGTTTTCTTTTACATAGTTTTTACAACTTTTCATAAATATGTTGCTAATTTAAAAATATATATACATACAGGGACATTGTCAATACTCGTTGTAGTTTGTTTTGTGGGTTTAATTACCAGGAAATGGGCTTGTTGCAGATGATAAAGGAAATTGCTGAATTCCATCACAGACCATTTGTATTTTGACAGGGAGAAAGCTGAGCCACGTGAAAAAAGAGAACATGCCATATTTGTGGGGCATGTCTGTGAGGGGCCGGTGTTTTGATATGGGCCTGTTTGGAGTGAGAAGGGAAAGTGGGCCCCTGTCTGGGAGCTTTGTTATGGAGTTTAGGTCTCCATCTACCCTAATAAAAAACACTTAAGCCAAACAACCCCCTCTCGCTCTCCCTGTGTCTGATCCTGGGAGCTACCTGCAGGCCCTCCACATTTAATAATGCCCTCCCCCTTCTTCCATACGATGCAGGTTTAGAGTGGCAGCACAGAACTCTGGGAAGACAGCGTTGTGTCCATATGGCACGAAGGGTGTGGCTGGACTCCCTGCAGTGCCTGTTTCTCAACAATCTATCAGCGCGAAAAGTGTTTTCAATAACGATATTTTCTGGGCATTTTCCAAACTTTCTAGATTTTAAACACACTTTAACTGACACATTTTATGTTTATTTTCCCCCCCGCTTCACTCTGTTTCACCCAGGCTTTTTAAGGAGCTGCTCTTTGATGGTGTTTATGGAAGCAGTTTGAAGTGGGCTTTTTTCCCTTCGCCAGTGTAATCCCTGGTTTCTGTTGCACACAGACCCTGATTGAATGAACAGGAACGTAATAAAAGACTTGTGCTTTTGATGGCGTTAAACCAGAATAAAAAGTGGCATTTTTTATTTGTTTTGCCTCGTGCTTGATTCTTGGTAATGCAGACAATCAACAGGGTAGAGGAGTTAAGTGCATTATAAATTACTGAGAGGGAGCCACCTCGCTCTTGGAGCTCATCCTGATGCTGCTGCTGCCACTTTGGGTTATGTGAGGAGTAAAGTACTTTAGCAAAGACCGTGGAGCTGCTCCACAGCACTCCTTTGCATATCAAATAAACAGCAGGGCATGATGGCACTGCCAACCCAGACAGCTATGTTATATGTACACACTGCACATGCATATGACTATAAAGGTGCCATTGAAATCTATTGAATTCCTCCTATGATGCAGGTCATGGTGACACAGTGTCTGAGGATGAAGTGGTTTGTATGTGGAGTATATACAGTTCTCGTGAGATGTCTCGAAAGGTGATCTTTACCTACAGGATGTGACACTTTTCATTTAAATAATCACAGGTGAATATGGTAATTAAAACCAACCCGTTCACGGGGAATATAATCGGAAATTTTACACAAAGACACAAAAGAGATTTCGTATTAACCAAAGTGTGCGCCCGATCTCTGCTTTCATGTTTTAAAATTTCATTGTGTTTATAAATAGATGCATTTGAATAGTGCATGCCTTCACTTACAGTAAAAAAAACAGTGGGGGGGGGGGTTCAAGATTTTCATGCTGAAATCCCATGTTTATAGTCCCCTTTTTTTGTGTCCTCAATCCACAAGGTAAAGATCCATGACTCTTATTTTCATAACAAAGGTTTTCAGGGTCCAGCAAACAAACTGTTGTATGGATGTACTATTGATTTCACATTCACACGTCCAGACTTAAAGGGACTATGGGATTGCCCATGAATCCCAAATCTGTGTGCTACTCACAGTCTGTCAAGTTGACATCCACTGTCCTCTGTAAACTGGCAAGATTATTCACTCAACAGGATCTCTCTGCCTTTCATCCTGCAAACTACAGGCCAATCCAGCCGCTGACAGCCAAGTGATAGCATACAGATGGAAATGAAGGCGAGCGGGGGAATGGTGCTGTTTGTCAAACACTGGAGAAAGCTTCTGGGTTCAGGGAGTAGATGTCTGTGCCAGACTGGGACCTCAGACTCTGATTTCACTTAGTGTGAGGTTTTAGTGCACAAAGTCTTATACTTAACACAGTTATCACACATGTCGTATGTAGGCTGCATCTGTAATATGATATACGATCTGATTAGATCAAGATATACTGTATGATGCCGAGCCAAGTGCCATAACATAAGTCAGTGTTTTTGCAAAGAGCATTTTGAACTTTCATATTTAATACTTAACGTTACCATGGCAGAAAGTTTTGGTCAAACAGTTTTCTGATGCACGAGAATCAGTCTCTCTCTCTTTAATGTCTCCGACTCCTGCTGTATCCTAAATAGCCTGTTGTGAGCAGAAGAAGGCCACAAGCTGGAGGAAAAATAAATCAGTCTGCTGAGGACATGTCATTCATGTCAGTTATTTGTGGAAGTAAATTATGTACAGCCACTGCGTTGATAACAATCATATAACAACTAAACTGGTCTCAAACCTGATACGAGCAATATGCGCTGTGAAATGTATTTCCCTCTCCTTGGGCAACAGATATTATGCATTCTTCCCTGTAGTCCAGCAAGCACTACAAAGAATGTATTCTGCCCGTTCAATCATAACGTTGGCTCCTGCTTGGAGATGCTCATTGTGCTCTCTGGATCACAATTCACAGTCACTGGAATGAAACCAATCTGAGCTCCTTTCAAGATAATGCAAATAAATATCAGTCCTGATTTGCCTGTTTTTTTCATGACTTTCCTCTCTTCACTCTCTTATCAACACTCAGAGCATTTCTGCCTTTCTTAAGGGTCGAATGAAAGGTCTCTCTTTTCCTGAGAATCAAGGCGGAGGAGAAGCCTGGTCCAGGACTGATTCATGTCGCACACACTGGTGGGATGTTATGCATGGATAATTGATTGTCGAAGCAGCATGGCCACTGTTGGATCTTGATGGTGCTGCCGAAATGTCACCTTACTGATGTTACAGAGGCGCCGATATTAAAAAGCCTGGTCTCAAAGACTTCCATCTGAGCGCACTCCTCTCCCACTGTGTCTGGGAGAGACAGCACTGTTTGTCAGGCTTCTATTTCAGAGAAACAGATCTTGCATTCGCAACCTTATCTGCACAGGACAGTGCACCCACTTCCAGAAGTGCATTGAACATTTCCAATCATAGGGATATATCATTCTCCTTTTAAAGTGGAAATCAAAAGTGTGGGAATGGTGAGGGGAAAAAAACAGGCATAATTGAGATCTCATAGGATTTATAGTTTGTCTCCTCCAAAACCCAGAAAAATTACACTGCTTGCTGCAAATATCCCCTTCAATAACAATAAAGAATCCATCATTTTTGTGGGAATGTTTTTATACCAATTCGAAGAACTTTTATAGGAAAATTGTTTGGAAACGTCTCAGACATTAAGTCAAATAATGTGGTATGCATTTATATAAAAGTAGGGGATTAAGTGAGCGGAATCCGGTTAATTTCAGAGTTAGGGTGGTGTACCGAAAGCCGAGCAGGGACTGGTAAACTGTGTTAATCTATAAAGGCTTATGCAGGTAAAAATAGACTACACCTGCATGCTTTTTTAACAGAATAACACTTTGCAGAGGGAGGCCATTGAGTATCCAGTTCCATTACCAACTAATGGAAAAGGGATTTTTTACCATCAGTTTTGGCTTCCACACAACATTCAAAGAATGAAGCTTACCGCGGCCATCAATTCAGGAACCTGAAGAGGAAAAAACTGGACAGAATATGATTCTTTTGGTAAATTTGTTGAACTATGAATTATGCTCAGCTCTAAGTACACCACATATGTATATGAGTAATTCCACATTCAGATATGAGCACAGTAATCGAGCTGTGATAGCGTCCACTGAATTATGAAAAGTTACAAAATATTCTGAAAATCATATATTTATTTTATAATCTGTTTTGTTCCATTTCTCCCTATAAAATCAGTCCTGAGCATTTTTTATGTACATATGTTCTTAAATATTAAACACATTGTGTTATTTAGGGTTTAAAGGGACAGCCTTTTCCTTATTGTGCCTCTCTGACATACTGGAACAATTCTTAACTCGGGGCTTCCCCCATAATCAAGTGTGAATGAACATGTAAACTTAGCCAAGTATTAACAGAACGTGGCCTTTCTTTCATACGCAGCAGTACATACTGCTGTGTGAATCCTGGCTGGCGTGACAGAGGTAAAAGGCAAACAGCTTGAGAAGTGAAGAGGACCCAAAACAGACAGGCGGGAACAGACCATAGTGCTGGGCAGAGGGCTACAGCTGAAAAGGGAGAGAGGAGCATTAATAGACACCATATGTCTGCATATTCGGGGGTCTCCAGCGTAAATTTCATTACCCAACGCACAAAATGGACCATCTAAAAGACGTGTGTAACGTGGCCTGAGACAGCTACCGTGTGAAAAGTGGGCCGTTATGTGTGAGAGCCATGGCCTGATCTGTCACGCTGGGGATTTTAAGGGAAAAATGGGGGTAGCAGCTGTTTGGTTCACCTGTCCTGTCCTGTACACGGCTCTCCATCAAACCAGAGGCTACCGTCTTTGCCGGCCTGCACCCGCAGACATGCACCTTCACAGTAATGTCAGATGTAACACTCCTATCTAATGTGACAACATTTACAAGACCACAGGCCCTCTGTTTGTCAGACTTGTACAATTATATGGTGTTCCATTTGTATAAGCGCTGGTTATAGTGAAAGAGATATCCATAAACAGAAAGTAAGGCCTTAAGCCTGCATGATCTGTATTAAACCTTGTTTTCCACCGGATGGTGAGTAGGATAAATCAACACAGAGAACCAGCGCACTGTCCTTGCAGTGGACATTTAGGATAAAGTACACAATCATGTGTGTGGGGGGGTTAACGCCTACTAGTAAGTTGGAACTTTCGCTCAATATGGGAAAGTGTTTAGTGAAAAAGATGCTCACCGTGAATATGTGATTGAATTATATTTAACTGTTTGCACATATGTTCCCTTGTATAAGGGGGAAAAGTTACTACAGCACTGCTTAAGCCATGGATTATCTTGCTGCGTCCTCTGCTTCTTTAGCATCAACACGACTTCACCCACACAGAGTCTATCACACATCCACAGAGCTCCCTGAGAGAGCGCGGACCTTAGGGAAGCACAAGCGGGGGGGGACCTCGACAGCGCCGAGTGGATCTGAGCAGGGTTGTGGTTGCGCCCATGGGCATGGCCCTCTCACTCTCTGGCAACCACTTTGTTAGGCACACAACACTAATCCTCCTTGTGTCTTTATTGCCCTCTGTGCAGAGGAGCAGGCCGGGGCTGAGGCTGGGGGGAAGCACCGCTGCAGGGCCAGTATCATCAGCATTCCTGTTTGAAGATAGGCCACACTGTACAGCATTAAGACATCTAATAGAGGCAAGCTGAGAGCAAAACAGACTGGTACTCTCTGAGACAGAGAGTGGAGAATAAAGGAAAAAAGAGAGTCCTCAAATACACCCCCCATCTTTCTCCTCCTCCTTGGATAGGGGCATAATTTGAGGATAGGCAGATTACTGCAACCAGAAATGACTGTGAGGCAATTCTGGTCCATGTTGTTACACACACCCAATAATCTAAACAACACATTAATGTGCTGCCTTAATTTATAATACTGCCTCTGTGGTTCAAAACAATTTGTCATGCATTGGATTTGGAGGAATCTCATTTTGAATAATTCTAAAGCATTTAACACAAATTGTTTAATGAATGTTGCAACGTATATCTGTATACGACGTATATATTTGCTCAATTTACAACTTTTAATTATTTGACTGCCTTTGTTGCATCCTTACATACCAGACTTTTGTTGTTTTTTTCATTATATGCTCAGATTGTCAGTATTCACACACCAATGTCCACGCTATTACATGACCCCACACAAAGTTGAACTCACTCAACTGGCGCCATCTTGTGTCCGTACTTGGCGGACGACTGCAGACACAGGTGCAAAAAATTCAATGTCACCTTTTCCCCTGGATCTCCCCACTGTCCCCCAGCTGTCACCTGAGCACTTGGGAGCGTAAGGTAATAGCATCAAGATGCAATCAAGATTATATGCTTGTCAATCACTCCGTGCACTCAGTGGCTAAAAATGTGCGAAAGAGATATAAGCCTGTTCACAGATGGGAAGATAAAGTGCTTCTAATATTCATGTGTTTACTGGCAGGGCAGCAATGCAAGCCCTAAATGTTACCAGTAGATCAGTATGAAGAATAACCAGTTAGCAAAGGTTTGGACCAAAAGAAGATGAAATGTAATCATTCAAAGAAAAAATAAAGAAAAAAACATCTGAAAATGTAAATCTCTTCCCTATAGAAGCAAATTTTCTGTAACCACTTTGAATTTTGTGGCACTCTCCCGTACTGGTGATCTGAAACAGGGTATGCTGCTGTATATCTCAACTGAACAGAGCCCCTGCTTGTAAGCTACATCCATATTAGCAGTTTATTTCCATGTTTACACCGTTTCATATTCTTTGCAATAGTAACAGGATTACTTTGCGACAAACGGTAATTTGTGGAATTCCCTCATTTCAGTTTGAGGATTTTCTTTTTGCTCTGTACCCGTCTTATGAAAAAAAAAAATGTTTCTGTATTCTCGTCTCCCCGGAGGTTTGATTCCAGAAGCCCTTCAGGTTTTCGAGCAGACCTCTGTGAAGGGCCAGATAAAGCAGAGCAGAGCAGGGCCTGGTGATGCAGGCACAAGGGAGCACCAGAGACATAATAACATGCCAAAGAATCCATTGATGAGTCTTGCTTTTAAACCACGGGCCAATTTGATATTTCACAAAAGGCAGAATATAGAAATATACCATACACCGGGAATGATACGCCAAATGTGTGACTCTGTGCATATTTTTTTTTATTAATTTCCAGCAAACTATATATGCTTTGACTTACGGCCTCAATTTTTCAGTAGCATGCAAGCATGCATGTTAGTTATGTTAGTTAATAAAAAAAAAAGTCCACTGAAAACACCAATTTATTAACTTCCCATAGAAACCTATTAGAGATGATAAAATTAGCTAAAAAGCTGGCCGCTCTAACTTTATTAAAAGTTGGCCATGTTCTCCTTGTTTCTTGTATCGGTATTGGTAGGACAGTGTATAAGCATATGAAAAGAATAAGCTTATACTAATAAACGTGTCAGCATCACAGTTCAGCTCGTTTTTTAGTTTCTGGTAGTTTTGGATAACAATGTAGGTCAAACAAGCATGACATTAATCTTTATCAGACTACCGAGGCGATCAATGGTTTTGGTATGAAGTAATGGTTTTAGTAGTTTAAAGTTAAAGTTTAAAGTTTGACACCAAGGGAAAGTGGTCAACCTCGCACTATAATCTCATTTTACTCTTTCCTGTGCTTTGTTTTCAGTCTTTGGCAAAGACTTAAACCTTGAGTTCCGAAGATGAAAAAAACGTACAAACAGTTGTATAATTCTGTGCATCTGTTGTTAGTCAGACCCTTTGTTTTCAGCGTCATACTTACAACTGCGTCACAAGTCACTCTGAAACATTTCCTTGGTGTCATCATGCACTTTATGATTGCATGCTGATGGGAATTAGTAAATGTACATAAGTGAATTAATGTATGGAAATTAGCTCGAGTGCCACCGTGGGCCTGGTTCAGTTGATCCCCAGCTGCATATGTTGGTAATCACCGCTGCTTCTTGAATTCACTCACGGGCACGCAATAAACAACCTGCTGCCAGAACCCCCTACGCTTTTGTCTAATCCGCCGTTTCACTGGGCTCTAGTTTGTCTCACAAATACGAAAGTGAATCTCAGCAGCAGAATGCACAGAGGCACATTAACTAGGATGTGTGCCTGCACACTAAAGCCCCAGACATTAGGTCTAGGATTTACACTGGAATATGATTCCATAACTGTCTTAAGAGTTTAGTGCAGAAATAAGTTCTCAGGCAGATCTTGAAGAACTTTGTGACTTTGGAGACCTAACGCCTGGAGATGTTTTTTAAAACTTAATTCATTACTTTAGTTAATTGACCTGTTGAGCTGCTCATTTTAATCTGCAATGAGCCTGACATTAACTGAACTAATGAGACATTTTCTTAAAAAAAAAAAAAAGTTTCGTGTTGCATTGATTCTTTCTCATACATTCTTCTACATCCTTCTTGAATCTTTGGTTAATGCTTCCACCTACTGGAAGAAAGAGTGCATTGGCTGTTATTAAACACCATTAGATACAGCTGCAGCAGAAGACAATGCTGTTTTTGTTAAACAGCCTTGAGATATAAATACTTGTGTTTCAAATCTGGCTAAAATCAGCATAGTAGAGACCATCAGACCCTGCCAAGGCATAGAAATAGTATAACAAGCAGCTGGAATGATGATTTGTTGGATAAGCTGTGTGATCTTGGCTTACTGTGATCGGATGTTATGAGCCACCGGAAGCACTGTGAAAGGAAGCATTACTGCACTAAGATAGTAGGGGCAAAGAACAAACACTCGCCAGTGATCTGATCTCCTGGTCATCATGCTTTCCAAGAGCTCCATCCATCATTGATTTTAAGGTTTCACTGACTTGCCCTGCAAAAATGATGCAACAATAAATAGGGATGAGAATTGAGATCTATCTTGCTACGGCTACATCTTTCACTACAGATGTCTCCCTCTGCTTGTCTACCACGACTATGTCCGATTGGTTAGCCATCACTAGTTTGTCCATCTGTATCTAGAAGTCCCACAGGATCTTAACTTGCTCATTCTCAACCACTCGAGGGGGCGTACAGCATTTCGACCTCAGGACTTGCAGGCCATACTGAGCACAGATGTTCCTGTACACTATGCCAGCCTCTTTGTTATGTATGCCCTGTCTGCTAGCGTCTTGCACCCTGCTGTTATGTGCTGGAGTGGTACAGTGACATGCTATGCAGATCCTGTCCTTCCTGTTCTTGCGCACAATATATTTGTTTGCAAAATTCTACTAACAATAAAATAATCTATTTTCAAAAGTAACTACTTTACTTTTTTAATTCACATACTTGCAGGTGCGAGTAGAATAGGCACGGACCGCAGTCTAGAAAGGGGGATAGTGTCGCGCAGTCTGGCAACCCTCCTGTCAAACTCGCAGCGCGTGCAGGTTGCTTCTGGAAGTTGGAAACAGAAGTTAGCGTCTTTGCACCTAGCAGTACAGAGCTGCAAGCTAACATGGCAGGAAAGAGGGCGTTAGTAATCCTGTCTAAAGGCGCAGAGGAGATGGAAACTGTTATTCCCGTGGACATTATGCGCAGAGCTGGGGTTTGTAACATGCTATATGTTAGCATTTAGCAAATTAGCCTGTTAGCGGCCATAAAAATTAGACCCCGCTTCAGTCGACTCACAACAGTATTGGTGGCAGCATTGTTAAGATATCAGCCTGTGAATACTGTTATAACAGCCTGATATCTTGATAAGGGTTACATACGCACTTATCATGTGCTAAAGTTAACGCTTGCTAACACTGTCGATCTAACTTAGCAATTTTTCCCCTTTGCATATTCCAGGTTATTTTAGCGCATAAGCTAAGTGTTCAGTCAGCTATTTTGGGGTTGTGTCTGCTAATGGTTGACGGACTCATAACCTTACTAGTGAGTGCAGACAGAGGCCAAGTTAAATGTCAAAGTCCAACATAGTTGCACATCTCCGCCATTTGATATCTTTCAAAATAAAAGTCTACGTCAGCCATATAGAGTGAAGACAAAATGCCACTTTGAACCATCAGGATAATGATGCACTGTTGTTGTTGTTGTTTTTTTTTTTCTTTTACTGCTCAAACATGTAGATAGCAGTGACGGTAGCTGGTCTTACCGACAAAGAACCAGTCCAGTGTAGCAGAAACGTTGTCATTTGTCCTGATGCAAGTCTGGAGGAGGCGAGGAAACAGGTGAGGCTCAGCAACTACCTGCTAACATTACATACAAGAAGGGGAAAAAAGCGTTATCTACAATGCTTATATTATATGCTTGTATATATTTATTATTGGAAAAATGTTAGTGTTGATGGTTTCCCCCGCCACCCCCTCTAGGGCCCTTATGATGTGGTCCTGCTACCAGGAGGAATGCCAGGAGCCCAGAATCTGGCAGAGGTGAGATGGGGAGAGGGTCAGTTTTTACAGTTAAATTTTTTTTGGAAATGACTTAAGAATAAAAACAAGTTAAAATGCTTGAATTTGCCTAAACATTAGGACTAAATAACTGACAGTGAAAAGTGTGAAAAAATTTGTTTCTAAAGGCTCATCAGTCTTATGTTTGATTAAGATGTCTAAACTGAATCTTCTGTATAGTCTGTGATGTAACCTACACAAATGGTTCTGCTTGTGTGTGGTGCATCATGTGTTTTATTGTCTTGTGATTGTGTCCTGGTGTTTTATATGTGGTGCCAGTGACAAAAGAAACCAGTAAAATCTTGTTTTGTTGTTGTTATTGTTTTTTTTCATAGGCAAACATATTTTCCCCTCGGATTTTTCAAGTTCTTTGTACATTCTTTCAGGTCACTGCATACTTATGGCATAGATTTAATGCAGAAGTATAAATCCACTGTTAAACGCATACGCTCTTTCCGTTAGCTCGCACACTTGGGTCCTCAGTTAATACCACCTTGTCAGATTCAGTTTCATATTGATATCACCACTTTCGGGGATTTAAGTTCTCTGCTGCTGTGCCAAAATTCCAGTATTGGAACCATTCTAGATTTGTAAATCGATAATTGTATCCAAAGAAATGCAGTTGCTTCTTTTTAGCTATATGCGTGTGCAAGAAATGTTATCTTGTTTGCATAGTATCACAATAACATTTTTTACTAAAATTGCAAATATTTGGCAGCGGTAGGACGATTATTTTTGCTGGTTAGACGCTAATTGGGGAACAGGGGAACTAACACACACGGTGTTTAGAATGAGCATACAGCAAGGCTAGTACTGACTCACAGTTTGAAGGATATTTAGGATATTATTTAAAAGGTCTACCTGATGTTCACAAGAGGTGGCAACAAAAATGTGTGCAAACAAGGAAGTGACTCACATGTAGAAAAGTGGCCAGGAATTGTCCTGCCAACTTCTTCTCTCACTCAACACAGAGTAGTGTTCTGTTATACTGCAAATTCTGGTATTGATCTGATACCAAGTAAATGCAGGGCCCGCCACTACACCACAGTAAATGCAGTGCATCATGTTGTCAGCCTTACTGTATCTTAGCCAGGGAAACTGGTCAAGCCATTCTCTTCGAAATCTATACACTTTCCCCCTTTGACCTTCAGTGGGCTCTGGCTCACAGTCGCTCATATGTGGCTCATTATCTGATGCCATCTCCGGACCAGTGTTAGACACAACCTGAGAGGTTGATGGCTCTGTGTCAGAGCACTTGCTATCAATTTCGGATGGATCAGGCCTTAACTTAACAAGAAAGTTATCAATCGTTCTTTTCATCTTTTCTCATTACCCACAGCTACATCTACTACTTCTATCAGACCTAGGCTACTCACGTCTCTCTATCCGCCTGCACTTTCAAACATACACACGTAGGCCTACAGGAATATCTTTACCACGGCCAATCGGAGAGGTCCCACCCTTGACTATCTGACATATGGGCATAACGTGTATCTGTTGTTGACCACACAGAGACTTTCAGAGTTGCGGAGATGTTTCTTTTTTACTTGAACGGCTGGTTGCACTATTGCGACCTAGGATTTTTTTTTTAGTCGCACCATTGAGAAATTGGTTGCACTCTAGAGCCCTGCTAGTCCATGCATCTCCATACCAGCAAAAATGTCTCCAGAACATGGTAGGGCTGTGCCATATCATATCATCTGCAATAACACTAGTGTAAATTTTATGTGAGTTATGTCAGCGTCAAAACATGACATCAGTGCTATTAGCAATGCCATGCCTTTATGTTCCATAGCATACACGTCAGAAAGACTGGGCATTTTCTGAGAGCACGAGTCCCATGTCAGCCGCTTATGAAGATTTAATTCCTAAAAAGGGAACTTCAAAAAGTAACCTTCAAAATAGCTCAATACTTTAGAAAATATGCACAAAGAATTTTGTTCCCCCCAAAGGTGGAAACAATAAGCTTGTTTCACCACTTAACCACTCCAGTGTGGTATATACCAGGTGATGTTGTGACTCAAAAGTAAATTAATGACTCAACCAAGCATCACTAACTGCGCTTCATATGACAGGAAGAGAAAACGTTGATTGGAATTTACTGATGTGGTTATGTGGTGGAAAAGCAGGGGTTTAAGCAGCTGGTGAAAAAGCCCAGGCAGAAGTATTCTTCAGTTTGATTATGTGACAGTATTGGAGAGCTCTTGAAGAGTTTCATGGCTAAGGTAGTTGTTGTGAAACTAAAGTGTGAAGCAGGCATATTAAACTTTACTTAAAACTTCCAGAGAAAACAGTACCGAGGCTACATTTGTGCTTATAATTGACTCATGGTGTGTTACTGCTGTTGCACTATAATGTTGCTGCTGCTGGCACCTTGTTTCAGTAGAATCACACTTCAGATTAGGTCACCGGAAAAGGAGGATGGGAAATGCCCTTCAGTTACTTATACTTATAAATGCTGCTGCCTTTGAGCTGTCGGCATCAATAAAATGTTTTTTTTTTCTATATCATCAGAAATGTCACTAGTGTCCTTTTTTGTAAGTCACTAAAGACAAGTAATGTAACTCACAGTGAGCTGCATTACTTATGTTTCCATGTGTGTTTCAGATGTGTTCAGGTTTCATGTTATCCCATCCAGCTGGATGTGGAGAGCATCAGTTGGTGTTTGCATTTATATTGTTATATCAGAAGAATTTGGGTTTTTTGTATTAACTGCTTGTCCAATGTGCCAACGAAATAGATTAAAGAGATCCATATTTTTACTGTTCTTGTAAATACTCAGTGAAGCATATATTACAAGATTTTGCATTTGTATTGTATAAATAATATGGTAAATAATCACATTAGTTTACACTAAATCAAGGATTTTTAATGGAGTCTACTGAATTTATGCTCTGCTTCAGATTTTAGATATGTGTCCAGTGTGTGGTGGGATCAGCTACAGCCTCTCTGCAATCATGAAAAGCAAAAATAGCTCTATAGATTGGATAAATGGAAGATGAATAAGCCTTGAGTCAAGATAGGAATTTGTTGTGATTGTGTTTTTCTTCTTTTAAGTGATTTTATATTAAAAAAAACAAACAAAAAAAAACAACATACACACATTTTAGGCTTTAGAATTTGATGAGAAAATTGCCAAGAAATTGACAGATTCTGTCTTTTTTTTTTTTTTTTTTTTTTTAAAAAAGAAATTTAATGCACAATATGAGTTTTGATATACGAGTCATATTTATCTGATGGGTGCATTATAGTATTTGTTTTTATTTTTGCTGGGTAGCTCTGTATGTGTCAAGTGTTTTTTAAATATTGTCAGCTTATCTCAGTGATTATAATAAAGTCAGCATATACTCAGTGGAACCACATGGACTGCAAATGACTCACTGTGCATCTGGTTTTTACTGTCTCTTGCAGTCTCCTGCTGTGAAGGAGGTGCTGAAAGATCAAGATGGCAGAAAAGGCCTGATTGCAGCCATCTGTGCAGGTACAGTTTGTGGAAACAACAAAGTCATAATTACATAATTACACAGGACCAACCTTGGGTTGAGGTCACTCTCTGTGGGTTAAAGCTTCAACAGGCAATAAGCAAATGTTTTACTTTAGATAATCAATAAAAATTAAATGTTGATCACACAGACTGGTGCTGCCTTTAGATTGATTGGTTTGAAGTCTAATCTTAACATTTAAAAGCTGTTTGCCATAAGGAAAACGCCTCAATCAAAAAAAGGCAAAGACAGAATTCTTCTTAAATTGCAGATTATGCAATTCGTGCACATATTTTGTGCGTTAAAAATATTCTTCAGACTCATGTATTCTTAATACAGCTGTTTATATGGACCGTGTAATTTGGCTGGTTAAATTTGCAGCATTTATTTTCTTCCATAAGATTTCTTCCAATTTCCTTGTGTGAATAAACTGATCTGATTAATCAGAACAATGCATTTGTAAACAAATGCAAACACAGCTCAAAATGTCCACTGGTACTGAATACACAATGATATGGAAATAGTGAAATAATACGATTTTACCTCAGACATGCAGCTAAACGCTGCTCTGGGTCAAACCATGAAATTCTCCCTGCTGCTGCCTTGTCTTGAGAAGTGGATGAAACCAGTATCAGTTTCTTCCTTTTCTTATTTAGAAACATCGGGAACAGCTTATCATCGTTTAACGCTGACCTCAGTTTTTTCACGGTGTGTTTTTTGAGGATGAAGTATTTGCAAATTTGCTTTTGAAAAATGTTGAATTTTGTTGTCTTTTGGCATCGCGCTCATTTTGTAATGGCCTTAACTTTGGCATCTTTGCATGGCAGAAAGAAAGTGTTGTTGTTGGAGGAGCCAGGGAAGGTTCAAGAGTGATGGAAACAGATACATACAGACACATACTGATCGCAGGGTTTGTAAGATGTTGTGGCCATAAATGTGATCATTGTGCTATGGTCTAGTTGAACAAAAAAATAATAATGCGCACACTTTTCCAAAATATATCAAAACAGTTGACGACAAAAAATAATTTCTCATCTACAAAGATACTCTGGTTTTAGGTTCATCAAGTTAGTTTTGTACTGGCAAATGGGATTAGGAAATGATGGAGGTTCGGTAGGTTCACACGTCATTTCTGAACATTAGCCTAAAAAGAGCATGCATCTCATCCAGATCTTGAAAAATATACACCAATTATAAATATCCTGCTCCATTAATTTATGGAAATTTGCAAACCCCATTCACAAAGGGTGAGGTTTTGATTAAGAAGTGTCCCCCAAGTGCACCCAGAAGAGGTGACATTTTATTTGACAGATGAAAGGACGCAGGAAGGACAATTCGAACGGGAACAGGGGACCAATGCGGCAAAGTGGATTGAAGGGTGTCCTAGAAATGACTGAAATCCTCACAGGAATATACAGTTTAATGAAACTGCCAGTTATTATCCTGACACATGAAAAAAGTTAATTAATAAAAAAATAATAAAGACTTGATTGAAAATTGGAGTAATAATGCACCAAACAAAAGAAACAGGACAAATGTATCTTATATATATATACTTCTATTTTGAGCTAATAAGTGACGCATGGACGTAAGAGAGGTCCCCAAATATAAATACACAATTTATAAAACAGCCATCATAATCCTCACACTTTTCTCTGCCTTGCGGTTCCTGGGAGAGAGAGACCTTCTGAGACACAGACTGCTGTCCTCTGGGTGGGGACTGTGTGTAACAGGAGTAGCTTGGCTCTAACTGGCAGACTGCTGTTGTGCCAGGGAGAAGTGCAATCTTTAGACTGCATGGGAAGGCAGCCAAGGAGCATAATCAATAACTTTCTATTTATTAACAGTTTTTGGATGAGCTCACTGCAGTGGTAGGGCATTACCAAAGTTAATGCAGCAGCAGTCAATGTCTTTCTTTCTCCCACCTCTCTTCTCAATGTGGCTCAAAGTCTTTGGCGAGAGGCTGAAACCATATACTATATGTAGATATACTTAGAAAAATGGTACAGTTAAGGATACCTTTGGGACACAGTGTTATAATCGGATACTTTGCAAGTCTGTCATTGATTTAGCAACTGAAATCCATAAGGTAAAATGCATCATGTTGTGTATTTGCATTTTCTTGTTGCTGTAAACATTTTCCATTGAGTTTGAAAGGAGCGGTTTGAGGATGCAGCCTTTTGCTTAGTTTACTCTTGACTCTGAATTCTTTGAACTGCATAAAGATGAAAACAAGGACCGACACAAGCAGCCGAACACGCTCTTTAGTGTCACTTTCTAACAGGAAGCTGTTAAATGAACCTTACACAGCTTTGCCCTTCTGCAGGTCCCACTGCTCTTCTGGCACATGGCATTGGCTTCGGCAGCACAGTGACTACACATCCTGCCATGAAGGAGAAGATGATGGCTGGAGGTAAAAAAACAAACAAACTCAAAAACAACAAAAACAGAAACCTGTGACTTCATGTACTGCTAGAGGCTTTTGATATTTAGTGCTGAAACTCAGAAGAGAACAGGAGGAGGTGTGTGTATTTGTAAAGGGCAGCAGATGGTGCTATACTAGCTCTTTCTTGCCTATAGAAAATCGTGTCACTCTGCAGTAGGAGAGCACACCACTCAGAGGTGAAGAGCAATACAGGAATTTGACAGAACATACTAGAAATGGCTGAAATTGTGACCATGTCTACATTCTCATAGTGCACTGTAACATCATGACACGTGTGACTTTCGGTTTGTAGCTCAAAGCTGTCATATTGTCA
Organism: Perissodus microlepis; assembly: GCF_051167445.1. Taxonomy (NCBI): domain Eukaryota; kingdom Metazoa; phylum Chordata; class Actinopteri; order Cichliformes; family Cichlidae; genus Perissodus; species Perissodus microlepis. The sequence goes on along the minus strand of NC_140465.1, from coordinate 21,033,358 downwards.
TAATCCTTATGGTGTTGCTCTTTCTTTTTTTAGACCACTATAAATATTCAGAGGCTCGAGTACAGAAGGATGGACATTACATCACCAGCCGTGGGCCAGGAACGAGTTTTGAGTTTGCCCTGACGATTGTAGAGGAACTTATGGGGGCTGAGGTTGCAGCTCAAATCAAGGCTCCTCTTATTATGAAAGACTGACTGTAGCTATGTTTTCTTGCAACACTGCAAACAACACAGCCCCCCCTATAAAAGTCTGACAGTGCTGAGACTGCTAATCCATTATAGCTGGCATCGAGATTCAGGACTTGCTATTGAGAAAACATTCTGTTGCGAAAGGTTATCGTCTTCCTCTGCCTTTCATAAGTTTCCAATGACACTGAAACAATATGGATAACAATCACTGTTATATTGTAGCTAATTTCCACTAACTGCTTCCCTGTTATTTTGACTGCTGTATGGCAATGCCTGTCATTAAAGGACAAGTGTGATGAATCTCTGCTCTTGTTATTCCATTGTTTATTAATACTGGAGGTCACTCTGTAGATTTCACATGCCTGCAGTGCATGTTGACACCTAAATATAGGCTGCATAATGTAATGTATTGTGAGCGCTGGTTAGAACGCGGGAAGCGGAATCCGAATTGATTGACAGGCACTCTGGCCAATGAGAAACGTGGACCTAAATGCAGTTGTGTTTTAAACGGCGAATGGTTTCTCGGCCGCAGCCGATAGGGCGGGGTTTTGATGTAGCGCGTGGTAGCTGTGTCAGAGCAACAAAATCCGGAGGGTCTTCACACAGTCAAAAAGGAAGAGGAGGATTTCGCCTAAGGTAGGAGCGTTTGGGTTTTCTTTCAAGTGTTTTGCGGGTTATTCCGACTCCTGTTAACCATAACGTTCTCCGGGAATGTAACTGTAATATTTTATTTAAGAATATAAACGCAGTTTACATCACGTTAACTAGCCACCGCGGGTGTCGAAATTAAGATTTCTCCGGCACGTTAATTACACAGCAGCATACCGGACAAAGGTTACATCATTTAAAGAGTGGGTGTTTGCAACTAGGACTCACTTTGTTAGCCGTGATTAGCCTGCTGAGTGTGGTGAGTGGTGAGCCTCAAGTTCGCGGCGATCTATAAAGCCATAATGGATTGACATCACCGTCTCAAATTGGCCGGGCAGAGTAACGTTTGCCCGAGGTAACGCGTCCACTGCTTGCTCACTGTGCAGGGATGCGTTGTGAGTTGAACTGAAACAGGAAGAACGACGTATCTTTACACTGTGAGATCGTTCTGCAGATGTGACCTGACATGGAGACGTCAGCTCCAGAAGCCCTCCATCCTCAGCAGCAGCCGCCGCAGTCAAGACTGCTGCATACGCTTACTGTAGCTAATGCAATGCGGCACAGGCCAGGTTGTGCATGACTTGTGATCCAACTAAATATGACTACAGGAAATTTAATGAGCTCTAAATCAAAGTTCCATCGATACTGATGTTGCCACTTATTGGTATGACTATACAAACTACAGCATTTTGCAGCATGAGTTGGCTTCACCAGAGATCCTTACTGACAGAGACGCCCTGTCAGGATTACACATTGATGGTATTTTTTTAAAAAAAGGTGCAATCCAGAGGTGTCATCTCCATCTTATTCATTTTGCATAACCAGGAAATACACAGCAAGTTATAATCCCATAGACTGCATGCTCAGTTGTAGGGAAACTCCCTTTTACACCACTTTCAAGCAGCAGTAATTCCCAGCGAATCATGCATATCCGCAGCAGAGCAGTCAGAGATCATCAACATTTAAAAGCAGATCCAATGGGCTTTTATTATACAACCAAACAAAAGTTAGGGTGACACTGAGGCTTCCTTCCCAGTATTGTGCATCAAGAGAGACAACTGTTAAAATCAAATGAAATAAAATCAACATCATCAAAAAAAGGAGTGTTTGTGTGAGGCTCCCCATGAGGAAATGATTTCACTCGCTGACTACTAATGGCATGTTTAACGTATTGATTACTTTAAAATGTTTTTTGGTGACATTAGTTTGAGGCAAAAGAGACAGTGTTAACATTTTTCTGCATTTTTCAGTTATTTTCTGTTAGTGAGCTGTGTTGCTAAGTGGTCAATGTTAGGTTTCTTACGTATTTGAGGTCATAAACTGTGTTTGAGGTCTGCAGACCACAGGCTAAAGTTTGGTTTTAGAGCTTATATATCACCTTCTTGGAGCTATTTACCCAACCGAAATAAGCCCACAATTTGGATTTCCTGCCCGACTGTTGAATAACAACAGGGGCCAACCATGTAAACAATGTCTGTCCATGATTGACTGACCATTGCAACTTCCTGTGGAGTTTGAGGATTTTTTTTCTTTCTTTTTTTCACTGACTAACATTTATTTAGAGATAATCTCTTGCTGGTTATGGTTTCTAAAAGTTTTTATCATTTTAGATGACTATTCTCATTGTGTTTAGACGTTATCATTCTATTGTCTGCCTGGTCGAATTGGTTTTATTTCAGTGTTTCATAATAAACCAATTAATGTCAATTAATCCTTACCACTCCCTGGAAGATGAACATTGCTGCTTAAATGGCATCTTCCTCATAAACTGTATAGCACATTCTCATTAATTTTCTGTGTTTTTCAGTGGGGTATTTATGGAACGTTAACATTTTGCGCTCTTGCACAAAACATGTTAGAATTATTCTGCTTGAGCAGTGGTACAGTAAAGAGCCTCAGGCTTGACTCCCTATTTCTGGATGGGGCAGAGGAGGGCAGGATGGGGGTAGGGTGAGGCTGAAGTCTCTGTGACTGAGTCATTGGTTTAGCTAATGATGCAATTAGAGTGCTACACTTTGCATCTCCTGATTAGCTCCCCTGCTCGCACAGACTGAATTTGCTTGCCTGAGTTGTTTTTACAGATGTGTTTCAAAAGGTAATAGGCAATTTTCAAGCAATCATGGTTTCATCAGACAACCACAATTTTTAAGGTCATAAGCGATAAATGGATAGGTCTGGCTCGGACACTTAACGTAATGGGGAATCTAAACAATAGTTGTTTGTAATTGTACAATTTGGGACAGAACAGGTAAAAGTTTTGAATAAAATGTGCATTTTATATTAAGTTACGGCTGCCTAAATGTGCACATGTTTGCATAAAATTCTATTGCAAAGAAATAAAAAAGCTACATAGTATTCTGCTATTTTGGCGTATTTTTTTTCATTATATTCAAAAGAATATAAGATTGTTTATAGCAACATTTTTGTCCCAGTTGTTTACTCAGCGGGGATTTGTTTGCAACTGACATGATTTAGAAAATTTACTGAGTTGGTATCTATAAATGTGAAGTACATGTATGATGTTTGAAGAGGTCGTTTCGTTGATAATCCGGACTCTCAAGCTTTTTTTTTTCTTCTTCTTAATAATCAAAGGTTAATAGAAGATTGAACTCAGAAGTTTAAAATTCAGCTTACGACTCTTATGTAATTAGTGTTTCCTTAAACAAAAGTTTCAGTTCTGAGTAGGGACCAGCGCTTTTAATCGTAATAAATATACATGTAAGCTAGGGCTGTGCGATATGACCAAAATCTCATATCCCGATATAAAACATCTATCGTCCGATAACGATATAAATCACAAAAAATGTAATATTTTCTGTAAATTCTGTGAATCTCGGATAGGTGAAGTGTTTCCAGCTGGGCGTCATGTACCTGGAGTCGAGTGTTTTAACCGATGCATGAAACTACACATTTTTAGACATAAGTTGTAATGGCCGCTGTTTTCTTTGTGAGTATTTATTACACGGCGAGCTGCGGGGAAAAGCCTGTTCTAACGTTTGAGTCTAAGGTTTATTTTTTAGCACCTGACGGCTCTTTTTTTTGCTTCTCATCCGTCAATACTCAGCATACTTTGTCACGTGATTCCGTTTATTTTGAAAATTCTCAACAGGATCATGAGCTTTATTGTGAAAGGTTTATGTGGAAAATAAACAAGTGGACATGCGATGGTTTTACTGTCGTTGTTGCTAACGACAACCCATAAAAACAGGCGCTTGTCCGTCAGTAGTGTGGTTATATTAAATATAAGAGAAAGAGAGAACTTTAAGAAATTAATATAGCCACTACAGTGACCATCAAAATGGTGAAAAAATATTGCCGTAAACAGTTTATTTAGCGACACCACGAAACAAACGATAGCGTAAAATGAAACGATAGATGTTTTTATATCGTCATCCGATATCCAGCATGGCATCAATACTTGGTGCCTTGTTTTTCTGTTTATCGTTATGTCAGATACAGTTAGCAGAAGTAAATGGGCCTGACCCAATGTACAAAAGAGGATTTTGAACTACAACAAGAACATTATTAGTTCACACAGTGTGTTTGGTCAATTAAATATTCCTTTTGTGTGCTGTATCTATGGTGAGCAAACATACGGAAAAGGTCTGATGGTGCAGTCCCATGTTGTCCTGCTAGTTATGCATCAGTTGTGTGTTGTTGCACAGATCCCTCTGTTAACATCGCATTATCCATTTGCTGAAAATGCATCCACTTAGGCCCAGACGGAACAGCTGATTTATGTATCTCTGCAGCCCTCACTACATCTTCTGTGCACATAAAGTGTTGCTGATGAGAGCGATAAACCAGGCAGTTTATTCCCCTCTACCGGCAAGAAGACAAGGTAACTGATCCCAATTGCAGAGGACTGAATTTTTTTTTTTTTTTTTAAACAGCAATCAAAAACCTGATTTAAATTGGGTTAATCTCTATTCAGGGTCATCTACTTATGTGCCTCTGCATCACTTTCAGCTGTGGTGCTATTTTTTAAAATTTCGTCTTTGAAGCCCCACTCAGAACCATTTGTACTTGAACGTCTGCATTTTCTCCACAAATATTAAAGTTGTGTAGCTGTAGTTCATTAAATTCTGTTTCAGTCTCTACTTTTGGAGGGGTCCATTTTGTTGCTGTTTGGTTTCTTGCACCTTCAGGTTAGGGGCTTAGCGAGGAGCTTTTTTTAAAAAAAAAATTTTTTTGGTGTATTTGCTTTAATTGTCACAGAGGGTGACACCTTACTAGTAAAACAATAACAACTATCTTGAAATTGAAAAAAAAAATGTTTTTAACTCAATGAAAAAAAGCAAAGTTTCACAGTAAAATAAAAATAAACTGATTTAGACAGCACTAGAACACCTCTGATTGAAGTATCCATCCTTCAGTGTCCAAGATGGTTGAAGAAGCAAAATGGTATTGAGCTCCACTAATACAACAATTTTTCAGTCAGCCAGGCACAGCATGAAAGTAGCTACTATGATATCACCTACTGGTTTCTCTAGTCCCATTTTGAAGCTGAGCATTTCCGTTGTCACTACCTTGATCTTTTGAAAGATAATCTGATAGGAGTCGGGTTTAGTTTGAGTTTTTCTCTGTGAAACTTTACAGTGATGGGTTAAAGACTTGTCAGTCATGTTGTTGGTCAGTGACGGTAACCCACATAATCCTCTTTTCTGAAACTGATGGCCAGTATTTACAAAATGGATGTAATGTTTTATAAACTGTGAACCAAAATGAACGACTGAACTCATGAACTCATCGGGAAAGTGTTTACGTAGCTCAGAGGCGAGGGACATTTTCCCATTGACAACTGTAGAGCAGAAGCTGTATTTTGCAACCAATTTTTGACATCTGGTTGCTTTTAAAAAAGAATGCAGGTTTAAGCTTTACATATTGGCTTTACTTACACACAGGAGCTACGGGTGTCTTTTATAATGTCTATGGAGCTAGCTAGTAGAAATAAAACATTAGTGAGGAAGGGCTAGTCCCCAGTAACTGAACTTTCAAAATAAAAACAACGTGGTTGTCATCTGCAGATGGATGCCAGGTGTTTTTGGAAAACTCTATATATGGTGGTAGTTAATTGACACCCCACTAGACTTTAAAGTAATTTCAGCATGTAAATACACTCGGCATGGTTCAGCTAGAAATGCTAGCAAAAACAGAGGCAGATTATTATTATTTTAAGATAACATTCATAATTATCTTGTTTGTCTGACCCCATGCTAAATGTGTGAATAACAACAATTGAACTTCAGGTAGGGCTGCACGATTTTTTGGCTTAGAATTGAGATCACGATTCTCTCACGATTTTCTTTTCCAGTATAAATATTTATTGCACTTATTAACTGCACATCAACTAACATCACGTAACAGTTGAGACTGAACATAAAAACAATAAATAAACACAAAAACAACAAATGTCTCACGTTTTGTTGTTGCCGCAAAATGTTGTACTGCTTGAAATTCTGTCTCCACCGTTGCTCAACACTGCGCGTATAGAGCAGGTAGTGCAACAACAGAAAAATAGTTGCGGGACGGCACTGTGTAGCGTTTGTCTAGGGTGTTGATCATTTTCCTAAATCCCTCGTTTTGCACAGTGTTGATGGGAGCCATATCTTTGGTCAGGTGATAAGTAATAGCCTCCGTGAGTTCGACGTGTATAGGGAAGCGCTGTATAAGGTTCCCGTTATTGATGTTTGGGTAGTTGACCGGGACGGATTTTCTCCTGTCACTTTCTCGTCATCCCTGACGTGCTCTCCGTTGTTTTTTCCCTGCTAATTTTAGCATCACACGGCACAGTTTCTGTATCATGTGGTATAAGGCTCCGCCCTTGTCATTTGTTGAGCAGGAAGAGTGAGCGCTTGTTTTCATGCAGATTACGTCCCGGATCAAAATGCGGTAGAGTCGTCGTCGTCGTCTTTTTTTTTTTTTTTTTTTTTTTTAATCGTTGTCATTTGGAAATGAGATCGCACATAAGTATGAATCGAGATCGCGATTTTCTAACGATTAATCGTGCAGCCCTAACTTCAGGCTTCTCTTAAAATAGCTCTTGTCCCAGGTGTTAAATTTCCTAGTATCTGAAATGGACCGGGCTTTATTCACCTTACAGAGTTATTCATTAAAAGAATACCACGATGCCCTTTTAAATTTGCCAGTTAAATGGTTGTTTTTCCATACACCAAGAAACGAATAGTTATGTCTATAACTTCTGTTCCCTGAAGGAGAGGAACGAGGTACAACACATAAGTATGGGATATCACGCCCTCGCGTGTCCTGGCTGAAGAAACCTTTAATCACGCCTTTAAGGCAGATGACGTGTGATGACACGCGCACGGCCCCGCCTGCACATATAGCCGCTGTCATCACAGTCATCCCTCAGTTCGATAGCCGCTCTTCACCGAGCCAAACTGCTCAGTGGGGCCACCTTGTGTTGTACCTCGTTCCTCTCCTTCAGGGAACAGAAGTTATAGACATAACTATTCGTTCCCTTTCAGTCGATTCACTCGGTACAACACATAAGTATGGGACATATATACACGCCCCACAGAGCAGCCACCGAACCGGAATCGGACCACCACATCCTTAGTGAGTGGTAGACCCAGCAGAAAGGACAGCATGAGCCTCCGAAGGGGCTGTAACGTCCAACCGATAAAACCGCACAAAAGTGTGCGGTGATGCCCAACTAGCTGCCGCACAAATATCAGCTACAGGCACCCCTTTAAAAAGAGCCCATGAGGTTGCCATCCCCCTGGTGGAATGAGCTCTCACCCCGTGGGGCAAAGCAAGACCACTGGTGCCGTATGCCAGTGAGATAGCTTCTATAATCCAGTGGGACAGCCTCTGTTTCGACAGAGCTCTACCTCTATTTGGATTAGCGAAGCAGACAAACAGCTGGTCACATAAACGCACATTCTGAGTGCGCTCAATGTAGGTGCGTAGCACACGCACTGGACAAAGAGAATGCATCCTCCTCTGTTCCTCAGATGCAAAAGGAGGGGAGCAAAAACTCAGCAACTCAAACTCCATTGAGCTAGAAGATGCAGGCATGATCTTGGGAAAATAGGCAGCATTTGGACGCAATACGACCTTGTGGCCATCAGAAGAGAACTGTGTGCAGGAGGGATGCACAGAGAGCGCATGAAGGTCACCCACTCGCTTTGCCGAAGCCAAAGCGAGAAGTAATGCAGTCTTATATGAAAGAAATTTCATATCCACAGACTCAATGGGTTCAAACGGGGGGCTACAAAGGGCCTCCAGCACCAAAGACAAGTCCCAAGCAGGGACACTGGACTTAAGCATGGGCCTCAGCCGGCGAACTCCTTTCAGAAAACGTATGGCGAGGGGATGCGCACCTAGTGTCACCCCGTCAAAGCCAATATGACAAGCAGATATAGGTGCCAAATAAACCTTAATTGTCGAAAATGAAAGGCCCTCATCCAGCAGCTCCTGCAGGAATGTCAAAACATCCACAATAGAGCACTGAAATGGGAGAGTGTGGCGGTCCTGGCACCATTGCTCGAAGGCTCGCCATTTGTAAGCGTACAAGCCTCTAGTAGATGAGGCCCTAGCGCTCTGAATTGTCGCTATCACACTAGGTGGCAAACCCTTAGCAATCAAGTTTAACCTCTCAGCAGGTAAGCATGAAGGCGCCACAGATCTGGGCGCGGATGAAACACTTCTCCTCCCGCCTGAGAGAGGAGATCCCTGCGGAGAGGAAGCTGCCAAGGACTCGCTGCTAGCAGGCTGATTATCTCTGCATACCACGACCTTGTGGGCCACCAAGGGGCCACTAGAATCAGAGAGAGGGAATGCCGACGCACTCTCTCTAGAACTGGAGATATCATTTCCACTGGGGGAAATGCATACAGGAGCACGTCTGGCCATTGGTGCGCTAGCGCGTCCAAGCCCAAGGGTGCATCGTGGTCGATTATGGAGAAGAACAGGGGGCAGTGAGTATTTACCCTGGAAGCAAAAAGATCTATTTGCGCATTGCCAAATAGGTCCCAAATCTGAGCCACTATTAAAGGGTGTAACCTCCATTCTCTCACCAGAGGATCCCCTCTGGAGAGAAGGTCCAGCCCCAGGTTCAGGTGGCCCGGGACATGGGTGGCTCTTAGAGACAGAAAATGAACACTGCACCATAACAGCAGAGAGCGAGACAGGAGCAGCCCGGGCTCCCTCCAAGGACTGAGAGCTAGCATGCAAGACGCGGTTACCGGCAGCCTCCTCTGGAGGTGACGCGATGCACACAAACGGTGAGAGAGAGTCCAGCGTTGAAACGCTCTCATTTTTAACAGTCCAAGTGGCACTACGGCGATCATAGATGCCATCATGCCCAACAAGCTTAATATCGTCTGGAAACACAGTCTGCGTCCCAACTGAAACTGAGCAAGGCAGCGATGAAACGCGGCCACTCTGTGCGTGCCTGTAAAGCGAGCATATTTCCAAACCGAGAAAAGTAATCTGCTGACTCGGGATTAGCAAGCTCTTTTGAAAGTTCACAGAGAACCCCAGTGTCTGAATGTGTGACAAAACCAGCGACAGCTGTGTCTCCACCTGCTCTCTGGAGCAAGCTACGAGAGCCCAGTCGTCTAGGTAGGCTAAGATGTGGATTCCTCTCTCTCTGAGGGGCGCTAGCGCTGCCTCGGCACATTTCGTAAAGGTGCGAGGAGCGAGCGACAGCCCGAACGGCAGCACTAGGTATTCGTAGGCTACGCCCTCGAATGCAAACCTCAGAAACTGCCTGTGTTTCGGGTGTATAACCACATGAAAATAAGCATCTGTTAGATCGATTGTTGCAAACCAATCTCCCGGGCCGACCGCATTCAAGAGCTGTCTGAGTGTTAGCATCTTGAACCTGTACGTTCGTAGATACGTGTTCAAGACTCGCAGGTCGAGGATGGGACGAAGCCCTCCCCCTTTTTTCGGAACAACAAAATAACGGCTGTACCAACCTTTGTCTGTCTCCGAAGCGGGGACCACTCGTATTGCTCTTTTCTGCAATAGCGCCTTTATTTCCTCTCTGAGTATCATGGCCGCCTCGGTGTTGACAGTCGTGTTTATGACTCTTTGGAAACGGGGCGGCTTGACCCGGAACTGCAACCGGTAACCCATGGCAACGGTTCGCAGCACCCACGGAGAGGGGGCGCAAGCGCGCCACTGAGGGAAGTGAGCAGCCAGCCGGCTGACCTGCAGCACCGTCGGCGGGGCGTTGTCGCCCCCCAGTGTGTCTGCAGGGGACTCCATCACCTGCCTGACCTGGCTCATTCTGCCTGCAGGCTGAGCATTTGTGATTGTTTGAGAATAAACAACACTCTTTATTGATTGTAACATGGAAACGTGTACATTTATACATTTTGTTGGAGCCACCTTTTCTGGGGCACAACAATGAAAAACAGCGGGAACACTCGATGTGGTCACCTGAACATTTAACACACCTGAACAGGGAGTTACCTGAGGCATTTTGTGTGCAGGGGTTTTGTGCTTGGGAGACAGTGTTAGGAAAGTGCAGCGCCTTCTGGGGCTGACAACCTGAACAGAACTTAAGCGGCACCTCTTGTGCGGCAACAGAGGGGTAAAAACAGCGTCTCCCTGCTGCTGGACCCCCTCTCCACTCGAAACCACAGCTAGGAGGGCTGAGGCTTCTTCCTCCTGGGCGTCGGGTCCCGCCGGGGGCCTGAGGGTGGGCCTTTGCTCCAGGCCGACTGGCGTGGAGCTCGGGCCGGAGGATGTGCTCTCGCTGGCGGCACACCCACTTCAGCAGTGGGCGCCGGTCTCTTGCCAGTCGGCAGAGGAGCGGCGGGCCTGTGAGAGCTAGCTGCGGGCTTGGGCTTGGGCTGACGTCTGGGGATGATGTCGCGCAGATCTTCCGTCTGCTTCTTCCTCAGATCGAATCTAGCCTGAATGGCTTCAAGTGAATGTCCGTATAACCCAGCCGCAGACACTGGTGCGTCCAGATATACAGCTCTGTCCCTATCCGGGACATCAGAGAGGGTCAGCCACAGGTGCCTCTGCGCCACTACTGTCGAAGCCATCCCTCTGCCCAGGGAGAGCGCTGCACAGCGAGACGCACGGAGGATGTAATCTGTGGCGACTCTGACCTCGTTAAGAAGAGGTGCCAGCGGGCTGTCATCAGGAACCAGCGATCCGAGCTCCGCCAGGCACATTGCCTGGTACGTCTGGAGCATGGTGACAGAGCTCATGGCACGAGCAGTGCCGGCCTGAGCTCTATAAATCTTCTCCAGCTGCGAAGCAGAGAATCTGCAGTGCGTGGACGGCAGAGTTGCGGGGCCGCCGACACCATGGTTATGGGACGGGGCCAGATAAGCAGCCAGAGACGGCTCCATAGGGGGTGGGTTAGCTAAGCCAGCCCCCTCCGCGCCATCCAATTCCATGTACTGTCCATAGCCGGGCACAGTGACGCGGGTAGACAGAGGTTTGTCCCATGATGCTGTTAGCTCGCAGAGAAAGTCTGGGAACATGGGAAGGCAGTTTTTGTCCGTTGCGCGCTCCGGTGGGAGGAAAAACCCCGCGAACCGCGACAGCTTCTGAGCTGGCGGAGGAGAGGGCCAGTCCACCTTGCAGCTTCTCAGCAGCACGGCAAAACAGGGAGAAAAGAGAGGTGTCGTCGTGGCCGACCGGCGCAGCAGCGGCGGTACATTGGGCCGACAATGAGCTCTCCTGCTCATCCTCCGACAAACCATGCATGTCCAGGCCGATGTCCAGCACGTCATCGTCGTCCTGGGGAGCGCTGGCGGGCTTCAACCCAGGCTGAAGCCCGTCAGCGCTCCTGCATGGTTCCGGCTCGTCATCGGCTAACCCGTCAACATATTCCATGTGGTCAGCCCAGCTAATTGCGGGGACATCGACCGGAAAATCCTCGTCTTCGGACTCGGACGAAGCCGGGGCTCCAGACTCGGAAAGGAGAGGGTCATGCCGTGCGACAGCCGAGCGTCCCAGCACTTTTTCCACAAAAGTCATCCGTCTTTCCAGGGTCGAGCGCCGGAGCTGGCGACAAAACGCACAGGCTTCGGGCTCCGTCAACGCTCTCCTAGCGTGGACGATCCCCAGGCAGACAGGGCAGGCATCGTGCTGGTCGCTGTCGTGCAAAGAGAAACCGCATCCCTGAGGACAGGGGCAAACAGAAGATTTCTGCTTTGCTCGCTTCGGTTTGGAGTCCATTCCAAAACACAAAGCAAAACGCTGCACGGGAAAACTTGAAATTAGTGCTCCGCGGGCAGCCTACACACCAACTGCGCGGTGGAAGCTAACACCAACAGGGGCAGTTAAGCTAAGTTCAAGTCGGCAGACAACGGAGCTAACTAGCAGCAGCTAGCTAGCCCAACTCAGCAGAGGTGTTCTCAGCGAGGTGAAGAGCGTAAGAACTGAGGGATGACTGTGATGACAGCGGCTATATGTGCAGGCGGGGCCGTGCGCGTGTCATCACACGTCATCTGCCTTAAAGGCGTGATTAAAGGTTTCTTCAGCCAGGACACGCGAGGGCGTGATATCCCATACTTATGTGTTGTACCGAGTGAATCGACTGAAAGGGAACTGTGACACATTCCAGCAGAAAAACAAGATGGAGATTAATGATACAGTTTATTTTTGTGAAATGAAAATTTGTTGTGCTGTTTTCATTTTTTTTTTCTTCTGTTGTAGCTGAACTATGTGAGTTAACATTTCTTAAACTGCCCAGCTGGTAGTAAGGAGGGCACCTGGCATGATCACAAGAGCATCACCCTTTCCTTATGCAGCTGTCTGGCAAAGCTCCAGAGTTTCTCACAGAGACTTCATGCTGACAGCATTAGGCATATACCCAGCAAAAAGCCAGCCCCTGCAGCACTGAGTATGAACATGAATCTGTATGTACATAATTTTCTACGGTCATGATTAGAGGTGCCTTTGTTGTCTGTGAAACTGTGTAGAATAGTGGTTCAAGGTCATGTGTGTCTCCTCTGTGCTACCTCCCTTTTTGTAAAATGTTTAATCTAACATGATTTTGATCAATTTCCCAAAGGGTAATTAATGCTTGAGGGATATTATTATTTGAGAGTTACTGAGAGCAGATGAAAATTTATTTAGCTGGCAGATATCCCACCATGCATGGTGTCATGATTGGAGAGGAGCGAGCCATGAAGCCGTGGTCTGGCTGGAAACAGAAGCTGGAGATGCCGTGACTGGGCCTAGGCTCAGCGAGAAAGGCCAGGAACAGTGGTGCGCAACAGTGAAGCTGTAGCTGTCCCCTCAGGCTCTGGAGAACACAAACACATACACAGGGCAGAAAATCTATTAACACATATCTAAGGAAGCTGGTCTGAACATCACACTGGTGCCAAACACAAACTAAAGAAGTAGAACACATATAAGAAATATGGAATCATTTTAGCAATCACATGTCCTTGGAATTCAGGTGACACAAACTAAGGTATAGAGTATAAATGTAATTGTAAGTCTTATTATGCACGACATTGTGCAATTGTAATTTCTTTTTGAACTGTCCACTCTACTATATATTTATTTCTTGTCTTTATTGTTTCTTGTCTAAGCACTAAATCATCTATGTGCTGATACCATACCACTGGATATTTCCCTGTCCTAGGAGTCACAAACACATGATGGGACTTGGGATGTGTTCCACTCAAATGCCGTCATCTCTTAGCCCAACTACCTGCTTAGCCACCTGTTCACTTAACCAGTGCCCAGTGCAAACCCTACAGAAGAAAACCTGAACAATCAGGACTCCACGTATCCTGATTACCCATGACATCATAATAAATATACACTATTAGCAGCTTGTTCTGCTAACATCTTCCTTTAACCTCACTTCCTGACCCCCACCTGCTGTGTCTGGCTCCAGAACTCACTCTTTCTCTCTCTTTTTTAGTCAGGTAGATGGCTTCATAATGTTGTTTAAACATCAATAACATTAAGTTAAACTTCCATCCCTGCTTTTTGAAAGCAGTGGTTTTATAGCATTGATTTTATAGCATTGATTTTATAGCATTGATTTTTGCTAGCATTACTTGCAAATACTATCAGCAAGGTGGGGTCAGTTTCTCAGAAAGTGCACTTGTGTACATTACCTTTTAAAATTCACACTGTGATAAAGGAGAGTAGCATAGGGAGGTTGATGCATGCTAAAGTGCACTGGATTTGATTAACAGCAGTATGTGTTATAACACATTGTCAATTCTTAAATGGATGTGGTGTTCAGAAGTTACCAGTCTGCTCATAAGGTTTAGAGTGCACAGCTCTGAATAAGTGGTTTCAAGGCATGCATATTGGGTGGGTGATTGGTGCTTGGTTCCAAGATATAGGCATCTTTACGTTCTGTTACTGTAAGATGTGATTTACAAGTGGTTTCCTCATAGAACTAGTCAGCTAGACTTAGCAGTGTGTTTGTGTGGCTAACTGGAGTTGAGCAATTCTTAAAATTGGAAACCATAGGTCCCTTAGTCCAAGATAATAGTGTCTTGTCACTGAATTTCGAATGAACATAACTTTGATTTCTGCTTTCTCTGACCCGCCCATCTTGCATCATTTACAGCTCACTGTTTCACTGAATGCATGCTTACTCAAATGCTGACAGTGCAAAGGGATTTAGTGTGTGTGTGTGTGTGTGTGTGTGTGTGTATGGATGGAGGGAGGGAGGGGCATTTCCTTTAACGCATCTGCTCTGCACAGTGACTCCAAGCTCTCACATTTATTCTGTCACTTCTGTCTTTCTTTTTTTTTCTTTAGTCTCTCGCTCTTCTCTGTCCCTGTTCTGTCTGTCCTTTGTCACTTTTTTTTCTGTCTCATGTTCTCATGTCAGACATATGTGCTCATATCACTCAGGCGCATAACCGTGGTCACACAGGATCTCACATTCACCAGTCTTCTATCATTCCTCCTCCCTCTCCTCTCTCAGCTTTTCTGTTCAGTCTCTTGGATTTTTTTGGCTGCTGCTCCTCCATCATTGCTACTGTGCTCTGCATTTACTCCCTGGTTCTGCTCACTGCGTCAGGAATCAGCAACAGACTGAGGTGGGTGTTTTAAGAGCATCATCGCTAGGTCTGAGGCTATACATCTCTGGTATATCTCTCTCTCTCTCCCTCTTCCTTTCCTCTCACTTTGTTCTGCCAGTGAGAGTCGGGATGATTGCGCTTGTCTGTTCCTACAGGGGAGCAAGTGCTATACTATCTGTATGCTGCAGCATTTAACACTGACACACAATATGCTAGCAAGGTAGCGTATCTTTGTCTGTTTCAGTTTTGTCAATATGGTTGATAATGCTGCTGCTGCATTGAAACCGTCTTTGCATACCTTGTTATACTGGCATGCATTTCCCCCTGTCTGACTCTGTCTCGCGTCTGTTTCTACTCCATTACTTTCCTTTGTCTGAATGTCATGCTTTATGCATGCTCTGTCCTTTTGAATTTCAGCCAAATACTTAGCCGTGTTCTAAGATTTATAAAGAAGTACCTTAAAATAGTCTGCGTGAAGGACATGGGTGCAGGCTTGCACTAAAACACACATGCGCATTCACAGCGGAGGTTCAATTCCTCTTCACCTTACCTGCCCTGCTGCTGCTGCTGCAGTTCCATCTGTTGCCGTCGCCACAGCGAGCAACACCCTGAAGCGAGGCTTTAACTGTTCTTGCAGTGTTGTGATGTGAGTTGCTGAGAGGTTGTGACAGTCATCTGTGCCTGGTCGAATGTGTTACCATGTTATTTAAATGTGTGTTTGTGCGTGGGTGTTCATGCTGTGGCTGATTGTTGTGGGCCAGGATCTCCGCATGCCCGTGTGTGTGAGTTTGCGCTCACATACAGTATGTGTGCTTGCCTGGCCATGGGCTCCGGTCCAACAAGAAAGCACAGGAGAGGCAGGCTGCAGGGTTTCAGTTTGGTGCAGTAAGCTGTTGAATGCTCTGTAATGAGCAGAAACGCCAGATTCTTGTGGTGTGTCCTTTCACTCGGCAGGTACAGCTGTATTGCAGGAAAACGTTTTTTGTTTTTTTTTTAACTGAAATATCTGCAGTGCATATGACTGCAATATGTCCTTGAATTGGCTCTGACAGAGGCAACAAACAGTACTACTAACAATTCTTCAGACAACATCCTTTCAAATAAATGCTGCGTGACATCCAGTGATAAAAGAGCGGACTGATTAATCCGTGTTTTGCAGAATTTCTTTGATTAGATGTCATTCGTAATAGTTGTTAATGTTCGCATAAAAAAAGGTATCACTGCTTCTTTTATAGTGTTCTGCTGCACCTGCAACCTGCTGATTTCAAAGGCAGATGTTTGGAGTTGTTCTATAAAGATACAAATTAAAACAGAACAGCGTAGATCAATAAACTCCCTTGAGGTTTAAATGTTTTTTAGGCAAACACCTTTCCCTATTATCACATGCCTGGGCAGATTATAGCATCAGAGGTGTTCAGAGAGATTCAGATGTGTAAGATCTTCAGTCATGGGCTTAAGGGCTGACAGTGGTCATTGGCAGAACTCTGACATTTCACTCAGCCTTATCACCAGTGTAGGTCCTGACTCTACAGTTTTACATCTTGGTCTGCTGGACGCTCCAGTTGGAGTGTTTTGTAAACTGAGCTCAGTAATCATTGTGCAGTTAAGATTTAGCGGCCTGTCTAGCATCATTAACCCTGTTTTGGAACTCCTGTGGGTGTCACACTCATGCAGACACAGGAGCTTGGGAAATTTATCATATGTCTTTTTTTTCTTTTTTTCTTTTCTTTTCTTTTTTTTTTTTTTTTTTTTTTTACCAGGTGTTTTCCGCCTGCCTAGCTCCCATATTTTTTAATCCAATTGTGTAGGAAAAGATGTCTCTATTATGTGAACCTTGCCGAGGACTGAACTAGGAATATAAATAATAAAATATTTTCTCAGCTAATAGAACAGCTTGGGGTGTTTCATGTGACTCTGCTGTTTTTACCATAGTCCTGTTGATAGCGTAAGGTGGTGGATTTTGGTGTTACACTCACAATCATATCTAAGTATATATTTTTTTTAAGTTAGTATCCCTGCTTGGTGATGAACATTTAATGGAGGCAATTGGAGGCAAAATCAACAATCTAGTTTTCAGAGACAATAATCAATATCTTCACTTCATTTCCCCTTAAAGACGACATTTGATGAGCTCCCTGTACTCTTAATGACGAGTTTTGACCTCTAAGTATAAGTCAATAAAGTTGTGACTTGATGGCCATTAGAATAGTTTGTGTTCTTTCTGAGGGTAGAGCTTAAAGGGCCTAGCAGGCTTTCAAGGGATTAATGTGGAAAACTTGTGTATGGAGACAACCCAGTCTCCAATCTCCTTTGCTGCAATAAATAAAATAGTACAAAAAATAAATATTAATGCATATTAACACAACATAGTATATGTTGTTATAAAATGGACAAAATATAGAAATCAGGCCAGCATACCAACATTATACTATGTAATGGTATTGATGATAAGGTAGCTTGGGCTCTGGTTAATTGAGGAATTTGTCCTAGATTGATCTGCAGAACTTAACATAGACCATACAGCATCTGCTCTCCTTTCTGCATTCACTGCATTCTTTAGCCAATCAGAGGGATTCTCATCATATGTAACTCAAAATGCTAGCACAAGACTCTGCGACATCATTTAGCAACTGTGCTTGAGTTCACAAGAAGGCAGTCTACAAAAGTGGCATATTCAAAAATCCCCATAAAAAAACCCACTGATGATAGAACCTTAATGACTGTTGTACATGTGCCAAGCTTAATATAGATTAATTTTTATGGTAGTTTAATTTTAATGGAGACGTATTTGCATGTCACTGAGTAAAATAAGTGTTTGATCACCTACAGTTTTAAGATATGTTGGATATTTTTTTAAAATAAAGTATTTCTACCAAAGCTAAACTGGGGAGGTCTTAAAATTCAAGTGCTAGACTATTTACTGTTGACCACTTTGCCTACAGCATTAACTGGCTTGTCTGTACAAGCCCTGCTCATGGCGTCTCAAGACTGATGTGGCTTAGTTCCAGTTGTAGCAGATCACACTAATGCAATTACTGAAGATGATGTAGTCATTGGCTTGTTGGTTTTCAGTTCTTGTAAATGTAACACTTCAGTCTTGCAACAGAAGTACTTGCCTTTCAAGAAGCAATTTTCCTGGCATTGTGATAAATGATCAAATTGCTGTTGATTTTGTTTAGTTTTTTCCCCTCCAGTTTGTCCCAAGATATTTTTAATGGATAGTGACATTAAATCTTGATCCATTAGTGGCCAGTCCTCTTTACTATAGTATGTCCTTGCTCTGTGGCATGCATTGTGTGTCCTTGAAACTTAATAAATCACTATAATGGGAGAAAATTACCCTAGAAACATTTTTCACAGAGTGCACAATAGTGTGTTGACTGGCTAATAAAAAGCATAATTTAGAGCCACAAGTGTGAAATGGGTATTTGTTGTGAAAGTGCTGCTGCTTAGTGTTGTCAGCATAAAGACAAAAATGGTTTCACAAAGGGGAAGTTGGTCACCTGATGGGTTTCAAATTGATAACCTGAGTTTGAGTGGGCACTAATTTAATCGTTATTCATCATTTACGTAGTCGCAGTCTGGTAATGGGGTTCACTCTTGTTATGTTTTACTTGTTTTAATTTTTTAAACCTTTTTTTCAAAGCTGTTTGTTGCTGCTATACTTTGCTATTCTTCTGCATAACAGAAGTGAATTTGACAAAGAGCTGTGCAGCTTTTGTTGATGATTCAGTGACAGTTTTTTTATTTCTATATTCAATATTTACACTCAGTGTAAGATGGTCATTGTTTAATTTAATATTTTGAAGCACGTGGTTTCTATTCTTAGTCTCATAAACTAAATTTGTAATATGAGACCATTTTACTCCACTACTCTTCACCCAAGAGGAAAGTTAAGTAATTTGTGTGACGTTGTCATTGTTTATGCTTTTATTGGACACATGTGGAATTGCTTTGTTTGACTACATCAGACCAAAACCTGCGGTGTATTGCAGTCGCTATCATGCATTTCATCAGTTGTGATCAATCTAGCCACTTGTACCATTTTTAGAGTGTTAACAAGCCCACTGGATGAACTTGGTAAGTTGAGCTTATTTCCTCTCTGAAGCTTTTATTTCATAAAAAGCATCTTCTGATTTTGAATGAGGTCTACCTCGGCAAGGAAACAAGAAAATCTTTGAAGTGCGAGCTAGAAAGAGCGATCTACTGCCGGCATGTTGATTTTTTTCTTCTTCTCTCTCACAGCACAGACCAAATTACATCTGCACACATTTGTACACGTACAATCTACTTTTGGGTCATGCGTTTCAGTTTCTCTTCTAGATGTTTCTCTGTTGATTCGTGACCTTAGATCAAGTGCACGCACGGTGAATTATGCTGCCTTGTTTCTTTTTGCAGAAGTTTAGGTCATGTTCATTAGAGATGATTTGTGAGTGTAGATGCATTTGACAAAAACTTGACCACATTATTCATGATGCTTTTGCAACATTGTGTAGACACTACATGTGAATTATAAAAACACCACTGCAGGTGTGAAGAATGACTTGGCGCTGACTGTTGTGGTTGACGTGTGTGGTGACTTATGAGGCACTCTGCTGTTTGTGATAGTTGAGTTATTGAGGTCATGTCTATATTTGCTGCAAATGCGAAAGATTGATTTGAAAGTCTCAAACTGAAGTCTGGTATTTATTTATTTATTTTGTCCTGATTTTGCTGCATTCATAGACATCTAGCTGTGTAAGACATGACAGTCTTTCAGACATTAGTGGAAGTGTTAAGTGAGCATTTGCCTTCGGTGGTGTCCTTTCTCTTTAATATTTCCGTATGAATCCCCCTCACACGCTTTCTGCTCTAAGGCCTTCCGTTACCTGCGGATTGGTTCAGCTGACTAAAAAAGACAGTGACTTATCTCTATCAGTAAGCATTAAAAAATGTAAATGATTCAGAAAATGAGCTTAGAGGAATCTTATGTGTGTTAATGATGCTCACATATGACAGTGGGTTGGTATAGTATCAAAACAAATGACACATGAATAAATTAATTCTCAACCCTCAGTTGCAAGCTTGTTGGTTTTGGTGTTTCTGCACTTTACTAAAAGACAAAGGGGGAGGGATGATAAATTGATGGAAATCCAGGCCTGATAAACTGTATTGTTGCTTATTTGTTACTTCTTATTAAATGATGTATTGGACGGTAGCCTGCAGGAAATAAAGTGGAGCTGATTATACTTTTGGAAAGTCCTTTCAACTTTGACACTTATCCTGTGACTCATGATATGAGTAGTCTGAAAGCGGGGCGGAGTTTATTTCCGAGTGACTAGTGAGCTGCTAGTTAAGGAAACTCTGTCTTTACATGGTAAGAATGCTGCCTGCCTGTAGAAATGGCAGCTTTGATTTTTGAACCCCTCTCAGTGCTTTCAACACACAAGCTTTAAATGGCTGGGTTTTCACAGGATTACTTTTTTTATTATCACTGTTTTTAATTTGGTTTACTTGTTAACAAACCTTCTTGGTCTTGCTTTAATAAAAGTTTAGGTGCTGCTAAATGTCTGGCTTTGGCACGTCCCATCCTCATTTTCCTATCTCCCAGCTAGCTGGTCCGATTGGTGTTGTAGAAATTCTTGGTTTAGATTTTTTTCCCCAAGATTTAAATGTGTTATGTGTGGATAGATCTACGGATTACACCACCATGGTGGTCTGTAGCTGTTGAAGGTGTTTCTTCTTTGCTCTAGAGATTTACTATGTGCTGGAGGCCCATTTTAACTCAATGAGGCTGCAGAGAACAATGGCTACTGTCGACAGCAGCAGGATGAGAGACTCGCCAGTGAACAGCTGATTTTATTGAGTTTTGTTGTCACAATGTAAGAAAAGATGAGCTTTATTGTCTTTGTAAGCACAACCATACAACAAAATTGGAGCCATCTGAACTTGGTGTATATAGACAAACATAAACAGTCATGCCAGTTAAATAAAAGAATAATAAAAGTATTTTCTATAAATAACTAGGTAATAATTCTAATGATTGCAGCTTTAGCAAATTGCTGTGCAAATAAAATACTGGTAAAGGAGAAGTTTGGGGCACACACGCGTTACTCCCTGCCACAGAAACAACCCTGTGGTAAACACTGCCCGTGCTATGGGGTTAGTCAGCAGTTGCCATTCCAACAACCCCACTGCAGGGTTAGATTTGCAAGCATAATTATCCCTTATACCTCTGATTTTACCATCTTGCTTTTGTCTGCAGTAAAATCATCGATATACCAGTGTGTAAGCTCCATTCCCATTTAAACATGCCCATTTGTTTTACTTTGTGTTTGCAAAATGCAACTTGCTCTTCTGATTTTGCTTCTTACTGAGGTTTGCATCATGTGGTGAATTCTCTGAGCTTATGATCAAAAAATCTTTTTGATGGATAAGAAGGAAACATCCTGAAGAGCATCCGTGACCGTGCTGTTCAGTCATAAACTCATTATAAATCCCATGATAAATCCTACGTCTTATGCATTCTACTTAAGAATTTGGACAGCATAAAAAGAATTATTTACTTTAAATATCTGAAGAAGCATCAGACTTATTAATATTATTTGCTGACAAGTACTGTAAACAGCATGGCATGACAGATACCACTTTCACTGGGCTGTAGCTTCGTATCAGTCACAGGGTCAGCTGCAGAAGCCATAGCTACACCCTGGATTTTTAGGTCAGGGTGCTTTCAAACTGAAATTTTCCTGAATTTGGTAATATGATGACATTTGTGCTAGCACAGATCTGCTGAGCAGTAGTTTCACAGTGACCACAAATGTTTTACTTCCTTAATGTTATACTTGATGTTTATATAGTTACTGTAGTAATATTTTATTTGAAAATGAAGGGTAAATTCATTTTGGCCTCCTGTTTGACTGTAGCATGTTAGCATTGCTAAAGCTTTAATGTTGTCACATTGACATAGCAGTCAACTTCATCCCAGATTAGCTACTTGGGAGATGTGGGTACCTGACCTGTAAAATGTAATTTAGCAATTGGTATAAAAACAGCATATTGGAGAGGATGATTTCTTATTAGAAGTAAAGATGGACATAAGTCAACTGCAGAAAATGCGTTGAGAAATATAATTTTGGAATTTTTCCACAATGTAAAATTAAAAGAAAGATTATGAGACTTTGAATGTCTCATAATCTACAGTATATCATATTATCAAGTAATTTAGAAATTTGGCCAAAATTTAAAAGTGAAAAGTGAGCTTCAGATGTTCAGACAGCACTTGTTTAAAAGCAGTCATAATTCTGTCATGGAAATCACTGCACGGGCTCAACACTTTCAGAAGTCAGTGCCTGGAAACACAGTTTATGCAAACGCCAGTTAAAGGTCTGTGATAGAAGGAAGAAGCCATATGTGAGCATGATCCAGAAATACAGCTAAAGTTCATTTAAAACAGGAAAATGTTCTGTAGTCAGCCACATCCTCCAGGCTAAAGAGGAGAAGCACCATCCGGCTTGTTTTCAGCACTCCGTTCAAAAGCCTGCATGTCTTAATGGTATAGGGTGCATTAGTGCCTATGAAATCGGCAGCTTGCACATTTGGAAATGCACCATGAATGCTGAAAGGTATATACAAGTTTTAGAGCAGCATATGCTCCCATCAAGATATCATCTTTTTCAGGGAAGATCTTGGATATTTCAGCAAGAAAATGTTACTGCATTCTTTGGAGAAGACTTGTTGCTCTCCTTCTAGAAAGCTGTGCTGTTTTCAACAGCTGAAAATATTTGGCACATCATATTGAGCAGCTAGAATCCAATATCTGACAAGAATGGGAAGCATTTTTTCCTCGAGGTCCAGAAGCTGGTCTCCTTGGTTTCCAGATGTTTACAGACTGCTGTTAAAAGAAGAGAGAATGCTATACAGCAATAAACATGGCCCTATCCCTTCTTTCAGATGGGTTGCCAACTAATTAAAATTTTTGAATGGTTTGAATGTCTTGTTTTAAACTTTTGATAGGTTTTCTATGTTCTGTTGTGAATTTAAAAAGTGTTTGTGATTCATTCTGTTAATGCATTCTGTTATTTGTTTATTTTTTTTTAGATTTTACAGTTAATCTTTCTGAGAATTTGATCTGTCTCCGTGGGATACAGCCAGTATCCATTTAATACTGTCTTACATTTGCCACTTTTAGCAGCCAGAATAATGTGTTCATTGCCAAATTCTTTCTCTGTCAACAAGCCACAGCACCACCAGGACACAGTTGGACAGGTGGAAGTTTTTAACACTTCAAACTTGGGTGAAGATTTTGGCTGTCAACATACAGGAACAGGACCCACATGATATTCAGCTGTTGACCTCCAATCTAGTTGTGTTGTATAGTATCTGACATGGTGTGTGATGTGAATTTTTTTTTCTTTATTGGCCACCTTGCCAAGAAGCTCTTAAGATTCTTGGTAAGATTATTATTATTTTTTTGTTTTTTTGTACCGACAGTTTTTATCTCTTCACTTTTAAATATTCACATCCACATAAGAAAAACACTTATGCTTTACGTTCTTTAACCCCCATATTCCTGGTACATTTTAGGAATGTTGTCATAAACTAGTCTGTGAAGGTTCTCAGTCATCCAGGTCATCGTAGTCAAAGGAGCTTGCAAAGAAAAGCGTCTGGACTTCTTTAAGTTTACTTGAAGACGTTTCACCTCTCATCCGAGAAGCTTCTTCAGTTCTAAGGTCAAATGGTGGAGAGTCCCAGATATAAACCTAGTGGTAGTATCCCCCCACAGAGGGACAAAAGGACCCCCTGATGATCTTCTAATCGCCTGAGCCAAGGTGTGAAACTGGGTGTGGGTCCCAATCAGCCAGAGTTTCGGGTGTGTTCATTGTGAAACCTGGCCCCACCTTATCATGCGAATTCCTGAGGTCAGATGGCCCAGGATGTGAGTGGGCGTTAAGGCGTCTGGGAAGGGATCTCAAAACTGGATTATAGATGGCAGAGAGTTGGTGTCGTAAACCCCCGCCTCTGTTCAAAGATGGTCGCTCACAGTGGACATAGATGGCTTCTTTCACTCCTCTTTCAAACCATCTGTCCTCTCTGTCCAAAATGTGAACATTGGCATCCTCGAAAGAGTGTCCTTTATCCTTAAGATGCAGATGGACTGCTGAGTCTTGTCCTGTGGAGGTGGCTCTTCTGTGTTGTGCCATGCGCTTGTGAAGTGGCTGTTTGGTCTCTCCAATGTAGAGGTCTGGGCATTCCTCGCTGCACTGTACAGCATACACCACATTGTTAAGTCTGTGTTTTGGCGTTTTGTCTTTCGGGTGAACCAGTTTTTGTCTGAGCGTGTTGCTGGGTCTGAAATGCACCGAAATGCATCAAAGAGGCACAGAAAAGAAGACCAGACACCAACGAGGAAGGATAAGAAGGACAGACGCAACAACATTGTCATCCCCTATGTAGCCGGTGTATCAGGAAAAACTTAGGAGAGTTTTCTCCAAGCATGACATCCCGGTGCATTTCAGACCCAGCAACACGCTCAGACAAAAACTGGTTCACCCGAAAGACAAAACGCCAAAATACAGACTTAACAATGTGGTGTATGCTGTACAGTGCAGCGAGGAATGCCCAGACCTCTACATTGGAGAGACCAAACAGCCACTTCACAAGCGCATGGCACAACACAGAAGAGCCACCTCCACAGGACAAGACTCAGCAGTCCATCTGCATCTTAAGGATAAAGGACACTCTTTCGAGGATGCCAATGTTCACATTTTGGACAGAGAGGACAGATGGTTTGAAAGAGGAGTGAAAGAAGCCATCTATGTCCACTGTGAGCGACCATCTTTGAACAGAGGCGGGGGTTTACGACACCAACTCTCTGCCATCTATAATCCAGTTTTGAGATCCCTTCCCAGACGCCTTAACGCCCACTCACATCCTGGGCCATCTGACCTCAGGAATTCGCATGATAAGGTGGGGCCAGGTTTCACAATGAACACACCCGAAACTCTGGCTGATTGGGACCCACACCCAGTTTCACACCTTGGCTCAGGCGATTAGAAGATCATCAGGGGGTCCTTTTGTCCCTCTGTGGGGGGATACTCCCACTAGGTTTATATCTGGGACTCTCCACCATTTGACCTTAGAACTGAAGAAGCTTCTCGGATGAGAGGTGAAACGTCTTCAAGTAAACTTAAAGAAGTCCAGACGCTTTTCTTTGCAAGCTCCTTTGACTGTCATAAACTAGCAGTGTTTGGGCACTTTTTCACATCTTTGATTTAGTCAGTTCTTTAGACAGTGATGTCAGATGTTATAGTTTAGGGGGAAAAAAGGATATATTTATTTTCATTGAACTCTCAAGAAGTTAAGCATACTTCATCTATTCAGTCACGCATAAACTGCATAAAACAAGGTACATTTTACATAGGAAATGTTTCAGATGTACAAGAAAGGGGTGTCTAAAATGAATAGTGAGGACAACATTGTAGGAGGCAGAGAGACAGTTTGCTAGAGAGCAAGGGTGACAAAAGCATGAGACTGGATTTCTGTTCCTTGTCATCTCTTTCTGCATAACCTCATCTAAAAGCCATCAAACTACTAGCAGTGAAAAACTTGTAGTGTCATGCCAATACAAACCATTATCAGAAATAATGGCTTAATATCTAACACAAGCCACGTCTGCAAATTGCTTTTCAAATCTGTTAAATAGTTCAATAACTGAGTCAGTGATGGGGAAACAAAGTAAAATGGAAGTTCAGTAAGTTTTCCCGTGGTGGTTGTTGTTGTTGTTGTTGTTGTTGTTGTTATTATTATTCACAGCAGGAAAAGGTGGCCATCAAATGCCTGTCAGGCCACAGACTCGCGTGGAACAGATGTAATATTTAATAGCAGTGGGTGTACTGATATTAGTCAAATCCCTTAATGAAACCAGTCACACTTGGGATTCCTGCAAACATTTAACAACGGAGAATAATAACTGCTGACCCCAGGCAGACACGCACAATCATTGTTACAGCAATGCTGTTTGCAGCTTTTCACATCTTCTTGGTAGCTGTTAGCCTCACGTTTTGCCAAGGTTAATGTAAAAGTACAGATGGCAAGTTGAGTCACCGTAACACCTGGACACATTGCACTGACACACGCGATCAAAACAAGCGCTGTTACAATAATACACACAGAAGCCCTCTCTTCTTAGAGCGAAGCTGCTGCTGCCTCGGGGACTCTGTTAGTAAACAAACATTTGAACTTCTACGATTATTGTCTCTGACACAGACTATGGGCAGGCCAACGGCATTTATATGGACCTGAATAAACAGCTTGACGTTAACCCTTTATGCCTGGGGAAACCTGGCAATAGTCTTATGGCTGACCGGGCAAACACTAAGGATTTGTGTAGGTAGTCTGATGTAATGTGAGTGTGTTTGTATTTATACAGAAAGAAAAAGAAAAACATGGATAATTGGTAACAGCCGTTCTTCCGTCTTCCTATAGAAATGTTTGTTTAACACAGTAAGATGAATCCATACACTACTATATAGTCATTATGTGGGTACTTGCTTGTAGCCATTAAGGTTGTCCTATTTTATTTTATTTTTTTTTCCAGTGGAAGGCACCATGTATTTTATGTCCTTGCTGCACTGCTTCTCATTTGCTGGTACTTGAGTCAGTGTGAAAGCAATTTTCTGCTTTAATAAGAGGAAAAACAAACCAGTAGCTAGCTGATTTAGTTGCATGATTTTTGTGTTTGCAGCATGTCTATTCAGTTTTTCTGCATTTTGATTAAGGTTGGTTAAGCAATTAGTTTCAGTGCCCTATGGAGTACAAAGGCTAGAGTCATAAAGTGAGTGATGCTTCCACTCTGAAGCCACTGTAAGGAGCAGTATGCTGTTATAAAATAGCAGCTGCCCAAGTGTCCTAAGGTGGTGTTTGTGTGCAGAAAGTGACCCTGCCAAGTCATCCATGATTGTGTCAGATCTGTACATGTGTATGTGATCACAGGGATGGAAGCCTGTGCACTTCATGCTTATATGCGGGAAGAGTGTATTGTTGCATCTGATTCTAGGGTTACAGTGATGGCTGAGGGAGGATGTAATGCTGCAAACTGTCACTGTCTCCCAGCTGATAACCTCTGAAACCTCCCTCAGCTGGCATTTAAAGTCTGTTTGAATCATACATATTATGTCAGACAGGCAGATTGTCTGTGTTGCACAGATCTTCGGGGCTTTACTGCTATGTCAAAGACACAAAATGGAACCCAGCTGGACTTCAATAGTGCTAATTGTCCAGATATGCTAACCTTTTTCCCACATATTTCCATCTTGACATGAAATGTTGTTTTTCCTGACATCATGCAAATCCCATTTTAGTTACATCACTGTGCTACAATCATACTCATTAGGCTTTTCTGTTTTGTTTTTTTCTTTAAAGAAAGGTATCAAAAATCTTGGCTTTTGGGAGCATCTGAGCTCCCACAAGATTTAATGTGCTTCAAATCAACTTTTAGTTGTGTGATGTAGGGAAAACATTCTTTCATGTCATACTAAAAGGTCACGTTTTAAAAGTGTGCATTTGACACTGGTTCTTTTCAATTGGTATAAATATATTTAATATTTTTATTATTTTAAAAATAAATCTTGTTTGAGATCACATTAATTATTATAGTTATGTATTTTCTAATAAGGTTTTATTTTTATTTTGTCTTCAGTGTAGTGTCCAGAGTGGGTTTGCTTATTTCCCAGTAGTTTTTATCCCTGTGGTGTTATCCCTGGCTGTTGTTGTCACCCAGCCAGGCAGGCATGGATACCCAAGTTTGTGAATGAAATAACTCAAGAATGAGGCAACATAGGAATCAATAGATGCCGCAGGTGTATCTACTAAAAATCTCAGATGAGATCGAATCTTAGTGACAACCTCAAGGTCAAGAACAAAGATCTCAAGTTTCTGCAATAACTCAAGAAGAAAGCCATCTAGGATTTTCTAATTGATACCAAAGGTCTCTGACAAGTTACAATCCCGGTGCCCTTGATCTCAAGGTCAGAGGTCAAATTTTCTGAAAACAAGGTGATAGGATTTTGAAATTGATACAAGTGTGTATATTAGGAGGGATGAGGAGTCCATTTTAATTATTATACAACTGAGGATAAAAAAACAACACAAACATCAGCCACTGTCAGTCATCGTTCCTCCTGCTGCTGCTGTGGATTCACCACCCTCGGGTACGTTTTCACTAAACACAGAGAGGGGGAGAGAGAGACCTGTAGGTACATTCACAAGAATCTGACAAACCCCAGTCTAGGGTTACAGGAACGCAACACAAGTTTGGAAAGATTGCCCCGCCCTGGTCCCCAAAACCATACACAGAGGGAAACCAATTTCTTAGTGAATCGTGATTTATTTTTCTACACTGCAAAAATGAAGCTCCGGGGAGAACAAAGGCCAAAATAACAAACAAAACAAGCTAAGTCAGGAGGAGGTGCTATCTAAAACCCTATGTGAAATCAAGCATCAAACAAAAGACAAGCGCTACACCTAACTCCCTAACTGAAATAAACAGGAGAAAACAGTGCAAGGAAAAACAATAAGGCAGCTCACCCCTTCTGTTGCAGTGCTATTTACAATGTGCTATTTACAATGAAAACTAATGTACACACTATATACAAAACTCAGAAAAGTCGCACAAAGTCACAGGCACAAATGTCTCAGGTTTTGGAGGCCAGGGTCAGGTCTGCTGCTGCTGTCAGTGGCTGCCCCAGGACAACTGCTGGTGGGGGATTTGAAGAAGATCACATGGCCAGGGGACCAATCAGCAGCCATCAGCTCATCCACTCCTCGACCTGCAAAGACTTAAAGGCACAGACAACAACAGCCACCAAAACAGATTATGGACAGGGCCATAACACCCCCCTTCCCAAGACCAAACATCTCCCCTAAAGGTGTTTGGCGCTTAGGGGTTCCGAAAACCACGTGACAGCGCATCTGCCAGTACATTCTCTGTCCCTTTTTTGTGACGGATCTCCAGATTGAAATCCTGTACTAAGAGGGACCATCTCATGAGCCTTTGGTTAGAATTTTGCATTCGGGTCAAAAACACGAGGGGGTTGTGATCTGTGTAAACAATGACAGGTGCTGAACTAGAACCGACATAGACCTCGAAATGCTGTAGAGCCAGCAACAGAGAGAGAGCTTCCTTTTCAATGGTGCTGTATTTCTGTTGGTGGGAGTTGAACTTTTTTGAAAAGTAACCAATTGGGTGATCAACACCCTGCCTATCCTCCTGCAACAGCACCGCACCTGCACCGTTGGCGCTGGCATCCACCTCAAGTTTAAACGGATGTGTGAAAACAGGAGCGGCAAGTACTGGTGTGCTGCAGAGGAGGGCTTTGGCAGACTCAAAAGCATTCTGGCATGTGGGGGACCATACGAATGGTTTTGACACACTTGTGAGACTGGTGAGAGGTGCAACTACATCTGCAAAATTCTTACAGAAACCACGATAATAGCCGGCCATTCCAAGGAACCGGCGAAGTTCACGTCTAGTGCGAGGCACCGGAAAATCTAGGATAGCCTGGACTTTAGCCAGCAGGGGGCGCACCTGTCCCTGACCCACCTGCTTCCCTAGATAGGTCACAGTGGCCTTACCAAAGTCACATTTGGCAAGGTTTAGGGTAAGGGATGCCTCTTTTAATCTTTCAAAAATCTCCGTGAGTGTTCCAAGGTGTTCTGACCAAGTCTCTGAATAGGTTACAATGTCGTCTAAGTACACTTCACAGTTTGTGACACCACCTAAGACAATGTGCATAAGGCGTTGGAATGTGGCAGGGGCATTTCGAAGGCCAAAAGGCATGACGGTGTATTGGAGGAAGTGATCAGGAGTGACAAAAGCAGAAATTTCAGATGCACGCGGAGTGAGGGGAACTTGCCAATAACCTTTTAATAAGTCCAGTTTGGTGACAAACTTTGCGGAGCCAACCCTATCAACACAATCTTCCATGCGGGGAAGAGGGTAGGAGTCGGGTTTGGTCACACTGTTCACTTTTCGAAAATCACTACAAAAACGTGGAGTTTTGTCTTCCTTCGGCACAAGAAGGCAGGGGGAACTCCAGGCACTCGAACTAGGGACAGCAAGACCATTTTCCAGCAAGTAGGAAACTTCTTGTTGAAAAAGTGCACGTTTGGTAGGGTTCACACGATAAGCGTGTTGTTTGATCGGAGGGTGGTCACCTACATCTATGTCATGTTCGAGGACAGTAGTGCGAGACGGAGTGTCAGCAAACAGAGATGGGTAAGTATTGATCAGAGAACACACATCGGTCTGGGCAGCCTCATCTAAATGTTTTAGGTGGGATTTCAAATTATCCAATATTTCAGAGTTTCTGAGTCGGGAGCAACCCTCAGCACAAACGAAAGCTAAGCCATCACTTTCTGGGCTATACTGAGACGGAGATGCTGGCACAACTACCGGCACGGCAGACAGCGCAGCGGGGGATGAGGAGGAGTTTACACCTGCATCACGAACAAAATAAGGCTTCATCAGATTAACATGACACACACGACGCTTTCTCCTACGATCTGGGGTACCTATAACATAATCTGTGTCACTCAGTTTCTCTTGGACAGTATAGGGCCCACAGAACTTTGCCTGGAGAGAGGATCCAGGAACGGGTAGGAGAGTCAACACTTTGTCACCCACTTCAAATTTTCTCTGCACGGACTTTTTATCAAATTTACTTTTCATTTTTTCCTGAGACGCGGAAAGAGCCTCGCGTGCAATTTCGCATGCTTTATGCAGACGCTCCCTAAAACAACTTACGTAGTCTAATACCTTCTGCTCGGGGGTAGCTGTGTCGGACAGATATCTCTCTTTAAGCAGCCGCAGGGGACCACGCACTGTGTGTCCAAACACCAGCTCTGCGGGACTGAAACCCGTGGACTCCTGCACACTCTCCCTCACCGCTAGAAGGAGAAGTGGCAGACCTTCGTCCCACTCTCTTCCTGACTCGAGGCAGAACTTCCGCATCATGGCTTTTAAAGTCTGGTGGAAACGCTCAAGCGCACCCTGTGATTCGGGGTGATACGCACTGGATTGTTGATGCTTGATAGATAGCGATTTTAAGACCTGAGCGAATATCTTGGACATGAAGTTAGACCCTTGGTCCGTTTGAACTGATTTAGGCAAACCGAAAGTGGAGAAAAAGTTTACTAATGCTCTGACAATGGCTTTGACTTTGATAGTGCGTAACGGAATAGCCTCGGGGAAGCGTGTGGCGGCGCACATCAAAGTCAAGAGGTACTGATGTCCTAACTTTGTTTTTGGAAGCGGACCTACACAATCGATGATTATGTGCCCAAATGGTTCGCCTAAAGCTGGGATTGGATGCAATGGAGCAGGAGGAATAACCTGGTTGGGTTTTCCGCTGACCTGGCAAACGTGGCAAGAGCGGCAATATTTGGTCACATCAGTCTTCAAACCTGGCCAGAAAAAGTGACGCAGAATACGATGGTAAGTTTTCCTAATTCCTAAATGTCCAGAGAAACTGTCATGTGCTAAGCTGAGTACTTGGGGCCGAAACTTTTGCGGCACAACCACTTGTTGAAATACATTCCAGCCAAGATCACTAGATGAGGGAGGATGCCATTCGCGCATTAACACATCATTTTTAATGCTGTAGACACGGGGATTCTGATCGCTTGAATTTGCGGCAAGTAAACATTTGGCCAAAGTCGGGTCATTCTGTTGCGCCTGAAGAAAATCAGTTTTGTTTACCTCAAAAGACAGGTCAAGTGTAGCGGGTAGCATTTTATCAGACACACATTTCTCAGCTTCTTCCACAGGCAGTTCAACTTTCTCAGGAACAGCTTCAGAACATAGAAAAGAGTCAGACAAGTCAACATCACCGTATTTGCGCTTGTGGGCGCGTGTGACAACACAGGCAGGAAAAACAGAGGGCAGACTGCCAGCAGCAGGCTCAGAAACAAAAACAAAATCATCGACGGGGTTTTCAATTACTTCAGGGATTGGGAAGACTTTTCCGTTGGCTAGATCATTCCCCAGAATCATAGTAACCCCCTGCACGGGCAAGCGAGCGCGCACCCCAACTGTTACCGGGCCCGAAACGAGAGGTGACTGTAGGAAGACTCTGTGCAGCGGAGCTCGTAACACACTCATTTTCACTCCCCACACAAGAGCATCAGCACCACAAAACGAGTTACTTGAAAAAGGCAACGCGCTTTCCAAAATGAGAGACTGGGCAGCCCCAGTGTCGCGCAAAATTGCAATCGGCACGCGATCCTCCCCTATTCCAGTCAGTGAGGCGAACCCTTGTGAAATGAAAGGTCGGTAACTGCTGTCAAGAGTGTCATTTCCTGGTTCATCACTGATGGGATTAGGAGTAGAAACCGACTGAACAAAACCAACACTTTTTGGCTTTTTCAATGTGTGAGTTTGCTCTTTGCGACGGAGCGATGGACAATTGGCAATGAGATGGCCAGTATCATGGCAATAAAAGCATTCTCGGACAGTCATGGGAACCTGATCAGGGCGCATTTGACGCTTAGGAGAAACCCTCAAACTCCTCTCAGGTTTAGACAACGGGGCACATTCACGGCGCACAGCTGAAAACGTAACGCGATGGGTCAACACAAACTCATCTGCGAGAACAGCAGCTTTAGACAACGAATCCACCTTTTGCTCATTGATATATACAACAACATTCTCTGGAAGACACGTTTTGAATTCTTCCAGCAGGACCAATTCTCTTAGCTGAGCAAAGTCCTTCACTTTACCTGCAGCTAACCACTTATCAAACAAGACAGTCTTCTCCCTGGCAAACTCTACATGTGTTTGGTTGGCAGATTTTTCACATGACCGAAACTTCTGGCGATATGCCTCCGGAACTAGCTCATAAGCCCTTAAAATAGTGGATTTCACAATTTCATAATCCAGGCTGTCATCAATAGATAAGCTCGCACACACTTCCTGTGCTTTCCCCACCAATTTACACTGCAGCAACAAACTCCACACATCCTTGGGCCATTTCAAAGTGGTTGCGATGCGTTCAAAGGCATTAAAGTAAGAGTCAACCTCACTTTCTCTGAAAGGTGGCACTAAAGCAATTTGCTTGCTTGCAACAAAGTGGTCAGAGGAGAATGAATCAGAAGATCTACTCACAATTTTACTCACTGGGGTAGAGGTAACATTGCGTTGTCGGGAAGGATCCAGCTCCATAGCCCTTATGCGGAGATGCATAAGCTCAACTTCTTTGGCTTTAGCTGCAAGCTCCACCTCTTTCAGGCGAAGGGCGAGCCTAAGATCCTCCATAACCAACCCTGTTGATTGTCCGGCTGGGCTAACGTTTGGGATCTGAATGGCAGCAGGAGCCTCCGCCCCTGGCGTCACCCGTCCACTGGCAGCTTGTGGGATGGTTGCAGCAGCTCCTGCTCCCGCATCCACCACCAAACCTCCAGTCGCCTCAACCGGCCGAGGTTTCGACATTGCAAAAACCCCCTTATCCACCAGCTGTGCCGTCAGGCACTGCTTAATTTCAGCCTTTTTAGCATGTAAAGGCACACTAACATTAAACAAATCTGCCACCAACAACAAATCTGCCTTTGTGCATCGATCCAACTTATCCACGGTGGGTCGCAGTGCAAAATCATCCACGTCAAAAGTCATTGTGACTAGACTACCCCAACACTACAAGAAAACTGCCAACCAAAAACTGCAGACAACCCACAAAAAACAAAGAGCAAAAAGAACGGCAAAAGAAAAAAAAAAAAGAGGACGAGCCCCCACTTTATGTTACGCCCCAGTCTAGGGTTACAGGAACGCAACACAAGTTTGGAAAGATTGCCCCGCCCTGGTCCCCAAAACCATACACAGAGGGAAACCAATTTCTTAGTGAATCGTGATTTATTTTTCTACACTGCAAAAATGAAGCTCCGGGGAGAACAAAGGCCAAAATAACAAACAAAACAAGCTAAGTCAGGAGGAGGTGCTATCTAAAACCCTATGTGAAATCAAGCATCAAACAAAAGACAAGCGCTACACCTAACTCCCTAACTGAAATAAACAGGAGAAAACAGTGCAAGGAAAAACAATAAGGCAGCTCACCCCTTCTGTTGCAGTGCTATTTACAATGTGCTATTTACAATGAAAACTAATGTACACACTATATACAAAACTCAGAAAAGTCGCACAAAGTCACAGGCACAAATGTCTCAGGTTTTGGAGGCCAGGGTCAGGTCTGCTGCTGCTGTCAGTGGCTGCCCCAGGACAACTGCTGGTGGGGGATTTGAAGAAGATCACATGGCCAGGGGACCAATCAGCAGCCATCAGCTCATCCACTCCTCGACCTGCAAAGACTTAAAGGCACAGACAACAACAGCCACCAAAACAGATTATGGACAGGGCCATAACATGCATATAAACAGCTTTTGTCTTAGCTTGTGCCTAACAGTTCAGATTAGCCTAATCTATTTACCTGTTCATGTCAAACATGAACAAGACATGAACATTTTGCTCTGATGGACATGTATTGTTTTATATACTTTTTTGTATTAATTAATTTTTTTTACACATCTTTAAATTTTTTTTTTATTTTATTTTTTTATTTTGTGTCCTCCCATGCCAAAGTAGTAGTAAGGGAAACACTCTGCACTCTCTCCCTTTGTTTGGAAATGCATAAAACTAAACAGGAAATACTGACATTACAGTTTCCTGCATGGAATACGACAATTCGAATACGGGTGTAACGGTGCATTTTTGTCCTAATTTGTTCAGCAGTGTTCAATACAATATAAGACTCTTGCCTCAGTATGCCCTCTGACCCCAAAAGTTGCTGACTGAATAATATGGAGTGGAAATTCTGTATCTTATATGATGTCTCACTGCCCATTTGGTCTTTTTTAGTCTATTTTACACTTTGTCTCTCCACTTTTTTTTGTTTGTTTCCAGGCAAAGACGAAAATAATCACAGAAAAGTGTTTAAGCTTAGCTTAATCAATTCTGATGATGAAGGATCCTGGAATGTCCTTAATACGTTTTTTGCTCACTGCCGGCTTTAAATATATTCTCTCCCCCTGCTGGTAATGCAGTTTCTGTATACAAAATGCAAAGTGTTAAGCGGACACGGTGGGCCGGCATGTCTTTTATACGCCTTGTCATGATACTGGGTTGGTACGGGGCAGTTGACTGACCACCATGCGCAGTTCACACTAAAGCGTTTTCACTGTAGTACCAAAAACATATCGCACCACAATGACAAAACTGTTCTAACTTCTAAATTAAAGGTTGTTAATTTGTTTGAACACAGTGCTCATCAGTGTACAAAAAAGAGACAGGAAACCATGCTTGTGACTGTGCATGTACTTTGTCACATTACATGTACAGTAGGATCTGTGTGTGTCTGAGTGTATTGGTCATCCTTGTCAGTTTTACCACACTGAGTGGGCAAAGTAGCATAGTCTGTGTGAATGAGGAGTGTTGGTGAGTGGGCGGTCATACTGTACGTGTAACTTGCCAGTTTGTCTCAATGCTTCAGGATGATACTGTGATGCACAGTGGACAGAACAGGTGATTTTTGGAATGAAAATAAAACATATTACCAGAATATGATACATTAAAATGGAAGCCTTAAAGTAAAATATATCAGTATCTGGCATCTGTTTTATTTTCAGCAACAAATCATCAGTTTTTTACTGGAAAAAATATGCGCAGAAATTTAAATCATTTAACCAAAATGGTTTGCAATACAGGAAAAGATGTGACTGCCGTGACCTTTGCAGCCACAGTGACAAACAGTGTTGTGTTACCAGCTCTTCATTCCAGCTTGTGTGTAATGTCGGACCTTTGTTCTGGAAAGTGAATAACGCTTTTTCATGAGTGTGTGAGAAGTAATGCAGCCACTGTCAAGTGCTTACCAACGGAGGTGATTGAGTTCTCAAATAAACAAGTATGTGCCTAGATGGATACAATTTTAAGAATAAGAGTTGTGATTTGGTGTTATGATGATGATGATGATGATGATGATGATGATGTCTTTCTGCCTCCACCTCCTCTGAGACAAGGTGGTGTGGACATAAGGAGGGCTAGAACATCTGTGACCCATGTTTCCATCCATGGGGTCTGTGTGGAGACAGTGAATGATACATATACTTTGGTGCTCATGTTGATTAAAAAAATTGGACATACTAAAAACACAGAAACCCTCTGCGAATAGGCCCAACATCCTTTCTATTTTCTGAAGCTGCTAAAGTCCTTTAAAATATGCCAGACAATGTCTGTGCCCTTCAGTGTCCTGGAACAGGAGTTTTGTGGTTGCCAATAGACTCAACAAACTGATCTGTGGTTGAAGTATGTTGTTGAGTGTTGATTGGTTGATAAGTAGGACAGACAGTGGCTGCAGTGGACACTTTTCACAGTTTTTACCACTCTTACATAGGGGTGGGTTTTGATTATCGATTTATGGATAACGTAAAATCGATTCATTAAAATCCTGAATTGATTTTTAAATATAAATTTATTTTGCCCGAAACACCGGAGTCTCAGGTTAAACCTCACAAAATTTCAACAACAGCTAAAACAGTGAATGAGAGCAGGAACACGGATTCTGCACAAAGACGTAAACACAAAGCGCGGACACGGTCGGGGCTGAAAGCCGACAGCTCGCTGATTCTGATCCGTCGGCGGGTCTGCACTTTGTGTTTACGCCCTTTTTGCGCCAGATTCAGAAGCTGCAGGTTTTTATCTCTCTCCAAACAACATTGACTGAACCAGCAGTAAAAGCAGATCCAAACTACGCTTCACATTTCGCTTCAGTAAACATTGTCATGAATTCACTCTTAGTTTTGCTTCCACCACGATAAAATCACACTTCATGCAGAGCTCGCTCCCTCTCTCTCTCTCTGTACAGCAAGAACAGTTTCCCATCCAAAAATCTTTTTTCTGCATTATTCGCTTGCTTATTACGCACAAGTCTACCGCTGTTTTTTTTTTTTTTTTTTTTTTTTTTTTCTCCCCCTGAATCGGATTGAATCAATTCGGGACCTTGTGAATCGGAATCAAATTAATTCTAGAAATTAGTGACGATACCCAGCCCTAATCTTACACTTCAGCTCTTAGAGGGATCAGCAACAGCACAAGCAAGAGTAGCCCAGTTGTACCAAACACTTTGTACACTGCCTCCACCTGACAACAAAGTTCACTGCTGGCAGACTGAAATGGAAAGCAAATATGCTACCGCTGCTGGATCACAAATCTAGCTTAAGTCGTCACACCTGGAAATGGGTTTCCTAGACGTTTCAACCCCCAATGTATTTCAGAGGTTTCACACTGTGGCTCCAATGACAGTAATGACCCACACATTTTATCACACCTTGGCTCACATGACGGAAAACATTTTTACGAACCTTATACGGACCAGTTAACTTCTTTTTAATCACTTCAGATGAGAGTTTATAGACTGAAGAATGAATATTTACCCAAATGTCATCTCTAAATGTTGAGACATGTCAAAAACTTTATTTTAAGAGTATTATATTCTGTTTTTGAATGCACAAGATATTTTCATATACTCAATGTATTTTTTTTAATGTTCGTCTGTTTCTTTTTACTGATTCTTGACAGTTTCCCAATCAGACTTTAAACATATTTGTTACACTCACAGTTTTAATGTATTAAACTCAAAAGCCAACAGAAAACCATATTATAAACTTATTTTATTTCAAACTTTAAAACTTAACACATGCATGCTGTCAGTGCTCTGTACTTGACAATAGCGAGCAGAAGCTAGGCTGTATCACAGTTAAGGGGGAGGCGTGTGGAGGCTCTGCTTCCTGTGCAATGCTCAACCATAACCAGCACAACCTAACACCATGGCAGGACTTGACATGAAATGTGTGAAAAATGCATTTAGAGTCGTTTGAAATGTTAAAATGAATGCAAGATAATATCACAGAACCGTCACCTTCCTCTTACACTTTTTCACTTCTCCTGTGACCTTGCACTAGTCGGAGTGATGCAGGGAAGAAAAAGAAAGGCATCTTTTTCCACTAAAGTAGCAGTAACATACTGAATTGAGTTCCCCTCGTTTATTGGACAACGCCAGGATGGTTTCCTACCAGTTCAAAATTAGCAGAAATTGGGAGATTTAACACAGCAATGACCCTAAGCATAGAAGTAAATCTACTCTAGTGTATCTCTCAACCATACACTCTGAATAAAAAATGAATGCAGCCTCCAGATATGAACAGTTAAACAAGCTCAAAGTTCTTTTAATGACACATCTGGTTGTGGAAAGGAGTAGAAGTCTATGAGAAAATTACCCTTCTTTTCTTTTTCTAGAACCTCCATATAACAATTTCTTTATTAGTCTCAATGACTAGTTTTGGGTCTTGTTTGTGACATGGTCACAATACTGGTCAGTTAAGTTGAGACTTCATAACCAGACTTCATAAATCGATACGCAGGGCTTGCAAAATTTCAAAATCCCTGGTAGCCCTTCGGGCGGGCACTCTTCAGTTTTTGGTAGCCCAAAATAAATTTAAGTAGCCTGAATAAAAATTAAAAAAAAAAAAAAAGAGAGAACAATTTTTTGATTGATGTTTTGTTTCCTTTACAATAAGTAAGCATATTATACAGTAAAGTATAATATTGTAAAGGAAACAAAACATCAATCAGAAATTGTTAAAATCAAATTACAACAGTTGTATAAAAATTGCAACCATCAACTCAAATACTTGGTTCAAATTGAACAGAAATTTCTATGAATTTGTAAGAACTGTGTAGAACATGAATCAGTCTGTGTCAGATCCTGAATCTGATATTTCCACTGAAGTCAAGGTAAGTGGAACCAGGATCTAGGCCATTTGCTTTTTGAAGTTTGCAAAGACTGCTACATTTTGCCAATGTTAGTTCACTCTTTGCAACATAGTACGCTGTTCTAAACAGCTTTTTCAGGAGTTCTTGTTGTGCTGTTGTGTTGTTCGTTTATTCTTAGTATGTTTTTTGAAATTGGTGTTTGTTCTGGGAAAGATACTGCAGACTGAGCAACAATGCATTTCTTGCATTTGTCACGGGTTCTGATGGTGTCTTTCTTAAAATTACTGGTCCCAGTAACAAAGGCGCTTGTCGACTCAGATATCGAGGGAAACTCACAACACACCCGGCAGAACATTGTTATTTAGCTCTTCATATTCCAGCCACAGAAATTCTTTTGTCCATGAAATCAAAAAAGCTGCGCTTTCTTTTTGCCTCATAGTCTGATTTGTCATAACTTTTCCGTTTTGTGATAGGCTTTTGTTTGGCTGTCCCTTCTTCACCCTGACCCTTATTATTTCGCCTCTGCAGAACTAAAATACCAGCGTAAATCCATCTGCTATACACAGTTTGCGGATCGCAAAGTGAAAGTGAAAGCAAAAAACAAGCGCAAATTCAACCGCAATTTCAATATGTCACATATTGACAGTGACTCATCGATGCCAATGGCATAATTACCCAGCTACATTGGTGAAAGAATGCAAAAGCATGGACATTTTCCTTCCTATGATAGCCCGACGGGCAGGGCTGAGTTAGATTTTGGTAGCCCGACTGGAAAAATCGCTAGCCCCGGGACGTCGGGCTAGCGATTTTGCGAGCCCTGATACGTGAAGTCATGGTGTCTACATATATCTTTGTATACAGTCTATGCTACAAAGAAAGACGATTCTCCCTTTGGAGAGGCCCAGTCAGGACCTCAGGCTAGGGTTTCATTTCAGGTTGTGTTGGATTCGTAGTGGCATTGAACACAAGTGCTTCACTTTTACTATATTCAGTTGAACTGGCTGTCTGGAGAGCAGCATGTGATCTGTGAAATAAGCCATAATAATAAATATTTGTTTTAGTTTTTCTTTGTTTTGTTTTTTTTAAACCATGTTATGAAGGAATTGTGTGTTCTGGTAATGTATTTTGTGGAAACCTTGGGTAACTGTGCTTGACAGTAGTCACTAGGGCTGTGCGATATGACCAAAATCTCATATCCCGATATTAAGACATCTATCGTCCGATAACGATATAAATCACAAAAATGTAACATTTTCTATAAATTCTGTGAATCTCGGGCAGCTCGACTTGCGTTTAAGTGTTTCCAGCTGGGCGTCATGTACCTGGAGTTGAGTGTTTTAACCGATGCATGAAACGATACATTTTTAGACATAAGTTGTAACGGCCGCCGTTTTTATACGGCCGAGTATTTATTACACAGCGTGCTGCGGCGGAAAGCCTGTTCTAACGTTTGAGTCTAAGGTTTATTTTTTAGCACCTGACGGCTCTTTTTTGCTTCTCATCCGTAAACACTCTGCATCTTTCACGTGATTCAGTTTATTTTGAAAAGTCTCAACAGGATCTTGAGCTTTTTTGTGAAAGGTTTATGTGGAACAAGCGGACACGCGGTGGTTTTACCGTCGTTGTTGCTAACGACAACGCATAAAAACAAACGCTTGTCTGTCTGTAGTGTGGTTATATAAAATATAAGAGAAAGAGAGAACTTTTTAAGAAATTAATATAGCCACTACAGTGACCATCAAAACAATGAAAAAATATTACCGTAAACAGTTTATTTTGCGACACCACGAAACAAACAATTGCGTAAAATGAAACGATAGACATTTTTATATCGTCATCCGATGTATATCGTTATATCGAACAACCCTAGTAGTCACGTTAGTGTAAATCATTACCAGGGGAGTCAAATATCTGAGTGGGAAGAGTGATCCATAGCGCTGATGTTTTACAGCAAAGAGTCTCCTTGGAGCGGTCTTTTCTCCGGTGTCTCCTCAGCTTTCCCTGCAATCTCTACTCAACTGCAGTTTTCTCTTCCTCCTTTCTAATTCCTTATTGTCAGGCAGCGTTTTTCCCTATTCTGTCCTGTTCCCCAGAAGGTGTATGTGTTTGTGTGTGTGTTGCTTTCTAATCGCTGCAGGCCTGCTCCTCCTGGGGCCACTCAGTCTGTTCATAGAGCCGACAGCCACTTGCTGCATTTGCGCCAGATTTCATTTGGAACTCTGGACCACGCTCGCTTTGTTTTCCCTGTCAGTTAGAAAAAGCATCCGTCAGAGTGGTGTGGAAGCTCCCAGAGGGAGACAATTTATTCCTCTGTGGCTGGAAAATACAAAACTAGAGGTATCAGGGACTTTTATATGTGATGACTAGGGACGAACCTGTATATTGTGTTGGTGTAGATGCCGTTTGCTTTTTTTTAAACTTTTTTTTTCTCTCTCTCTATAGTTAAACTAGAAGAAGATTGGTTGGACACTAGGGAAGACATTAAGAAAATGCATAAAAGATTGTCTGAATTATTTAGCAGTTTATTTCAGTTACCATCATAATTGTATAAATGGAAAATGAATAAGCCGAAGATTGATATCGACCAGCTCCTATCAGCTACTCTGTTATCTGCGTAGGCACCAAGCAGATAACTTAAATACAACTACTGTTACTATGTCTGTGTTTATACCGTCGATGATGTTACCTTGTAACCTCTGAAGATTTCTGATTAGTCTTCTCTCTGGGTTTATATTTGAAGGAATACTGTTGTAGTAAGCCAGTGAATGTCTCTTTTTTAGTTTCTAACTAAGACAGAGCTGTGACTTCAGGCTCTATCTATCATTTATCCGTACACCCTAAGACCTGCTCTCTGTTTGGACAAAGCCGATGCAGTATTTATTAATAGAAATGTTAAGGCGTCTTTCTTTGGCTGCATCAGCAAAAAGCAAGGCCATTAGGTGTGCCACTGAGAGTGTGCACAGAGTATTGTAGTAGAGTGCCTGTGCAGGTATAGTCTGTTAAGTTGCATGTATTGTGAAGACTTAATCTTCTGGTGTCATTATATTATACTTTTAACTGCTGCGTGGGCTTTCCAAATAACTGCCCAGGTTTAGTATTGATCACCTCCTCCCTGTCGCTCTGCCCAGTTATGTTTTTGTGACGACTTAATGTTTTCTGCTCACCTATGCAGAACTAAATATTGAACTGTTCTGTACAGCCTGCCTGTGCCCATGTGTCATTACGAGTGCAGTGATGCAGACAGCCCTGATATCAACTGAGTACTTGAGCAAGGATACAAAAAAAACCCCCCAAAACAGGGCAGGCTGGCTGGCTGTACATAGTGAATAGATGTTAAGATTATATTGGAGTCACTTGTCTTCAAAGGCAAGTCAGAAGTATTTGAACCTTCCAGAAAAGCAAGGACACAAGTCATTTCAATGTGTTTGTGCTTTGAAGTGGGTGTGGGTTAGCAGTTTTCCAGCCTGTAGTTCTCCTGCTTGGTCAGGTCTCTTCGGACATTTACGCATCAAATACCAAGTGTTGTGATGTAAAGCTAAGCTGGCACAAAATAGAGGTATATGCTCACATCACACTGAGCTCTCCAGGCCTGAACTTGATTTGATTTATTTGTCTTTGGTTTCTACAGGGAGAGCCGGGATGGACTGAGAACAATAAAAATCTAGTTTCATATTTCTACTGCAGTGTTCTTCACTGTGCTCCTGGTTCACTGCAGCATGTTCTCTCCCTGCAGTGCTAACAAAAGCTTCATTACAGGTTCACAGGCCCAAGTTAGCTGCGCAGTCCCTTCGCCAACTAGCCTCGCAGTATTGCGCTCATTCTTCTCATATTCACAGATGGTCTGAAAACCTGACTTGTGTTTGTAGTGAATAGTATCTCTGTGGGAGCTTATGTAGCACTATGCTTTCATATTGGGGATAGACTACAAGTCAGCACAAAGGAACGGAAATGTTGAGCTGAGACATAAAAAGTGCTGATTCATTTTCATGCTGTAAGTGATAAAAGCAGCCTGGCACTATATGTCTCATGCTGTACAATAGCAGGTAGTGGCAGGTACATAATTGACTTCATGGAGATAATCCACAGCTAATTTATGTTCAGTTACAGCAGTGAAAGCATAATGATCAATCTTATTTTTGCTTTTTGTTGTTTTATTGTTACCTGTGTTTGACCAAAGTGTTTGCGTTGGCCAATGCCAGTGAAAAACAGTAATTGACTTTTGCTGGAAATAAAAACGAACACCATATATAGTATCAAAACTGAGGTTTGATAGAATTCAAGTCTTAAAGATTATAACTTGAGTGTATAACGCCCTATATTAGACAGTTGCCTGTAATCTATTTAGGCCCAGTCACAGCAGCTGATGATGGGCATGGCTTAAAATTTAACCATAATATGTGGGAAATGTCTGCGTGGACAACAGCTGCAGCTGTCCTAGAATTTAATGACTCCTGACAGCAAGGCTCTCAGTTGCTCTTTTAGCTTCTTTTAACTGGGGGGAGGAGGATTTGTATCAGAAGTTTGCTGTATAAATAGGCTATTTATGCAAATTGCCTTAGCTATTTCCCCCCCCCCTCCCAGTTGGCAGGCAGTGACCTGCACTGTTTCTGTAATCAAGGGCCCTCCACAGCTTAGCAGAGAGGAGGCC
This sequence comes from Perissodus microlepis, assembly GCF_051167445.1. Classification (NCBI taxonomy): domain Eukaryota; kingdom Metazoa; phylum Chordata; class Actinopteri; order Cichliformes; family Cichlidae; genus Perissodus; species Perissodus microlepis. The sequence goes on along the minus strand of NC_140465.1, from coordinate 20,990,080 downwards.
ATTTATTAAATCATAAACTGTCTCTCTGATGATGAGGGTAAAGATGATGCACTAGCATGGATTCACATCTTTAATATGGGTTTGACTTTCATCCTTTGATGCATGTCGTTGAAGAAGAAGAGGAAATTCCATCTGAATCCTCTTTGTAGCCTGCCGGAGAACAAGGTTAGGTTAGTTTTTCTCTCTCTCTCTCTGCCTGACTGATCTCCCATGTAGGATATCCCCGGCAGTTCTCGTCTGTTAGCCTGTCTCCCTCTTCCGCAGCCATCTGCTCGGTTCTGTGTATGTGTGTGTGTTTTCTGCAGCTGTCAACATACTAGACAGGACTATACTGTGCTTTCCAGGCCAGCAATGCCTGCCTGCTTGCCTTGCTCACGTAAGCCCCATCTCAAGAGGGAGTTCACTTAGGCTGGGTGTAGGTGGATTTATGGATGGAAAGCATGAAGAACTGCCTTTTGTGAGTCAATTTTGCATTTTGTTTGGAAAAGACCGGTGTATGAGGCCAGCTTAAGAGAGGCTATGTAGATAGATGTCTGTCACAAGAGGCACCATCTCTCATTTCAGTCTCAAGTCTCTAACCACAACCTCTCTCCATATTTTAGCATTAGCAGATTTTTGTAACCAGTGCTAAAAATAAATATTTACCAGTTAAAAAACATTTAACTCTTAATTGTTCTAAGCAGAAGAGGATGGATGATTGAAATACTTCATTTCTCTGGAAGTCATTTTGTTGGCCTCTTTTACATCATGTTTGGGCTGAACATAACACGGAAGCTTCTACGTCAATAATAAAACGAGCAGTAATAAAATTATTCTCAAATCTGTCAATCCGTCAGTTTTCTGCAAAACATAGATTGTGGCGGTAGTTCTGGTTCTACCCAGAGTGGTAGGAGGAACTCAAACGAGTAATCCACAACTTGTCAAAATAAAATAATTTTTAAACTGCATTGTTGTGTTGTCTTAGTAAGGCCTCATAAATAAATACACATAAAAATGTGTAATTTATTTATATTTTGTGTGTCTGAAAGCAGAAAAATATTGGCTAATATCATCAGATATTGGCATCAGTGATAAAAAAATCCTGGTTTGGTCAGCCTGTATTTGAAACTAGCTGTGGGACTCACTGAGCAACTCACAGTAAGATACTATGATGATACTTTGCAACAGCAGTGGTATCACGAGACACTTATTGTGTGATAGTCAGTATAGGCCCCAAAATTATTGTAATACATCACAGTATTTGTTTAAAAAATAAATAATTCGTACTTATGCCTTTTTTATGTATTTATTTGCTACAGTGTCTGTGTTTGTGTGCATTACCATTATCTTTCAGCTGTAATATATGAATTCAGTTAATTACCTCTGTGATTAGCTTCCCATGCTGTTTGCTATTTGCCACTGAGAGTTTCTTCTTCACCATGGGTTGCTTAATTTCATTTGATCACCATCAGGGGTTATGAAATATTTCTTCATAATTTTATTTTGTGTTTTGTCAAAACGACAGGGAAATTTGCCTCGAGTCCTTGTTTGTTTAAAAAGAAACATCCATACTGTCGCGGCAATGTATTTAATAAATATTGCACAAGGAAACCATAAGACATATTCCCGTATCAATAGTCTGTCCCACCACTGTTGTAAACATGCATTTGGAAAACACATAACTATTGATGCTTCAGGCAGTGTTGAGATCACCTGAAACACTGCATCAGAAAAGCAAGGGGCTGCGTTGGTGTGGGTGTGTTGCTGCTTGCTACAGGGCACCACTGAAAAGATCAAATACAAACTAGGAAGTCTGTTTTGTTTGTTCATAATGCACATTGATTCCTTTGTTTCAAATGTACTTGGCATAAGCAGGAATTTTATCAGGAGCGTATTAGAGTTTGAAGGTTGTAGAGAGGACTTGACAGCAATCGTAGTAAATACTTCCAGACTTCGTCATACCCACAGTTTCTTTGCTTGTCTAATCTCGCATGTTACAACAAGAGCCATCTGGGAAATGGGACAGTTTTTCTGGAATATCACCTCCTTTTTTTCTCCTTTAACACTCTTTCCTTGTCTGTAGTTTTAATCTGCAAAGTGCACCTTGGCCCATTAGTGCAGCAAATCTGAGCCCTCTAACTTGAGCCTGGATGAGTCTGTAGTGTACCGCATTGCTGCAGTCAGCAGCAGCATCCTCTCCAACTGCAGCTCTCTACAGGCATCTCTGAGAGACTGGTGCATTGCTCTACAATCTGCTACAGTCGCACAGTAAAAGTATTTTCTTAATGGGTTTAATATATAATAACCAACTACATAAAACTACAAGTCAAACCTCTGTTCCTTATTTCTGCTCCCATGTTTATTGAACAAAGCAAAGCATAGTAATTTCTGTTCCACTCTTCTATCACATCACTTCACAAATGTTTGTTTTGTGATGTAATGGAGCTTGCAATTGCTTTACATTAAAATTTGGAGGCTTAACCAGACAGTGGTATCCTGATCTAAACTAGAATAGCTACCAACTGTCTGAACAACTGTTACACAGCAGGTATGCATGAGTTCTGTGCTATTGTTATGATTGTTACTTTAATTGTGTCTGAGTGGATCAGATCACTGATGTCTTCAGCATGCATTATATCCTGTCCTCAGTGTTAAAGATTTGATTACTGCTGTAATTTCCTGTCTTCTCATATTGTAATTGACAATGATAACTGTGTTGCGATGTAGCATTTGTCATAGATTTAAAAAATCTGAAATGCTGCATTAATTGTGATGCTTGCTTTAAAGGTTAACTGAATTACGAATGTTTTGCTCTTGTCTTAATGGGCATTTGCTATTTGTGCTTGTATACAGGTCAGACTCCTAGAATGGAGCATTGCTTTCATTAATTTTTGATTGGGTTTGACTGGATTCATTGTTACAGTAAGAGTTATGGCCAGTAAGATATGAGTGCTTTGACGATGATGATGTTCCTACATGGAGCTATTGTTCTTTCCCTTTCTAACCATTAAAACAATATGATTTCTGTTTATTATTTCATATGAACTCCAAACTACTCTCAAAGAATTCTGAGAATCACATAAGCTGTTTGCTGTAAAGGTTAGAGTGGAAAAACTGAAAAACTCTTACTTCTCCACATAGTGCAACATATAATGTACAATAATATATTCTTAAATAATGTTTTTGTCCTAAGCTTGTCAAATATTGCAAAATATAAGACTGTAATAGCATCGGAGTGGCTTTTTACAAATGCTCTTTACCTTCAACCTTGCTGGAAAACTTAAATGTTGATCATCATCTTACATGCAACATGTGTTTATTGGCTGTCAATCCGAGTCAATGGGGTTGTGTGCAAAACAATGTGTCCTCCGATCCACATCAGTGAGAGATGATGATCCCCAAGGACTTTGCTGTGCTGTTTAGTAAATCTACTGTCATGCATTTTGCCCATCAGGGTCATGCCATCATCATCATCATCCGATAGCTGGAATGACCTGTGATCCACTGTGTCATGATTGAAATGAATGGGCAGGGAGCGTTAAACGCGTCCTTGTGAACATGGGACATGTATTCGCTGCCTGGGAAATTGATGGGAGGAGAAAGTCACCTTCACATTATCATTACGATGTCCGTTACGAGCCCTGAGTCACGTGAGTGCAGCCACTGGTGAAATAGGGTAACGTGAGGTTCTCCGCTCACAGCTCTGTCAGGGTGACATAGATGCTTCCTCCTCTATGCCCCTCTTAGGTCCCACAGAAAACTGGGTTAAAACATCAGTGCCGCTCCTCTTCATCACAGACTATGATGTCAATGTGAAATACTTTCTTGTTTTTAACTTATGGTAATGGCTGTTAATTTCAATGTGTGTATACATAACAACCCACCCAGGCTTTGCCCAGCTCGCTTGTTACAGACCTCTTTACAGCAATAGCCTGCTTTTCCAACAGACATGTGAATTATTCATAGAATCGAGTTGCTCTAAGCAGTGAATCAGCTGTGGTTTGCTGTAGAGAACACTCAAATGTACAGTACGAAAGAGGTTGATGCACTAAGGAGTTAGTGTGTGTGCATCTCGTTTTCTCGGCCTTAGTTTTTACTGTATTTTATCAAAGGACTAGGAGCATTTAATTATCCTGCTGTATGAACTGGTCATTTCCTGATTGCTCAAGATCTCTGTTAGGATATTCACTTTGTATCACTGAGCTGGAGGAAAATAAAGAGGTTAAATTGGTCTGGTGGTTTACTCATTCAGCTCATGTCTACAGAATGAGGACATGACTCCATCTAGTGGTGTAGTTGAGAAGAAACCCTGTGAAAATTGGAGAAGGTGTCAGGCTTACCCAGCTACTTTTGTTAAGATTCATGTTTTACTTAATACAGGATGTTTTCTAGGTTTGGGTTCAAAGTGTAAGCAAAAGTGGCACATTTACTTGGCATGGAATAGTTGGGGCAAATCGGATCTGGAGAGGTGTTTATTCGTGACTATATTTTACCTCCGATACACCAACCAGCTTCAGCGCTCAACTGAGGTACTAATTGGATCATTCAAGGTCATTATCCAGTTATACGTGCTGCTGCTGTTCTGGGAGGGCTTGTGTGCCTTTGTTTAATTAACCTTTTTCCTCCTGATTCTTTCAGGGGTGTGTGGTTTCAGATAAAATCTATTTGACCTCATACAGTCTTTTAATGTGGGTGGTCAAACAAGTGTAATAGGCTTCTGTAGCTGGAAATGTGGCAGTGAATGTGACATGTTGTGGATTATGTGTTTTATTTAGTGTACACAACCCAAGCATGCGGTTCTTATATTCAGCTATTCAGGGAAAAATAAAATGAACTGCAGTGTTGCAGTTAGGGATGGTATTCTGTATAGTCCATCAGTTGTATGCCACAGCGCACATCATTTCCTTTTATCAATGTTGGCATGTTTCTCTGACACTGACAGGCAAAACAATAACATCAAAATCACGGCAGTGGAGCTATTGCATATTTGAGTCACATGGAACTCTTTTCTTTTCTGTTCTGTTTCTTAAATGTGTTCAGACACAGAGATAACAAAAGACTTGTATTGAGGCTGAAAAACCGTCTAGGCCATCTTTTTTTTTTCCCATATAGATAATTGGTCTATAAGGGAGCCGATTAAGAATAAGGCCAGTTACTGGCATTACTATCGCTAAAAGAGTGCCAGTGTTGTAGTTCATTTTCTGATTAGAAAACCTAAAGTTTTCTGAATTGTGTGCTTCAATTTAAACATGCAACAGATATCTGAAACATTTGAATTGCTGAGATGAAGTCTCAGTCTGATGTAATGGCTTTACAGTTAAATGAGGGTGGGATTTTATTTATTTATGTTTATTTGTTTTTTTTATTACTATTCTAATGTTGACAAAAAGCTTGTCAATAACCAGTGCACATGCTTGCTCTCTTTCAGAGGCACTGAGAAGTGATAGACCCTGTGGTCCCTGTGAAAGAACTCCACCCCCGGCAGGTTGGCCACATCCCCCTTCCCTCCTGCCTCCATGTATCCTGAATCTACCACAGACTCCCCCGCTCGCCTCTCCCTTCGACAGACTGGCTCACCGGGCATGATCTACAGGTAAGCTGATGGATGCCAACACAGACAGACAGATGCAAACACATTTTGTCACGTGTAAGTTCATGTTTGTCAGTCAAATTAAGTGTATGAATTAGTATAGATATTAGACATGAAAGATTTACCTGTGGGCGTTTAATCATATTCCCTCAGACGGTATAAAAGATAAACTGTGACGTCACCTATTGGTTTGTGAAGCCTCAGGATGAGTGGTTTCACTCTTGCCATCTGGCTATTTTAAAATCAGGTGTGATGGAGGGGGCGGAGCTGAGAGTCAAGCTACTTGCTCATTTTCTTACAATTTGTTAATTGTAAGTTAGCTAAAGCTTGGGTAATTCTTCTTTCTGACACAAAGAATGAACAGTTTTACCAAAATGGACAGTGTTTCAGTTAGTATGACCCAAAATTAGTCACTTCTATAGGACTGGAAATCTTTTTGCAAACACAGATATCACCTATGGTGGTTATTAGAAAAAATGCAGGTTTAAGGCACTTGCACTTTCTTTAAAATCTATAGCCTGTGTTGTTGTTACCGAGAAAGTAAGTACACATTTCACATGCATGTACACAGTTACCAGTATTTCCAGTTGTGGTCAGAAGTTTACATACACTCATCATGGACATGAATGAGTTTTAATGATTTCTTTGAACTGTTCTCTTCCGAAGGTGGAAGGAGTGCACAGCATACATTTTAAATTGACTTCAAAAGGCAAGAGTTAGGTGCATTTTGGATTTTAATTTAATCCACACAGGGTCAAAAGTATAACTACACCCCCACTAATGTTTGGTTATATGTCCCATAGGAGCCAAACACCTTTGGTAGCCTTCAACAAGCTTCTAGCATATTTCTGACTCGCTACGCTCAGCAAGCTAACATTAACCATCTGGAGTGACCTTCACAAAGCCCAGAGCTCAGTCCTATTGAAAATTTGTGGACTACAAATACTACTACTGAGGTGGCTATAGTTCAGGTGGTAGACCAACTAATCAGAAGATTGGTGTTTCAATCCCTGTCTGCTCCAGTCTGCGTGCCAAAATATCCTTGGGCATGATAATAAGTTATTAAGTTGCTCTCCGATGCATCCACAGATACCAAAAATTGTCCAGTCAAGGAGCAACTTGCTAAACAGTGGGGATGTATTCATGACCCTGTATGTGTACTTTTGACCCTGTGTGGATTAGAGAAAATCCAAAATATTTTCAGACTTGTGCACCCACTTCTTCTTCTTCTTCTTCTTCTTCTTTTTTCTTTTTAAGTCATTAAAGATGTAATGCTGAACAGTCTTTCCACCATGGTAAGAGAACAATTCAAAGGAATCATCAAAACCCCAAATTACCAGACATTCATGCCCAGCATGAGTGTATGTAAACTTTTTCTGACAATTGTATAATATGTGTGTGTGCATATTAGAGGTGGGAATCACCATACATCCCACGATACGATATTATCACAATACTTAACGCACGATACGATATTATTGCAATTTTTAAAAAATATTTTGCGATATTCAGATTCTGTACATAAAGGTACACTTTATCAATATTCATTTTATCTAATATCAAAGTCTCACACTCAGTCTTTCTCTCATTTCAGTCAGTTTTATTGTTGACAAACTGAACGGTTTGTATTACAGTCTAGTCCAACTTAACTGAATGCAACCATCTGGTACAATTATAGCTATTCTGAACTATGCAATTTATGAAAACTATGCAGCCCATTCAGCAACTGAAGAATTTGAAAGTAAATTAAAACAAAATATAATTTTACATTAAATAAAAAAGTTTTAAACGTAATTAAAATAAAACATGTCTTAAATTAAAATAAGTAAACTGTCATGTTTATTGCTGCCAAAAAAAAGTTAAACACATTTGGACAGTGAAGGAATGTCAGGAGCACAAAAACCTTTTTTGTAACAAAATATCGATTTCTGCTGTCCCTGTATCGATACATTATTAGCAAACAAAATATCGCGATACTACACAGAATCGATTTTCCCCCCCCACCCCTAGTGCATATATAGCCTTTTACTGTTCTCTAAAAATGGCTTGTACACCTCTGCTAAAGTGAAATGGACCCCTAATTTGTGCTATAGGGTAGACACATTTAAAACACACACACACACACACACACACACACACACACACACACACACACACACACACACACACACACACACACACACACACACAGAATTTATATATATCTGTGTATTTTAAAGTAATTTTAATCTAAAAATCTACATACTGCTAATGGAGAGATGCCAAACTGTCTTTCATTGGTCTTGTAACAGTGTAACAATAAAGATCTATTCTATTCTATTCTACTCTAATGGACTAAGTTGTGTGTTATCATGTACTATGGAACTTCACCAGCAAGTGGCGCCAAATACTCAACCATTTCATTTGTTCATTTTTGTTAATCAGTTCTCTGTATGAATTTAACATTGCATTCATTACGAACTGATAGGATGCAGGAGCTGTAATATTCTGCGATCTGCACAGCACATAAGTTAAAGAGCACTTTTTGGATTCATGTAATGGAACAGTGGAAGTGGATGAGAGGAAATCTTTTCCTACCATTTTTGTCTTTACTGAGTTTAACTGTGGTCTCTAACTAGCGCAGCTGTGCCTTTGAGCTTTTCACCTGTACTAGCTCACGTCCACAGTTTCACAATCATCAATAAGAGTCACTGCGCAAGTATTGCATTTGACTAAACTAATGGCTTAAAATGGAGCAACAACTTCAGCTGAATTATTAGTGTTGCTTTATTTCTGATGATAGATGTAAAGTAATGCCATGGTTACACTGATGAAATATTGATAGCACATCATCTAACTATATATTTTTTTACTAAACGGTGTTTATTTTTCATCAGTACTTGTTTAATATGAACTTGCACAACAAAACAAAATGTACATGGTTTTTCAGCGTTATGTAGTCATGTAGATTAAGCAAACACATTCATTATGCATTCCTGCATAATGCTTCCATATAGCTCCCAACAAACAATGATTTATGATTTTAAAACTGGTGAAGGGTTACTGTGTAATTACTACTTTGTCTAAAAAACTAAATTGTAATATATACTAATCAAAAATGGTAAATGGCCTGTATTTGTATAGCACTTTACTTAGTCCCTATGGACCCCAAAGCGCTTTCAGGCATCCACCCATTCACACACTGGTGATGGCAAGCTACATTGTAGCCACAGCTGCCCTGGGGCGCACTGACAGAGGTGCCACCGGGCCCTCTGACCACCACCAGTAGGCAACGGGTGAAGTGTCTTGCCCAAGGACACAACGGCCGAGATTGTTGGAGCCAGGGTTCGAACCGGCAACCTTCTGATTACAAGACGAACTGCTAACTCTTGAGCCACGATCGCCCCGCAATAAAAAATGCTTCTAGTTCAGTCGTTTCATAAAACTATAGTGTGTGTTAGGGGTTTTTTTTGGTTTGTTTTTTTTCCCCTGGTACTTGTTGGGAACAGTTTATTTCAAGGCGTAAGTCATGTTGCCTGGACTCAAAAGAAAATAAAGCATTAAGTATTGTATGTGTACATTGCTACAGTATGAATTGTTATGATGTTTTATGTTTTGTCCTCGAACTCGCATAAATAACGTCATCTCAATTTGAGTGTTATACATTATCTGCATACATATCCTCATTGAGCCAACATATAGAACAAACAATGTATTGGGAAAGCTCCTTATAATGCAGTATTTTATTTTTCTCCCTCATAACTTTTGCGTACTTTTGTTCCCTCTCTGGCTAACACTCAACACCATCTTAGTGTCTGCATCTAACTCTTTGCCACTGCTAACACTACTTTCCTTTCCTGCTTTTATTAACTAAAGCTTTCCTTTTTCCTCCTTTCCCTTGCTATCTTCAGCGCTCGTTATGGGAGCCCCAAACGACAACTGCAGTTCTACAGGTACCTTTGTGTGTCTGACATTATTTTATTCTCTTATGTGTGCAGTGTAAATGTTTTTTTTTTCTTAGTTTACTATAATATTAACCTTCCTGCAGAGACTTGCTGTTCTGATATTTAAAACCATCCATCCATCCTCTGCAGTAGATAACACTTATCATCTACTATTTAGCTGGCAGTGCACTATCCAGCTTAAACCTGATAGGGGTGGTGATGGATTTCTTTGCAAGGTTGCGCATAAAACCTTTGAATCGACAATACTGGTCTGAGTTTTAGTCTTTTTTTTCCTTTTCCTGTCTTTTTTTTTCTTTCTCAGCAGTGACACCCACAGTCTCACTTCTCAAGCTTCAACATACAATTACGAAGTTTGTTTTACTGCCTTTTTTTTTTTTTTTTTACTTTGTGCACAACATAAATAATTTTTCCATCCATACTCTTCAACCTCTTTTGGACCTGAACATGATGCGCCTTAGTCTAAAAAACACATGCTATAGATGCAGAGATGATGGTATTTGGTACTCGCTCCGACAGTAGTGAGGTTTTAGATGGTCAGTCTTTAGGCTGCTTTACTGTAGGATCATATTTTATGGTCTCATATCAGGCCATATTCTGCTGATCCAGTTATAAAAACCCCTGACTATGTGGATGTGCTTGTAATGAGCTCACTATCGGATTTTTATCTTGGCGCCTTCTACATTTCTGTCCTTTTAAAGTGCAAATGGTCCCTCTAGCTGTTCCCCTGGCCTATGTGAGGGTATTGATTAAGCCCCCCCATCTTCATTTGTCGATCACTCTGACTGCCAAACGGCCTTATGCTGGGAAAGAAAGTTTCATTCCTGTCAGTAATCTCAACATTGTAGCACACAAACTGCAGGACTGGGACCATGATGGCTAGTACAACTTCTACAGTGTTACAGATGTGCTCTACAACTTTTATTGCTGGAACCCAGAATACCCACATTCATAAGGTCACTGAATAGTTTTATGGAAATAATGTGACTTTCATAGTCACAGTTAAGATCTCAACCCAGTTGAATACCTATTTGAGATTTTGGAACAATATCTAAGTCTTCACTGTTGTCATCAAAACATCAAATTAGGTCATATTTTTTTGGCACTCCATTCTTTGTGCACAGCTCCAGAGACTTGAAGAGGCAATGCCAAGGTACATTAAAACTGTTGTGGCGGCATTTGGGACCCCTCACTGAGAAATTTATGCTGGGGGTTCCTTTAATTGTCACGTTTCTGTAGTCATGTAATAACAATTCTGCTACACACAATTGATGCTGTTGATTAATATAGCTGTTAAAAACTTCCTTGTATCCACTGGTGCATGACTGCTGTTTTAATGTGTCAAAATTTTCTTCATTTCAAGCACAAGCTCTACTTTGTGCATACTGTTTGCATCTACTATATGACTTAGCCAGTCCAGAGCTGGACTATGATTATATACTAAACATGCCTTTTTGTTAACGCAGCAAAACTGAAAAAGATCTGTCTTGTTTTAAACCATTTGACAGTGTTTAGCGGACTGAGTTCTTTCCTGGTAAAGCTAAAGATGGTTGACTGAAAGAGAAAGAGAAAATGTAAATGTTTAATTTAAGCATGCATTACAGACGTTCTAAGAATATGTGCTATTCAGATTTGTAACTGGAGTTAAATGATTTTTTTTTTTTTTTTTTTTTTTTTTAATGAATTTTTAGTGACCTTTTTAGTTTGATAAATGAAGTTGGATAATGTGTGACTTGTAAGATCCTTTCAAATGATATGTCATGTGCATATGAAAAATGACAACATACATCCCATCCCCGGGGGACTTCACGTTTAAAGAAACCAAACACAGTTATACATTAATGCTAAATAAAGAAAATGTTGTGTAGTGTTCAGGAGTCCATGCTCTAGTAAAAACGATCTGTTCCTCATTAGTAGTACTTACTTATAGTATTACTTATAGTACAGTAGTGATTGTATGAAAACTTCCATATACAGATATGAGCCCCCCCTCGAGGTAAAACTGCTGCTTGGCTTCCAAAGTCATCATCTTCAGTGGTGTCACTCATCTTATCTTTCGAGTCATTATGCCAAAGTAGCTCAGCAGGTAGATGGGTTCATAGTGGCTTTTTCAGAAAAATGTGTGAATACACAGTACAGAAAGAATGCAACCAGAGGCATTTGCATATTTTTTCCAGCATATTTATGTGGATTACTTGTGTTTGCCACAATTGTGTGTGTTAAAATTGAACTTTAGACCTAAAATTTCATGTTCCCTTGTTCTTTGTAAGGCAGACACAGATATCATTGTTTAGTTCTGTGTGCAGGCAGTCATTATAGTCTAGCGCCCTCTAATTTTGCCTTTGGACTCAGCACAAGGCTACTGAGATGTAGAGAGATGCTGCAAGGGTCCTTAACTGGTGTGGCCTTTGTTAGAGAGTACTTGAACATGCCCGGTGGTTTGTTCTTCTCTGTGCATACACATATAGTCTGTGTTTGCTTGAGTGTGTGTGTGTATTTATGTTTTGTGTGCGTGCAACACTCAACCACTCATTACTGTCCAGCTCTTAGTATTCTTTCCTGTGGAACAACAATCAGAGGCTTTTAGTGCAAAAGCTTTGGTGAATAATTCAGGGCTGATATTATTTGCTGCGGTGAGCAGAAACAAGACGGGCCACTAAACGACATAAATGGATTTCTTCTATGAGATCTCACAGGGAGGGGAAGAGGAGAGGTGTTGGTTGCAGTGATAGACGAAGGTCCAAATGGTGAGGGGAGGGATGTACTCGCTTATTCACTAATTGGTTTAGACGTTTCCTAGTAAGACACTCCCAGTTTGGGTGGACCTGCTCCATCGCTGTCTGCAGTGTGTGTTTATAAGAGCAGACTGGCACTCCATAACCTCGCTCATGAGCCGACCTTCAAGAAATCGGGTGAGTTTGAGGAAAGATTTGCACTCATGATCACACGAGTGCGTGTGTGTGTGAGGGGTTCGTGGACTGAAGAGCGTGTGGGTGTGTGGATGCATGCTGCCTAGCCTGAATTGTCTGCCTATATTTATGTCTTAGTAGTTTAAACCAGTAGTAAGGGAAGAGCCCGAGATATCATAATGGTGTCAACAATTTGACATTTAAAAAAAAAAAAAACTATATCAAAATCTCACTTATTGTTGATTTTGAGTTTGTCGATGATTAGTTGGTTTTATTGAGTTTGTTGTATATGGTGTGAGATTATTGCTTAAAAATTTTTAATTTTAGAATGAGGTTTTGTTCTTTGCGCCAAAGTGTGTCCAGATGCAAGGAAGCTACTCTTCAAGTGTATTTGTCAGTGAAATGTGATTTTGTGGGGGTAACAAAGAACGTACAATGACTTAGACAGAATGTAGTTAAGGATACAGAAAAGATCAGTTTGTAGTGTTGTAGGTTTTACTTAGTGTTTATTTATTTGTCCTATTAAATGTCACTAAATTACTTGTTTTTAGCCTTTTTTATTTTTTATTTTTTTATTTTTAATGTTTTTCAGCACCCATTTATTTACCACGTCGCTGTTTTGTGTATATTTAGTGTTGTTTCCTGCTTTCAGACCTATGTAGCAATAATGTTCATATAAAATTTCAGTCTGACAATGTGATACGTGGCTTTTACTGAGGAAAAACTGCTTTGTGGTCATTGCTGACTGGTGCATTTGGCATTAAGTTACATTCTTGTAGTGATAGTGGACTTGATGCAGTGCTGCCCCCTGTTGATTAATTTCAGCATAATATTTTTCTTTAAGATCTGAATGATGCAGCAGTTGAATGGAGGATGAGGAAGGAGGACTGTGTATTTCCAAGGGGAGCAGAGTTGCCTTAAACTAATCTCAAGCACCTTCAATGAATCCCAGCCTTATATTAAGCATCTGTGGCATGTGTATATTCTGCAGTTGTTTCAAGTTATTTTTTACATTTTATTCCAGTCCTGATCTCCTGCTTACACCTATTTTCAGCGATGTGCTCAACTTTATTGTGGGCTACTCAGAAAGCTTGGCTCTCCTTAATAGTCTTGCAAGAAGTTGGAGAAGGAATGTGCCCCCTCCTGTTGCTTGGTGCATGTTTAAATGCTTCCTCTTTTGCAGAGAGCATGTGCCCTCTTGCGTCCTGCTCCTTAATCACCAGCAAGTCACCTGAATGCTCCCTGTGTAACCCTGCCATTGTAAACCTGTCAGGGGAGGGTGGTGCTGGCTATGTTGTGCGACTCTGATTACAGGATGCATGGCCGTGTGCTGCCCCAAGCAGGAGTTCTGTTTTTTTTATGGGAGCAGGTGCTATTTAAGGAGGTGGCTGTCCCCTGTCGGCCCTTGCCAGCTTCATCCGTGTCACTACTTTATTCTTCTCTGCACGAGTTGCCTCAGCATCAGAAGGAGGAGGCGAAGGAGGGAGGGGTGGCATGTTTGCAGGAGGGTACACCAGTGCCCCCCGGGGGGTTCCCGGCAAGCGCAAGTCCAGTTACTGTCCTCCTGAAAACCTGCAGATCACCAAACCGCCAGCGGCAGGCAGCGGTGTTCGGAAGAGCAGCAGCAGCGGCAGCGGCAAGATGCTGTCTATGTCATACAGCGAGAGCATCCGGAGCGGGATCAACCGCTACCACTCGGACCAAGGGCTGAATCAGCCACCGGTCAGGCCCACTGATCAGGCCGAGCTGCAGAGACTCCGGGAACAGAGGGTTGCCGCTCAGATTAAGAACATGGAAGACTTCCTGAAGATGAATGGCCTTGCCCTGGAGGAGTGTGTGTCCTATCAGACAGGCATGAAGTACAGGTAAGAGAGAAGCAGAGCTTGAGAGGGACTGAGATACTCACCAGACTGGGACAGTGGTGGGTGCTGAGAAGCTGCAGGTAAGAGCAGCTTTGCAGCTGGAATAGACAGATCAGGTGTGTGTGTGTGTGTGTGTGTGTGTGTGTGTGTGTGTGTGTGTGTGAACTTATAGCTGCTAGTGCTTCTGTCGAAGTTTTTTAACTAGACAAATGAATTTCTGTCACCACAAACGTATACGCCTTTAGAAAGTGTTTATCTGCCGCTTCTTTGTTAGTAGCAGCACAGTGTTGCTGTGTCCTCTGGTCAGGCTGCATTCATGCAAAGGTACTGGGGCTCAGGTTTTATTTTAATAATCTAGGTCGGTGGCATATTTGCCCAACTGCATGGGAAGGACAGACTACTCCGTAAGGAGTTACCTGCCCCCTTAAAATCTCACTCAGACTTCCTTTTCCTTTCCCCTTGATCACATATATTTTGCCTTCTTCTTCTGCTAATCATTCCTGGTGACTGTGCAGAGAACTCTGCCTCACAAGCCAAACATGAATAAGTAACTACTTCAAGTGTGTTCAAAGTTACCTGGAGTTGCCAATTCTGCCCTTTTTAATATTTGATTTGACATTGTGTATTTGTTTTGGCTTGGGTAAAATATATTAAATTGCAGGTTTAAATGTTTATAGAGTAATAATATTACCTTAGTGTGTTTCAGTGTGAAGTGACAACTGCCTTCTTGGCATGAGGACAACAATGCTGATTTCAAATTAAATTTAAAATTTCTATGATGTCCCTAATCTAAACAATTTAAACCTTCTGTGGTATATGAAAAATCCATCCTACATCACAAAAGCTTTAAATATTAATATATATGGTACCATGCAAAATATTATCAGATTATCAACAACACTGTATGCAGGCCTTGTAACACAAATGTTGATATTTGTCACTGTTGGTCCACAGACTGACAAAAGTAGAAGGCCATGAATTAAATTTTAGAAGTATTTTTATTTTTTGTTTCTAAAGTGTAAGCTTACTTATTTAAGCACTTCTAAAAGCTGTAACAGGAAGAAGGAAAAAAAAAGAGTTTGGACCATTCGCTCCTTTTGTTCGTGCCGTCTGCAGAGTGACAGAAAGCTATTTTCTGGACTGTTGGGCTGACAGCGGCCGGTTTAGCGGCTGTTGTGTTGGCTAATATGGCCTGTTAAGCTGATGATGTTATTGTCACGGACACGGATAGGTTTCATCACACTCAGGCATGGCTGCTGTTGTTTTTGACTCTGACCAGTGACTATGCCTGGCTGCTGTTACCGTGCCTGGGGTGAGCAGGTTTTACTGTCGTCTTCAGGTAGTGTTGTATGTCACCATATCTGGCATGTTACCTTGCCTGTAGTTACCTCCGTGTTGTGTAAAACTCAGTCACTGATCCATGACAGGCTTAGCCGCAGCTTTGTGAGGATGCATGTAGACAGGGAGTTTAGTCATGCAGACGGCGTGTGCAAGTCTTTGAGTATCAGGATTAAAGAACATCGGTACTCGGGATTGTAAGTTGTAGCATTACTATATGAGTTGTTGTTGTTTTTATTATTTATATTGTGTGCAGTCCAGAAGTCTTGAAATATATCTGTGGGATTTATTTATTTGTGCTGTTGTATTGAATCAATATGAATGGTTAAACAGGATCTCAGTAGACAGAGGAAATCCTGCCAGAATACTGTGTTTCTTGTACTGTGATCTCCTGCAATTCCTGTAATTAGGAGTGTAATTGGGTCAGCAAGTACACACAACCTCTGACTCAAACTCATCATTATTTCAGGTGTGTGGCTAATAAGGCAGGCCAGCATTGCAACTGCATCACAGTTAAACTGTTCTTACTCTTAACTTTCTGACATCTGTACACACGAACCCTCTTCACGCAGTCGAATGCTAATGAAGGATGGATTGTTTTTCATCACAAGACAAGGGTGGGGTTGATTTTTCCCCAGCTTTAAATTAATTTAACAAATATCTATGGTCTTAATCAATAGACTATTAATGTTCAAATATCCTTACTGACAGTAATGAACTACTGTTCATCTTGATTATGGGGATTTCCTCAAAGTTGTCAATATTGTGCATTTCAACTTAAGGAAAAAGGTTACTCCATTTCCATTATGTTGCCCTTGAAACGAAATACTACCACTCAGCAGGCCCATTTGGACACCGGAAAACTTTCCCTAGCGTTCATGTCCTCGGACTGAGAGCCAGCCAGTGGGTAAAGGAGCCAGCTTGAGTTCAGTGAGGCGAGACAGGAAGCCTGTGTATACGGAGCTATATGGAGGTTCACTGGATGAGTATAGATTTCTGGAGTGACTTAATACTAATGGACATAGTAATGACATCCACTGGGGGTTCATACCTGAGAGTAACTGTTTCTTGATGTACAGTAAACCTTTCTGATTTAATATGGAGGATAGTTTTTTTTTCACCTTTCTTTCACCTTTTTTGTTGTGAATTACAACAGTTTGATTGAATTGGTTGGATAAAAATGCTGCGCTACATGTTATTTTATTAATGCCGCATTGAACACTTTTTGGCCACCAGAGGGCAGACTGACATCAAAGCTGATAAAAGTGTATCACTGACACAGTAAGGTCAAGACCGTATTAAAAAGTAGGCATAGGTAATGCAGGTAATGCTGTATCAGTCACTTCCCTCTGTATAGATTTGGCAGATTTAAAATTTCTTAGGTGAATGTTTGTCTGTAGTTTCTCTTAGGAAAACTGCTTATAAATGGCAAACTTCAGTCTCCCACTTATCTATTTTTTTCTATCTACTACTGTGACCAGATAGACTAAAGCCACACTAAGTCAACCACTTCAGCAGTAATGCAATGCAATTCTAAAATGAAGGGGGGGAATCCAGCTTAACTAATGAGCAGTTTAAGTGTTTGGTTTAAAGATGATTTCTATGCAACTCTTTTAATTTGAGCGTTGCAGAAGTTTTTTGAAAGGGAAAAAAAACAAGAATTTTATTTTTGTGTATATCAAATTTCTCCCATCGTTGGAAAAAATTGAAAAGCAGATCTCGGTGTAGTCATTGCTGTCCACCTCAGTCATGTAAAAACACTCTTTTAGATGTTTTGTTAATAGCAACAGATACCCACTAGGTGGTGGAGATGTTCCACTTTCATAGTGAAGTTGAACAGTAGCACAGATGCCTCTCATTGCACTTGATGTTATAATTCAGTCACTGAGCACAGTGAGAGCATCACTCTTTGCACTCCTACACTGCTGAACATTATGTCCAGCTAATGTCTGTTTAAAAAAAAAATGTTTAAGCATAGCTTGGTATTAAAACCAGAACAACAGATAACTAAAGCAATTTAAAAAGCCAGCCTATGATGAGGTATATCACAGTGCTGGCAGTAATGGTAATTTCTTTTCTTTTGCCTCAAAGCATTATAAACCATTTATTTTTGATATCCAAACATTTGTGTCTCATTCTTAACCCACACACTCACTTATTTTCCTCTCATGCGCATGCACAAACCTTTTTGGTGATGAAAAGGCAAATCTGCACAGAGGCAGTCTAAACGCTTATTTTTGTTCTCAATTTCAGGGCATTGCGGCATGTGTATCAGCCCGGGCATCTGTGACGTTTTTCTTCAGGCAATCCCCTACTCAAGTTCTAAATTTAGCAACAGGCTCGTATCCACAGCTGCAGCTGGAGGGAGATGAACAGGCTGAAGATTAACCTGTTCATCAACTGTTTTACCTCAAGCACGCTGCCTCACAGACTCAATTCTTTGATGAGGGTCATGCTACAGTCACAGGGATAGGAGATGTTGTTTCGGTACTTGGAGTGATATGGATTTGGTTTCCAGTAGTGACCTCTCCAGTTCCTTTGAGCTATGCCCAGCTAGCCTAGTCTGACAGCTTGTCAAAATGTTCTAGTCAGAGATATAGCGTGGGCACAAGAAGTGAGAATGCCGGGGATTACACAATTCTCTTTTGCTTTGATTTATGTTATATTTTCATTTAATAGTCATTTATAGCAGCAAAACTCAGCTAAAGACCATAACTTGTGACATGTTAGTACATTATGTTTTTTTTGAATATCTGGTATTGAAAGTTCTTCATTTAACAATACCATATTGCAACACAGTAAGGTCATCATATGGATTTACAGCATTGCAGCTATCTAGTATGTAGGCTGTCGTAGGTAATTATTCTTCTGTCTACTAATAACTGATTATCAGCTTTGTCAGTATAGATCCAACACAGGTAACCAGCTGGTATTCAAAGACTTTGAGTGATTTATGCCACAACATAATGAGCTACTTTTATAGAATTACGAGCAGAATAAAAAGTTACCTCTATCAATAAAGGGAACAGCTGTGACCCAGGATATGGACTGTGACCACGGATTGAAAGGTCAGTGGGTCAGTCCCCACATGTTCAGTCTGAATGTCAACGCGTCCTCAAAATATTGAAGCCCCTGTTGTCATTTGTTTGCGAGTGTGTGGTGTGAGAATAGAAGATTAGTCCTGTGTGAATGTGGCTCGCTGTGTAAAGCACCGTAGAATAGCTCTGTATGAAAGCTGTCAGTTTGAACTTTGATGTTTGTCAAGAGCAGCCTTAAATTAAGTAAGTGCAAGCCTTATCATTACCTAGCTGGACAATATTACTTTTATATAGCCTCTCTAGTTATTCACTATTTGTTAGAACATGTTTTGAATTGTTATTACAAGCAGGATTATTTTGACTGATTCTTTTCTAGTTGAGTACTCTTTCGTTCCTAATAACACCGCCCCGTTACTGTTACTATTCTGCAATTTAAATGGTAGGAACCACCTGACATCTGTGGCCCTCCTCCATCATACTTAGCTGGAAACCTTGCAAATGTGTTGTTTTTAATATTTTGTGATTATGTTCTCCATTCACATTGTTCTTTCTCTGCTATTTTGTGTCCTAACTATCTCAGCAAAAGTGTTTTTGCATTTGTGTTAAAGCTGCCAGGGATTAGTAAAAACCAAGTAGTGACAAGAGATAGTCCTCATGGTTTTAGACACTTTAGGATGTAGGATGTAGGATGTAGTCATTTTGCATCCTTTTAAAAATTAAGAACAATATTTAGCACATAAATCCTAAACTGTTGAATTTCATATCTAAATAAAATGTTCTCATAGGACCACGACCGTTTCTTCCTGGTAAATCTCTCACTCCAGGTCCATAGGTAGCTGGAATAATGATGGGTACAAGACTTAACATTTAGGAAGTGTTACACACATATTTTTGTGTGCCTCTATGGTTTGGAAATGCTTAACCAAAAATGTTTTTCATTCAAAGGGTACCCTATCCTAGTAAAGACTGAAAGTTCACTGAAGCTTTTAGGACATTTCTGTGGTTTTGCGGTTGCTGCAACTTTAATGCATGGGGACATTTTCTGTTTCACGCCTGACTGACTTTTCAGAAACGCAGCAAAACTGGGTCCTCATTTGCAGGTGTTGCAGTATTATAAAATGTAAATCTCAGCTTTGACAAAATTGTCAGCTTACTTTGTGTTTAATTAAACCTTCAGAGCACATTTCTTTGTGTTGCTTTATGCTAGGACACTTCCAGGCCTTTTCCACATATTTGTCATGGTTGTAGTAGCTAAAGGTATGTGACTATGCTTTGCTCTGTTGGTTTGTCTTTTGCTATTTAGAACAGTTATTTAGTTTCTATATCCACTGCTGCCTTAGTTTACTTATTCAAGCCTATGGATTTGTAGTTTACCTCAGAATCTTGTAATTGTTCTTGTTTTCTGCTTATAATATTTAACATTTATATATATTGTGAGCTATCATGCACTATATTTTTAGTTTATTTTTATAGACAGGCAGTGAAAGGTTTGGCCTCTCAGGATGCTGAGATTGGGGATTTACTAACAACTGTCTGATAATATTATACTGCTTTATCCCTATATGTTCTAGGGATACAGCCCATTCAGGGTCAGCAAATCAGCAGCCAAGAATAAAATACAAACCATCTGTTTCATAAGCTCGGTTTAACTCCTCAGCATTTGTGTGACAGGACCATCAAAAGCTTAACTTTGAGTGGCATTTGCTCGAAAGCGATGGTCTTTGTTGGTCTTAAGATCTGTGGATTTTCAGAGATGTCACAGTGCTCGTAGATAACTTAAAACGGGTCTCCAGTCGCAGTCTGTTTTGCATTTTATATGTCAGTGGATTTTGTGATATAATTTCAATGCACGTGTTAAATACATAAAATTTGCCAGGCAATTTCATCAGTATAGCTGCCGTTTGGAAGCAGAATGCTAGGCTCGAGTAGTACATCCTTCCATTGAAATGTGTGCAGTAGTGAATATTTCTGCCTAGCAACACTTGGCTATGTGAAGATTTCCTTAGGTATGACAAATGCACACAGGCAGGCGGGAAGATTTCCCATTGAACAGACCAGATTATTCTGCTTCCTCATCTCATCCCCTCTCTTGCCTTCTCTTTCCTACCAGATAGTGTGTAAATCAGCTATGTTTGGTTTAAGCACACCTTGTTACTCAAATTACGGATTTGAAAGCCTCACATGGCTGTGAAATCGGTACTTGGTTTGTTTATTCCACAATATGCCCCATCAGAAACGTGTTATTTTGTTTTCTAGACAAGTATACAACCCATTATACACATGAGCATTGTACATGAGATGTTAAAGTTACCATGTGCCATATTTAAAATATAATAACGTGTTTTCCTGCAGAGCATTTTTTTTTTTTTTTTTTTTTTTTAAATTTGAGCCACTATGACTATATTACATAAGAACAGGGATTTCCTGTCCTCTATTTTTTGATCGTCTTCTGCTCCGTTAGACGTGTCAGCGGGGACAGCTGAAATGACAACTCCTCCTGAGCCCAGCTGTCTGCGGGGAGTCTGCCATGTTCACTGGAGAATTAAAAACTGCAGCACTCGTTGCTCGCAGATGTGACCATCGCTCTGCTGTTTCCCCAGGAAATCCCAGAATCGCCAAAGAGCTAGACCTAATTTTCTACATTTATTTGTATTTCTGTGATGGCTATTCCAAATCTCCAGTACATCTTTGTCACAGTTGAGTTCATTCAGACCATGAAACGGTAGAGAAAGAAAGTCTTGATGCTAATATAACACATAAACAGCAGTATTCCAATTTCTTTAATTACATCCTCATCATAGTGATTCAATTAGAAATGTTCAGACACGGCCTCGGGATTCATTAAGCTGTTAGAAAAGCATCTGTCGTTCAACACTGTCAATCTGTCTGACCTCACTTCTCTTTCCATTAACTCTGTTAAGCCCTTTTACACACACACACACACACACACACACACACACACACACACACACACACACACACACACACACACACTCATCATCATCATCTTGGGGATGCTATACATGGTTACTCAAATCCTCACAAGTGTGTGGAGTTAAGTTACATATGATACAGGTGTGGCCATGAGCTGAGATCCCTGGTTAAGCTTTTGTTAATTAACAGTAAGATACTGAATGTGCATAGAAGAAGTCTGAGAAAGCATGAGATGAAACGCTTAAACTATTTTTGACTTGATATTCTTAAGCTATATTCTGATTACCCATCTTGAAGGACTGGGTAATCAGAATATAGCTGGATAACAACCCTGTTTAATTGTACGCCTAAAGGGAATCCTTATCTGTGTTGTAGTCCTTGTAGATGACTACAAAAAGCCTTTGCTTGCTAAACTAGCTTGGACGGATTAGGTCTATAGACTTGCTAGTTTACGTACCGATCCCGACTCGGCGCAGACTGTCTGCCCCTGAAAGCGAATTAGTGAAAGACTCCGTGTGACACTCACGCCAGTGACAAATGTCAATTTTTGAGGTCCTTTTCCCCTTTCAGCCGCCAAGGGCATTCTTTGTATTTTGTGCTCAGTGTGTGGAATTGATTTGGAGAGCCAGTGCCTATTTTTAGAGATAAGACTGCAGTTGTGCCGAAGAATCAGTGCTCACAACAGTACCCAACAGTACTTCTGTGGTCAGAGAAATTTCTGATGCTCCGTTCATTAAAGAAGTTGTCTTAGCTGCAGTATGTGTGCTATAGTTTGGAAGAGAGCAGTTGTCTGAGCTCCTGTACAGCCAGAACAGACTCCTGAGGCTTCATTATGGCATAGCAACATCGATGGGCCTAAGCCTCTTTCTGACCAAGGCTGTTGAGTTGAGCAGAACATAGTCAATAGTTTTGTGTGTGTGTGTGTGTGTGTGTGTGTGAGTAGTCTTTTTCCAAGTTTTAGTAATAAAGGACGTAAGACTGTAAGAAGCAGAATACATTTTTATAGCCGTTTGTGTGTATTTACAGCTGTTACATGGTGAATTTGAAACTGAATGTTGTTCTTCAATCTTTTGTTTTCTTTGTCTTCTCTCGCCTGAAAAAAAGAGCTGTTATTGGTTTTGGCGAATTTTAGTCGACTGCAGTTGTGATCAGGGAAGCACACATGTTCTGCTCTGAACATTCAGCTTATCTCTCCTCTTCCTCCCCCACACACTGAATGAGGTACAGGGCCGTAGCAGTCCTCTGCATTCACTCACTGTGATATTTTAGACGCTCAGTAGATTTTTTTTTTTTGGATATCCTCAAATCAGTCACTTAATCAAAGCGAGGAGATTAAGGCCCCCACAGTAAAGGGCACTGTAATAAGATTTGCTCAGCACTGCTAACTAACAACCAACTACTGTGTCCAGATCTAACAGTAGGAACTTCAAAGGTTTTCAGGTGTTGTTTGGTTGTTTCCTTTAAGCATTAATCCAAAAATATCTCTTTACTCCTGCAGAACAGTTTAACACGGTTGGAGCCACCCTACTGTGTTCCTCCTAAACATATTGTCACTAATTAGCAATTTAACAGAAATAAGTAACAAAATAAGTAGAGTTACTTATTTTTAGTACATCATCCGTTACGACTGATTTATCTTGTGACAAACAATGAGTAGAAGTTAATTCATTACAAATGTTCTCTGTGATGAATGAGTACAAAGCAGTTAATGCTCAGGCCAGTTTTTGCTCGATAATGGTGCTGGGAAAAGAACCCAGATGAAAGTGTGTATGAAAGACTGCAGGAGATCCTCAAAGTGCACACATTTGTTCAAAATGACTTTGACTCCGAGTTCATTACCAAGCCAGTAGGCAGTGTGACCACTGCAGTGCAATTTGATGCTTCATCCAAGTGAAAACTTGAGTAATGAATTAAACACTGAGGTGGTTTATTAAGTTATGAGTAACTTATGAAGTCTTCCCCTTTGGCATTGTCTTGACTCTGCTGCAGAAGTGTTGCATGTTGAAAAAGTGGAACTAGGAAGTCTTTTTTTGTTTTTTTTCTCAAGAAAGGATTTACTTATCAGCTTTTCACTTGGCAGCAGTAGGTGTATACTCCTAAAATATCTGTCAGGCATGCTCACAGCAATGCCTGCTAACATTTCTTAAAGAGAACAGTCATGTCATCATGCAGTGATTAGGTGTCAGTCATAGTTAATGATTTCTTTTTCTCTTCTCCTTCTCTCTGGGCTTTTGGTCCTTTTTTTTGTTTTCCAGATATAGTCAGAAGGAATAAAACACATACTGCCAGTCTAAAGAAAGTTGGCAGATGTGCCTGTGGCGAATTATTAAATCATAGTAAATGTGACAGGCGTGATTTATTGGATTGAACATATTTTTTGTTGGTGTATTTTTGTAACGGTTCGTAGATCCTGTTGTATTTGTTAATTAGAAAGCGTTGGTGTGTGTGGTGTCATTTTTAGTTTAGACATCTTACAGGTCTCTTAAAATGAGCATTGAAAGTTGCAGTGTAGTTTTGGTGGTGGGAGTTGGGCAGTCTGCAGAAAATGGCAGGAGGTGCAGTAAGTTAAATATGATTATAGAGGATTATATTGATTCCTTTTAAAAAACATGTGGATTTCTAGAATTGAATAAGTAAAGTGTTCCCACTAACTTCCTGTGACTCTGGGAGTTTAGTCAAGGTTCAGTGTAGATGTAAAGGTATCTGACAGCGTAAGCTTGTGTTCCCGGCCTTTCCCAATTGTCAGTACCTTCCACATGTCACGACTCTTGGGGGTCCTGGAGTAGAGCAGCGTGGATTGTGGCATCATGTTTCTACCACAGTGGTGGCTAATGCATAAACCATACCCTGTGCTAAAGCGGTGTCTTGGTGTATTCATCTGCTCTGTTAAAAATGAGCAGACATTGATGGTGAAGGGAATGTCCCCAAATCTCTTCCCTGTCACCCCGACATTGAGTATGATTAGTATTTTGTCACTAGAAGGTCCCTCTATACTTCTCACTGTCTTTGTGGCAGGAAGGAGCATTCAGAAGGTCATTTGTAGCTTGTTTTCTCTGCTTTCTGTCCACAGTGTGAAACTTAAATCAGATTTCAGTTCAATTAGACCACCTTTTCCCCCTCAGGGCTCTATTTAAGTCTAGTAGACCAAAAGGTCGCCAATCTAAGAATAGAGCTGTCAGTTAGCAGCTGCCTGTTTGCTGGATTCCTTTGATGGAGGGTTTCTTCGTTGACTGCTTTACTATACGTGTCTGCTACTGATGGCATCTCTTTTAATTATCTCCTTGGCACACTCGCTGATCCACTCAGATAAGCTTCAGTATTATATTACTGAGAGTGTGCTTCTCATCTACTGTCTCACCAAGCTGCAGTCAATGTGCTGTTTACTTTTCAACCTGCAACCATTATCGTGTTTCTACTGTTCACTCTTGCATGTTCCTCCTCTGTTCACCTGAGTGTGCCTGTTACTGTTAATCAGATCAGTTTCTAATACGTGGTGAATATAGATGAATTGCTGACGTTTTGTTGTACTTAATCAGTTCATTCTTGATCAAGCTGAATTTGCTCGGTTGAAATAGAAAAGTTACAGCAGTACACGGCTATGTGCGTCACATGCCCGTCTTTAACATATATTGTCATAGATAAAGTTGCATAATCAATGTTTCATGGGCAGTTGAACAGACCCACGTGAGAAACCCCTTTTCTGGGGCCATAGGCAATGCACAGTCTTGAGCATTCATCCTTCCTTTTTTTCTCCTGACAGAATAACTAAATGAAATCACACTGCAGGGCAACAGACGACAGATAGAAAGGAGCACAAAAATGCACCACCCTGTCTTTGTAGAGCTGCTGTAAACACACAAGATTTCAGTGCATTGCTCTCTCACGCTGCCGTGGCTCTCTGAATATTCCTCCTCTTAGCTTCTCTTCATATCCCTCCCACCACAGCCCCCCCCCGCACACTCTCTCTCTCTCTCTCTCTCTCTCTCTCTCTCTCTCTCTCTCTCTCTCTCTCCCCTTCCATCTCTCTCCTGTGTGCACCGTGCTGCTTTATGCTCAGCACAGGGCATACAGATGTAAGTTTAATCCAGGCAACAGTGAGAGGTGAATATGAGGTTGCCCTTTTACTAACATGCAGTAGTATTGAGTCGAATATGCATCAGCCAGCGTAATTGCCGAGGCGGACCTAGAAGGAGAGATGAAAACCTCCTGGATCTGTGTGTCGTGTTTTATTCTTTCAATCTCTCTGTGTGGATCTACGCGTTGCCACTCTTAAAGCTTGGCACCAAGAGGTGCAATCTTTAGCACTAAGCTCAGTTTTAAAAAGGAAATTCCAAGACTCTGAATCTGCCTGCAAGCTTCTGATTAATAGAAAAAGCAAGAAGAAGACACCCGAGACAATCGAGGAGAAACTTAGTGGGGAATCAGCGTTTTTCTTTTTTTTTTTTTGTTAATTTTTTTATTACTTTAAAAGAAATTGTTGCTTTATCCACTGCATTGTGTCAGACTTGAGTTTCATGTCTAAAGTCTGCAGTGACTGCAGGTTTCTATAATGTTTTGCTTGAATTTGGACTTCGTTTGCCAGGACTTTATTTTCACCTGATCAGCAATCCATCACCATTTTCACACATTTCCTTTGCCCTCCCACCCTTTGTACCTTTTGTTTTTGTTTTTTCTGCAACATTTTGTGCTGGACAGTCACTCTAGAGACTGGGCAGTGATTTCTTGCAGAGGCGCAGTGTGAAGCTCGATTCTTGTGAGTGAACAGTCTCACATTCCCAAGAGGATCCTTGGGCTCTGCACCTCTTGGTGTTTTCCTCTCCTTATTCATAAAGAGGAGAGTTTAATAGAGGGAATCTGCAGTTGGGACAGTCGGCCAGAAGTCAGAATGCAGGTGTCATTAGTGTGCACGGATCATCGTGGAGGGGTAAGCCGCAACACGGAGGACCGGCTAAATCGACAGAATGCCAACAGCCCCAGCACAGGCACCCGCAGCAAGTTCAGAGCAGTGGCGATGGTGGCTCGGAGTCTTGGACAACTCTCTGTGCAGAGTGTGCCTTCCTCCAGCGAGCAAAGTGTGAAGACTGGCATGAAGTATAGGTACGGCATGTCTTAACAGATTTGCATCTGGCTAAATACCAAAACTTCAAGACACTGAGCATTTAAATTGACACATCCAATCAAAGCAGATTTTGAATGATGGTGGCTGTCAAATTCTGTGACTCCACCAAGACTACTTCACCAAAAATGGATGTATTGTTTTCCCCTTTGATGTGCTAATTTGATTTTGTTATTCCTTTCCGATTGATGACACCTGCCACGAGTAAGTTATCAAAATCAGTTATTTAAATTTACCCAAAACTTTAACTATTGAGCAATGAAGAAAGATTGTAGTTTTAACTGATTTTATTTCTATTTAAGATATACTGGAATACTCCCTCTGTAGTTAGTTACTAGTACTTTCTAGTACTATCTCTAGTGCACTACTTAATACTTAAAACTACTTAAAACAATAATATGGTAGTTCCATAAGTATCACTGCAGATTGCTTTTAACTTGGTGTAACTAGGTTGATTGTATTTCAATTCCCAAACTAAATAAACTGATGCCAGTTGTCAATCGTTATGGAAAGAGCATGCTAATGGAAATTGCCATTGCACTTTGGGTTCTGCCTGCAACATTATAAATGTTAATAAAATACTGCATTGAATTTTATTCCACCTCCCCAGACAGCTGATTACTGATTATCTGCTGGTAAAATAGCTTCTTCTATCACTTAAGGCAAATTATTTAACCCTCGTAGTGGACATGAAGACTGATGACTGTTTGTTATCTAACACAGGACATACTTACCATTTAAGCAAAGGTTTTCCTTTGGAAATGCCTTTAAATTAAAATGCAAATGTGTTCTACATGTGCAGTGAAACGTTCAGATTAGTCCAGCTTTGACAAAATGGCTGAAAAAGCAGCAGAATAATAGTAAATGTGGAGTTGCTTTAAATGCATATTGAAGCACTGAGGGTAAAAGAGCGAATGGCAAATTGAACCGTAGTACAGAACAAAGAATTCTGCATGCATCAGTGAGAAAAAGCAGTTCACCTTTCTTTTCAGCACCGTGACGTGCAGCGCATCATGTACTGCAGCAATCTGGTCATTAATGCAGTGGATCCACTTTGCATAGGAGAGTTGATTCAGTCTTATTTTTCAGTAATGACTCTCTCTGTATATTTTCCCACATGTGACTCAAAGATGATCAAAGGTCGATAAGCTTATTTAAAAGGCCTGCAAGAAAAAGCAAGAAAATTTAAGAGCCGTATAAATATTTAAAGGAACATTTTATCCATTTTAAATAGCAAGTTGCTGTTTTCTGCTATATATAAGCACCGACTAATGTACTTTCTTCATGTTTGTAGCCTTGTGTTGCTAAGGTATACTTTCTCTTTTTAAATGTTTTTTTTAGGTACAGTTATTAAAAATTTAGTCAAATACTTTTTTTGACTCAAGCCACGTTTGATACGATACATGGATGTTTGATTTTTGCAGGACAATATAGGAAAGTAAACAATACCCAATCAAGAACATATTTTTCAATTTTGATCATTTTATTAGTATAATAACATCTTGAAGCTCAAATCTAAAGGCAAGAAAAACTGAAGGTAATGTCGTGCCAGTCAGTTTACATTTTCATTAAGAAATGTGAAGTGTGATTGTTGACTGACAACATGGAGAGCTGTTTGGAGGCAACACATCTATCCTCAGTACTGTTTTCAGAAGCCACATCACAATCCTTTGCATCTAATTTGCTAGCAGCAGCCTCGTCGTCTTGGCGCGCTATCATTATTGAGGCTAATGACAGTGAATGAGTAAAATCATTTTCAGCTCAGGGGGCCAGTGGCTGTTTGTGTTCTTCTCTTCCTCGTTGTAGTCCAAACTACATAACAGGCTCGGTGTTTGTGAACCAGACCCATATCTGATGTAAACTGAAGGTAATGCAGGTCTAAATGTAGCATGAGGCTCAAAGAATCATGGACTGAGGCTACAGCATAGTGTTTGTGGTTTTGTTTTGAAGAGATGCGACTGAAAGGGAAGGGAGGAAGAGAGTGAAAGCAAGAAAGGGAGATTGCTAAGGTTAATGCTGGTGTAGGCCCTTTGCCCACGAGGAAGTACAGTTGGCTGGAGTGATCTGTGCTCATGTCACTTTGAAACATGCCTCTTGGAGGTGAAGCTTGCAAGCCCTTTAACATGGCCTTGCATTTTGCTTTTTATCCTTAAGCATTTTCTCCTCTCTGTTAAAGGAAGATTGAATTTTTCATTATGCCGATTTGACAGCTGAAGAGGTTGGTGGTTTTATAACTGTGGCCCAAAAAGAATACAGTTAAAGCTGCCTTATCCACCCAAGAAAACTTCCCCGAATATCCTCACTGCAGAATAGCAGTGTGAAATTCACATTAGCTTCATTTGCATGCTGTTCTCTCGTTTCCTTGAATGGCAACTTTGGACCAAGACGGTATTTGTTTGTGGGCAGGGATGCAGGTTGAGGAGGTACCTCTCCCCACAAGGCCAAGAAAATCATCAAAGTGAACGTCTCCTCCCTCCGGGATGGAGGGATTGCAGCGGTTTTATTGTGCTGCCTGTAGTTCTGAAATGAGACACTTTGTCTGTCTGGTTAAAATAATCAGGCGGGACTGTGAGAGCCTGCACCTCTTCTAAGGAACGATTAAATGCCTTCAGTCAGGACTGAATTAATGACGCACACAAAATGGCTTGTGATTATGTAAAGTAGTTCTTCTCGAGGAATGGAAGAATATCTGTGAGACTGGGCAGGCAGTGCAGGTGGAGAGTCAATCCCATAAGATCCCTGCCATTCACAGTCCACTATCAGCTCCTCACTCAGTCACCCAAACCCTGGCTGACTCACCTTCAAAAGAGATAGTTTTACATCCCACTATGTTGCAAATAAACTGCTGCAAAGTAATGCTGAGGTAAATAGGTTTCTGAACGTATCGCTTTTCCGCTGGGCTGCCATTTTTGTGCTTCGTGCAGTCAAACTGTAAGAATTCATCTTAAACCGTTGCGCTCTAGAGAGATATATTTCTAAGCATTCTCTTTGTTCTTTGCCACAGTCCACATCAGCTACAAAACACTTATGCTGTGTTGCACTCGGTGTCGTTTACTGCATAGGCCATGTAAATCGGAGCTGACTCATCTCCTCCCCTGGTGTAAATCTACAAGTAATTCGCCTTAGCCCAAACTGTCAGTAGGATTCCTCGCACGTCTGGAGGTCCACTTTTAGTTATAAAGTTGACAGTGAATCCCAGCCAAAGTAAATAGCTACTGGCAGTGTTGTGTAAGCGAATGGCATTTAAATCCCACCATTGCGTTGTGTGAAATTGTCATTATCGATAATGGAAAAAAGAAAAAGCTTGGAGCCTGGAAGCCTGGAGGTGTCTTTGTTTAGTGCACCTTGAAGTTACTTAATGTAGCAGATGGCAGAGATACTGTTACAAAAAGCGAAATGTGAGTCGAGTGTCAATTTTCCGAGTTCTGAAAATGAAACATTTACACACTAATTATCACCATACAGCTTTAATGTTATTAGCCGTGACTGTAAGATTGAAGATGCATCCGCGGTGCTCGTTTCTGGCAACATTTTAGTCTGTGTAAGGATTTGGGTTTTTTTTTTTTAAAGAATAATGAGTATGAGTGTTTCTTTTTTCCACTATTTCACTACACAAATACCACACCATGCATCGCTATGGCTCGGGTGACAAAAGCTGTGGGTGTGAGATTTGGGGCGTCGTGAGTGTGGGAGCCTGCTGGGATGTTTTCCTGCCTTCTGAGGGCTCTCGTCATCAGGGAACCAGCTTTCCACAGCCTGCACTCCCCCTTAAAATATGAATCATAAATAAGCCGTGGTGGTTGAACAGAACAAACATGCAGCAGTACAGTTTGGCTACTCTGAAGTAAATACTAAGCATAATCCACAGTACAGATTCGAGGCCACAGTAGCCACTTAGGTACCATCTTAAATGTGTACAGAACATTCGCCATCTGTTTGCTCTGGGCATGTGGGGAGAAACTGCCAGAGTGTGGCATGGTTCATTTATTGATGTACTCTCACATTTCAGTGTATGTACCAAGGTTTTGACTGTATTGGTGCACAGGAGAGTGAGTAAGCTTGGGCGGTGGGGGGTTTGTTGTAAGATATTTAGCCTATGTATCTGTAAGCGTGTCTTCATGTAAGGAACACGCAGCTGCTCTTTATTTGCCTCACTGATAGAGTTTAATTAGAGCCGCTGTGTGCGTGTCCTAGCTCCACTCATTTTCTCTGCATGTTATTTTCATAAATGCACTAGAAATAGCTTAGATTTATTGATTCTGGTGTACACTGCCAAGAAGAGGTAGTGTGCAACAGAATAGATTAGCATTAAAGTGTGGATGTCTTCTACTGTTTCCTGAAGTATGTTTGCAGTGATTTTTAAAACTCCTTTCATTGTATTATTATTTTTTTTTAGCCTGAAAGGTTAAGCATAACTGTAGGGCATAGTATAATACAGATTTAGTAAAAAGTGTGATTATATTCAGTATGTACATAGTGTTTTTAAGATTATATATTAGCTTCCATAGCTGGCTGTTAGTGTGGATACAGTAAGGAGAGGGTTTATATTTCCAAATTAAAAATCAACGGACTTGCCGTGGAAGTGAAACTGCATTTAATCTTGTGTTCTGGATTAGAAACATTTGAACTGCATCTTATGTAATATGTAAAAAAACAAACAAAAAAACAACCAAACAAAAGTAGTTCAAATATGAGGATCCAGTACAGCACAAGGCTAGAGCTTTAGCTTACCCAGCATGATGCTTAGTCATGTGTATTATGAATATTTAACCTCAACATTTTTTTAATTAGCCAGATGGTATGTGCTTGCTCCTAATTGACACAGCACTCAGTGTAATCTCCTTCTTATCAGCAACGTCTTTTACCAGCCTGTTTTTAAAACCTCTGATTAGAGTTTGACAGTCATTTGTTTACATTAATGATTCATCTCTTTTGCTTCTGTAAAATGTCAAATTTGTGAAAAATATGTCAGTTTTCCACATTTAAAACCCGAACATATTCAGTTTACAGTCATAGATGTCTAAGCTATACAAGTGAAATTTTAAAAATGAGCCATTGTTACAAAGTCAGATGTCAGTGGCACACTTCAGAAAAAAACATTTGTGGCACAGTTTGACTTCCTCTTGTGTGGAAACTGATTAGAACTGCGTGCTAATTTTTGGAATACAGATGTTTATTCTGTCTGTTCAAAAACTTGTTTAAAACTACAAATTATGTAATTATTTATTAATTAAATGTCAAACTTTATTCATGTTTGATTTCTCTGAGAAGTCAGAAATTAACCAAGCATAATGTTCAACCTCTAAAATTAATGTTTCTGTTCAGGAATGCAAGGAAATGAATGCAATTTGGCATCCTAATTAAAACATAATATTGTTTTTCCTTTTTTTTCCCCTCTTGCTCTTATGGAAAATAGTAAATGTGAAAATTCTTGGATAACAACAGTAATTATATTTTAGCATTAAAGATGCAATTTAAAGTTGAAGACCTTGTGCATACTGGTCGATTAACCATTACAGAAACATAAAAAGTGATTTTGGTCACTACATTACTGTTAATTGTGTGTTAAATGGGTGGTGGTCTAATAAATTTGTTAAGCACCATATGTTATAATGTTTGAAAAAATTACTGTGGGTTACAGGCCAGTTTGGCACCCAGATTCATTTGTCCACAAGTTGTGTTGTTGAAACACTTATGGCTCCAAAATGTATGTCATTCAGCATTGTTGGTGCCTTCACAGATGTTCAAGTTAACTATGCCAAATGCATTAATGAACCCCTGTTCATTAATGGTTGCTGTTTTTTGAACTATGCATTATAGTTAGAATACATAATTTAAAGCAAATAATAATAATATTTTGATCAAATGCTTTCCACCTGTTGAGTTTTGCATTTGATGACACATTGACAAACTTTGTTCACAGATAATGGGTTTCAGAGTGATTCCTGAGCCAAAGTAGTGATTTCCAATGCAGATTGTCAGTTTTCATGCAGTGCCAGCTGAATTTGCATTTACACTTTTCAACTCCTCAGAATTTTTCAACAGAATTTAGGCTTTTAGTTCTCAAAACGGGACTGATTGTCTGTGAGACATCTTTTAATCATCGATTTATCAAATAATCGTTGTAGGTGTGTTTGTGATTTAATCTTATGTTAAGTTGAGAAGTTATTACTTTTAACAAATGTTAAAATGTTAAATTCGGGGATGGCCCAAAGGCCCATACTGCTACACTTGAGTATCTGGTGATACCTAATACCATTGTTTCCCCTCTCTTAAACAACGAATCTGTTAATAATGCATTTGTCAATGACTGAGCTCACATATCAGCTGTGAAACCAATCATGGCAACTTTTTCCAAGGATCAGCTGTGATTAAAGAGATTTTTGTTACTCGTCTACACTATGTTGTAATTTAGGATAATGGGTTGTTTTGGATTATGCTTTTTCTTCACTGATATCTAATCCCAGAATCGCAGCTGGTATCAGACCAAGATTGGTTCTGAGTACAGCTTAGTATGATATTAAAAACACAGTATACAGTATGAACCATTGCTTGGACTTGGAATACCCCACAGGTTCTGCTAAGCTCCCATTTGCTACTCTCCAGCACAAAGCAGAAGAGTTGGATGAAAACAAATTCAGCCTTGGGAAAACCCTCTGAGCCAACAATCTGTTTAGGTCCAAGAAGAAAATAAACTGCCATTGACAGCTGTCTTAAAGTGCTTCACTGCCACTGGCTCTGTGTTTTTGGCTGTGTTGTGTATATGTTTTCTATGCACAATATTAAATCAAATTTGACGTCTTCTCAGGCTGCTGACAAACACGGCACTACAAGCAAACAGAATACATTGTTAAACAGAATACATTCAACAAAGGAAGTTAACTCCATAAAAATGGCATAATATAATAAAATTGCAGCTTCAACCTAAAAACAAATTGCATTTTTGACAGTTGGAGGAAACCCCGTGTTGGTTGCAGTTAATGTCATAAATATTCTTTTATTTTCTTGAGAACACACTAATTTTGCCTTGGCTACAAGGCATGGATAGTAAATACTAAAGTATTGCGCCACTCATTGTACTGTTGTATGAAGACTTAAATTTATATTTAGCTGGGACATCTATCCTGACCTGTTGTATATGTGTTTTGCATGTAGATGGAAGGATATGCTTACGGTAAGGTGGTTATTAAAAAGTTGCGTGATAGAGAGTTAGGTCAAAGATTGAGATTTGTAACATAGATCTCTGTTGTCTGCTTCATGGTGCCTATATTAAAAAAAAAAAAATGTGCATGCTTTTAGAAAGCGTGGGGAAATTGAGTGCTGTGCTAAGCTTTTTAGCTTCATTATAAGAGACACCTATGAGAAGTTTGATGTTGATTTTCTCATTTTTCTTTTAGATCAAAAATAGATTTAGCATATTGGGTAAAATGTCAGAATATTTATGTTAATTACCTTTTTATAAAAAAAA
This sequence comes from Perissodus microlepis, assembly GCF_051167445.1. Taxonomy (NCBI): domain Eukaryota; kingdom Metazoa; phylum Chordata; class Actinopteri; order Cichliformes; family Cichlidae; genus Perissodus; species Perissodus microlepis. The sequence goes on along the minus strand of NC_140465.1, from coordinate 20,955,905 downwards.
AAAAAAATCCACTCGCCTGCAGTCAAAACTCTCCCTCACAAATCCATCTTTGGCTTTTTTTTGGAGCAACAATGTTTTTGTTTTGTTTTGTTCCAAGAAAGGTCATCCTGCTAGCAGCAATGAACAAATCCTCAGGGTGTAGGAAGTGCACAACAGAGGGCTGAACATTTTCATGTTTCATACCAGTAAGGTGAATCCTGAGGTAATTTGATTAATTAGGCTTAACATGCTGTATATTTGTTAAGCTTCAGCTCATACAAAGCAGATAATGGTAGTGTTAATCTTTTGGCAAACCAAAGTCCTCCATCCTGTTCCTCTCTTTGTTTATTACCTGCACGTGCAAGCGAAACCACTGTGGTGCAGTGGTTAACAGTGCTGCATAACAGGTTATGGGTTCTCTCCAGGTACTCTAGCTTCCTCCAAAGATATGGGTTGACTGATGATTCTAAATTGGCCGTATGTATGAGGGTGAATGCTTCTCTGTATCTGTTGGGCCTGCAACAGACTGGTAACCCGTCCAGGGTGTGTCCTGACTCTCACCCTGTGAGATCTAGAAACCCTGAATTAGATAAGGTTGCTCAGGTTTGCGATAGTTTGCTATGTTAGCATCTCTGCATATGACAGTTTTGACTTGGATGTTTCTTGCACACAATTGCTACGCAAACAAAGGTTTGGCTACCTTGCACCATCCTCATCCTCCAATTGTATTTGCAGACGACAAAGTTATCTCCACATGTCTCGCCTGGTGGTGAAGTAGATGAGGGAGAGCCATTTTACATGTATAGAAAGGGAAATGAATAAGTTACGGTAAGAGTTTTTTTTTATTTTTAAAAAAGGTCCACTTATGGCCAACATACATGGTAGGTTAAAGCATTTGTTATTCTTTGTTGTTTTGACTGTTACAGTTCATTGGTGTGTCTCTCAGTAGCAGCAGTAATAGTTGGGCCCAGACAGTGTGTATTATTGAAGGTGGATAACGCTACCTTAATGAATACACGTAGTTACAACTGTGAGTCATGCAAATTTACACTAGTAGACTAGTGGAATCCATGAATAAAAATATGCAGTTGCAAATGAGCGTAATGAGTGCCCTTACAGCCCCCCCTTCCTCCCTCCAATTGTCACGTAGACTTGAATGGAGGAAAAAACCACCTGTAGCCAGTGTGAGCTGGTGGCATTCAGTGTGTGCTTTATTTTGAAGTTGAAGCCACAGATGAGGTTGTATTAATAGTTCTGCTCAGTTGGCATAGCTCTCAACACATTCATCTTTGCAGCTCTGTGACCTTGTTTCCTCATTCATCACTCTGTCCTGTCCGCTGACTTTAGCGCTCTCAGCTCCACACAGTTTACTCTTTATCACGCAATAAATTGATGAAGATCTAATTTTTCTCTCTCAGTGACTCTGAACTATGCTAGTAAATCTAAAGCACACAGTTCCAGTAGGATCCATGCATTAAATAAGAATTGTATGTGTTGTACCACATTATCATATCAGTACATCAATATGTAGAGCTCATTAACAACTCAAATCCTGAGAATTGTGTTTTTGATCAGTTTCTTTTAAGGCAGTGGAGTTCTCTGCCTGATCTCTTGCTGATTTAATTGGTAAATGGTCTCCTGGCTAACTGGGTTTAGCAGAACTAATCTGGGATCAAGTGTTTCACATAGTTTGACTACTTTGTGGAGGGCAGATGGGATGCATACACATACGCACATAAAAACAGTGAGCAGTGGAGAGGGCCAAAAATAGCACAGCTTTTTTTTCTTTCTTGTTGGTAAACAAGAAAAATACTGCAAAGACTCTTAATAAGGCAGAAAAAAACTAGCTAGCATCATAGCTGTGTGAGAAATCGTTGTGCGTTGAATCTGGAGATTCTGCTGAGATTAATTTCTGATATTGGATGCCACCAGCTCTACTTTTTACTCACCCAAGTTTTCCCTTTGATTTCATTATGTAATTTTCCCACCTTAGATCAGCTCTAACAGTGGTGAGCAGTGTGAGCAGATGTATTATTGGGTAAGAGTACAGCTTGTTTTCATAGTATGTTTTGTAATATTCTGTATCTCATGAAGGCGAAACAGTACAGGACTTAGTCTGAGCAGGATAACCCATAAACTGGCACCACAGTGTTGCAGGATGTGCAGGAACAAATCAAATCTGTGGCATTTACAAAGCACAACTTACAGGACTTGGGTCTGCATCTGCATCTTGGTTGCCAGATAACAAAGGGCACCTTTAGAGGCTTCTGCAGAGCTAGGAGATGTTTTACTACATACAAAGGACGAATAGGCAGGGGGTGGACTTAATGTTTTGTTTCATCAGTGTATGTGGCTGATATGATGTTATCAAATCTGACTTTAAAAGGCCTAAGGGTTGCATGCCCTGCTCAGTATCGCAGGACATCTCTGTCTGTAGTGTCAGCTTAATTCTTAAGCTGATAGATGCCACTGCATAACATGTTAAATAATATTGATGTATAAAATTGTATTAATTGCCCCAGTGGGACCTCCAGAAAACTTGTGTTCAGGAAAATTATTAGATGGGACTGTGTTATTTATGGGAAGTTACCCATTAAGCCTTGGCAGATAGAAAATGTGTGACTCCTTTTGACAAGCAAAGCTACAGTAACGTGACAGATAATTATTTTTTTATTTATTTAATTCATGCAATGAACACACAAAATAAGATGGTGCTGTTGGAAGCCATAGTGTCTGCTGCTTGTTATGTGATTGAAGATGTTTTTTTTCAGCTATATTTTTGTTGTGTTGCTGCGTGGTGAGTCAGTAATCTGCTAATTACTATTTAAATAATTAATACACAACAAAAAGAGTCAGTGGTGGTCCAGGAGATCTCTCTGACTTAAAATTAACCTATAAATTGAAAGGAAAAATATCCGCAGTGATTAACATTCTCATCCAGGTTTTGTATCACGCTAAAGTGTTGTGTAACACGTGTGTAAACAAACCCTAAACAGACTCCAGGCCCTGTTTAATCACACAAAGTGTGACACAGTGAAAAACCTTTCCCTTTCCACTTGGGCTTTGCGCATACTTCACATCTGTCCGATTCAGTGGGTCCTTTCTGGCTTTGTCCGTGTGGCTACAGTGTTGTTACTGTCCTGTACTGTACCTGTCTCCCTGATTATTGAGGAGGCTGTGAGATGGATGACTTCACTGCTGCGGTTCATGTATGCTGAGGCTCAGCAGGAACTTGACTCCTGCGTACCTGCAGGCCCTGGTGGAGGATTGTTGCCGAAATGCACAATGCAGTATTCAAGGCCACTCCAGTAAAATATTGAAGAGAACAGTGTGCTGACAAAGGTACATCCTAACAATGACAATGATGGAACGGTTATTCTTTTACTCCTCTCTTTTTGTACATTCACATCCACTGTGCAGTATTCATGTTTTAGCATGCTCATGCGACAGTTAAGACAGAAAACTTTGCTTTGTAATACGCTTTAATGCACCTGATGGATATGTTTACTTTGCATCTCATTTTCTTAATATAGTTGTGAACTCTAAAATCATTAAATACTCTGGAGCAAACATGCTCCACTGACAGTTTCAGTCAGGAAACTGCTCTTGGTGTTGGTTATCTCTGTGATGCCGCACAACAGCGTCCCGAGGGGCAGTTTTATTTATGCAATTAAGAGGCAGTTAATTGTTGATGGGCTCCAGTGGTTTGCCACAGTAGACTTGTACTGCGATGCAGCGTTAGGACACATGGACTCATTAGATCACGCTCTCTTCTCCCTCATGACAAACTTTGTTTGTTTATAAAGCAGGAGGCTCCTATATGTGATGTCATCTTGCTCTCTGATTTACAGTGTAACACGACTGCCAGACTTCACTGACCCAAACGGATCATTTTAATGAGGCTCTTCGTAGAAACAAGTGGAACACAAACAGCAAAATACACAAACTGAATTTTCAGTGTTGTTTGATCTCACCCAAACTAGGGCTGCCACAAACGATTATTTTGATAGTCGACTAGTCACCGATTATTTTTGCGATTAGTCGACTAATCAGATCATCATCCATTAGACGTAAAACGTACAGCTTATTGCACCAGCAGCATCTGCTCTTATATAACTATCATTAGCTTACAACTTTTAGTGTTTAAGGTATGTGCTAACTAAAAATAAAGACAAAATGATAGTTTATTAAATTTTAATGAAATCTGCAGATTGTTTCGGTGAAGTTTAATAAACTCCTTGCTATCTAAAATATAACAGGACACCGGAGTATATTCTCGAGCATCTCACACTTCTGATAATCAGTTTTCTGCTTGAGGTTTATTCAGCTGTGTAAAAACTATAACTTTAATCTCAGCCAAACCGATTTACTCAGGAACAAATAAAATACAAAAAAAAAGCCAAACAATAACATTTTGAAGTTATCTAAGTCAGCGGTCTCCAACCTTTTTTGCGCCACGGACCGGTTTATGCCCGACAATATTTTCACGGACCGGCCTTTAATGTGTCGCGGATAAATACAACAAAATAAAACTAGTACCGGTAACGAAAAAAAGAAGATTTATTCATAACACACGTGAAAAGACCCAGGAAAACCGAGTAAACGATAAAAACGATAAAAAAATAACGCTGAAAACCGATAAAAACCCTGAAAACTATACATTTCACACCTGAGCCTCAACTCTCGCGGCCCGGTACCAAACGACTCACGGACCGGTACCGGTCCGAGGCCCGGGGGTTGGGGACCGCTGATCTAAGTGACTTAAATATGTTTAACCTGAGTAGCGAAAGACGGCGGTGGGTTTGAAAACGATTTGCCGGGAGTCCGGTGTTCTCACGGCTCTAGTGAGCCTTGCCCCCGGCTAGCTATCGAGCTAGTGGGTAACAGACGTCTCCGAAAACATAGGAGCGCTTTTGAAAACATGTGGTGTCTTGATAAACTGAGCAGATATTTGAGGTTTACACAGCTACATTCTCGCCTGAAAATATGTTAAACGTTTATTTTGTGACCCAGAAAGAATAATAAGAGTAACATTAAAACTAACTAGCTGCCGCCATTGTTGGAAACTGAGCTGGGCTGCGCTATGAATTCTGGGACACAGCTTCTTCTTCTTCTTCGGGGTTTAACGGCAGCTGGCATCCTTGTACATGCAGTGCTGCCATCTTCTGTTTCAGTCCGTTATTACACTCTTAAATCCTACTACTTATTCCTGCGTCTTTTGGGATCTTACAAAGCTTCAAACGACGCGTCGACTATTAAATCAGTCGTCGACGATTTTGATAGTCGACGTAATCGTGACTAGTCGACTAATCGTGGCAGCCCTAACCCAAACATTTGATGGCTTAGAAAATGGGGCTTTTCTCAGAAACCAAAGAATAGAAATAAATAGACTCCATGAGCATCTATGTTGGTTTACTGACCCAGAAGTCGAGCCAATATATTGGATGGTAGTGAGCATGAAAAGTAAATCCTTAAGCTTAATTGTTTTGTTTTTGTTTATTTGCTAAACAAGTGTACAGTAACTGACTTAGATAATATACGATAACAATGAGGTTTCAGCAGCTTTAGTCTCTGTTTCTGAACTTGGTGTTAAGAACACATTGAAGAAAGTGTGTTGTTAGTTACTGCAGCAATTTTGTCAGGGCTTCACAGAACACCCACTCACATGCATGCACAGTCCCACTTGTTACAAGCAGCCATATAAAACGCACATCTACACACATGCACACCTTTGTCTCCCTCTCTACCCCTTTTTCATTTCAGCTCTTCTATACAGCCAGTCTTATAAAAATATATTAGATAGCCTCCCACATACTCACGTTGACTCCTGCACAGTTACATCATCTCTGCCACATTTCTTTTATCTTTTTTACACTGCCAGATTATCTCGTGAAGGTGGTTGACCAGAAGCAGCACGTTTGGTTTCGTATTTTTAATGTCTTGGATCAGAAAACTCTGAAGTAATAAAATATTGTAGTCGTCAGGTTTTTGCAGACCGGAAGAGATGGTTTGATTTCCTTGTGAAATGATTATATAACAGTGCTCATAACAAATCTGTTATGATACTGAGGAACCACAGGCATATTAGAAAACTTTAAAAGCTTGCACAAGCAAAAGCTTGCACAAGCTAAAGACCTAACCAAAGCTGTGATTGTCAAGCAGAGGGGTCTGTCTGGACTGTGATTGGCTCAGAGACGCCAGCTTTAGGAGCAAGTTGTGTGTAGTCAAGCTTCCGCATTGCTACAGGGGATTTTAGTCAGATGGCGGCTGAGGGATCCTGGTGTGCTGTGAGAAATTTCAGTGGATGTCATGGTGGGACTGCTTAATACTCACTTCCTGTCTCTGATTCCCCCCCCTCCCCCCTTCCGACATTTTGGTGAGCACAAACACCTTCTCATTGTCAGCTCATATGTTGATGTGCTTCGTTAGTCATCCCCTCAACATGTGTCAGTGCTGCACTATGTTCGGGCTAGTTACAGATCCATACAAAGTCTTGTTCTTTCCAGCTTCTGTCACTCCACTGCAGCAACAACCTAAAGATGAGAGAACTCTAGTGAAGCTCGATAGGGTTTTTTGTTTATTTTGTTTTTCAAACAGTCATTCCTGAAAGGCTGAGGACAAAACATCATAAATCACTGCCACCTCAGTGCGGCATTAGTTTTAATGTATTTTCCTCTGTTTTGACAGAAACCTCGGGAAGTCGGGCTTGCGGGTATCCTGCCTTGGATTAGGTAAGATCATGAGACAAACTGTTTGTGCATGCTGTAGACTCGGTATGACAGACCGGGGAGGCCAATATAAAACCTGTTCTCTATACAGAGAGAAAGTGCTATTAAACAGAGTGTGAAAAAATTGAGTTTAAGTATGTCAGAAAGAACAAAAAGGTTCTTACTCTACTTGCATGTTTGTGTACTAATTCTCTGACCCCACCTCTCTGTCATTCCCTTTAGGAACATGGGTGACGTTTGGCGGACAGATAACAGATGAGGTGAGAGCAGATGTGTTTTGTCAGCTTCTATCCATCAAAGCTTTGGAATGGAAACCCTCCATATGATCTGAGATATCCTAGGTTGCTCAAGAAGCCTATTTTTACTTTTCTGACAAAGTCAACAGGCAGACTCTAGTCCTGTGAAGCCAGCTTCATAATTAAAATTTACTAACACCTCACATCAGTGGTCTCACCCCATCATTTCCCCTCTCTGTTCCTTCTCCCCTGTTCTCTCAACAGATGGCAGAGCAGCTGATGACTCTGGCCTATGAAAATGGCATCAATCTGTTTGACACAGCGGAGGTCTACGCTGCTGGCAAGTGAGTATATCCTGTGTGGCGAGTCACTTAGGAGTGAGTGGTAGCAGCAAACATTACCAAACTGCTAATGTGTGATTGATTATGAAGGCAAGCAGAGGTTATGTACTTGCAGACTCCAGTCAGGTGTTTGAGCTATAGTGGTGCACAAATATTCCACATTTAGAAGTGATGTAATACAGAGTCAAGGTGCCAGCATGTTGTCTTTACTTATGGTAACATACCAATATGCCAAATATCCATCTCACATTTCCTGAGAGCACTGAATTGTTTGTCTCCTAGAATACATAAAAACTGTAAAGCAGAATTTCACTATCTTTAAAACTTAAAATCTGGACAGTCGTCTGAGGATGGGTTCTCTGGGTGACCTTCTTTTTATATAAGTTCATTTAAATAAAAGACAGAAAAGACATGACAATCACAACATTACAATTTAACATCGACATCATATGCAGAGGCTTGGAGACGTTCTGCAACGGTCCCAGGGTGGATGAATTTTCTTTTGGCGTTACAGGATTCATCTCTCTTTACGTATATTTTCCACGTGTATCTTAATTGTTTTTTGTTTTTTACAGCGGACACGCTAGAGCTGTTTTGTGACAAAGTGCATTCTAAACAAACTAACCTTTATTAAATTAATATATGACGATGGAAATGCATAAATGTTTTATTTCCATCGTTTTTTTCACATGGTTTGAGGTTTAACTGATGCTAATAATTATGTCGTCTCATTTTACCCTCTTCTCAAACAATAGTTTAATGGCATTCAGCCTCTGAGTAAGCTCCACAGTATGTTTATCTCGATGAATCAACTCCTCATTTTCTTGGCTCCTCATTATTATTAAAGGAGGAGAAGAAATTAATGTCTGCCTGCTTTTCACAACGAAAAGTGCCATTTGTCAGGGTTCGGGTATTCGTGGCATAAATTTAGGGGATGGGCAGTGATGATACTTTAACCTCAGAAAGCATGTTGCTTTATTGCTGGATGTAGTGGATGTTTAAATTCCAGTATGGATTAGTCTGGCTTTGTAGTAGCCTGGGTGCTGTGAAATAATCTAAGGGATTATCCTTTGCAAATAGTGTCTCTTATTAACGGAAGCAAGTCTCCTGTTTAAATCCTCCTGAGATTATTCTATTTTTTCCATTATGTTTGGGGAGATGCATCAGAGTCCCCGTGTCTCAGAAAGGGAAATCAAAAGATAACAAAAGAGGAGAAACAAGCTGTAGGTCTCAGTGGTTGTCCTCGTTTCGCATCTAATGCCTCAGCAGCTGTGGTCTGATGCACGTCATCATACCGCGATGTTAATGTTTTGGGGAGTTTTCAGCAGTCTTGTTGATTTATTCATGAGAGAGGTTGATCTTTGACACAGAAGCAAAACCAACTCTGTCTTTGATCATCGTGCTGCCATAAACCAGAACCACACTTGAACAGAAAGGACAAGCCTGGCACGTGCAAGTGTTTGTGACAGCACGTCGCACAGGTGTTAATCCTGACAGCTTCCACTGCAAAGCAGCACCAAGGAGCTTATATTACACACAAACACACGAGAAGGAGTCGAATAAATCACACAGTTTGCGCGTCATAATGGAAAAAGCTTTCATGTGAAGTCCTCGGTTGTGGCTTAGGATTCTTTCTATCAGTCGGGCTTGGAGGATGTGAAGTGGTGGTGTTGGTGGCTGCACAGTCAGCTGCTGTGATGTCGATTCTGTGTGGTGAGCTTGGACAGATAAATAAATGAGATTTGTAAGCTGTTTGTTGTAGCTTAGCCCTCAACTAAAAAATTGGTCACGGAACAAAACACTGAACGCACAAGAATATTCAAATATTGATTGTGATGCTTGATTAGCATATCCATCCGAATACATGAGCTACTGTTTCTGAGAAATATAAACAAATATGTCTCTTTGCACAAACAAATGTGTTGTGCTTAACCCATGTAGCTGCTCTTATCAGCAAGCACACATGGCACGAAAGCTTTTCAAAGTATGGCAGTAATTGGCAGAACAGAATTTTAGTCTTTGTTTTCTCTCAGGCTCAGAGGCATTTTGCTGGAGATCAATACTAAATGTGTGACATGGTGAAAAACAGGTGGCATAAGCCCTGAAGAATGTGAAAGTAATAAAATATAAAGAATCCATGAGTAGTGCCGCATTACATCATTGCTTCTGCCCTAAGTCAGAAAGCAACTCAGCATTGAAATAAAGCAAAGCTTTAATTAATGGGTGGATGAAGAAAGGCAACCTGCTCGAGGCTCAGTGAACCTTATGTTTGGTCACTCAAATTACTCACATTTCAAAGGGGCAATACTAAGAGCCAGAAACACACACACACACACACACACACACACATCATTGCTCTCAGGGGAGTGTTCATTGCTCGTTGTTTAAAAAAAGACGTGAGTCCAGCTGGCAGAGGCTGAAATCACTCGGAGTAATAATGCAGTGTCTACTGTACTCGGGCAGCTGCTGTTTGGATCAGCAGAATGTACAGAGGCACAAACACACGAGTGGGGAGGTTGAATATTTAATTTAATTTATCTTTTAATAAATGGCAAACAAAAGGTGGTGATAAATGGTACAAAAATGTTATGCAGGATTTAATATTCAATTGAAACAGAGACAAAAGCGAAGCAAACAAACAAATGGCCCCTGAATATTAAAGTAAGGCTACGTTCACACTGCAGGCGAAAGCGCATCAAATCCAAAGTCTTTACATTAAGGGCTATCAGTCAAACAATACTGTTTGGTCTAGGTGTAAACAGAGCGCGTTGTGTGTGACGTCTTCTTTTGCGCATGCGGGCCGCTTTGAGGGTTCACACTAGAGCACGTTTGCTGTCACATTTTATTTGTAGTGTGAACACGCAGACAAAAAAATCGGATTTGATCAAAAAATCTGAATTGAGCATTAAGACCTGTAGTGTGAACGTAGCCTTTAATCATTCATACATCCATGCTTTGCATACATATAGTAGCAAGTCGTACACATGAGCAGGACTGGTCATAGCTGTCGAATGTTAGGATGCAGGGGGAAAAAGGAAAAAGGGTACAGCACTACAAAGTTTATTATGTGCTTATAATCTAAATTTTTTTGAGTTATGATACATAATAACCCATGGTTATCAATCATTGGTGTATCAATATAGTTCTGATTTTAAAAAATACATAAATATGAATGATTTATTTGTAACTGAAGTGCAGATTTTTAGCTGTAATTTAAGAGATTTAACAAAAAATTGGAATTGCTGATGATTTTATACATTGTTTCCCTTTTTCAGAGGCCTAAGGATAATGGGCTAACCTGACAACTGATGCTGCCAACTTTGTACTTAATTGTTGTTGCTATTATTCTTGAAAGTTCAAACAAATTTAAAAGTAATTCCAGATTTACAAAAGTGTTCTTCCACTCAAAAATATAGGTAGTTTCCCCATTTATGTTTCATACAGAAATACCAGGATATTCAAGTAATGTATAAACATGAAAAGGTTTCAAAATGATTCTTTTAAAAAAACAAAAAAAAAAAAAACAACTCACATTATTCGACTTTATACAAACATCGTTGTGCCATTCTCTTTGGTATCAGCTGTCCTTAATACTTCCACATAATTAGAGCCAGCTTATTATTTTCTGCCAAGTAATCTTGTATTGAAATATTTAGGTTAAGAATTTACCATTTGTGGCCTCTTGTCTTTTTTTGGGGGGGGATGCGTTTAAAATGCGTGGATGATCAATCTGCTGTGTGATCTGTGCAAATCTAAAACTTCTAAACTTCTTGATATTCTTGATATTTATAATTGAGCTATTTGTAGATATTAGTTCCATTTCTTAAATTTGTAATATCTGAAACATATTGCACTATTTAAATAGTTTAGTCTGTTACTGTTACTGTCTTGGAGCAACTGTAACCCACACAGTTTCCTCAGGGATTAATAAAGTATTCTGATACCTTAAACTTTTGCACATTACTGAAACTGTTCAGACTGTCACACTGACAGGAGCTGTAATGTTCTGTGCTGTGGGTAAATTGTGGTCCTTGAATTTGTGCACAAATTGGATACTTGCCATAATATTTGAAAACTGCGTCAATTAGAGCTGCTAGCTGCACTCATCGGCAAACGTAAACAAATCTTAGCTGGCACGACGCTTTTTCTACCTCTACAGCCAGTTGGATTTTATGTGAAACTGTGTCACAAAGAGGTGTCTCATTATTTGTCAGAGAGAGCTGGAGAGACATCCTGCTGACAGGTTTCTGCCCAGCCCTAATGAGCCCCGTGTTGAACGTAATGTCACTCATTAGCACCCCTGTGGCTGCTAATGAGTGACTTGGTGGTGGCTCGACAGCACAGCTGGGACCGGGCTCTGACCTGGCAGCTAGTTCACAGCCACCAGTCCTAAACAGGTGCTTCCGATTATAAAAATTTACTTTTGTGGTGTATATACGCAGAATTGGACTGCGTTCTTTAATTAACAATTAAATCTTGAGACAGTCGGATATAAGTGCTCATATCATTTCAAGACTATCTATTATTTTTTTAATGTTTTTTAAATCATGCTCTCTTTCCATCTGTTTCATAGGGCAGAGGTGGTGCTTGGAAACATCATAAAGAAGAAAGGATGGAGGTATGATATGAGGCACTCTTTAATTGCATTTTGTATTTTTTTTTTTTTTTTAAATTTCCTTCCCAGCCATCGGGCCTAATCTTGTATCATCTCGTTCCTCTGCACATATTGGGAGGCTTGTGTGTTGTGAACCGGAACAGTAAGGTGGGGAGATGAAAGATTAATGTGGGCAGCCTTGCCATGCTCACACTCCAGTGTCTCCTCCTCAACGATGATGAATAATGGATGAACTTCTAGTGGCTTGTCTTCTACTTTGTCGGTCCTGTATGGGTATTTGTATAGCTCAGGTTATATCAGATCAGGTTTATGTGCTCGCAGCACTCATTCACTGGCATTGTTTGCGTTCTGGCACAGACACAGTTATTGTAGGATGTGTGCGACAGTGATGCTGATAGAATAAGGTAGAAACGCATGAATGACCTAAAGATTATAGTTTGTGCATGTGCATAAGCAACTCCAGTGCTTTTTTTTTTTTTTTTTTTTATGTAATTCAGCATGTTTGCTTGGCAGATGTTGTAACAGATGTGTGCATACTTTTTTTTTTCTTTCTCCAGACGTTCGAGTTTGGTGATAACAACAAAGATCTTCTGGGGTGGAAAGTAAGTTTCATCCTTAACTCTGCTGTTTGCCCAAATGAAAAACTACCCTCGCGTGTAATTTTTCTCGACTTGTTTGATCCTGATGCTCCTGGTAATGGGATCATGTGTCATCCAAACTGATCTGTTGTCAGGTGCTTTCAATAAAGCTGGAAACATCGCTCATATTTCATAAAGGATAAAATGATATTATGTTACCGTCCAGGAGCCGTACCAGTCACATTTTAAATAATGGTGTCAAACACACTCTCATTTCTTTTGTATTTGTTTTCATATAGAGCGGAAACTGAAAGAGGTTTATCCCGAAAACACATTATAGAAGGTAAGTAGCAGTGCTGCGTATTATTGGATTAAATGTTGACACTTCAACAACAAAATTAATTAATAGCTTTGGGTCAAGGGAATCGAAGCTTCATTTTAAAAACTGACGCCTCCCCTGGAGTTATTGGAAAAGTTTTGGCTACAGTCAGTAACCCATTTAAAGTATGCAGTTTGATAATCCTCTGCACTAATTTTCTATACACTTTGATATTTGCAGTCACAGTACTATTACTGCTCAACTGTGGTTCCTATTTTCCAGGTTTAAAAGCCTCTTTAGAAAGACTGCAGTTAGACTACGTGGATGTGGTTTTCGCGAACAGACCGGACCCTAATACACCAATGGAAGGTAGCAATTCTATTGTCTCTACCCTTTTTCTGCCTATTTATCACCTTTTTATCACTTGTTGTCATACTGTGCTTAGAGAAAAGGCATTCTTTCTGTCTCTATGACGACTGCAACGTGAAGACTCAGATATACAAATCTCTTGTAACTGAAACATCTATTTTTAAATGCTGCCTGTTGTCCTGGTGCTTCCACCTCCACACTCAGAATGAGGATGGATGCGGATGCTGAAGACCTTTAAATGGCAGAGTGCTAACTGTGTGGGGGCTCAGCTGGTCACACTGTATCCATCTGCTCCCGTGTTATAGTTCCTCTTCGGGTTGTAGTCCGGTCAGGGGCCATCTCTCTGCCTTCAGTTTGATACTTCGCTCCAGCTGGCTCTTCCAGAATACTTCAGGATCTTGTTGAGCAGAAGTAGCTGGTGTTGTTTAATGTAAAGGATCGAGGCAATTCTTATGCCCCTCTGCCCTTTAGATATTGCACACAGTTCAAATGGGCAGTTTTGAATATGCGTCTTCCAATCTGTAGTGGTAAAGCCATCTGGTGTATTTTATGCTGGCAGTAGCTGAAGGGGTAAACAGGGTGAAGAGGAAGTGAACAGCTACTCTGTCAGAGTAAACACAGTAAGCCCCTTAAGACAAGCACACACTCCCAAGATGGGAGGCTTGGTCTATTCGACTCTTTTATGAGAAACAGTGCATCAGTGTGATGGATTATTGATGGGTGATAGGGCCCGTCTTATTATATGCGTGTTCCTTCTCTTGTCTGGGACGCTTCGATCGCTATCTGACATTTTTTATATTTGGTCTGCAGTCGAACAAAAAGAGTTATCACTTAGATCGATAAAAAGACGGAAATTACAGTCAGATAACGCAAGATATTGCTCAACAGCGCGCACACACACACACACACACACACACACACACACACACACACACACACACACACACACACACACACAGGCTGAGTTGGAGCTCTGTGATTTAATTTCTCACACGTGTTACACACACTGCACATGAAACACTACAGATGATTATCTTCATGCCACCTGGCTCCACACACCATTCGGGATAAGCATCTTTCATCAGAACTGCCACTGAAACATGACCAACCCATTCAGGCCACCTTAAAAAAAAAAGAAAAAAAAAGAAAAAGAAAAAGGAACCCCCCCCACCACCACCACCTCAAACAGGAGAGGCAGCAATAAACATCTCAACATGCTGGTAGCACCATCTACTCTGGAGTCGAGTGTTACATAAGTTGAAACAGCCGCAATTTTCTTTGTGACTATTTATTACACGGCATGCTGCGGGGGAAAAAACTTTTTCTAAGGTTTATTTTTTTAGCACCTGACGGCTCTTTTTAGCTTCTCATCTGTAAACACTCAGCATACTATTTCACGTGATTCTGTTGATTTTGAAAAATCTCAACAGGATCTTCAGCTTTATTTTGAAAGGTTTATGTGGAAAATAAACAAGCGGACAGCGGAGGCACACGACCGTCGTTGTTGCTAACAACAACAACGCATAAGAACAGTCGTTTGTCCGTCCATAGTGTGGTTATATTAAATATAAGAGAAAGAGAGAACTTTAAGAAATTCTACAGTGACCATCAAAACGATGAAAAATATTGACGTAAACAGTTTATTTTGCAACACCATGAAACAAACGATGGCATAATATGAAACGATAGACGTTTTCATATCGTCATCTGATATATATCATTATATCGAAAAGCCCTATTTAAAACCAATAATAGTTTGTCACTCGCCTACCTATGTAACATCAAATAAATACATAAAAATAACTGCTTTCACCTACTACTCAACTCACTGGATAACGATTTGTCAACCACAAGTCATTAGCATTCGAGCATGTGCTGGGTAACGTACCTTTCTGAAACACAGAAACCATAGACTTCTACAGGGCCCAGAGTCTTTCAGTATCCACAGCTTTTGCCCCCTGATGCCCATTAGAGTGAATTTAGGCTTAAGCTACTTAAGGATCAACCTTTGCTTTTTAGACCTGGAAGCTACATCTTTTATGCTGTCTGTGGTGAGGAGAGAGCCATATCGTTAATTTGTTACATAAAATGTAACAAATTAATTAATGTTACATAAAAACAGCTTATATAAAAGCAACCAAGTCAAACCAAAAAC
Organism: Perissodus microlepis; assembly: GCF_051167445.1. Classification (NCBI taxonomy): domain Eukaryota; kingdom Metazoa; phylum Chordata; class Actinopteri; order Cichliformes; family Cichlidae; genus Perissodus; species Perissodus microlepis. Next base: position 20,940,585 of record NC_140465.1, on the reverse strand, counting down.
TGCTTTAAAGCTTTGACTAGAATGAGGGTTAAAGGGCTTTTCATCAACTTCTTTGATGCTCACAAAAAATACTCATTATTTCTTCCTTCATGGCTCAGGGCCGTTTATCATGGATGGCCATGATGGTCGAGTGGTTAGCACTGTAGCCTTACAGCAAGCTTATAACCGGCTCGATCCCCACCTATGCCTGTGTGCGTTCTCTCATGCCTTCTCCCACGGTACAAAGACATCCATTAGGTTAACTGGTGATTCTGAATATGCCGTGGGTATGAGGTAATTAAAGTGCTGTATAAATGTATGTTGCTTAATGGGGGTTAAAATGGGACTTTTAGTCATTAAGATTATAAAAGAACTGTATAAATGGGAGTGCATTTCAATATCCATACAACCCAACAAACCACTGAACAAATCTAATCTTGAAGCTTATTTGCATGAATGTAATTTGACTTATCTACATCTTTGTTAAGGTTGCAGATGTGCAGTAGAAGCCTGTGATAGACTTCTACTGTGCCAATGCAACATTACCCACTGATTGGGTCGTATATCCTAGTTTCAGCTGTTGACTGGCTCTTTTATGACAGGCGCTAAACTGCGGATGTGTAATCAGGATTCTTTGAGTGCCATGGCTCTCTTATCATGCCTCTGCTAATGTATATTTTGATGTTATAATCTTTAGCATAATTATCAGAATCATTTGTTTATTCAAATCTCTCTTATCATACACATCAGCATGCATGCTTTAAAAACACATTCCCACCTGACGGCTTTAAATCAAATGCAGTGCTGTGTTGACACAGTAACATGAGATTAATCTCTCTGCAACATCCAGTCATCACATTAAAGAGAAAAATAAATCACCCCTGACATATTTTCTAACCATCTGTGCTTAAAATAAATAAGCTGTAGTCCACTTTGTCAAACCACTGAAGAGGCTTTTTGCACAATTAAAGATCTGAAGTGGTGCAAATACGGCGGTCGTCTCGTATTTATTTCACTGGATTTCCTTTCTGCAGCCCGCTGCAGATCGAAATTGACAGATTCTTAGGATTTTTTTTTAAACATTAATGTCATTCAAGTGCCTTGTTATGAATAGATGTCATCCTCATCAGGGTGAATCATGCTCCATTCTGATTAACATAATCAGCTTTTCCACTTCTGTCCTGAATGGCCGAGGCCATTTGGATTGCAAATGATAACGAGTGCTTCTTTTAGAAGAAGAAAGAACAAGCAGATGCACATAAATTAGAGTACCAGGACACTGTTTGAGGTATTGTATGCTGCGGAAAACACCACTGGGTGAAACGAGTGTTAATGGGTTTTTTTCTTTTTCTTTTATAAGGGCGGCTTTTTATTTTTATTTTTAAGCTACATATTTTTTTTTTTTTTTTTTTTTGCCTGTCCCATTTGGTTCTTTAGCCGTCAGAATTGTTGTCTGAAGATCAACAAGGATACCCAATGGATTTACTTTGCCAAATGGATCATCACGGCCTTGCCGTATTGGTCCATTTGATCAACCTTTGTTGTTATTATTTATTTTATTTTATTTTCAGTTGTTACAGACGGGACAGACATGACTGAGGGATAGGAAAGGGAGAAAGAAAGATGAAGGAAAAGAAAAACAGAAGGGAAGAGGGACAGTGAGAAAGGGCACTTAAAAAGAGAAAGAAGAGGAAAAACAAATCTCCTGGATCACCTGTTGAGAGAAAAAGAAGAGAAAACAAGCAAAAAAACAGAGCAACATACTAAACGCAACACCATCACGTTAATCTAGCTAAGTGTAAAAAGCAGTAAATACTAAATATTGAATGTTGTTGTGTAGCAAGCAGGACCGACAGCGCACAATGTGCTTGGAAATAGCAGCCAATAAAGGTGTAGTTTATGTCTATGAACAGTGAACACCCGTGTGCACACCTGTGTGGATCAGCGCGCTTGTATTCAAAAGGTTTCCCCATGTAATGGTCTGCTAGAGGATGTAGAGAGCCATAGCCCCGTCCCCCAGGGCATGAAGCAGGCATGGAGGAGATCCAGGCTCCAGACATCCAGAGGCCCCAGAGTGCGAGAGCCCAAGGAGGACCACCGGAGGGGCATCCATGCCACCCTCCTGGGAAGAGCTGAGGAGAGCCCCAGATGAGGAGTCACCCAGTAGCCACGGAGCAGAAGCCAGAGGGGGCTGCAGTGGCGTGCCCGCCGGCTCTGCCGGCAGCCAGCTGTGCCAGAGTAAACCGAGCCGGAGGCCCCCTTTGCCCCGGAAGAGGCCTGACCAAGCAACAGGCACCAGGCCCCGCCAAGTAGTCACCGGGAGCGAGCTGGTACATACCTGAGCGCCCAGCCCCGGACACCAAGAACCACCAACGCACCGACCCCTGAGGGCATCAGTTACCGGCAGGGACTGTGGTGAGGGGAGATGGGCCTGGGAGTTCCCAGAGAGGTGGAGTGTAAGACCTGACCTGACATATAAACACAGACAAACAGGCACACACAGACACAAACATGCATTCCCACCCTCATGCACACATATACAAATACTTAACACTCACCCAACGTAGGGATAGACATACATGGACACTGTACACACAATCACACTCCCCAAACAAACTCTATACCCCAGGTCCAGGTACTCTTGCCCCTAGAGGGGGAAACGGCACCTAGACCCAGGAGATGTTACCCTTTCCCCTGGGGTGGAGGCAAGCAGACCGCCCCAGGCTCCGCAGCAGCAGGGAGGCCCCGCATCTCAGATCCCAATCAGACGGCCAACACCTCCTCCCAGCCCCCCCGCCCCGATGGCCAGCAGAGAACAGGGGTGTGTGAAAACCCCAAACCTCCCTCCTCTCGCTCATGTGTAGTGTTGCTGCGTGTTGTTCTAAGGTGCATTTAAAACACAGGAGAGCATGGTGCTGCTGCCAGAGCTACATATTTTTATTTTTGGACTCCACTCGAGCAGCTTTGTTTATCTTAAACTACACCTTGATCCAGCATTGAAACAAGCCATTTAACACTCTAAGACCCACCTCCCTTTGATCTACCTTTATTTTGATTGGCTGCCCTTGCCTAAACACGTGGGTCGGGCTTTTGTGTTCAGATCCAGAGGTTTAACATTTTGCAGATCTAAAAGTAGCAAAAACCAGATCCACCAGTGGAACAGTGTATTTATGTGTAGATGTTTGTATGTGTAACCAAAAATGTGGGAAACTTCTTGGGGTTTTTTGTCCTCATCTTTGTTGTGTGTAACTTGCAGAAACGGTTCGAGCAATGACCCATGTGATAAACCAAGGCATGGCCATGTACTGGGGGACATCCCGCTGGAGCCCGATGGAAATAATGGTGAGACTCAGTCCAAAATACATTCCTTCTATCTTCACAAGTTCCAGTTATTTCCAGCTTCACATTATCTGCTATTTCTATTCTTGTTCAGTATTGTTCCCAATACAAAATGTTTACATACTCTGCTGTATTATGTAACTCTTTGCATGTTTTTCTCTAGGAAGCGTACTCTGTTGCGAGACAGTTCAACCAGATTCCCCCCATCTGCGAGCAGGCAGAGTACCACATGTTCCAGAGAGAGAAGGTGGAGGTGCAGCTACCTGAGCTGTTCCATAAGATAGGTGAGCAGTGGTGCGTTTGTGCCTCCAGGTGGAGAATTGATCCATGAAAGCATTACAAAAGTTATTTTTTACACAAACCCACAGAGCTAGAGGGATTTTTGACTCGTGGACACACAAGGTTAAATTGAAGCCAAGTGTCTCGGGTCTGATGAAAAGAAAGGAAGCAATCACGAGAACTTCTCTGTTACTTGCTGGAGCACTGGAGATCAGTGCAGTTCTGATTATAGCTGGTTAAAGTCTTGTTTGTGTTGTCATATAACTTTATTAGCTTCAATTCAATGCAGACGGTCACCTCAAGGAGCTTTATATTGTAAGGTAGACCCTACAATAATACATACAGAGAGAAACCCAACAATCATATGACCCCACTTGCACGTTGGCGACAGTGGGAAGGAAAAACTCCCTTTTAACAGGAAGAAACTACCAACAGGACAAGATTCAGGGAGGGGCGGCCATCTGCTGCGACCAGTTTGGGTGAGGGGAGGAAGACGGAATAAAAGACATGCTGTGGAAATGTGTGAACAGTCAGTGTGATTTAAGAGAAGTAGAGAAATGGTCATCATCAACTCAGCAAAGTTCAGCCCTTTTTTTAAAATTTATTGATGGCTGATAAAAATTGTTCAGTGGTGATCACATGTTTCTCTTCTCAGGTGTGGGGGCCATGACGTGGTCTCCGCTGGCCTGTGGGATCATCTCAGGGAAATACGATGGCAGGGTCCCTCCCTACTCGCGGGCCTCCCTTAAGGTAGACAAGCCTCGCTCGCTGTGCTCCTTCTTTATCCCACTCTGATCATCTGTGCTGCTGTCACTGCTGCGTTTCACTGCTGGTTGCTTATTGTGTGTGTTTGTGTCTTTCAGGTTCTGTTACTCACCACATACTGTAACCTTGTGTGTTTTCAGTGCCATGCCGACGCCATGCACTGCGTACCGCTTCACAAGCAGTGCTGTTACACACTGTTTGTCAGTTGGTGTCAGCTTAATATATTTTAGTCCACGCAAATGACCACAAAACGCCTACGCTCACAACAATAATAGTGCGGCACATGTGCGTGCTGACTTGTGAATTTTTATTTGACACTACAGATACCAACACTTTAAAAATAAAAATGTTTCACTTTATAAATTGGCAGATGAATCGGGAATCAATTCAGTGTGTTGTGTCAGGAGAAGAAGAAGAAAACAAAACGTCCATTTTTACTAAAAATGATTAAAGAGGAGACGCGGCTTCAGGGATTCAATCCTGTATTTGTGACAGATGAACTCAGCAGCCCTCACTTTCCATCATGTCATGTTGTGATGCTGAAAAATATTTTAGCATTCAGCATGCAGACTTTTAAAAATAAGAGATCCAAGACAGCTCAACACATAAGCTTACACCTGATTGGTGTTCTGTCCCTCTGTGCTGGAGTGGCATGTTGTGTTTCTGTGGATCGTGTGTCACTGATTGTTGGTTTGAGCTCTGCCGGTTCATGAAGCAAGCTCTCCATCTTGGTGTCGTGCAGTACTTTTGGTGACTTATGTTGAATGTGCTGCTTCCCGTTCGGCTCAGTGTTGTCTGTGGATGTTTGTGGTGTTTTGGATCGTTGAGTCAGTGAATCCTTGTGATACTAATCACATCCTCTGTATTGTTAGATCTACCAGCTAGATATCAAAGCTACTGTATAACTCAGCTGGGACAAAGCTAACACTTTTTTAACATATTTAATTTTTGTAATGTTTGTAAATCTGCTATAAATGAACTGACTATTATTATTTTTTACAAAAGCATAGAATGAGCTGTGTTTCCCTGGCTGAGGTGTAGACAGCAGGAGACAGAGTCACGTGTTTAAAAACAGGCCCTGGTGACACAGGAGCTGCAGCGCAGCGGTGTGAGCAGGGCTGTGTTTTTGAGCAGGTGTGCTGTGTTTTCGACAGGGCTACCAGTGGTTGAAGGACAAGATCTTGAGCGAGGAGGGCCGGCGTCAGCAGGCGAAGTTGAAAGAGCTGCAGGCAATCGCGGAGCGGCTGGGCTGCACTCTGCCCCAACTCGCCATCGGTACGCAGATACACTCTGCCGCTCTCTCTCTTTCTGTCTGTCTGTCCGTCCCTCTGCCTCGGACAGGCCGAGGTCAGCACCGCTCTCGCAGCTGTCTGGTTTGACACTTGGTGTGTTGTGTTGTCACGTATGTGTCTGTGTTGTAAGTGTGCAGTTAAAAAAAAAAAAAAAAAAAAAAAGTATATTTATGAGGGAAAACAGGGACTATTTAAGAAATAAAACAATAAGAAAGGTAAATAGTGTGTCTTAAAGGGACAGGAACACACAGTATCAGATATAAATCCAGAGGATGACTCGTATCGATTCACTTGCCGGGCAGTAAATGTGCAAACCCCAAAGACGCAGAGTCCTGCAAGCGTCGTTAAAGTGGCAGTCGAGAGGGACGCGGCGAATAAATCTCGCAGTCGGTCTCCTATCTCAGCACAGATCACAGCAGATTTTTCACCCACACAGTAATACACTGTCATAGATTTGGTTTCACGGGCCATTAGTGGACACCCTCGGTCCTCCCTCAATTACCATAAATCCTTCCAGCACTCCTGTAGGCAGCACGGGACATTTATATGCAGTCTTCTAGATCGCTGTGTCACTCCAACATTAAATAAAAACTATAAAACAATAACAGACTGCTTTTCGCCTTGGGCTTTATCCCGAGACTCCTTGAGCAGGTGGTAAATTCAGGAATCAGGCTGCAAGTGTGAGAACAGAGTAAACAAATGTAGTCGGTATCTCAGCAGCCTGAGGGAAGGTCTGCACCTGCATCACTCCCGATGAAGATCTTTTTTTGGCCGTATTCTCATGTTTATTGAAGATTTGTGTAGAATCATAATCCCACTATTTTTACAGCAGCATTCTTCATTCCATTATACTGTAATCTGCTTACCAGTGTATTTTCCTGAATTTCAAGAGAATGCAGTTGTATTGCATAATATAGTTCCCAATTACAATGGCAGACCAAGCAAGGATGGTGTGTGTGTGTGTGTGTGTGTGTGTGTTTGTATTTGTATGCAGTGATCACAAAAAGGCAGGTTTTCTGAACATTATTAGCAGAGAGCTGCTCTGAGATGTAGTTCTTTTACTCAGGCTTTGCACCTGAAAATGGTTCTGAAGTATTTGTACATGAGTTTTTTGCAAGTTCCTGCTTCACTACCTGTGCTTTACAAAGGGATGGGAACTTAGTCTTATGAAAAAAAAATATATATACCAGGAAAAACAGATGAACATCACACAATAAATTACACAGTCAATATTTAACAAACCTAAATCCAGAAGCAGTGTTTGAAAAATTAAGTACACCCTTACTGGTTCTATAGAATTAAGATGGTAAGTCACAAACAGAGATCGCTTATCAAAAGCACTTGATTAATTGGTCATTAGCAAACGTGATCACCTCTATAAAAGCAGAAGTTCTGGCAGTTTCATAACAGTTTGTAATTATCACACACACACACACACACACAAGTGAATGTCCCAACACGTTTACCCCATAACAGACCATGCAATGCTCAGCAACACTGCAAAAAAAACCCAAGAGCTACATCTTAGACTCCATGGGCCTCAGTTAGCATTTTAGATGTTAAAGTTCACGACAGTACAATCAGAAAAAGACTGAACAAGTATGTCTTGTTTGGAAGTGGTGACAGGAAAAAGACTCTTCTTGCTAAAAAGAAAATGACTGCACGGCGTAGGGCTCCAAAGCCACATCTGAGCAAATCACAAGACTTTTGGAACAATGTTCTTTGGACAGATGAGACCAGAAATGGAGATGTCTGTTCATAATACAAAGCGCTACCTTTAGAAAAAAAAAACAAAAAAACAGCACAAACATTTCATACCAGATGTCAGGACTGATGTGGAGGGATGATGATTTGAGCTTGTTTTACAGCCACAGGACCACAGCAAGTTGCAGCCGCTGAGTTAGCTATGAGCTCCACTGTATACTAAAGCATTATGGTGTTAAAGTTGGGGACGTCTTTCTAACGGGTAATGGTTTTGCTGAAATTGAGTCATGCAACAGGAGAATAAATCCAAGCACAGCAGTAAATCTACAACAGAATGGCTGAAAAAAGAGTCGGCATGTTGCAATCCATCAGTGTCCAGACCTGAACATGATTGAAATGCTGTGGGACAACCTTAAGAGAGCTGTGGATAAACAAATGCCTGCAAATCTCAGTGAACTGAAGCAACAATTCAATTCAGTTTTATTTATACAGCGCCAAATCACAACAACAGTCGCCTCAAGGCGCTTCATATTGGAAGGCAGACCCTACAATAATGCATACAAAGAAAAGTCCAACAATCATATGACCCTCTATGAGCAGCACTTTGGCGACAGTGGGAAGGAAAAACTCCCTTTTAACAGGAAGAAACCTCCAGCAGAACCAGGCTCAGGGAGGGGCGGGGCCATCTGCTGCGACCGGTTTGAGTGAGAGAAGGAAGACGGGATAAAGACATGCTGTGGAAGAGTCAACATTGTAAAGAAGAGTTGGTCAAAATTCCTCCACACCGATGTGAGAGACTAATGCTCATACAGGTGTTTCTACAATCTGCTGAATCATGGTGTGTACTCAGTTTTTTCACACGCTGCTTCTGCATTTGGTTTATTTCATTTCAGCTAAATAATGACACAGTTCTGATCTGAGATTGTATTTAAACAACTTTAGAACCAAGTAAGCACCAGATGGTTTTTCCATTCAAATCATTTAGTCATGGTGCAACAACGAGACTCAGTTTACCTGCAGTGAGCGATGCCAAGTTACATTTTCAACACGGCATGAGTTAAGGTATAGTACTGAAATTTGATGTAATGTAGGCGGGCATTGAGCAGCATCTGATCAGGAGTCATTTTTATATTGTGGTGTGTGCATGAGTGGGTCGGTTCTTCCATCGCTGATCCAGTGTTAGTGTAACGAGTGTCGAGGTCCTGATGAGTAATGTTGCCGTAGTATAGCAGTTGGTTTATTTTTATCAGGGAGCGGCTGTCATTTCATGTGCAAATAGTAATCAGCGTGTGTTTGCGTCTCGGGTATTGCGTGTGTGTATTTGCGTGTGTTTAATCACGATAGGGGTGTCATCCCTATTTACTGGTCTCCTGCAGCGTGGTGCCTACGGAACGAGGGGGTGAGCTCTGTCCTTTTAGGGGCGTCCAACACCGACCAGCTGATGGAGAACATAGGAGCGATCCAGGTGAGTGTGTTTGTGTGTGTACACTTTGCTTGTGTTACCGCGAAGAAAATCAGAAGCTTAATTTGTGAAAATGCGACCTGACCCGCTTTGTTGGGCTCGTATTTGTGCCTTACAGTCCATAGCGGCAGCCTCCTCTCCTGGGCACGGCTTGGCCTCCTGGGCAGTTTGCTGCTGCACGCCTGGGTGCTTTACTGTACTGAGTTAATAAGGTCAGAGGAGTATCAGTTGCCAGTGGGATTGGAGATGAGCTCACAGCTGCTTCCTCCTCTCCTGATAAGATGCACTCTTTAATGGGGTTTTCAGACCGGTGAGGGTTTACGTCCCCTCCTCACATTATGTCTGGCCCGAAGTAAAAAGCATTCTGACTCTCATCTACTCCGATGCTGTGTGTGTGTGTGTGTGTGTGTGTGTGTGTGTGTGTGTGTGTGTGTGTGTGTGTGTGTGCACTAAACATCTCCTCTCCCAGAATGCGTTTGATATTTCGGGTTTGAAATGCTATGCTCACATTTCCCAAGGGCTCTGCAGTTTCCCTTTTGCCAGAATTTTATATCAGAGACGCTGAAATAGAAACGGCCCCTGGTGTGAAAGACTTTCTCAGGAAGTTTCAATAAAAATATTATTTTTTTTCTTTTTATTTAATGTCTGCATTGTCGGAAGAGAAAATACTTTGTTTATTATTCTCTGCACGCGAAAAGTTCCTGTTTAATTTTTACTACCATCTAATCTCTTTTTTATTTTGCTTGTTTTCCAGTTAAATAGAAGATTTTTACTCCTCACTTTGAAATTCAGAGTAAAACGATCAGTATTTTTATCAAATAGGGCAAAATATCTTAATAAATTTTTCTTTTAGTGATGTATTTTCATAAATCTTTATTTATACAGCCTTTTTGTTGAAAATAATTATTCTTTGAGTCAAGCTTCCTCAGTTATCAAGTTTAAAAGGAACAATATATTCCTCCTGTTTTCATATTTCCGCTCTGCTCAGTGATGCACTACTTTACTATAAATACTTTATGTAGTGTCTGTTTACAAAGTTCTACCCCAGTTCCAAAAATAGTTGAGATGCTGTGTAAAATATAAATAAAATACAATGCAATGGTTTACAAATCTCAAATATAAAACATTTTATTCACAATAGAACATAAAGAACATATTTCATAATGTGTCAAATGTTTTCAGTTGGTGGAAAGTTGGGCCTGTCTGCAGACAGGTCGAGCTTTGCACCAGAAAAGACGGCAGTATTCCTGTTTCATGTTCACGTATGGCTTCTTCTTTGCATGATAGAGCTTTAAGCTGCATTTGTGGATGGCATGATGAACTCTGTTCACAGACTGGGATTTCTGGAAGTCCATCCAGTGATTCCCATGACAGAATGCCTGATTTTAGTGCAGTGCTGCCCGAGGACCTGAAGATCATGGGCAGTCAGTACTGATTTTTAGCCTTGTCCTCTGCGCACAGAGATTTCTCCATATTCTTATTCAAAGAATTTTACAATTTTACATTAAAGAACTTTATTTTGAACTTGTTCCACAATTTTGTTCAGACTGCTGAAACTCTGCCTTTCTAAGAGGCTGCTCTGTTTATACAGGGTCACGTTAGACCTGACCTGTTGCCAATAAAACTACCTGCTGTTTCTTCGAAGTCTTCTTCAAAATGAGTTAATATTTTTCATGAAATACTAAAATGTCTGTTTTACCAGCATCCCAACTTTTCTGGAATTTATTAGAACTGAAGCCTTTTTACATATCGCTGTTTCTATAAAGATAAAAACTTGTGCATAAAGCTAATATATAAAACAACAAAGAAATAAAGTAAAAAATAAACACATGCCACTTCCGTTTTTGGATTTTGAGCTGGACTGGAGATTGCAACGTTGAGATTGTTTGTAAAAATCTTTTCAACACTCTCTATAGGTAGCGATGTGAAACTGCAACACACCATGGCGACTGCAGTGCGTTCACCTCTTGTCTTTCTGTCGTGTCGTAGGTTCTTCCAAAGTTGTCGTCATCCATCACACACGAGGTGGACAGCATCCTGGGGAACAAGCCGTACAGTAAAAAGGACTACCGCTCCTAACGCGTGGCACGGCCCCGCCCGGCAGGGCTGCACCCGGCCTGCAGCCGCAGTGCCCCACCTTTGCCTGATCCTCCGTTTGCTTGAGCTTTTACTGAGTGAGACCCTGGCGCATGAGTCTGGCCACACCAAGGCCACGCAGGGCACCTCATTTAGAGTTACAGGGATAAGATAAGAAAAGGGGGAAAAAATACAGTCACCTCCACTGGAAATGACAGGATTGACAAAGAAAGACACAAACATGGAAAAAGAGAGGTTAGAGATATGCGCTCATATTTAAATTAGTTATACATTCAATTCAGCTGAACGTATTTTAAAACTATAGAGAAAAATACATTTATTAAAAAAAATAAAATAAGCACACGCTTGCTTGGCAGCCAGATTTTTTTTTTTCCTTTCTATTTTTTTTCTCTCTTTTTAAAACCGAATACAACTAAAAAGGAAGATGAAATTCATGCTGTATGAATACACGAGAACTATTGTTGCACATGTACCATAGCCATGCATTCGTTGTTTGGACGTTCTGTTTACAAACACCTGTGTACTGTCCAAATCCGTCAAGATTTCTCTGAAAGTGTTGTCGACATTACCAGAGCCGCCTCACGGGCTTCAATCAGCACTTTAGCACAGTCAGTAAAGGTGTTGGAAGGCAGTTTCAAAGAGGAGAGAGGATGGGTATTACAACAGTCTTATCTCACAGCCATTGCACTATAGAATCACATCGCCTCTTCATAATTCCCTCTCTTCATCCTCTGTTTCTTCACTGGCAGTGCGTTTGTCCAGCCTAATGCTCCGATGCTCCTCCTGTGTAAGCGTGGCTCTGAAGTTCTGAAGTCATCAGGGCTTCCATCCTTACAGTGAACCACCCGCCATGATGGAGCTTAGGAGCCTAGGCTGATGTGTCTGGGCAACTTGCGTGCCACTGAAGAGATGAGCAGTTTATTCCTCCCTAACAGCAGGAACTGCAGTCGTGTTATATCAAACGCAGCGGCCTGCTTCACTGTGCTTCCCGGCCGCTTTTCTTGCTTTTTTCAGGCTGAGAATTTTGGTGTACAGGGAACGTTCATATCAGTGTTGGCTCAACATCTCATGGAAACTTCTCCTCAATCAAATTCAGTTCAAGTATTTTGCCTTATTTAGAGTTGCATCAAACTGTGCTTTGGGCTTGTAGACGAGCAGCTCGACAGCTGCCTCTCTGCGCTGGTCATGTGTCCCCGGTATAAACTGGACCACTGAGTGGTGGAAGTGGTGTTTGTTGCTCCCTGACTGGGGGGGAAGGAGTCGTGTGTCTGGTTAATCGGTGAGTGGCAGCAGCTCAGGGAACGGAGCAGGCAGTTTCAGTCGTGTGTTGGCGTGCACAAAGTCAGGAGGTTGTATTTAGTCATCTGTTTTTGTCTCATGTGTGGACACTTTAGTGTGGCTTGAGCCAAAGATCTTCTTCTTCTTTTCTTTCTTTCTTTTAGAAAACAACCCAACGTTTCACTATTACAAGATTATAGAAATCATCTTGACGCATGTGCTGTCCAGCTTGTAATCTATCTATGGTATGGACTTTACTCCATAATATATCTTTACTTGACCGAGCTGTTACACTAGTTAACAAGTATGTCCTTCATATACAGAATGCGTAGTACAACTAAGTGCTTTAGGATCGGTAAGGTTTGTTTCAGGCGGCAGACGCCCTGAGACACGTCAGAAGTATTATTGCAAACATTTTGACAACGCCCTGTATCATTTGTTGTCCTTTGGGTGCTCTCTTACTGTGATTAAAGCACAAGTGGAAAGCATGTTACATCTTCTAAGCATGGACCCTCTTTACCCAGCCTACAGTACCTATGGGACAAACAAGGTGATGCTTTTCAAGCTTACTAACACGTGTAGATAACAAGTCTTTACTAACAGTTGATAAACTGTTGATTCTTAGAAGGAAAAAACAAGTGCAAATTAACATAACTTATATAAGCGTGAATGATATGAATGAGGTGAAGCTGCTCAGCTAGAGTGGAGGGGATAAACATCACTGTGTGGGGTTTGTGTGGATGAGGTTTTGCTTGAGTATTACTCCTAAACAACAGCAAAGTGATTCAAGATCTGCTGTTGATCTGACTCTGTGTGTGTGTGTGTGTGTGTGTGTGTGTGTGTGTGTGTGTGTGTGTGTGTGTGTGTGTGTGTGTGTGTGTGAGAGAGAGAGAGAGAGTGAGTGAGAGTTCAGGTGTGAGGGATTGGGGGACAACTGAACTAATCCCGTGCTGTTGTATTAGTTGATCCCTGGATACGGCTGATTTGCCGTGTCTCTTGTAAGTCTGAGTAAATAATAACAGGCACAAGCTGATGCTGTTTTCTCAGAATTTAAAAAAAAAAAGAAAAAAAAAAAAGATAAGAACATTTTGTTCATTAGTCTGTGGAGTTTCTGTGTCTTAATATTTCCATCTGCAGGGAGCGGAGAAGAAGTCTGAGATTTAAAGGTTGAGTCTGACATTTTGGGAAATGTGCTTTTTCTCACCCAAAATTACAAAAGGTCTGATACTGAACTCATATTAGCTCAACACACAGACTGGAAACCAGAAGAAACTGATTTTCTCTTCTGTACAGAACATATTAGCCATTCATTATTAAGCTTTACAGATAAGGGTAGTCTGAGGGTTTTAGCCTTGTTCATATGTTCGTACGGTGTTCACCAAGGACTGTCTGATTGAGATATTGTAAGGATAACTTTTCAGACTCTCAGTTGGGAACCTGGTTTATTTAACACATAATCGGGTGTTTGAGTGTGCAGTCAAGTCTGTGCTGTGTGTGCACTTTCATCCTGTGCTCTCCGTTTCACCATCTGTGTGGGTGCATCTCTGCTCTGCTGGATAAGCAGACACATGGAGGGGAGCAGAGGAAAGGGGAGACAGGTGAAGTGACGGTATCGTTACCTGAGTCGAGGACGGCTCGGCGCTCCCGTGGCAGCGAGGACCGTGCCGTTTCTCCATCCACGTAACAAATAATTTAAGGCTGCAGTGGCAAGGAGTGACACGCTTATTTTCAGGAATCATTTCTTTTCTAAATGTATTATTGATGATGAGAAAAGCAGTTTGGCTGTTTCCAGTCTCTGTGCTCTAAGGCGACGTCATATTTAGCAGCAAATATGCCGACGTGGCATACTCCCCCCCCTAAAGATGTCAGACTTTCCCTTTGAACGTTATCGCTGTGCATTTAGTTTGACCATCACAGTTGTGTCCCAGCGTGCCGACCCGCTCGACACAGATGCTGTGTCGTAACGAGCTTCACGCGCACAACGTAGAAATAACTGAAACTTTTGAAGCTTGTGTGTATTTGTCTGGTGCCCTCACCCATGTAGGAGAAAATAATGCTTTAAGAGGTCCTAGTTTCATCATATTTGCTGTTCTAACATGTTAATGACTAGTTCACAAATGAAACAGACCCACAGATGAATAGAGCTTATTTTACAGAAGGTTCTAGGTTATACAGAGAATATATTTTTATGTTCTAGCCTTTAATGCAGTAGAGAGAATTAAGAGAACTGTTTTTATTTTTGTCATCATGCTGCATTTTTCCTATCGGTATTGTATTGATTTGAAGACTGACAAAAAGAAGCAATCTTTGTGTTGTGTGTGCATTATGATGCTCAAATGCAACAGTGTGTGGAATTCACCCTGAAGACGACGTATTGAGAGCCTGGTATCTCCTGTACATACTCTGACCTTTGTATATATTTCTGGTTGTGATCACCTTTGCCTTTTTTCATTTTGATTTCATTTTGCAGGCGTTGCTATCTGCACTGTGCTTGAATCTGAGATTTAGACAGGATGTACAGCTTATGATCTTCAATGAAAATGAATTAATGATAAAAATAAGAATGGTTAAAAACCAACTTGTGTCTGTTTTTTATTTTGGCATCTTTATTCATAATGTTTGGATTTGTCAGAGCGTCCAAGCCTCTTCTATCCAGTAGAAAACAAAAGATGCATTTATGACTTATTTATGAAATATAAATATGAGGCAATTTATACAAAAAATAAAAATCCTGAAGGAGGTGCAAATGATCTGAAGTGGTTTACATTGAACTTTAAAAACTGTCATTACAGCATGTGTAGTCATCAGGAGTGTGCTTTACTGTCATATAGCATAAAGCTTGTGAGGATCAATATAATCTGTTGCGCTGTACAGTAAAGCATCATAGCACCATTTACCCAAGGGTCATACTTCATGTTGTATAGACTGAAAACAACTTCATAGAAATGATAGAACTGCATCATATTCAGTAATATCACCAACATCTTTACAAAAGTAGAGTATTTTTCTTATACAGTACCTTCCGCTGTATTTTGAGGGCAAACATATAAAACACAATGGCCTGAAAGTGCAGCAAACCTGACCGCGACTTCCTCGCGCTGCACTCTGGAAGAAGAAATGCTTATCCTGAAGGTGAGACGGGTTATGTTTGGAAATCACAACCTGCAAGTGACAGTTTAACCCCAACAGTTCAAAGGACACTTTGGCACAAAAAAAATCATCCAGACGGGTGCAAACATGGAGCTGCAGTTCTCATCAGAGCGTCCGTTTCCATGAATCTCCCAGCTGCTACAGTTCCCTGTCATGAGCTTTCACTCACTGGAGTCACTTCAGTTTAAAACTCCTGTCCCAGTTGAGATTTCATGCTGGTTGGAGCTGCTATAATGAGTTGTCGTGCCGTGATTGTCTTGAGCTGCTCCCATAGGTGAGGCGCGGAGGTCCACCTGAGGCGACGGACACAACGAGCTGAGAAATCCAGCTCAGCAAACGCACAGAATTCACATTTGATATGAATAACAACCCCCAAAAAGTGGAAAGTGCAGCCTCTGCAGCTCTGCCCCTCACAGACAATAACTAAACACTGTCAGCACTTACACTTGGTTACTTACTCCCATTTCACCAGGTCAGCAGATCTGTCACTTCTGTTCTCACTCGAGGGCGAGCGGAGGCCTTCACCTGCCCTCCGCGTGGATATTTTCATGACGTAAGTGTTAACACAGCAGGGTGTGTGTGAGTGTGTGTTAGTCACTGCTGTACCTTCCTGACAGGACGGTCCAATCCAGCTGTGCAGGCAGTCGCAGCGGCCGTTGCGACGGTCGCATTGCGCCCTGTTCTCGCACTCGCAGGTCTCTGAGCAGTCAGGCCCGTAACGATTCTCTCTGCAGTCTGACAGCAAACGGTGAAAAGCGAAATCCAAGCAGTTTAATAAAGCTACAAAATGGCGAAAGCACAATTAAAGCAGCAGGCCGACCACAAACACCTCCACCTGTCCAGCGTGCTTTATTCAGATTACTAAAGATTAAACCCTCAGCTGAGTACATTTACTCAAATATTGAGCGCAAGTATTGTTTACGGGGCAGCTGTGGCTCAGGAGGTAAAGTGGGATGCCTACTGGTTGAAGGGTCAGTGATTTGATCCCCAGTTTCCCTGGTTTGCATGTAGACATATCCTTGGGCTAGTTTTCCCAGATGCATCCAGGAAGCATGAGTGTGTGAATGTTAGCCAAAGCTCTTAAACATAGAAAACTGGATTCAAATTTTAGTAGAAAAGTACTTCAAACAGAAGTACTGCTGACTTCACATCATCCTTTTTGTATTGGTTACATTAAGGATTCAGAATTCCCTTAAAACCCTACGAGTTTAATAGGCTTGTACACCGACCCAGCACAACGTTATGACCCGTTACTGGTTCACTTCTCCCTGGACTATGTTAGATCGATACTGACCACCGCAGACCATGAACACCTCACAGGAGTTGCAGTTTTAAGAGATGCTCTGAGTCACTCATCAAGCCATCACAATGTGGCTCCTGTCGAACTCACACCAATCCTTATGCCTCCATCTTTCCTGCCTCTAAAACATAAGCTTTCAGAACAAAATGTTCACTGGCTCCCAACACATCCCAACCACTCACAGTGTTATGCCTGATCAGCATATATTACATGCTGACAGTGGAGGGAAACATATTTTTGCTTCATATGTTTTCATTTGATGTCAAAATATAAAAATGTCAAATCTTGTTCTCAAATAATATGAAACAAACACTTTTTAACACTAATATCCAAAAATATTCAGTGCAACACAAGGAATGCCCACTATATCTCCAAATATTTTGCAATTTTGGTACATATGGTAATTTAATTTAATTATGAATAATGTCTCTGATTTTGTCTTTTCATATTGTAATATTGGTTTTCCTCTGTTTCTAAATGTAGCTGGGCACTATATATGACAGGAGCCATTTTTAGGCATCAAAGTATTTACTAAAAGTCTATTTTACGTGCATTTATACAATAATACCTTTACTGGTAAGAAAGCTGTGTGTGTATGTGACGCCTGCAAGCTAGTTCAGGCTAGCCGCTGCAGTGAGTCACACTCGCTCTCTTCAAGTCTTAAACCAAATCAGTTTGGGTTAGGGTCTAAGCTGGAGAATTGGCCAATGCAAGAGTTTCACTCCTTCCACCAGCCCAGCATACACGTGTAGCTTTGGGGTGTTTTTACTACATTCTCCAATTTCTATATCATAATTGCTTTTGTAGCCTTTCATCTTAACCGTCACCTAAACAAATTCTTCCACTTATTTCTCCGAAATACTCGTCTCTTCCATCCATATTAAAGGAACAAGCTGATTGTGTATGTGACTGCCATCATCACATGTATGCTGAAGTAAATACAGTGCAGTGCATTCATCATAGCAGCAGTGTATAAATCTCACTTATGTCTCTGTTGCATAACTCATCATCGCTAATGAGTAATGAAGGCACATCAGCTGAAAGTGATGTCACTGATGAAATGCAGTACGCGTTTGATGGCTGTGTATTCTCAAAAATGCGTGAGAGATTACCAATGTCACATCTGGGTCCAGTCTTCCCCGAGGAGCAGAGGCATCTTCCTGACACAGGATCACATTGAGCGTCGTCTTCACAGTCACAGATCTGGACGCAGCCCTGACCGTAGCGACCCCGTTCGCACGCTGAGTGAATGATTGGAAACATGACAATAAAATAGGCAAAAACACGGCAGTCATTCTTTGATTTCATCTGGGAGAACAGATTGGACCGACCTCTGTGACAGCGCGCTCCGTGAAATCCTGCAGAACAGATACACTGACCCGACACCGGGTGACAGGAGGCGCCGTTCATACAGTCACACTGCATCTGACACAGCGGGCCGTGGAAACCAGGGGGGCAGGCTAACGAGTTTGGGGGGGAGGGGGATTCATGGGAGGAGAATAAAAGTCGACCTTTAAAGTTTAAATCCTGTGCATTAATTAATAAATGACTGTAAACTTAAAGGCTCAAATCTGACACCTTTAAAGTGGAGCTTTAAGGTTAGAGTACAAATGCTGGGCTGATTTGATCGAAATATAAACCTTCGAAGCCTTTTGATGTTCGATGTGTTCAGATAAATACAAGTTAAATTTCAGGATTTTACAAAGACTTCTTCTACTGTGACATCTGTGCATCGGCATGAATGATCCCATCAGAACCTTAAAAACTACTGAGGTGCTTCATGTGTACATTCTTCTTCACTACATGTACTGCAATCTCTCACACAGCCTTGACTTCATTCAAAACTTCAGCAACCGTGAACAGAAGATATTTTTAAAAAAAAATACAACATATACAAAAAGCATTAACAGAGCAGGATGTTGTGCAACTACATGACTTACTGATGTGTTTTTGGACAACAACGGAGGTCATTCTTTGTGTTTGTTTGCGTGTTCAGTTCTCACCATGTTCACATAGATGCCCATAGTAGCCTGGACCGCACTGACACGTCCCCGTCACTCTGTCACAAGTGCCATTATTTTGACAGCTACATTTCAGCTGGCAGTTGGCACCAAATCTTCCCGCGGGACATTCTGGGACAGGAAGAATAAAACAGAGGACATGACTCGCTGTGACACCTGATTATGTTTAGATTCAACATGTTACAACAGATCAAATATGTGGTAATGGACAGATGCAATAAATGCAATATTTAGATTTTTTTTTTTTTTTTAAAGAGTAGGTGATCACCTTTGTTGCAGTGTGCACCAGTCCAGCCCAGACCACAGGTACAGTTGCCGGTCACAGAGTCGCACACTCCTCCATTACTGCAGTTACAGCGTTGAGCACATTCTGCCCCAAACCAGCCTGCAGGGCAGCCTGAGGCCAAACACACACTCCAATTAAACTTCCATTAAATATCCAGGCAAGTGTCATAACATGCTGTAGCTCTGAAAGCACAGCCAGATTAGCACCCAGTCTCTTACTGTGGATTCATGCTCCTGTAATAAGTGAAGAATGGAGTTCGTCAGTGTGCTGCTGAAATAAGCAGAGCCTTCGTTGAAAGAGACACCATCCCATGCTATGTGTACTAAAGCCCCCCCCCCCACGAAACCCCACACATTCAATGAGGTCTAGCAGAGTGAACGCCAGTGCTGTTCCTGTGCACTGTTTAAAAGCGGTGCCACCTCAGCAGGTAATCTCAGAAGATTACGCCATTCAGTATTAGTTTTCAGCCTTGTCTTTTATTTACAGACTTCAAGTTTTCTATTCATTAAATTATGTACTGTAGATGATGAAATATACTAATAGTCTTTCAGAGTGACTCAGCCTTTCTAGGGTGCCTTTTCTATATAGACAACTTATCCACCGTCTTGTTGTACCTCTATTGTCCCAGTACTATTTACAGCTGGATATATGATATAATACTTACACAGCCCTTATTACATGAATGGAAACATAAAAGAAGAGTTTGAAATCAACAGAGGGCCTGTTTCCAGAGATCTAGCTCACAGGCCATACAACACAAATGTATCAGCAATAATGAAAGCTCACCATTTCCACAGTCCTCTCCTCTGCGTCCAGGGGCGCACACACATCGACCGGTGACCGGGTCATTCTGGGCTCCCTCTCCACACAATGCCACCCGGGCACAGTTGACACCGTAGCGCCCAGCCGGACACGCTGTGACCACAAGGATGCATCACACCCTTTTCACTCCACACCGTAACACTTATTTATTTAATTAACGTCATCATCAAAGTTTGACTCGGACTCACTGATGTTGCAGCGCGGTCCTATAAATCCTGCTGGACATTCACAGGCTCCAGTGGAAGTAATGCACTTCCCTCCATTCTCGCACTGACACTCTCTCTCACAGTTCGGACCATAACGACCCTCTCCGCAGACTAAAAATGAATAATAAAAGGGGTAAAATTGTTTTATCATGCTCCCTTGGTTTAGTGTTTATGTATGAATATGCTGTTTATGCATACTTTGAGCACATTTGGGGCCGTGGTAACCTGGAGCGCAGTAACATGATCCAGACACCGGGTGGCAGAGCTGATTTGTCTCAGAGCACTGACAGACCTGGTTACAGTTCTGCCCAAAGGTTCCAGGCAGACAAGCTGATAAAAAGGAAAGGTTCATTAATAAACAGTATGCTTAAAGACATTTTTACTTTCTGAGGCATCAGAAATGTCTCTTTAATTTTGCAGTGTTTATAATTCTTAGGAAGGACTGTGGCATTGAATGTAATTTGTCAGAAAAAGTTAGTCCTGGGGAGCTCACTCTGTTCGCAGCCGTTGCCAGTGAATCCGGGAGGACAGCCGCACTCTCCAGAGATGTGGTGGCAGGACGTGCCCTGTGCACAGCTGCAGCGCTGCATGCAGCCCTTTCCAAATGTACCCGGCAAACATGCTGAAGGATGTGGAAGGAAAAGAGAATGAGACATTTAGTTCTGCATGTCCCAGTTTTAACTCTTCATGGGAATTAAAACAGTTAAAAAAAGAGAAAAGGAGTCGCATAGGAGTGTTCACTCTTATAGGCCACACGTGCAATTAGGAGTAACATACAGTAGGTGGACATGGCCACGATAAATGGACTGGAATAAAACCTGTGTGCCTTATATTTAATAAGAAATGAATTAAAGGGATAAACATGCACAAGTACAGCTCAGAAAAAAATGAAAACTTGCATAAAAAATGCTAAATAGGTCAAGGAGCTCGATCGAAATCGTTTCGTTTTGCCTTATTCTGCCCTTGAATGCAAAAAATTTAAAATATAGAGTTAATTATTGAAACAGTGCAAGTTTTGCCCACTAGAGGTTACAAGAGCACGAGATTTTCCTTGACTGTGGGCTCTTACCTTTATCACAGAGCTTCCCTCTCCACCCTGGTGGACACTGGCACTCTTCGGTGACATGGTGGCATGACGCTCCGTGGAGACACTGGCATCGCTCCCGGCAGCCGACGCCAAACAGTCCAGCATCACACGCTGAGCAGAAAAATGTGCAAATGAGAGGCTATAATTAACAAAACCCCTCAGAACCGCAATCACAGTGGTAGAGTTTCCACAGTGCAGCACTTCCCCATGACGTCAAAATTTCTGTAGGTGAGTTAGTTTTTCACTCGCAGTCTCACCTTTCTCACAGCGCTCTCCAATCCAGCCAGCGCTGCAGCTGCACCGTCCGGTCCGTCTGTCACACTGGCCGCCGTTCTCACATTCACACCGCTGCTGGCATTCCGCTCCGAATCGGCCGGCCACGCATTCTGTGTAAACACAGAGCAGCGTGCACAGCAAGAAACACAAGTGAGTCAGAGGAAGAGAAAGAACAGAGACATCTTGATTTCAACAGCGTACAAAAGGGGAAGTTGCTCTGTCACATTTCTGCTGAGGAGTTCAAAAATGGCTTCGTTTTTTTCCCCCAACAGTTTATAATTGGACTGAGTATGAAGTTGGCAATCACAGGTAGTGGCCACAGAGTTTGGAGGGGGAAGACATTCCAGCGACAGGATTAGAGGTTTCCTGAGCACAAAGAGGGGGCTGGGCCTGGCACAGCCTGATGGGGAAAGGTTGTAACAGGCACAGAGGGAGGATAGTGTGTGATGTGGAGCTCAGAGTGAGAAGGAGCTGGAATGTCATCGCCAGGTCGACAGAGACTTTTGCAGAGGAGCACGGTCTGTGGTGCAGAAATGCACTCGCTGCCAGCAAATAACCAGACTTCAGGCAAAAACAAACGAGCTAAGGCAGCAAATTGAACTCAGTCTCATGCATTTCCTGAGCAAAGTAAAACAACCACAGGCCACTGTTTTAAATGTTTACTTCAAGGTTCAGGTGATTTTATTCTTCTGCGTTTCTGTCGTGACTAACCATCATTACTGCAGCTTCACAAAAATCAGACGTCTCTGTGGCTTCACGGGGTGGTTTGGAACTAGATGAGGCTGAATTACCACATAAGAATCTATACAGCTATGTCAAATGATCACATTACCGCTATAGAGAAGTACAGTCTCATAAGGATACTAGTTCACGGGCTGATCTTCTGCTTTAGCTGGAATTAAAAACAGAGGTGTGAATATATATACATCCAGATCTGTATGAGATCCTGATGTTGGTAAATCAGTCAATCTTTTAGGGGGTTTGTGTGTTTTGTATATCTCTGCACGTCATTCTTATCAGCACAAATAACGAGTATCCAAAAAGAAAATTGCTCCAATCTGGAAATATGGTAACAATGAGAAACATAAGCAAGAAGATGGAGACGCAGACTAAAACAAAGGACAGTCAGTCACACCTGTGAGCGGTTTTCCTGCACGGTGACGGATTATTTATAACATTTCAAGCATGCTCATTTTTCAATTTTAGCTTCAAATGAAATTGTTCAGCTAAACAGGCTTAACCTCACTGGGTTTACAACTAGTTCATGATTTATTACATCTAGATTGGACTTGTAATTCATCATTATCGGGCTGTCCAAAACGCTCCCCGAAAAGGCTTCAGGCTGATCTAAAGTGCTGGAGCGAGAGCGCTGACAGCGACTAGAAAGAGAGCATATTTCTCCCATATTGACTTCTCTTCATTAGCTCCCTGTTAAATCCAGAATCTAATTTTAAGAATAATCAGACCTTACAGTACTGTAATACTTCAGCAGAGCGATTCCCTCTCAGACTGCTGGTTTACTTGTGGGTCCTAGGATATTTAAAAGTAGAATGGGAAGCAGAGCCTTCAGCTTCCAGCTCTGAGTTTGGCTTAAAACTTTCTTTTTGATAAAGCATGTGGTTAGAGCTGGATCAGGTGACCCTGAATCCCCTAACGCTTCAATAGGCCTAGGCTGCTGGACATTGTGCAGTAAGTATTTCCTCTTCACAAACCTTTTTCACTCTCTGTGTTTATACATCACCCTGCATTTAATAGTTATTATTAATCTCTGGCTCTTCCACAGTCTTTATCCCGCCTCTCGCCACTCATCCCTGGCCGGTTGCAGCAGGTGGCTGCCCCTCCCAGAGCCTGGTTCTGTTGCAGATTTATTCCTATTTAATTGAAGTTTTTCCTTCCCACTGTTTCCAGGTGCTCACTGATAGGGTATCATCTGATTGTCTGGGTTGTTTATGTATTCTCTGTATTATTGTTGGGTCTTTACCTTAATAATATAAAGCACCTTGAGGCGACTGTTGCTGTAATTTTGGTGCTATATAAATAAAATGAACTGAACTGATTTATGTCAGCATTTTTTAGATTTCAGCATAGTGTTCTTCTTTTTCTATTAGCGACAGCCAAAAGTACAAAAATAAGACTCAAGTTACAATAAATCAGTTTTTTTCCTGATCCATGTGAGAGTGCTTTAGTGGTAACACATGGAGACTCTTACTCACACCATCCTTCAGTCTTACCCAGTTCACAGGCTGTGCCTGTCCAGCCGCTGGCGCATGCACATTTTCCACTGGTCTTATTACAAGTGGCTCCATTCTGGCACAAGCATCGCTGCTGACAGTCTGCTCCATAAAACCCAGCAGGGCACTCTGAGAAAAACAACCCAAAAACAAACATCTTGTGACCTGTTCTTTACCTGTTGTACAGGTGATCACTTCTATCTGATGTATAAACTCACCTTTTGTGCAGTTGGGTCCGGTCCAGCCCGGCGTGCATGCACACTGCCCACTGGCCGGGTGGCAGATGCCATCGTTACGGCAGCTACAGGTTCGGTTACATCCTTCCCCATAGAAACCAGCTGGGCACGCTGCCACGTGAGAGACAAACAATATCATTACCTCCTGTTGAACCCTGCTGATCAAAAGTGGAAATTCCAGTATCTGGTAAATAATACCGGCTTCTGCATGGGTAACATCAGGTTGGTACTTTCTCATGTGTGACGGGGATGGGCTTTCCCAAATAACTCTGAAACCAAGCGTGCTTTTGTTCTACTGTGATTCAGCGTCTGAAAGGTGTCCTCACTTCACATGAAGCTCCAACAGATACAACGATACAAACAATCTGAGTCTTTGATTTCACCTTTTTTTTTCCCTACAACACTGGACCGCATCTGTTAAGTTAAACGATTCTCTGTGGTGCACCTGTTACTCACTCAGGTTGCAGAACGGGCCGATCCAACCAGCGGGGCAGGAACAAACGCCGCTGACATGATCACACGTCGCACCGTTTTGACACAAACACTTTTCCTGGCAGTCCAAACCGTAGAAACCCCCAGGACATGCTAGAACGCACACACAGATGTAAAGACTCTCTGTTACTGGCATACATACATGCTAAGTAAGAGAATTTGGCTTCATGATCAAGCAGCTCCTCTTACGCTTTTCACAGAAGGTCCCCGTCCATCCCCTCTGGCAGGTACAAGCTCCGCTCACGTGGTCGCACAATGCGTTGTTCTCACACTGACACCGATGGCGGCACCCAAGACCAAACAGACCTCCTGGGCACTCTGAAGGAATATCACATACAGCACAGTTACAAAATATGATGTAACAGACCACACTGACATATTACACAAAATATACAAGGAGCATTTCAAAATGTTACTTTGTGCTACCTCCAGAAAGCACCAAAGCATGATCGCTGCACATGTGAGAATAAGTTAACTTAGAGAAATGTGGGCACCAATCTGAGGATGTACTGTAAGCATTATTTAAATAGTGAGTATAGTGAGAAAGTTAAAGTATAATCACTTTAAAAAACAACCTATAATAACATACTCTGATGGCAGTGAGTTCCAGTGAAACCAGCTTCGCAGTTGCACTGGCCTGTCACAGCGTCACAGCTTCCATCTCCGTTTCTGCAGTCGCAGGTTTGTGAACAGTCGCCCCCCCAGTGTCCCGCATCACAAGCTGCAACACAATCATATAAATGAGCTCAGTTTTTTGTATTTGGTTTTTCCACATATACGTCTCCTTCAGTTTAGCTCAGCAGCGATTGCTTCCGTGCTTCAGTATCATACCTTTCCTGCATTTGTGCCCAGTCCAACCAGGAGCACAGGTGCACCGCCCACTCGCAGGGTCACAGCGAGCGTTGTTCTCGCAGATGCACTTCATCTGGCATTTTTGACCAAAACGTCCACTCGGGCACACTGCATGAAAGAAAGAAAAAAAGACTGATCTACCACAGCCATCTGCACCAAACTACATGAGAAAAGCACCAAGTTCCCATGACATTTCTTCACTGCCATTCAGCCGTGAGTGAACACTGAAGAGCCAGCGGTTAGTGGAAGTGGAGTTATATTTCTTCTTCCAGTGAAAACATGGCTTCAAGCATATGAATTTGTAGAAAATTACCCTTCTGACTTCTACCATGTTCCTTCACTTCACATCCAAACTGCATCATTTTAATATTCCACAGTGCTGTCGTCCTTCTCATCCGGCTCACTGTTTAGTGCCTGTTGCTATGGAAACTTTCCCTAAAAAGCTGCTACTCACAATTTTGGCAGAGTCTTCCCATGAATCCTGGAGGACAGTTACACGATCCGTTGTGTTTATCACATATGCCGCCATTCTCGCACACCGGGCAGATCTCTCCACAGCCTAGACCCCAGAAACCCTCCGGACACACTGCAAAGATCATCATGAACATTTTCATGATTTTTATCATGTAAAATTTAAGTCAATTGTTTAGTTTTTTTTATTTATATAAAAAAAATGTAAGCACTCACAGTTTTCACAGTGGCGTCCTGATGTGCCTGCTGGACACTGACACTGTCCTGTCACTTTGTCACATGGTGCGCCGGTGCAGTTACAAGAGTGAACACAGCCGGGCCCAAATCTTCCCTCTGGACAGGCTGACAGTGGACACGCAGGAAGGATTCGTGTCAACACAGGACCATGAAAACAAACACAAATAAGCCTAAAGCATGAAAAAATCAAGCCGTCCACCTTGATCGCAGTTCTCCCCATGAAGACCAGGAGGGCATTTTCGTTGGCACTCTCCGGTCACGTGGTGACACGACACTCCTGACGGACAGGCACACTTCCTCTCACAGCCGGCTCCATAAGTACCTGGCTTGCATTCTAAAGACAATGTGAAAAGTTGGTGAGGAATCTGGGAATTATCAATACATTACAGGGTTGCCTGTTCAGTCAGAGTGTTAAACATCTTTTATAGTGACAACAGTTGGATGCAGAGTGAGGCCTGATCAGCAAATCACTTTATATATGGACAATGTGGCTTAATGTAAAATGAATTTGAACTATTTATGTTATATTATCAGATATTTCAGAACTTTGCAAGTGTGGACAATTTTAGAGAGGACATTTGCATTACAGTGTCACTGAAACAAATACTGGATTGCAGTAACAAAGACTTACAACTATATACATTTTTTCTATTTCCTTTGTGTCAGCTCGATACAAATAACACCAAATGTGAAAATCAGTCGAAACTTTATATCATCCACAATTTTTTTATGTATCATCTTCAAACTTCACAACAATATACTAGGCCATGCGGGACATGAGTACCTAGGTTTTTTAGGAAAACCACACCGAGTAATGTGTCATATTAAAGAGCATGGAGCAAGCTGTAAAACACACTTTTTATTTTTTCAATACGACATCCTACAATGTCACAGTGACACCATACATTTTTTCAAAAATCACACACTGCATGAATATATCTGAAAATCTCAAGTTTTTACAGCTTTTAAAAGCAAAAGATTTCTGCCAATTCTGCTCCAATTGTATGGGTAAAGATGATACAATACACTATTTTAGTATGTATTGCTTTAAGGTCAAAGGTCATAGGTCAAAACTTAAGGTCACAGAAATTAGTAAAAGCTTTGGGTTCCCCTGAATTATCTTCAAACTTTCAAGCAAAATATTAGTCATTGGGGGACATAAGCACTCTCCTTGTTTACTAAAAAAAAACAGCATTATAAGACTTCACAATGATACAAAAAGATGAACATATTGCACTAAATTCCCATATTAACAGAATAAAACATCAAGTTTCGGTATAGCTCTTGCCCTTCCAGTGGAAGTTGCAGTTTCTGAGTTTTGTATTTGTATAATTGTAATAAACAACAAGAATACAGATAAAGACACAAACACAACTTGTGCTTTGTGACTGTGCTCACCTTCCTTGCAGGTGTTACCATGGTAACCAGCTTTACAGACACAGGTGCCGTAGCGGCGGTGACACTCGACAGTGTTCTGCTGGTCACACTGACACTCTTCAGAACAGCCGGGTCCAAAAGTCCACTTGGGACACGCTGAAGGCGAAGATGAAGGAATCATGGATACTTGAAGTCACAGTGAAAGTAGCAGCAGGCCTGACCTTTTGTAATTTGTAGCTCGGCATGAGAAGCTGTTGACGTGTAAGCGGTGGGACTCACTGAGATGACAGAAGCGTCCGTAGAGTCCGGCATCACACAGGCACGCTCCGTAGGTGCGGTGGCACCGTCCATTATTGGCACAATTACACTTCTTGTTGCACTGCTTCCCATAGAAGCCTTTAGGACAACCTGAACCAAAAAAATACTTCTCTGTAAATGCAAGACATCTAGTGTGCCTTTAAAATAATTAGATTTTATCTTAGCAGGAAAACCTGCATTAAGTGAAGACACAAAGAGAAGCGTCTCACCGTCCTGGCACAAGTCTCCACTCACACCAGGAGGACAGCGGCAGTTTCCATTGACGGGGTCACAGCTGGCACCATTTTTACACTTGCAGGAGAAGGAGCAGTTTTTGCCAAAATGTCCCTCAGCGCACGCTGTGGGGATGAAAGATAAAAAAGGATCCATTACAGCTTAAACAGTCAAGGTTGACAGGTTTCCACGGGTGTTTTTGTTGTGATGACCCACTCTACCCTGCCTTCCTTTCGGCCTGTGTGTGTGTGGCACGTCTCATCTGCAGACATTGCAGGATTGGTGTGGCTCGTTTCCCATCAGTGACACTGGCAACACCTGGGCCCAGCATGCCAGTGCTCTATAAAAGCCCTCAAAGCTCAGTTACTGTAAGATACCCTTCTTAGCTTGGTTGGTTCTTTGGTGTGCGGTTGGATTTTTTTGCATACACCATTTCCTCACCCATGCACTCATTTACACCATTGATCATATTAACTACACACAACAGTTTTAAGCAGCATTTGTGTGCATCTGGCTTTTTGTCATGGCTGTGCAGCCTGGCCCGTGACAGTGTGTGTAAGGAGGGTCAGTGTTTGTTTGTGGGCTCAGTCCTCACTCTGGTTGCAGATAATGCCCGTCCACCCGTCGGGGCAATCGCAGCCATTTTTCCACAGATTGCATTTTCCTCCATTAGAACAGTCGTCGCACGTCAAACTGCAGTCGCTGCCGAAAGTGTCATCCAAGCACACTGAAAACACAAGAATCAAACTTTAAGTGTGCAAGTTATGCTTACCTCATTTTAATAAAAATATGTTTTTTGTGTGTTTTCCATGATATTTAACCCTCAGAAACATTTCTATTGGTACACTAACTCCAAACCACAAATGTAATAAATGAAAGCATTGCACTGGGACTGCAAGATCATACATTTTAATATTAGCAGGCGTTACTCTTCAGCTTTCAGTTACATTAAATTGCTTGTTCAGCACTTTTTTTGTCACGTTTGAGTGACGAAAAGCAGAACCTCTGACTTCCTGCTTCAGACTCAGAGCAGCTGCCACACTATATAACCCTCCACATGCCTGGCATTGTGGTAGTTAATTAGGATGTACGAACATTCTGGAAGCATGAAGCAAAATAATTTGCCCCCATCGTGTGATGTGTTCCTGCCATCACTGAGTAAGTCTGTCAGACAGCTTCACAGGAGCCGTATAATCAGATGCAGGTTTACTGTTAATGATAATAAATCAACAGCGGTTTGAGATGAAACTCACCAAATTTTTCCGCTAGGTTACTCTCAGCCCTCAGCTCCCCTTCGTCATCTTCATAGTCGTCAAAGCGCTCCAGGGGTTGGCTGTAGTCCTGCAGCAAGGTGAGCTGGGGGCGAATGAGTGGCAGCTCAATAGAGCCTCCGCTGGACAGGGCCTCGACTGCATCTTCAAGTGCTACAGTGCGAAAAAAAAAATCTATTATACAAAATATACCAACATCATGTGTTTTATATCATTGCATTTAAATATATTGTATGTATAAAAAAAAGAGATAACTATAAGAATCTTTCATTTTTATTCATGTGGCAACTGAGTAATATTGTACATGATGACATGATTGTATGCTGTGTAAATCAAATGAAGAGGGCAATAGTGATGCAGATTATTCATTGTAAGAACTGATGGCTTTTTAAAGCTACTCTGTGCAGTTTTTATTTGAAATAAATGGTCCTATTCTTGTTTGCATGATCCATTATCGAAACAATTATCAGAAGATGATTACACTGTCGTCACAAAGGGATGGACACGGTCAGCAACAATACTCAGGTAGGCTGTGGAATTTAAAAGATGCTCATTTGGTACTGAGGAACCCAAAGTGTGCTTTCATGTTGTTGGACTCTGCCAGCTGAAAGTTGCAGCAGAAATCAAGACTCATCAAACCACGTCAAGTTTATCCAGTCGTCCAAGTGAATTGTGCCTCAGTTTTCTGTTCTTAACTGACAAGAATGGCAGCCAGGGTGTTCTTCTGATGCTTTAAAGTTCAACGTGTTGTGCATTCACAGATATTCTTCAGTGTACCTTGGTCATAGCAAGTGGTTATTTGAGTTACTGTTGCCTTCCCAACAGCTCAAAGCAGTCTGGCCATTCCCCTCTGACCTTTGGCATTCCCTACATCACCATCACAAGAAAGACAGGATATTTTCTCTTGTGTGGAAAAATCTCAGCCTGGCACCGCAACTATGTCACATTCAAAGTCACTTAAATCACCTTTGTTACTCATTCTTATTTAAACTTCAGAAAATCCTCTAGAACCTGTTCAACAATCACTTTAAAAGGTGTGCCTAACAAAGTGAGCATATGTTACAGACTATTTGATATTATTCAACTGACCAGAGGTTAAGTTGTGCAGAATTGCTCGAGAGGAATAAAATAAGCTGCTGGTGAACTTGGACGTACACAATGCAGATGTCAATTTTTTATAAAAGAAAAACTTTGCAAATGTTTTATGACAAAGTAAATGCATTCAGCATGTTTGTCAGGCCACAGGGTTACAAAACATAGTCTCTGTTTATAGTTAACTCCACAGGGATCCATTACTGCATATGGAAATAAATCCTTTGACAATTCCAAGTGCGCTTTAGCCAATCTGAGAGTTTACTTGGAGTAAAAGTGGTGGTATGTTAAAAAAGGAAAGGAAAAGCTGGAACACATGGAAATTGGTTGGTTAGTTTCACTGATATCAGTATAATGCTATTAGTATAATGTTATTACTTTAAAAGGTGCTACTTATCATTGGTACAGCTACTATACCATGTGTCTGTAAAACACAATGGTGGTTCAAAGGGACGCTGTTATTTCTGTCTCTGTTCTGAGACCTCGACACACAAACAGCATGAAAGGAAGAGCTGGGTTCTTGTAGGTTGGTAGAAGTGCAACACTGCAGTCCATGTGAGATTTGCCAGTTGGATGCATAGAAGGCTATCAGCTGAGCCATCAGCTGATGTGGGCTGGCAGTGAGATCAGCTGATCTGCCAGGATAGCATCTGAGCTTGATTTGCTTGATTTGGTTTTCTCACACTAAACACTAAATAGGACAATGCTACTGCCGCTCTAATTTTCTGGCAATATCAGTATCCCACTGATTCTTCCAGTTTTGACATCAAATTTGAAGCTGGCTCATTAATGTTTGTTTAAATACTACACCTATGCCAAATAAAGTTGGATTTCCTTGCATCTCATTGTAGATTACACTAGTCCTAGCCTAGCTTGACATTTCCATTCTTCATATCCTCTTTTTAAACTTTTTGTCTAAATGACTTAGACTTTACTGCACAACAAGTGTCAGTTTGCCAGGATTTTCCACTGGAATGTTTCTGGTGTGATTCCCGCTCGCCCGCGCTCTTACACATGATTGCTGATACTCACGGATGCAAGAATGCCGGTCCTCATCCAAACGGAAACCCCGGCGGCAGTAACACTGGAAGGAACCGGCGCTGTTCTGGCATGTGTGATCGCAACCACCGTTAGCAGCCAGACACTCATCTACATCTAAACAACACAGACGCACCACAGAATCAAATGCGTCAGAAGGTAAAACTGACGACGGCCACTGTTTTTGCTCACTAAAACAAAGGCAACATTGTGCGTGTCAAACCGAAACTTTCCTTTTAAATTCAGCAGGATTAAACATTGCGTCTCATGTAAATGTAAGTGCCGTCCACGCTTGGACTGAAGGTAAAACATTACCATCGCAGCTACACCCGTCTGAGTTGAGTCTGTATCCTGCAGAGCAGTAGCATTCATAACCCCCGGGGTAGTTGGTGCAGTCCTGCTCACAACAGGAGATCTCCTCTCTACACTCGTCAACATCTGCCAAGCACAACAAGCAGCAAGACAAAAATTATGATCCAACTGTAGTGATATGCTTCCCTGCTGCATGAGGGAAAATTTCTGAGGTAATTTAAACTGTGTGGGTTTAACAGCCAATTAAGGTTAAAATTACAAGTGAAAGATGATAACAGTGAACTGAAATTTGCTCTTTTTCTTTGCAAACTGGATTGTATGAGCAAAGACCTGTTTTCCAAAAATACTCTTCCACCTCCTGACCACAAGGACATTTTTCTTTTATTAGAGGACTAAAAAAATATATTTTCGAGTTGTATAAAGTGCCTCGCTTTCTCTTTTGTTTTCTAGTTTTATTGTATGTGAACTTCTATGCCGACTGCGCCGTCGTCTCCAGTAAATGCAAAAATGACTATTTACGCTTGTCTGCAATTACAGTTATCACACACCTTCTCCACATTTTCTCTGGTGCAGCAAGCTGACTGGATTAGTTTTAATTCAGTTTAATTCACAGCATTGCCATAAATCACAAAAAAGGTCAATTCACAATGCGGTTCTGTTGACTGATGTCGTTTAAAAATGTGTCTCCAAAAAAAAAAAAAGAAAACGACCTTCATGCAGCTTGTATATTTTCTAGGATTATTCCATTAGACTTAAAGTTTAACATTACTGCTCAAAATACACAGGAAGATGAGTATTTGTTGGTTTAGGTCTCAACAGCTTAATAGATAAATGTTTAATAATAAATTAAATATATAAGTTTAATAAAACTGTTGGAATAACAAATTTAGGCCACCTGTCATTAGAAAACAAACATTTTAGAAATCTGTCAAAATTCATGTTTGAAATTATAAATTGTATTCTTATTTATTAGAAACATAAAAAATATTGTTAACTTAAAGAAGGTAACCTACATCGCATAGTTGTCTAATAAATTCATTAGGCATTTTAATAATTAAACTAAAACTAGGTCTAACAAGGACTAACAAATGAGTTCAAGGATTGACATTTATGGATGCCCAAAAAGTCCACTTTTGAAAGGTGTGGTGTAATTGATATTTGCACTTTAATTTAATAACAACACAAAAAAATGTCTGCCAAAAACAAGAAGGACAGAACCCCTAAAACAGACGGCACAGAGACACAGACACTGTGAGCAACAAACAAAAATGAGTCACTGTGAAACTCAAAATCACCAAAGTGGAACTCCACAGTTTTCTTGTTTCTTTGCTGCTTTGCAAATTCTGATAAGTTGGTAAAACAGGTGTTTTTTTTTTTTTAAATAAACCAGTTACTAATAAAGGAATAAATTATAACATACACTAATAATTTCATATGCACTCAATACATTATTGTTTATCTCCCTTAATTTAGTAAACAACTAAGTATTGTTAAGTATATGTGAGTGCATCACACTCTCTTACCAATGCAGGTTTTAAGGTCTTCATTTAGCGTGTAACCATGGTTACAGGTGCACACAGGTCCGCTGGTTGAATGCTGGCAGTGATGCGAACATCCACCGTTGCTGTTCTCACAGCTGTTCACAATTTCCATCTCAATTCCTTCAGTACACAATAAAATAACCGACGTGTGTTAATAACACGACATGTTTTATAAATATAAACAGAAATTAAAGGTGCTGCAATCCACTCGTGTAACAATATGCAGGCATGAGGATTTAAACTAACTGTAACACTGCTTTCCATCAGATCCCAGCTCATAGGCAGCGTTGCAAACACAGACGTAAGAGCCCAGAGTGTTATGGCAGCCGTGAGCACAGTTGGCCTCTTCTGTCTCACACTCATCAATATCTGGAGGAAAATGCATTGAAAAAACAGAGCGAATTATTCCATCTCCGTCAGCGCTTAAAGATTATTCCAGTTAGTTTTGCACACTTTAAAGTCATTGTTGCCCAACACTGATGGTATCCAAATTCTGCTTCTTCTGCTCCTCATTTATTGGCTGTTGTTCTTTAAAGCTAATTATTTTCTTTCTTTTTTTTTTAACTTTTAGAGCTGATGTATGATGCTCGACCTTGAAAACATCAGTTGATGGAGCAATTTTACCATCAGGGAACATTTTCCTTGCGAATGTATGTATATTGTTTAGCAAACTAGTTTCACTTTACTAGTTTACTCACTACTGGTCAGTTTACCTTCACAGGTTTTCCCATCAGCAGCAAGGGTGTAGCCAACTTTACAGTCACAGTGGGCCTTGCCACCATCAGCTCGACACTCGTGCACACAGCCTCCGTTCTGATCGGCGCAGGGATCCTGTACTGTAACACAAAAAAGCTCATACTCATACACATAAACTCACACGCTGACAGTAAAGTGTGGAAAGCTTCAAACACAGCAGAGGGGAAAACTGTAAAAACCGACTGTTTTGCATTTTAAAGCAGAGCAGAGCAAGTGGAGGGGGTTTAAATCCACCCAGCACCTCCAGCTCTTCATAGCTGTATGTGTGTGTGTTTAACTTGTGTAAGCCTGTCCAGTTTGGATGAGAACCTTCCTGCAAAAATTAGAGGAAGCTGTCTGCAGCCAACAATTACAAAGTAAAAGCATCTAGAAGACAGCAATTTAAAATACATATATGTATAATTTTCCACCCTCTGAGAAGCGTATTTGACTTAACGGCCTCAGAGATCGGAGTGATTAAAACGAGCAAGGCCATCAAAACACAATTTGAGAAACAAAAACAACGAAGACTGCTGTGACTCATTCCAATTAAATATCTTATCCCATGAAAGATAGTTAGTCATATTCCAGCTCAGACATCCTGTAAGATAATTATAATTGGCAGCAGATGCTGAGGCAATGTGTTTTTAATGTTACGATCAAACCTGTAGGATCACACCTTCATAATCATCCAAAGTGCTCAGTTTCATTGGCGTGCTTTCCTACATCATCCATCAAATTATTATTCCTCTAGGGCTTTTCTTTTTTTTGCAGTGTGTCATATGAACGTGTGATTTTAGTGCTTCCTATAACAGAGTTCAGAAACGTGGGCACTCACATTTACAATGCTTGCCATCCTCCGACAGCGTGTAGTTCGGTTTGCAGCGGCAGCGAAAATGAGCAACAGACTGCTGCACACAGTAGTGTTCGCATCCTCCGTTGCTAACGGCACATGAAAGGACAGCTAAAAAGGTAAGAGAAAAAAAGATGTGATACGATAAAAGGACAACACTGAAAAAAATCCAGCATCTTTCAGAAGCTAATCAATCCACCCTGATTTGTCATGTTAGTCTTTGTGACTGATGTTTCACACCAACAGAAATCTTAAATTTCTCAGAGCAGTCACACTCCTGACATTCCTACACTCAGAGAACACCTCGGAGAGCCGCTATGCTTTGAGCAATGAGAGATCTATCACAGCAGAAACGCCAAAAAACACAGAGGAACTTGAATGGCAGCGCGCCTGCGGTGGACAGCAAGCATATGGTAAAGAGGCAGAGAGCGGTGTGAGCTCAATGCTCTTCCTTGTCTGAGTCTCCTCTCCCTGTAGCAACAGATCAATCTGGATCTCCTCACAGAAAAAAAGCAAAAAAAAACAGGTTGAAGCCCAAACAGCCCGGTGTTCTCAAAAGGCTGTTTTTCAGTCAAGATCCAACCATCCCAAGCACATGTCAAACCACAGAGTGCTTTCCAGCTCAAATATTATGCAGCTTCACGCTAAGTGTGTGGGATACGTCTAACCTCTGCTGGCTGATCAAGAGCTGGATGAGATGAGCAGAGACAGGGAGACTGACTTGTTGATTGCTATGTGTGGTCCTTTATCCTCCAGTATGTATGTTTTTATGCTGTTTGGCACATAGTTGAAACTGACATAATCGTTTACTCGCTTGTAATGGACAGTGAGATTTCAGCACCAAATGTATTTTTGAACATGGACACAATTCGCAGTTTTAACTGACGGATATGAAGCATCCCAGAAAAGCAGCATTTGCCTGGAGTCAGTCCACTTGTGAACTGTTGGCGTAATCATTCATTTCTTAATGCAACAGCTGTCACATAAGAGCCTCTCAGGGACAGATGTGCTCTATAAGAAAATTAAATAACTACTTTACGAAGCCAAAAAACACATAATGATTTTTCCTCTGAATGTCATCCAGGACACTCTGTGTGCATTCCTGACGTAGAAGCCAGCGGCACGCTTATAGTTTTTTGTCTATTAGATGTTTTTTCTTCTAAACCATAAAGCTCGCATATCTGATATTAGAGGAAAAATGCACAGGTACTGAGTAAACAGGTACTGAGTAAACAGTGCACAGGTCATATGACAGTCGCCACACAGGCGGCAGGAATCAAGCTCAGGTGAGCATTCGGGCAAAAGCTGTGTTTACTGCAGGGGAAAAAATGACCCATAATAGCATTCTAACTTATTGTAATCCCTGCATCACTCAGTTTTTTTAAGTACTTGAAGAATATATGGATTCAGGTCTTCTTTATTTTCTCTGACTTTGTCACATCTAAATAACTTTATTTCATTTTTGCGATGCCGCGAACATAAACATGAACTAGCTGCAAAGAGCAAAAAGTCCATTTAAAGGACCACTTCGATTTGATTCGTTCCATCACTTCATCCTCAGCAGTCCAAGCTTGCAGGCTTTCACATTCCCTTTTCTGCCTGAGCACTGAGGCTGTGTAACACATATAAAGAAAGGCAGTCACTTTGGTTAACTGCTATTACAGTTTAATGCTAAATACTACTTGATGTCCGGAGGAGCTGAAGTAGATCCATATGGTCAATATTGGCAATGTCGGTTACACAGTAAAATGGTAGGATGCACTTATTGGTGACCTTAAGCTATTTTATCCAGTCACGCAAAGCAAGAGCAACAAAATCATTAAAAACACTGAACTGATGCAGCAGAGACAGCAGAAGCTCTGCAGGACAAATTCAAACAACTTCTATAAATAGAGCTCTTGTACACAGAAAAGCAGAGGGATGGAGCTACATCATGATACTCAGTTGTGAGAATCTGCTGCTTTTCTTTGTCCTATGTGATTATAGCCTGAATATCTTTTGGGGTTTGAGAAGTAACTGAGAAGAAAACCAGCACATTAGCCCTCTGCATCCCAGAGATACACAGAATTTAACTGTTTGTTGCCGTAGTTTGAGGTTGATGTTGCGTAGTGTGTGTGGTGGACAAACTCATCTCATTTTCAAACCAAAGCATGTAAAGGTAAACCTTACATTTGAATAGTTTTTACTGTACTGTACTTACAATGAAAATTGATTTTAAGTGGACATGAATAAATACACGCCCAAGAAGTTAAACAATAATAACAATGGATGCAACCATACCACAAGCTTTCTCCAGGATGGGATGTTGGGTCTGATTCTCTCACAGGAGAGCTTAAAAATGGCTTTTGTACAAGATATCCAGTTAAAGGAAAAACTTCGTGAACCGACTAAATCTGGCTTCACCACCAAATGTTATTTGAACCGCACCACAATGGGGCTTTTTGTCAGAACCAAAGGGGTCGTCTGAAACATAACTAATGTGGTTTAGATGATTAAGTACCCATGTCAAAAACCATATGTGGCTAAACTTCAATGAAATAATGACCAAAAGAAAAAAAATAACACTCAAAGACTCAAAGAAGCTTCCAGTAGCTCAGTTCCTCCAAACCACTGTCTCATTGTTTATGTGAGTATTGAACTACATGAGGTTAGATTACAAAGTGCCTTTGGACGTCTTCATATTCTGTCTCTAATGGGATTAAATAAAGACCTTCCCCATCATCATTATCGTCATTTTACTGTGTTTAAACTTTTATAAATGATGTTTTTAGACCTTTTTGCACTTTCATTGACATACATATTATGATTACAGCACATATATGGTGCTGTAACCCTACAATGCTATTTCTGTTATTCATCTGCAGCAAACCAGCAACAAAATCACTCACCGAGGCAGGTGCGGCCATCCACGTGAAGCCGGGAGCCCGGGTGACATTCGCAATAGTAGGAGCCCCTGGTGTTAATGCATCTGTGTTGGCAACCTCCATTGTGGACCTGGCATTCATCAATATCTGCATGGAAGGAGGGATACAAGTGAAATACTGAAGAGAGCAAAAGGACAGAAATGATTGCAATTTAAATAAATCTTCTCATTATGGGAGAAAACAAATGGTTACCAGAATAAAACCAGATGAGATGCCAAGCTGAGAGAGGAAGTTAATACGGGTTTTAGGGTAAAGATGTACCCCAGGAGGCAAGGATGAGGTGATGGATGAGAAGGGAAAGTATTTTACAAGTGTGTTGCAGCTCAAAAAAAACCAAATCCCCCCATGTGGTAACAACTACTGCACATTTAGAACCAAATTGAAATTCCTGCGCTTCTTGTCAAAGCCCCTCAGGTGGAAAAACATATGGAAAGTTAAAGTGGAGGATGCAAAACATACACATTCCTCTCAGCCAAGCATGTGGATGGTAAGCAAACAAAAGAAGGCGGAAGCATCGGTGAGAGGAACACGATCCCTCACACAGTGTGACCAGATTTCTAATGAAACAAACCACATTCTTAAACACTTCTTATTTTAGGGGTCACAGGCAAATAAATTGTTTGGTGTGTTTCACAGCAGACCCCCCTGTGAGTCCTGAATTATGAGGTCTGTTTGGGGTTCTGCTGGACGCTAAGTCAACCCCCAGGCTGGTGACAAGTCACCCTTTTGCTTTAATATTACTAGAATCATCACAGTGGAGTTACTGGAAAGGTTGTCGACTGCAACAAGTGATGTGACACATTAAGAAGGTGAGCATGAATGTTTTTGGGCTGCCGGATGATGCCTGTAAAAACAGCCAACACATCATTAAATACTATTATTCAGCGCCAAGTTAAATGTCTGGTTGAGAAATGCGTTGTTCCGAACAGTCCTGTCCTCAGGCGGCCATCCAGCAAGGAACTATTTCAAGAATTCACTGGAATTCCTTTGGAAAGAGTTTTCTGAAAGTTTCCCTAAACTAGCTGATTATTTTAATTTACTGAACGTAAATATTAGTTTCATTTCATTTATTTCACACAACTGACTGCCTCGTTTCACAGACCACACATCTGGTCTTCAAGAGACATTGTAAACAGTTAAATGTAAATAAAATCTAAAAATAACTAATCAACATTCATCATGGTGCAAACCCTCCGTCACATTAAAAATAGATACTTTCATTCTCTAGGTGAAAAGAAAAATTTGGACATTGATGCATAAATGCAGACGCCTCTATATATGGCTTTGCTTTGCAGTGACTCCCACAGTTGTTAGATGTGCCAAATAGGGTAATTTGCAAAGTTTAAAATGGCCTTTGATGTCAACATAAGCAGAATATATGCACAAACCCTTTGATGGACTGGGAAGCTGTTTAAGTTGCAACTTCTTTCATGGGAAATGTAAATGGGGCAAGAACTATGCATTGGGTGGATGGAAGAATAAAAATTAGATAATAGACTGAAAATGAGATGATGGATGAGGATTAATTATTCTTCAAGTGCACTTAAACTAAAAGAAGGATCTGAATATAAACTCATGTATACAGTGACACAATTATTGTCCTGCTACATCATTAATTTTTAGGTTAAAATGCCAGACTTATGTCTGACTTGGATTAGTAGAGGATGGATGAATGGATGGATGAACGGCGGACAGGCGGATAACAAATTTGGCGAGATTTAGGACATAGTAGTACTTGGTTAGAGGAAAAGATGATGGTTTTGGGTTAAACAGACCGTTTATTTTAGCTCATCTGGTGAATTCAAGTTCAAAATTCACTCTGTGTTGTGTTTTGGTTCTCACGTACTCCTAAGGGATATCTGTAAATGCTAAACGCTTCAGTATGTTCCCCATTTACAACTACTGTGGGTTTATCAGAGTTTTTTCTTTCATTCTTTCTTTTCTTTTCTTTTTTTTTTCTTTTACCAAAAACAGCTGGCTGTTGCGTCTGAAAACGAATATTGCGAGCCAAAAAACCAAAACAGCTGTAGCTAAAAGCTGACAGAACTACAGCTTTTAATAGACCTGAGGGGATGTGCTGAGCTGGGTTATGAATCTCTGAGATTGTGTGAGCAAGTAAACCATTTCACAATAGACGTGCACAAAGTGTTTTAGTACAATATGTAAAAATATTGATCATGGCAGCTGAGAGTACATTTTGTGGTCTGTGAAAAGATGTACGGATATCAATCTCTAAATCAAAATTTGGTCTCCATGTGCTCGTGTCACACTGTGTGGGATACAGGCAGTGTGGCACCCTCACAATCCAAATCTGAGCTTCACACAAACACTGTATTCAAGTTTCCACAGTATAGACTCGTGACACATAAATCAGAACCCAAAGTCTGTCACCCTGACGTTATAGCACACGATGGTGGAAAGCTGTGTTGTAAATTATGAAATCTCAGTGGTTATTATGATAACAAAAAAGGATAATAAAAAGAAGCATATGATTAGAATAAGGACATAAATGAATGATATGAGCACAAAGGGACTAAGATATTCATGCTTAATGGTTCTTATGAAAACCAGCCCAAGAAGCTGAATTATAGCAATATCCTTCAGCTGAACTTATCCACTCTCCGTAATATCCCGCAACATCCTCGGTTATAGTGCCCGGAGCTGAAAAATGGTTCTCAAGTTTCGTTTTCTTGCTCTCTGCTGCCCACTTTAGCTTCATTTTACTCAGAAAAGCTGGCAGAGCCGCTACTTTCATT
This sequence comes from Perissodus microlepis, assembly GCF_051167445.1. Taxonomy (NCBI): domain Eukaryota; kingdom Metazoa; phylum Chordata; class Actinopteri; order Cichliformes; family Cichlidae; genus Perissodus; species Perissodus microlepis. Next base: position 20,900,293 of record NC_140465.1, on the reverse strand, counting down.
TTTCCGTCCATGCTGCATGTCGTCCTCTGGTTTGGTTTTGCATGAAACGGGACCAACACTGTGGAACTCCTGTTCCTGTGCCGACTGCAGCACACAGGCAGCGGATCAACTCCAGCCTGCTTTCCACATCCAGAACATAATCCTCCTCGATCTCCAGCCAAAGCCTCAACAGCACTTGGCTTTTAAACAGGGTGTATTAATTCTCTGCCTGTAGCTACCTACAGCACGGTGTTGTCTTCATGGAAAATTACTTAGGATCCATTTAGGATAGATGATTTTTTTTTTTTTAATTTGGACATTAGAACAAATATTTCTGAACAGTCTTGACTCACCACCAAGAATTACATAAGGGACCATAGGGATTATCCCTCACCGCAATAGTCAATAAAGCTCATTTTTTTTCATGTGCTGATAAAAGTGAAGCATTTATCAGAGAGAAAAATTAGCTGAACGCTGCCAGACAGAGCAGACACATTATCAGTCAGATGGATTAACTCCTCCTGCTACTGTAAACTCCCTATGTGTCCATTTAGCCCTCTGTAAAAAGAAATGTGCTTAAAGTTTTAAAAGACAAATGCAAATTGTTGAATTTTCTGTAATATGATGGAAATGTTCATATTGTAAAATAACACAAAGGTGTGCAATTTAAATATCGGCACTGCTAAATAAGTAACCTTCGCATTTCTTTAAAATTTTATTCCAATATCAGCATTAGAGCTGCTGCCACTGCTTCATTTGCATTTTGGCTCAGAAATGATCACTTACCTGCAGCCAGGTAGCCAAAGTTGTAGCCGCGGTATCCATGGTAACAGTGTGGCCTATAGCAAATCCTTCTATAGTGACTGTATGGGTAGTTTGCAGCAGAAGTCCAAGACACCACTGCTACAATGACCACCAAAAACAAAATCCAGCTTCCTGGTGACAAAGCCATGGCTTAGGTTTAATAAATCAAAAACTATTTAAAACAAAAGGGAACAAAAAAGATTTTAGAAATGCCCAAAGATCTGTTGCAAAAGATCTACTGTCAACATTTTTGTTAAGGCTAATAAGTTTGTGTTATTAAAATAAACGACCATGCTCCGGTAAAGGCTGGTCTGAAATAACATGGTAAGTACTTCTTTTTCACTCTGTCTCCTGAATTTTCTTTCCCCCTCCCTCCCTCCATCTCCCTCTCTCTACTTCACCCTCCCAAACCTCGATGTCCATCACACCATAGATCCTCCTCTCCCTCCTTTTTCTCTTTCCCACTCTTTCCCACTTGTCCCCACATTTCACTATAAGGAGCACATCCAGTACTACATTAACTACATAGATTTAGAAAAAAAATCTGTATTTCACAAGCCAGGAGTGATTGATTTCTTTGCCTCATTTTGCTCACTCAGCCACTGTGTTTTCACATTTCTTCAAAGAATATTGTGTGTGTAAAAAGCGAGGATTTATGAGCGCTCATAAGTCAGGTGTTGGAGAAGGAATGTGAATCGTCTAGAGGATGTGCTGACTAATATATTTTTCTTTTGATACTGACATGTATCAAAAAAGTCTGTCACCAAAGGAACGTCAAATTTGACGAGTGCCAGAAGTCAAATTCGGTATTTTCAATCCAAACATCTGAGAAAGGAATGCACCTCACGGTCTATTCAATAGCAGATCCATTGTGCTCTCTCTCATCTGATGCCAACACATACAAACACCGCAGCACGACCCCAACAGTGCTGTAAAGAAAAAGTGCAAAATCATCCTTATGATCAGCATCCCATCACCCATTGGAAGAGAAATGATACAAAGAGGCTTCTTTTATGACTTTTATAACTCCTCTTTTTAATCATTTATCCTTACTTAAAGTCTTTGTGCAAGCATCTAAGAAGTTTGCAACATTGTACATTTATGCTAAACAAATATTAGAATCACTGGGACAATGAAGCCAGCCAGAAAAGAAAATAAGCCTGATTAAGTAAGGAGTATGCATAATAAGCCCAAAGCCTGTGAAAACAACTCACCAGAGTAAAAAGGAAATATGGATCGAGTACCAGCAAAGAGAAACTTGGCAACACCAAGGTGTTTTCCTTTAAAAATCATCTTTACAGTAAGCGCTCTGTTCTCTGGGTTAGCGTGGGCATCTAGTAGCTGCTGATTTTAGTTTGGGATTATTCTGGCGTGTGCTAAGTATTACTCTTCCAGTTTGTAATGGTCCGAGCTAAAAAATTAATTTGACATGACGGCTAACGTGTTGACACTACGGCTCAACACTCAACATGACAACTGTTACTGTTGGCTCTCTCAGCAGCATTTGTATCAATCCTGCAGAGTCCTAACAAATAAATAAAAAGAAATTTGAGCATTTTGCTAACTGTTTAAAACGAGGTTCCCCAATGCACTAACGGGCTGGTTTACAATCCTACCCAGAGTGATTTATTCTTGAGGGCCATAGACTGTAAATAACAGATGGACATTGATACTCTGATGCCATCCACTGCTTCCAACTTTGCATTTTGGCAGTTACCATCTTCTGTTAAAAAACAGACCTCATGAGTGGGTGTTGGATTTGTTGGAGAAAGAAATAATCCTGCATGCTTATATCTGGGTTATGAATCATACCCTGGTTTATTATCTATTTTTGTCTACTATAATTTATTAAATGATATCCTGGTATATTAAATGAGACTTGAGACTCGCCTCCTTTAGGCCATTAGAAAGAATACAGCCTTAAGGCAAGTCTGTTCCTACCAACAAGTTATGTCTCTCTTTCATATACAGTGCATGTGAAAAGCTAACTGAATTGATTTGTCTCTCATCTGGACTCCTGCGCCTCTGCAGCCGTCTGAGCTTCGGGCTGTCATCGAAATGAAAAGCAGATCACTTTCCACAGACAGTGCGAGACACACACAACTCTATCGAACATTGAAAGCTTCTAGCCTGTTAGTTACAGACAATTAGGGCATTAATGCTGAGGGTAGCTGTTTTTCTCCAGTACACACCAGTGGCAAAGACAGACAGCTATGAAAGCCAGCTGTGACAACGTTCACATCAGCTCTCCTAATAACCGTGACCTGGATCAGATCTCTCTCTGGTTCCTCCTGCAGCCGTACCACCGAGCACTCCAGCGTCTCTCCTCTGGGCTTGGCTGGTACACACAGGATTCATTATTCTGATTAAAGCCCTTGCAGAGATTTCCTAACCAGAAACATCAAACTATCATGAAGTAAAAACAAATCTCATGGGAAAATATCAGTTTTGATGAAATACAGGGCAGAGATACTGGGCTTCATGATAGATAGCTACAGTTTTCTATTTAACAGACACTGAGTCATGAAGAGCAGATGTCAAGATAATTTTATTATCTATGATGTGCAGTGTAAGCTGGTACTGTGGTTCACTCAAATTGACAATCAGATTGTTTTGGCATGAGGTGACATTTCCAAGTACTATTAAACTAATAAATGGCAATGAATGTTCCCTTTACAAGGGATCATTTGTAATGTCGGAGTAACTCGTGCTTTTAGGAGTTATCTACACAGAGAACAGAAATATGTACAACTGAAAATTCAAAAAAGAAAAAAACAGCTACACAGCTGATTATTTTGAGAATATTTGTATCAGAAAACCAACCATATGACAATCAGAACCTCAATGTTTCCATCATAAATAATCTCATTTTTTATTTTCATATTTTTTATAATGTTTGTTTATGAGATGAAGTGTTACTGAGAGTACAGCTCTTTTCTGAACCCGATTCTTTTAGAAGTTTCTTCCTCCCCATTGTTGCCAACTTCTTGCTAATAGTTTCTTGAGGCAACTGTTGTTGTGATTTGCCGCTATAGAAATAAATAACTTCCAGGGTTAAAAAGCTTGCTCAAGGGCATCCCAATGGAAGAAGTTCACTACTTCTTCTATCCTCCTGCCTGGAGCTAAAACCACCAACCTTTAGGTCACAAGACCAATTGTAGCCCATACAGACATTAAAGAGAAAGTCTTTGTCACCTAACCCAGGTAACTTTGCAATAGTATCCTTCACTGTCATTGGTATTTAGTTCAATCAGCTGCCTTGACGTTTAACTTCAAACCTTTTAACTTGCCCACTTTGGGTCACCAGCAGTCATTTCCCTTGCCTGATGTCCCTGAATGTAACTGACTTCTTGTGGCCTCTGATCATTCCCTTACTCTCCAGACCCACAGAGGCCATCATACAACTGTTTTAGGAGACTGAATCTGTTAAGGGACATCCACACATTGTTACATATGACTTTGTTGCTGACACTTGGATACTAGTGTTCTTTCCTACAGTTGCCTAGGTAACCTTCTAATAAATTTTCAACTCTGTCTGCAAATCATTTCCTGTGTGGATGCCCTGTAATTATGATAATTTATGTGCCATTAATGCACTTGTAAAATGTGTAAAATTCCCAGAGCGCCGTTTTGAAATTAAACACCACACTGACCTTGACATGTTTTTCCATCTTCGTTCAGTTTCTGTCCAGGAGGACACCTGCAGTAGAAACTTCCAATGGTGTTACAGCAGAGAGCTTCACAGCCTCCATTGGTCTCCTCACATTCATTCACATCTGACAGGGGAAAAATACGACAAAGCACTGATGAAATGTTTATTCCTCGCTTTTAATCTCCTTATTATTATTTATTTACATGTGAACTAAAGTGAAACCTCTGAGAAAGAAGAACAAAGGATAGATCATGCTAAATGAAAAAGATGTACTGAAATAGTGTCTAAGATAAAACAGGGTTATGCTTCTTTGAGCATGAGAGACTCTCATTTCCTTTTCATGTTGTTCTATTGTGTTTTAAATGTCGTGCGCGAATAAACTTGGATGTGTCAAAAGTACTGAAGGGCCTGGAACTACAAGAAAATCGCTGTGGTAAACTCGGTGCCCTTTTTCCATCCTTCAGTTTGTTTCTTGGTACCAACTTGAAGGAAAATAGGGAAAAAAAGAAGAAAAAAAAGAAAAGAAAAGGTAGAATATATCCAGAAGAGAATCAAACTATAAACAGCGATTAATTAAGCGGAACAAATGGAAATATGAGGCAGTAACATGTTGCCCTCATTCACTCTTACCTGCAAACCTACTTCAACATGAACCAGAGCAAGGATTTGTCCTCTTCATGCAAAACATCCTGAACACTTCCACATAAGCTCACAGCTTTCCATTTCATTCCCAATCGTTAAACGTGCTGCCAAATCTGTCATCAACGACACAAGATAAAATCTTTCCCTGCAGTTCCCAAACTACCCATAATGACCAGGGTCAGATACAGGCGCTGACAGTCCAGCGTATCATAACTGAAGCAGCAGAGATTCCACATAATGAGATGTTAAAATTGAGAATAAACAGAATAATGTGTAACAGATTATTCAGTTTACACCACAGTTTAAGGACACGGATGCGGATTCATTGCATTACTATTAAATTTAGTTCATATGGAACATTGTCAGCAGAGATCATGCTCGGAGCAAAGTTTTATACCTGATGACACTGGGTGTTTTACTTGCCATGCCAGCAGAAGGAATCTTGGACTGAAAACTGAAGACTATGGAAAAAATTAAGGGGGAACATTCACTTGGAAGTTGGCACCTTGTAAACTTTCTCCACGTTCATAAAAAGAGGAGAGTTACTGTACAGACCGAAGACTACGAATGCAGAGAAAATTGCTTTATTAGAGCTTTTTTCCCCTTTACTAGCAAATCTTGCTCACGTCGCAGTGCCAGCGTCTAACCAGCCAATTATACCATTTCCCTCTCGGTTTACAACATCTGGAAATGTTCGGACTGAAAACAGCGAACTCTCTGTTGGCAATGAGTTGTCACCTTTAACATTAATACAATTTTATTACACAGTGAAACGTAATTTATAATCAGTTTATTACACCGATCCTTCTTAGAAGCAGTACAGCTAGAGACCTAATTTGTGATCCTTACCAATTTTTATATGGGACCTACATCACAGGAGCTTAAATTAATGGGTCTGGGTCCTGGGGTAAGAGAGAGTGCCCACCTTTTGCTACAGTTCATTTAGCCTGTAATATATGGACCGTGGAAAACGGCAGTCTCGATGCAGAAAAACAACCAGGCAACTTGACCTGAAGTCAAGGTCAGAACTGAGCACTGACGAATCCTGTCCATCCCCAGGCCACACACCTGTGGCAGCTTGAGCAGGGGTTTGAGCGGGGTCACTGTCACGCTCATCATTCTCTAAGTCTTTCTGCCCAATAAGAGAGCAGGAATGTGGAACTTCAATGGGTCAGGAAGAGAATACACAAAGCAGCAGTGGAATACTGAATGTCTCCCCTGGCTCAGTAACATACCATATAGTCCTTATTTCTCCATCAGGATGGCAGTTTTAATGAGCGAGACTTTGGATGGGCTGCACACAGAAATGGAGCTTTAATTACATTTTAGGTATATAAATATTAAACACTGTATATATTTTCCTTTTGCAATGGAGAGTATTTGAAAACACAGTAGATAAAAAAACTCCAAAATCTCTATGATAGTGTTCATTAGGGATGGGTACCGGTATCCGGTGCCATGATGGCACCGGTTCTGACATAAACGGTAGTAACCAGACCGAAAAGCAGCGCACATTTCGGTGCTTTATTTCGGTGCTTTTTTTCCTGAGATGTCATACACTTTGGATTCCAGCCAATCATTTTACATTTGCAAGCGTAGTAGGCGGGGCCAGGTACGTACGTTCTTTTAGAGCAGAGCTACAGATTAAAAATGCCCAAGGCGAAGCGGTCAAAGTCTGGCAGTATTTCACAGCAAAAGATGCAAACTCAGCAGCCTGCAACAAGTGCTTTAAGGTGATACTGTGCAAAGGAGGTAACACCTCGAATCTGATGAAACACCTGGCGACGCATAGCGTTTTTGTTAAAAGCCGAGAAATGCACCGTATTTGATAGCTTGCTGCGAGACCTCACACCGTGCACATCTACTGCGGGTGTGGTGCCTGTTATCGGTCCCGGAGTTAGCAACATCCCCCAAGAACCTGAAGAGGAGAGTCCTGGCCCCTAGCCCTGTCAGTATAGCAGAAATGATGATGATGGCAGCAGCAGCCGTTCTTCTCTGCGTGAGTAGCTTAATGTTGTTCGTGTAATTTACGTTGAGTAGGCTCACCACGTTATTACATTAATGCATGTAAGGTGAACTAGCAAACACCATCATAGTTACATGCGCTGTCTTCTTGTTTGATGGCAGATACTCCCTTCACCCTGGCCAAAAAGGCTAAAATGACCAAAGAAAAAGTGGGAAACAGCTAAACATGAGAGGTTTTTGGACAAAGTTTGTGTTCTTCATTCTTTAAGCACCGGTTCGAGCACCGTTTAAGCACCGGCACCGTTTCAAAAGTATCGGTTTGGTACTGGTATCGGATAAAACCTAAACGATACCCATCCCTAGTGTTCATACTAAACTAAGCTTAATCCAAAGCTGCCACGAAAACCAGCCACAAAAGTTATCTCAGATTTTTAAACCTAATGACTGCTGAGCTGAATATGGTGGCTGAAACAGAGGTTACAAACCTACTTTAACCTAGATGGGGGGGTTGGTGATATATTTTTCCATTGCACTCTAACCCATCTATCAACCCGTCACCAGACTGAACCTCCAGCAGAGGTACCAGACACTGAAACAAGAGCTTTAAAGTAGGGAAGCGTTTAAAGATCAACGCCATCCCGTGAACATCAGATCACAGAGGTTTCTTCTGCGCCTCTGTGGTGGGGATGAGTGTGTGTGTTTTTTCCAAAATGAGATCAGATGCCTGGAACATAGCAGTGTGTCTGCAGCCCAACTTCTGCCCTCAGTCAAAGGGCAGCGCTCAGGGTTGAACCCATGCCGTCTCTCATGAGACGATTTCACCATATGGTAGATACCTAGCTATGTCAGTTATGCAGCACACGCTTCTCTTAGAGATAAACCAATTATATGTCAATTTTAACATCACTGAATTTACACCAGAAATGAGAAAATATGATTAAATAAAAATCATTGAGTTGATGGTTATAAAATCTCATCTTTGGATGTATTCAAGGAGTTAGATGAGACAATCACTTAGCTCAGTGTTGCACAACAAAAGATAATAGCAGCCTATGTCTTGTTCTTGGTTTAAAAATATATGCCTTTAATTATTTTATCCATAAAATGTTAAAAATGCCAGTCACAATATGCTAAAGTGATGAGTTGAATATACAAAAAAAAAAGGAAAAGTCACTGAGCTGCAAAGACGCGTCTAATATACTTGATTTTTATTTCCTTTTCATCAAATTTGGTAGAATTACACTGAGAATTTTTACCACCAAGTTCTTCCCTCTTGCTGGTAGGACATAGGCAAAGCACCTCATGCCCAAGTCACCCAGAGGACATCCTAGTCAGTTTCCTGAGTCATCTCAACTAGACCTTTCAATATGGAGAAGTGACGGCTCTGAGCCCCTCACAAAAGACCAACCTCCTCATCCTGCCTCAAACAGAGAGTCCAGACACATTTCTCAGGATGCTCATTTCTGCCATTTTGACCAAAGTACAAATATTTGTTTTGCCAGAGGTTTTTCAAATGTCACTCAGTATTTCCTCTTGTCCAAGGCTTTTCTTACAGTTGTGGAACTGTTACTGAGTAAAATTTGAGATATTCATTGGTGGAAAATGAAACAACGTACATCCTGAAAACAAAATACATCTAATTTACTACGGCTTACTTTCATATTAGCCCGGCAGCAGAGTCACTGTGTTTAGTTTTATTTAGCCCTCTAACAAAGACGTGCTGATACAACTGCATGCTAATTTTGGAGGCTGTAGTTAGTGGTTCGGTATTTTATTGCAGTGTACTGAGAGCTTCCTGATGTTTATAGAAGAAGTGGGGCCACATTCCCCAAAACCAAGACCATCTCCTCTAACACCATGAAATAAAAAGCTCATAAATTATTACATTACCATTAAGGAGACGAGAGAAGAGACACTATTATATCAAATACTTATTTTTAAATTATTTACTTCATCATGGACTAACTACACTGACTACAAGACACCCCGAGCATAGGAATGACTAATAGCATCATTAAAATTAATTTCAAGCAAACCCTGGAAATGGTTCTTACCTTCTAACCTCTTCAAGTATAAATAAAGGTGGAGTTTCTTCTCATTGTTCTCTGAAGTCAACACAGTCATTGCTACATCGCCATGAAAGACAAACTGAGCTGTTATGTCTTCTTGAATTCTAATAAAAACACATCTTTGGAAATGTATGAAAACTATGTATTTCCTCACAGTGGACACTCTGTGCTAAAGCAACCTGTAAAGAATAAGAAAATAACGAAAGTTCCTCTAAACTTTTTTTAATGCCTCTTCAGAAGGACATATCTCTTCTATGAAAGTTCAGCTGCAGCAGATCTTCGAGTTTACATTTTTGTGCTGTATTGTGTGACTTCCTCAGATAAAGATGACCACTGCTCCCAGTAGGTTGAGGCTCATGTCTTGCTGGGCTAGCTGTGCCAAAGAAAACCTACCAGGCCTATGATATTATCTCGAGGGGGTCACGGGCTGGAAAAATTGCAGCATTCACTGAAGATCGGGGGGGGGGGGGGGGACACTGTGGATATCACTAAGCTTTTTCCTTTTAGGGCCCTGATCTAAAACCCTGCTGGTGTAGAAATGTGCTTTGCTAGTGTTCATTCTTTGCTCTATTCCCTACAGTCCTCACAGCTGCTTTCATTTACCAGGTGCCGCAAAGATGGGATTGGCTCGAGGTTGCATGAGATGCATTTGAGTCAGAAGTATCACTGAGACTTCTCTGCTGCTGAGCTGCACACGCGGCAAAAGGTGAATCACAGTTTACAACTGAGAAACTCACTGCCTATGAACTCACTGCCCACTTCACACTCTTCAAACTCATCCTCTCCTTTGACCTCCAGTTTAACCAATCGATAAAATGTTTATTGTAAAAGGCTCATTCGGAAAGGCAGGAGCACAAACCTGAACTGGTGAAATGGGCTCAACAAAGCTCACAAAAATATTATCAAAGTTCTCATTTTATAAACACAGTAATTCCTTGGAATGCCAAGTTTAATGTCAAGAAGCAGGCAGTGTCATTCTGATGTTTAGTCCTTCGGTTCAGGTCTAAATAAATCAGTTAATAGATTTATAAAAGTCTGATATTTCATGCATATTTATAAATATTGCTGAGAAGCTCTTCAGATGAGTCCTGCTGCCCAGATTTAATATAAAGCACGTTTAATATAAAAAATATCAGAAGTAAAAAATAAAGAAACTGCACATACTTATGTATCTTTCTTTCCTTCACCTCTGCAAGTCATCAGCTCAAGTTCAATACCGCCCCCAACTGGTAGTCTTCTGCTACATCAGTAGCTACATCAGTAGCATCCAGGTGTGAAGCCATTTCTTAAGCTGACACGCTGTGATCCAGCTCTGCTCCTATTCATCCTGTAACTAAAACACAGCTGCTACAATTCACAGTACAAGAAAACCGCACGCATCAAAGTGCCGGTTCTGATAAAACATCTTTCACTTTGGCGTGCCACACTGGCTTTTTCCAGAAAAAAAGTGCATGCCCTATTAAACATCTTATAATTTCCACCCTTAGTCATATTTATTGGATTCTTAGTGCCAGTTTGAGGCACGGGTTTCTTCCCAAAGCCCTGTAATTGTGGCCAATGTGCTGCTGAGATTTTGTTAAGTGGCACTGGCAATAGGACGTGGTGTGGCTTTCCTTAATCCAGAGAAGTTAAAAAAAACACCCTTTAATGAAAACCACACAACGACCTCTATGATGTGTATTTACTTCTATTGACAAACCGCTAACGTTTCCATGAAGTCATTTACAGTCTGAATCAGGCCTTGAGTAGAAAGTTGTATCATGGAGGAAGGTGTAGTTAAAACCTTTTAAAGTACTTCTAAAATCTAAAAAGAAAAAAAAAAAACATCCTCGTAACCAGGCAAGAAAGTTTGCTTCAAGATGAATCATTCAACTTGTGGAGTGAACAAACTCTGTCCACTCTCTCTGGGCCCAAGCACAAAAAGCCTCTGAAAGTCATGAATAAATGCACCTCCAACACTGACCCTCCAGAGCACGGCAGCACTTGGTTCCCAGTCAGTTCGCTATGGACACCGAGGAAAGAAAAGTTGCTAACTACTGTAAAAAAGAAGTATAAATGTTTATTAGTTGAAATAATTCTTGGTACCAGCTTAAAAAGAAATGACTTTTGTTGTCTTTACTTCTTTAAACAGCTCATAAAGTCAACAGTGGTGTTTTTCTGTGATTACAGAGTTCTCATGTGAAAACAGATGATCAGAATGTAAATTCACTGCTTATCTGTCGACTCCAACAGTTGTGTTTTGTTGTTGTTCAGTTCTTGTCCAAAGGCATGTGTTGACAAGAGGAAGAGACAAGCAGCAGATAGCTACACTGACAGAATCACTGAGAGGCTGTCTGACTCTCAGGTCAAAAAACGAATCGAATGACTGTAGTCTGCAGTACTCTGTGTGCAGCTTATCACAGCATATGACTGCTGAGACCTGTTTCCTTTTCTTTTTTTTAATTCTTGCACATTTGACCACAAGAGAATTCTAAGCGATATCAAAGAGACTAAATCCAGTGTTTACGTTTGTTTAGTGAACATTCTGCACTACTGAGTCCTAAACTCCTCTAATCCCTCTTTTGATGATCCATTTCACTGCACTGATAGGCAAGCTTTTAAATGTTTGTGCATATAAATGTGCAAAGGTTTGAGTGAAGTGTTCCTAGTGTGTATTTATGTGTCAAGGGATGACTGAACTGCTTTGTTCCCCAAATCATGCAATAGCCAGTCACCCCAAACTGAAGTGTTGCAACCTGATTTAGACAACCCCAATCTTCTTCCATAGTGCTGTTTTGACTAATGATCCGATGGAAGCTAACAGAGTGGAAAGCTCTGAGAGATGTCTGTCCGTTCAAAATAAAGATGTTAATTAAAGGTTTCTGGCATCTGTCACTCAGTCTTACTTTCAGTAAAAGTTACAGATAAAAGCAGAAGACTGCAGCTGCATGAACCCACGCATGTCTCTGGATAACATTTTATGATGTACACAGCTGAACAAGAGGACTTTGAGGGATTGCCGTCTGACCCTTATGCACGTGCTCTCTCACTGCTCTACCTGTTAGGACCTGTCTTCTCAAGCTTTGACCCAGGAGTTTAGAGCGCCTGGGAAAGCACACTGAGGTCTGCAGGAATCCAAAAATTACTTGTTGTGGTTTCCAGCCTGTCTCCGTCTTGGCTGCACACACTACAAAGGTATGCACAGGGCATGAGTGCAGGGAAAGTCGCCCGGAGCCAAGTGCTTTCAGGGCAAAAGATGGCAGGTACGTGACAGGCTACCATGGTCAAGAGAAGGAATAAACACTGAAAACATTGATGTTTGGATCGATTGATGCACAGCTGTGACATTCTGCATAGGACATCTTGGTTGATTAATATGTGAGTTGACCGGCAAGCTGAGTAATACTAATCTGAAATGACATATATTGCATTTAGAGTCTTTTTAATGAAATGACAGAATAATGTTAAAGAACATGAATGAACAGCTCAAAAACTTTGTCATTAAGATCAGTGATTCATAGGCCTTTTTTGGTGTTGTGATTATTTAAAATTGAAATGAAAATTGAAAAAGATGTTAACATAAACAGGATGCATCATAGGGTCTGTTGGCTGTTTTAAAAAAAAGGTCAGCTTCTGAGTCAGCTCGCTCTGATCAGGTCTGAGGGCGACTCAGCTGTACGACCAGTCCAAACATTAAAATTATGACAAATGCCAATAAGCTAAACAGAGAACTGGATAAATCTTTCTCCATCGCACTTGCACCACCCTCTCACAAATATTTTATAGCGTCTTTTCTTGTTTTGTGAATCCGATCACTTTTTTAAGCTTCCACTTAGATAAAGAAAATCAATCTACAGTCTGATTTTTTTAAAATACAGCCTTTGTATATGAAAGGGGCTTTTCTCACCTTTCACACCTCAAGTAACATCAGCATGAATGGCAGCGCAGTGAAAGATAACACTGTTGGGTGAATGCTTGCTGAAGCTAAATGGCTTCCATATGAACACACAGCAGTGGAAATAATGTCACAGATGGAGGAAAAAACAGAGATTTGGTTCAAAATGTTGAATAAACAAGGAGCTGATAAGAAAAACAAAGGCCAAAAAAAGCAAAATGAGAAGAAGATATGAGAGTTCATCTGAATTAATAGGTAGCCCAGATCAGGAGAATCGGGGCACCGCTGGCAGATGAAAGGATCAGTCCACACTGATTACGCCTTTAACTCTGTTTTGCAAACTCTTGTCACTTCTGATTTACACAAACTAGATGCAGTCGGCCCCTGAGAGACCAGGAGCGACCTTTTATCAGGAATGCTGTAAAGACTCTAATGAGATGGGGTGGGAGCCCAGAATCTCGGACAATTATGGGAGATTAGGGTACCGTGCAGGATGCAATGGCAGGTAGGTAGGCAAAGATGTGCCCCTCCCCCTGACTGCACTCCCTCTCATTAGACATGTCTTTCAGGACTTCGCAGGAACAGCGCTGTTCTCTCTCAGGGCTGAACGTAAATTTTTGGTTTTCAGTGTGGAACAGAAGACAGGACGTCCTTTTGTGTGAAAGAGAGACCAAACAACTGCTCTAACAGAAAAAAGAGCCGCCCTCTGCTTTCAATATCATTGTTTTAATCTGCTTTGAGTCAGCTGCACTGTTTCTTTCTTATGTTGCTGTTTTGGTTTTATTTTTTATTCCTGTTTCAATACACAGTCTGGTTGTCATAAGTGGTTCTTAAAATGGCAAAAATGTTCCGGTAAACGAAGTCCAGGCTAATCACAAAAATGCATCATGTGTGTCTGTGAGGGCAAAAATGTTTGAGAAAGTTTTCTTCTTGAATTTTATAAATTCTGTATTGTTTACATCAATATTTATTACTGGATTTCTTTACCCAGTACTGTTGCCACCTATGAGAAACCACTTGTGTTCATCTTTGCTATGCCTTTAAGTTATTTCTGAAAAAGAAAAATCCAAACATTTGCTGGTTTTATTTTCTTAAATGTGCCAGTGTTTTTCTCATATATGTATAATTTAACCTTCAATAAAATTTGGTTTTGACTGTTAGGAAGACACAAAAAAAATGGATGAAGGTTAAGAAACATGGCGACCATGCAGATCAAACTTTAGCTACAGCTTCTAGAATAGATGCTTCTTAGACAGAAGAGACAACTGAGTTTGAGCTTGTGAGAGAAAGAGAAAAAGGTTAGAGAGGGGAAATGAGATGGATGTAAAGAGATAAAAGAACAAAGAGGTGAAAAATGTGTGAGAAAAATAAAAGCTTCTGCTGCTGTTTTCCTGAGCCTGTACTACACAGCGTCCCTCATTTGAGCCCATCTAGATTTCTCGCTATGTTGGTTGCTAACAAAGCTACAAGAACAAGATTAAACCTTCAAATGCTAAAAAACGTAAAACATGCCAGTGACTCTTATTGGTACATTTAAACGCCACTTTAGAGAGAAAGTGTTTCGTAAAAATTTTTTAAAAAAGCAATAATAGCAAGATTATGCAACCACCTGACCTTGTTCAGTGTTTTTAAATCAGATCTGATTAACTTGTTTTAACCTTACATTTGTGTTTTTGAGAAAAGAATGAAAGACATCAAAATTCTCTCCAAGCAAAGTGAAAAAACAGACTTCAGCTTGTTCGGTCCTTTCAGCTGCAGCCTGTTAAACCCATCACAGAACAAAAGGGAAACCCTGCGAATGATTTAAACTGTCAGAGATTCCCTAGACGTTTACAATGCCACTGTCAGCTGTTTGACTTTTACAGCTTTCTTTTTTTTGTCCAACTTAAAAAATGCTCTAAAACTAAAACGGTAAGATTATAAGCAGATAAAACAAATGTTATGAGTCACTATATGAGATAACTCAAGGCTTTTGACCTCGTTTTGGAAGATGGACACACCAATCATGAGTGACAAACTGCTGCAGCTGGTCATCTCGCTACTTTATCCTCTGGTGGATTTACAGTCTTTCACGGTCGCACTGACCAAAATGAAGGATAATCGTATGAGTTATGGGCCATTGTTAAAGTGTTCCAACCGATCCATTCGTTCCCAGTTGTGATGCAGTTTGAGAGCAAGGGAACAAAAAATTAAGGTGCAATATTCCAGGAATCCCTTCTGTGATGAATTTGCCAAAAGCGAAAGAGGATTTTGCGCTAGTCATAACAATAGTGTACTCAGTATTAAAGCATAACAAATTGTCAAAATGGCAGTACTACACCAAACAGTCTTTAGGGCTTTACTGTGAAATCGTACATTCTTCCTAAACTACCATGAACACTCTCTTCCTTTTCCTCCTGAACCATTTACCAGCTCACTGCACATCAAAAACATCTCCTGTGCCTTAGTTAAAGAAAGCCCAATCTATATTATGGCTAGTCAAACAATGGGATTATGTACTAAGTCGGTGTTTCGAGCATTTAAGCTATCTTATATCCAGACCATGGTGCACACATGACTTTTATTTTGGAGCACTTTGTCGCTTAAGCACTTAGCTAGCTCAGCATGGAGGTTTTGCAAATATTTTTCTTGATCCCAAGTAAAAACCATTCAATCATACCCACCATTCAGGGATTTATTTTTACAATGGGAAAGGTCTGAAGGTCTGAAGGCCTGCATACCGACAGCAGTGATCTCGTTACATTCCACAGTGCTCCTAAACATGAAGGGAAAAGAAACTCTATGCAGAGACTTGTAGCACAAGAAAAGGACCAGTCAGCAAAGGGTGTGATAATGAACGGTGACAAACAGTTACCCAACATTTTCAGGCATGGTGAGATACCGTGCAGCACTTCTGCTGTGAGTCCAGCCATGGACGTCTAGCTCAAGTTTAAAAGGGCACAAACTGCATCAACATGCTGGCTCGACCTTGGCTCTCTCTGCTCCCTTGCGGTCTCCAGCATAGAAGGACACCATAAAAGTCAGTGGTGTCACATAAATCAGATTGTTTAAAGACACAGTTATACTAATGATACTCTTCAACTTTGCACAGCAATGCCTTGCTGCATTCAAATGTAAAAACAAAACAAAACACGTGGGCAGTGACTAAAGCCCAGAAACAATTATAGACCGTCAAACAAACAGCCACTAATGTGGTTACTCACATCTGGGAGCCCTGAATAACAATCATTTAATCTCACTAAAGAGAAATACATCTTGGGTTTTTGAGAAAGAGATGCACTTTTATCAAAATTCAACAGACATGAACCAGGAATAGAATTCCTGTAGAAAAACGACATTTTTGTGCAGCATGGGGGGGGGGGGGGGGGGGGGGAACAAAACAGACAACTGGACTGTTGCCTATCTGGTTACAGTCTTTAAGGAAAGACCAGTAACAAAGTAGAATGGCTATGAGAAGAGGAACAATAGTACTGCAAAAAGAGCTAAATTTAAAATCTAAAGCTTGATGGTGACAACAGATAAACTGTAGCTTATACTTTACATGAAAACCAGATTCATGAATCCCTCTGAAGAGCTTCAGCTTCACACAAGGATGTCAAACTCATTTTACATCGTGAACCACATGCAGCCCACTTTGATCTTAAGTGGGCCAGCCCAGTGAAACTCATTTAGTCTTAATATGAGGAAAAGAATTACAATTTCCACAGTACATTTAATTTTTTCTATATGATAAATATGTAAAATTACTGAAAAAGCTATGATAGCCCAACGCATAGACATATTTTCAGTAGATCTTTCTATAGTAGGTAGTGAAAAACAGGAACTTTTCTGTTATCTAATTGTTTATCTATTACTTTACTTTGTTTAGTATAGTATGAATGGAAATTGGCGAGGTCTTTATCAATAGGAAAAGCAGTGAAACTTTCCAAACTACACTTAAATGTTCAAAATCTATGAACTCCTTCACATTTTCCACAGGCTTTCAGTGGGCCAGACTGGAAGTTTTGCTGAGCCTGTTCTGGCCACCGTTCTGGCCTTATGTTTTACACTTCTGACTTAACAAAAAGACAGTGAGAGATGGTCAGAAGCAGCAAGAAAGACATGATCAGATAAACTGTATGGAGACCATATAACTTGTTAAAGAAAAGCCTGTATGTGATATGGTCTGAAGGTTTCTTCCTTCTCTGATTTAAAGTTTCCACTCACGATCACATCCCTCTGAACTGCCAAGGTACCATGACTTATACAGTAAAAATGAAAAATATGACATTTTGGTTACCTTGTTATTTTTCTATTGTTCTTTCTTTAAATGCCAGAAGACACTTAAGACATTTTCTGCTTATAGCCCCTTGACCAGATGGCTTTAGTTCAAGTCTGTGTACATCACCGGCTGTGTGGAATTCAACAAGTGACCTTTAACAAGACTATTAATTCCAACAATAGCTCCAGGGTTGCTGCTCCGACCTTGAAACATGCGACTAAAAGAACTTCACAAAGCCAGAACAAGATTAAAGGAACAGTAAAGGTAAGAAGACCTCTGCACTAAAATAAATGAGGATTTGACCCATTTGGTTTCCTCTCTGAAGTAAATGTCCTGCATTTAATGCAATACTGAGGGAAAATTACAAAAGCATTATCAGAAAAATTCAACTTTTAGTACATAAAAAGTACTGAGCATCAAATACAGATACAGATATAAAGCACAGCGTTATAGTAGGTAGATAATCCTAACAATGTATTTACTGCCAAAACATATAATAAAGTAAAAAAAAGCTTCATGTTTTGCTATTTAATTTGACTGTGTAAAGTATTAAAATTGTACTCGATTACAGTACAGTTGTTACTTTTCACCCCAGTTTATTATACAATCATGACCCATGTGATATGACATCACAAAATATCTCAGTGAAAGATTCAGAAAACTTATGAAAAGCATGCTCAGTGGAAAAATAATCAATTATATCAGATAAGCTGATTAGAGTGAACTTCTCATTGTGTCCCCATTGTATTTCAGCACCAGCCACTAGACTGTGGAGGACGCGTCATGCACCGAAAGTCCCCACAGAAATAACTGACCTCATTATTTAGAGCTTTAATCAACTGTATAAGCCACACTAAAACCTAGGCGAGCTCTTTGACTGAAACAGACTCTGTTAGCAGTATTAGGGTGTATGTATTACTTTTTACAAAATCTCCTTGTTCTAACTGATCCCTTTGCTGTTCTATTATAAGGAGAAAATAATTGCTATTCAACTTTACCCCGCTCTGAATGGATTACTCGAAGAAACTTGGAATGATTGACTGAAAGCATTTGGATTGACTGAAAGCTTAACATGGCAGTGGCTGAGAAAAGCATGCCTTAGACCCTTAGAGAATAATGTTAATGATGATAGCTATCAGTACAGTACAGTTCTTCTTGAGTGATGTCTAGAACAAGCTGGTGCTTCTGGCATCGCAGTGACCACAAACTGAGCCAAGATATGAGCTTATGGCTCAGAACAAATGAAACTCATACTGTAACACAGAAAGAGCTATTTCAGCTCTTCTTTGGACTCAGCAAAGAAGTCTACCGCACACAGCATTATGCACATTGTGGGAATTGAGCAAACACCACTGGAAAACCTTTTACTTTGCTTTCAATGGTTTTACTTTAATATCACAGACTCCTCATATTTGTGTCAAATAACTCTAAAACAAGTTATCACATGATCCATTGGTTCAGTGATAACAGCATCACCTTTCACCAGATGGATCTGATACAAAAAGCATTTTTACAAGACATTTAAAGCTTCGTCAACATAGTAAAGTTTCATGTTACAAAGAGTGTTTGTCAGCCTCTCTGTCTATCTGCCTGTTTTCTAGTCAGATGTCAGCTGGTATGAAGACATCTGCCTTGCCAGGGGTCTGAAAGCCTTGGACGCCGCTGATCCCAGAGGATACCACTTGCCTACTGATGACAGGTGGGATATAAAGTACATCAGGGACCAAGTGACTAAATCCCTTTGGATATAGACAAGATGAGTAGAAGAGCTGGGTTTCTTTTTTGTTTTTTGTTTTTGAAACGGACCTTAGCACATACAAAAGGGACCAAAGAAGGTACACTATAAGTTTCCGCTTCACTGCTGAAACGCTCCAACATTTTCATACATGTTATTGACATGAAATGAAAGTGATACCATGCTTTCATAAGGTGTTATAGGTGGACACATTCCAAATCTTTTGGATCACTTTACCCTGTTGGACGGTTGGCTGCTGGGGAACATAATGATGTCCTAATATCAGATATAGATAGCAACCTTCGGAGGCCTAAGATGTACGCGTGTGCCAATTTGGTTGCTGTCTTGTGGACAAAGACAGAGACTTATATTATAGGTAGTTTTTATTTGCATTATAGACCTCATTCTGCTTTAATTGGGAACTGTGTTGTATTGAGGAGTAAATAAACAGTCTAAGAAAACAGAAGATTTACTCATAAATTAGCCGAATGATGTGGCTGTAACCAGTGTAAATACAGCCTTATAAATCAGCTGCTTCATCAGAACTGCTGTCAAATTTTGATTGGTTCTCAGAAATATTTAATGCAAACAAACAAACCACAAAATTACAGGACATCGATTTGCAAGCGAATATCACTGGTCTCCATCAGTCATGTCAAATTATGCGACTATTAAATATAACACTGTATCCACTGTGTTTTGTAAGTGGAGGCTGACCCTTTCAAAAATGTGATTTACTATCTATCAAAGGACTAGAAAGGCCTCTAGGCACCAGTTCCTGCTTAACCACATAGTTGAGGCACAAACACAAAAAAATAGTAATTATTGTCTTACACACAACCAGGGCACAATGCTGTCCTAAAACCAAAATAGATGACGGCTACAGACAACTATTGAGAGCGGAGGACTAATTGGCCCCTTTGAAGACATAAACACAATCCAATTCCTATACACAAACATGGACAAACCACATCAGAAGCTCTCCAAGGGGGAATCACCACATGCAGCTGCAGAGGAATGCTGTTGAGAGCTGTCCGAAATGATGAGTGAATCTTTGAGTGAAGTGTGGCTACACACATTCATCCTTGGCCACATTCTCCACTGTGGCTTCAGGTTGTTGTTTTTCTCTTTTCTTTTTTTTTTTTTTAACATCTTAACAGAGAGCAAACAGGGGCTGACAGCTGTGAGAAGCGTGTGGACCGCAGCAATAAGTGCGTTATAATGGCAACTTGTGTGAGGAGCACGCTCAAATCTTTACAAGGGTTATTCATCCAGAGCTCAAGAACGTGACAACATTACGACAAAAGGCTATGTGTTTGACCACCGCAGGAGTGCTCGGAAGGACTGATCAATATATCAGAGCTGTCACTCAGTGAACAGAGTCATTCATTAAAGCGATCCTATTAATGAGCCACCAGTCTCCAATGATCCACCTTGTACTCTTAAGTTATTGTCTTTGCCCTTGGGACTTTTTGACCTGACCCGTATTTGGTACATGTAGTACCACCAATAGCGCCTGTGTCCACCTCCCACCAACTTAAGCATTGCCCCTGGACAGGAGGAATCAACTGACAGCCCCACACCCTTCATCCAGCAGCCCATTTAGGGCCAATCACAGAGAAATATAGCTGCCTGAGTGCTTACAGGCTAATAATCTCTAAATAGCTACCCACCAGCAAATGCCCCCTAGGTATCCACTGATGACAGTTATCATTCACAATGAAAAACAACAGTGGCGTATCAGAGTGTGTGGAAATGGAAAGAAACAGGCTGGATGGAAAACAGGATGGGCCTTAAAAGTGACTTTTAGGTTATGTGGAGAGTTTATTGGCCCAAACAAAACATCCAACATTATTACTATGACTGTGTGTCTGTGTGTGCCTGTGTGTAAAAGCCACAACAATAATTTCTATTTAGCATTTTACGTCGTACATGAATGAGTGTGTTTGGGGAACAATGACAGGGATAAAATATGTCTGTTTTCAAAAAAAGAAACTGAAGGTAATCTCTGAAGGTTTCTTCTCCTCTTTATGCACCTTGTTAGAAGGTGAAGGACTGCCAGAGCCCCCATATTGGAAACATAAGAGAATACTCCAGTGTCAGATCAATGTTTTTTAAATCCCATATTTATGTTTTATTTCATAACTTAAAATGAGTAGATAAATCAGTATTAAAATGTAGCAACAGGAGGGGTGAGACTGTGAGTGTTGTATATTTTCAAAAGCCAACTAGTGCAGTGAACAGAGGTGTTTTTACTTGATTGCATTTTTTTGTTCTGATCACTTACTGATCCACTAAGCACTTATTTAGACATCAGCTGTGTTTTTCATGATTACGTCTTGCTGATTGCCACCATCATTCCCACAACTTCATACTATTTGTTGTAGTGAGGAGCAAAACCTGTGCATTCCACCATGCTGTGCGCACTGACCCTCATTTCAACACTCCATATCTGTGATTTTTCATTGTGAGTTACTAAAAAACACGCTACTGCTCTGTTCAGAATGACTGATGAGCTTCTACTACGGAGACAAAAGAGGGCGAGCACCTATCATTCATAAACATAACATAAAAGAAGCCAAATATGTCATTCAGATACATTATTACATCCACAGAGAATGCAGAGCTATAAAACAGAGTCCGCTGGTTTCTAGTTGTTTATGCTGAGACGATCATGCCTCTGAATATGTTTATATGCTCCATTTTAGGCAAACCTATACTTTTTTTTGCATGAACACTGATGAACATCATCCTAAGCAGATGGTTTCAATGGTTCTTAAAGCCCTCCTCTTTAAGGCACCGAGTGGTCCTAAGCTTTGTTGAACAGGATCTCAGTGGGCATGTGTATTTATGGATCCCTTTGTCTTAATGGTTAATCTCTCATTCAAGTATGAAGTAATCAGAAGTAAGCCAGGTCAGCTTAGCTGCCACCGAAACCTTTGATTCCTCAATGGCTAATCATGAGCCACAGCCAAGAAGGCTGTAAAACTACACGTTCCACCAGTGAAGTCTTGAGAAAATCATGGGTTGATTAAGAAGTTGGTAAGTTTGAGATGAAGGATTCTGGATCCTGTCCAGAGTGTGTAAAAGCAGATTAGACCTAACAAAAGTGTGATGTTTACTCGGCCTCTGCAGTTAGAACTTGTGCAACAAAGTCTGTAACGTTTGGGAGGATCTGAATCGAGGGCGACACAGACAATTCTAACAAAAAGTTGACACCGAAAAGGAATTTCCTGCCGTGTGGTGTTATCCGAAAAACAACAGAATCTTCCACTGTGTTACTTCAACAGCTCAAATTTAACAATGGAGATGCTGATAAAATACTTAGGTTTCTGGTAAGTAAGCCAAGTGCTGATGTGAGGAGATTCCCTATTCACTCTATAGAAAGGCTATCACTTCAACAGAGTTCAGGGGGAGGCCTGGCAGTCTGACTGAAGTGGATCAGAAATGTAGGCTCCAGAAAACAGTCAAGGGTTTTGTTTTTTTTAATTAAATAGTGACCTACTGATCAATTTCAATCTGTCTGTAAGGTGTTTTCTTGATTCCTGCCATTACTGTAGTTACTTTTCAACCCCCAACCTCCGTCCAATGAGAGCTGAGAATGGGTTCTTTAACTCTACATGTTGTTTTATTACTAAACTCTGAAAAAATGTAACAAATGTAAGAAACACAACAACAAAGAATGGGCAATAAAACAAGCATAAAAGAAAGAGAAGAAAAGAGAAGAATCTGAATATGAAACACTACAAGGATGTCTCTACTCACCGTACTGGCAGCTGGGGCCGCTGAACCCTGCGGGACAATCACAGAGCTGGGTGGATCCTTCCCGACACTGGCCCCTGTTGAAGCAAACACCGTAGCTACACGCCGCTGCATGTGGAAAGACAAGAGGAAAGAACAAATAGATGAGAGAAGCAGAGACACCTGGCTGTTGTCAGGATAAGTCAGCATCTGCGATTTCTTAAACTGACCTCTTTCTATCAAAAACTTATCACCAGCCTATTAACTTCTGACTTAAGAGGAACCTGAATTCTCCTCCATTCACACTAACAAATGTAAGTGGAATCTGCCCCTTGGCTTTGAGAAGACAAACAAGGTTTTTTCACCAAGAAATTTCTAAACAGTAGTTTCCGTGACTTTTAAATATGATTGATCACAACAGCTTGTATGACTTTCACGGGAAACTGCCCTCTTCCTCACGCAGTCAGAGAACATCACCTGGAAATGTCATCGATCGCAGAGCTGAACTTTTGTTTATTGTCGTAAACTGTGACTGTACAGATGTGTCGTGGTGAGTTACGATTGAAATTCACAGAGGCACAGGTCAGGCTCATCCATCTCTTTGACAAGCGACCCCGAGTCCTTAAATCCCCGTGAGTCAAACTGTTAAGATGAGAAATTTAAGGAATCCCAGAACTTATAAACAGTGGGAGCCACTTTGAGTAGCATGTGAATTCACCTCAAAGGTAAACGATCACATTCCATAAACTCTCACAACACTCACATTAACCATGACAGCCCTCCAGCTCGAACTGTGCCTGTACTCATGTAGTACATGGGTGCTGCAGTGTACCTGTCTACATGTATGCTCATGTGTGTGGAGAGTAATATCTATGTGAAGCCACACACAGCTGTTTAAGCCAGACCTGCACTGTCCTGAGCAGAATACAGTACTTAGTGATGACAGGTTCAAAGGACTTATGCCTATCATTGCAGTTCCTGCAGCATGTGGACACTGGGAGTCAACAAAACACAGTCGAGCCAGCTAATCATCCAAGGAATCCAAATGGCAATCCTTCATAAGATGATTGCAAAGAGGTCAGCCAGTTTAACTTAGCATCTTGTGCCACATGTGCATTTTTGTCTGTTTAATCCAACCAGAAACAGCATATCCAATCATCATCAGGCTGGTGGTTCCGATGCCCTTTATTAGCCATATACGGTCATAGTGAGGGTCTCAGCATGCCCGGTACAGCTTAAACAGAAACAGCAGTATGATTTCTAAAAAAATAAAAAATAAAACTGGCAACTCACATTTTAGTTGTGTTATGCACTGTACTTTCATACTGTGTTTTACATTTCAACTAAAAAATGTAACACCTAAAAAATGTAACAGTCAGAACACCAAAAGATTCGCTCTTTTGTTTTCTGTTTAACAGACAGCTAGGCAGAAATATCAAAATGAAGACGTGAGACTGTACTAAAAAACAGGATTTAGGTGATGGTGAGGTAACTTTGGATTTAATCTCGGTCCTTTAGTGTCATGGCATTGGTTCACTTCTTACTGTTTGAGCAACAAGCAGTAAGAAGTGCTACACACTCAACCTGTTCTTGAGTAAGTTAGTGAGATAACAGACATGTATCAGTATCTCCTACTCACGAATCAAATGGCATCACCAGTTGTAGAAGATCTCAAGGAGTTTGGCAGCCAGAAGGTGAGATGTCTCTTAGGAATGCAAGACTGTTCTCGGCCTGTCTGAATACTTTGGCTTTCTCTGAGATCTACATTCTCAGTGAAGTGCTTATCTTTGATTAAAGCAGAGACTGACCTAATAACATTTGCACAAAAGCCAACTTACCGGTTTCAATTACCCTTTTATTTTTGTTCTTTACTTACTTGATTCTCTGAAACTGTGTTGAGCATTTTCCAGTATTTCCAAATATTATTGGACTAAATTACTCACTCATTTTTAAAGAAAATAATCATTAAATGATTAATCAATCATTTAGAATGCCAGTAGTTGCACCCTTACTCAATAACATTCATAACATTTACTAACTTTCAACAGATGTACGATAAAAAGACAGAAGATCAGCTTAGGCAAGGGAGAGATGCCTCGGGGTGTGAAAATATAAGATGGCTTAAGTGTATCTGCAATCAGGCTTTAGCTGCACTTTGGGGAGTAACATAACTTTTCCAGACAAAGGCGATGGATGTCAAGAAGCAGTTTCTCCAATAAACACAGATGAGCCGGAACAATTTCATGTATGTCTCTCAGCAGATTCAGTTGGCTCTGTGGAGACAGCCACTCAGCCTAAACATCCGCTTGTCATCTGGCTCCGTTTGCAGACACCTGCTTAAAAGTTGGATCATCCAGATCACTTGCACCACACATCCCATACATATACACCAGAAACACATCAATGACTTTTTCTTGCTTATATCACAAAATGCACCAGCACTCTAAATGCATCTATGTTGTGGTCATCATCTTATAATTCAACAGTATCTCCTAATGCTGATGACTTCTAGGTCCTGAAGATTGTGTGACTAATGAAGCTGAAGCTGAACATACCTTCATCTGTACCTCTGTTATTATATAATATGCAGGAACTCTGATGTGGTGAAATTAACAGGTGACAGACAAGCAGTAACATTTTTTGGACACTGATATTAGCACCAGCTGTGAGAGATCAAATTATTTTGATATCCCACATTCCTCGTTACAGTTGGGGGGAAAAAAGTGTTAAATGTACAAAATCACCAAGCACAAATGAAAACGTCAGGTCCCTCAGAGAGACTTCAGACTAAGCGACGACAAGGAGACTGTACATTCCCTCTTCAGAGGTTGCTGGCAGCTAACCAGGGCATTTTTGGGCAGCCCCCTTCCTAAACCCTTTACGGTGCTTAATCTTCCCTGAAATAATTCCTTAATGTGGCATGCAGCGTGGCATAAAGCCCAATCTCATCTTTTTTCCTGTGAAAGCCTCCACTCTTTTACACAGACACCTTACAAAAAAGGAGAGACAGAAAGAGCGGGGGGTCAGCGACTCGCACGGAGGAGCTGAAAACCAACAAGCAGGTGTTGCCCTTACAGCTCCTGAGTGAATCAAGACGGAGGCTCCCCTATGTTTGTTTAGACTCTGTCGATCTGTTTGACCCCAAGAGCGCAACCCAGTTGGAAACTGGAGTCAGGGTGATTCATGGACACAAAGGCCTGTGCATAAGCCTGAGTTTGGGGCCATAAATGGTACAGATATTCTGAGGCTACAAATCCCATTTCTCTATTCAGTGATATGTGTCATTTCAAAGAGCTCTTGTGAAAAACAGGGCTATGCCAGATATTCTCTAACAGGTTTCTTTGAAAAACTTTAAATATCATTTATTATTATTATTACTACATTGTAAGTACTGTGTTTAAATTTAGTCAAGGAAGAGAAGTCAGCAGGCAATCTGTGCAGCATCATACAATTCTGCTCTCTCTTGCTCTGTTTGGGAGCACCATCCCACTTTTTCACGTAAGACACAATAGTGAGTAAGAATAGAATCACCCGTGATGAATCATAATGCCCATTTGAGCTGGATACCAGGTCAGTTTGACAATAAATAATAAAAATGTACTAAACAGCTGTGTGACAATGAAACACATAGACAGACATAATGTTTAGTGTTCGTATTTACTGGTACGTAGAGGAGAGTGTCATTCAGGGTAAAAAGATCCCCATAATGGGAAGTATTTGGCCAACTCAAACTTACTTTCACTTTGCACTGTGCAGCACATGTGAGTTGTGTGATAATAACATGTGTGTCACTAAGACTAAACAGGAAATATTGCATATACATACAGAGCACCGTAGGTCTGCATTCTTCCCCATACTAATTTGAATAGTTAGCTATACTATGAGCTTATTGCAGTTTTACTTATTGCTGATGATTTCCACTGAAAAACAATGTTATGGAATAGAACTATTTTTTTACAGCCTGACTATTAAATACTGTACCAATTCTAACCTCATAGCAAGACTTAACTATATGCAATTTAACCAACAAAATGATTTTAAGGAATGATGTCTTTGGTGAAGTCAGTCTTCCAACACCGGCCACATGTTACTGATTAGATCAAAAGGAATGTTGGGGTAACCAAAGGCAGCGTTTCAATGAACCAAAGAATCTGAACTACACTGTGGTTTTGTTGTGTATTACACCAAGTAATGTCTCCCTTAATTTTGGTCTATTTCTCTGCATGTGTGCGGGTCTGTGACTGTTCGTGTTCAGATATGCAAAAAGTAGTTCCACCGACCAACAAAAAAGACCACCCATGGGTAGACAGAAGACCATTTTGACTTTTTCTGGCCACTGAGTTTTTTTCACTTGTAGATACTTTGGCCAGTGTGGCCACAAAAGAGGCCAGTTCCTATTCAGCAGTTAACGAGGACGACAAACTGGAGAAGCCATTGTCCCTGCTCCTCAGCCCCTTTCACAAAGCCTGCTTGTTGCCGTCAATCAACATAGCTGCTCGTTTCCACTGCTGGATAACCCTGTCCATCCTCAACCCTCGTGTAGCTACTTGTTAAAGTGGAGCAGTTTAATTTACTGACTGAGTGGCTCTCCAAACACGTAAGTAGAGGAAGTCACCATCACTGAGTTAAGAGGGCTTCAGTTCACAGTAGAACCAAATACTCATTTGGAAAACTGGAGCCTTTTCAGAACATACAGACGTCAGCCAGGCACAATAATCTGTACCTTTATTATTAAACAGTGCAGATCGAACAGCACGTTCTGCCTCCACAAGCCACCTGTCTGACTTTTGGTAGAGAACAGCCATGAAATGCATTAAGAAAACAATAGACAGGGGGCTCTAAGATCTCAGACAGAGGGGCATAAAGTGAAAAGAGTGGCTTTAAAAAAGGTTTAGTCTTTCAGTTTGACTCTCTCCTGTGAGCATTCTTTGTGCCATAATAGTTGAAAACACCAGAACTTGGAGAGACTTGGAAAGCAAAAATGCCAAATCTCAGGTATTTGCAAACTGCACAAGAACTATGAATCAATGCTATTATGTGAATGGAAAATACATAAACCCATCATAATTAGATGATAATAGCCTGAAACTAAAAGATATGGAAAACAAGAGGGAGGGAGTCAAACTGGAAGAACAAAACGTAAAAGCAATCAAACGTTTTCTGTGCTGTGGTATACTCGTTCTCCAAATATGTAATTATGTTAAGTGAAGAATGCTGGAGCGCAGAACAGCTGAGACCATGGGCTGCAAAACTGTGCAAGGGATGGATAGAAATGGGACAGAATAAACACAGGTGAATTTTAATGAAAAACCAAGAGGGGGACTCGACTTACTAACGTGTCAACTTAGAACGCAGAACCAGACCCTTAACTGTCTGACAATAAAGTGAGGGCATTAGCATAATTACCTTACAACGACTGACTGGTTGATTTTTATTGGGGAACACACACAGAGAAAAGACAGACAACAAAGGACATTTTTTTTTAAACCCTCAAAAACAGCAGGCAGTAAATCACTATCTGAACTCAAAGCATTCCCATCTTCCACTCATTTGGGGTTTTCAGAGGATTTGCTAAAGCTGTACATTTCGCAAAGCAGATTTTCCCTTTTGGATGTCGGAGGTGCTGTTGAAAACAGACACACAGATTGCATTGTGCTGACTGAGGTACAGTACAGATAGCACATAGCAAAGTGTGCAGGAGTGGGAGGATTGTGGCCTGAGCTTCCTTTTATCCCAGTTCAATGGCTCAGAGAATAGGGTGATTAGTTTGTCCCATCTCAAAGTGCTGCCTCGTCTTTGGTTACCGAGATAAAAGCCCTCCCTCATGTTGAAGAGACCGGCCATTGTCACGCGAAACAGAGAAACAACCCCCTCCCTGTCTAACTTAAGTGAGGGGAGACACTGTGCAGTCATGAGGAATGTCTCTTTAAGACATTTCGTTTGGAGTGTTTTAAAACAAACCAGGCTCATTTAGGAGCGACTGTGCAATGCCTCCTAATATAATTTAATAATGCAACATTCTCCCTGGAAACAAAGAGGCTCTTTGAAAAGGACATAGAGACCATAATAAGGCACTAATGACAGGAACATCCAGGATATCTTCTCCAACTCCCAGTCCCATTCACTTCCCATCAGACGTCTATCCCACAGAGTAATCTGCCTGGGCTGCGGGTGTAAGGGGCTGGGCATTAAGAACGTGGTTCAGTTCCAGGTGGGGAAGGATGACAGGAAAGTGGGAACTTTCTTGTCAGTCTACCTGACATGGACAAACTGTTTACAGGAAGGCTTTACCAAGGGTCTCTGTGTGGTATGCAGGCTATGCGATCTGGATCACTGGCTGTAAAATCCCATCAAAGGAGACTGCTTGGTCTCAGTGGTGTGAAGCTAAGCTTAACCAGGAGGAGATGAGCTGTTGGCAGTCTCAATATGACCAGAGGAACTACTTTTCCATACATGGATTTGGTGGTGGGAACATTCATTCGTTTTCTTTGTTCTTCTTGTGCAAATCAGAAGGTGGTCTCTCTAATCTTCGGGAGGCCTTAAATGTGACAGGTCGCAGGTGCTTTTGACCTGCACTACCATGTCACACATCTAATTGAGAAAAGAGGTGATGTCTACAACAACAGCTCTGTGGATGTGAGCCAAGAATTAAATGTAGGGTCACAGCTAGACCAGTTGGAGCTTAACTAGGCTGTAGTAAATATCCAGCTGAGAAAGAGTGGACTGCCAGACAGGCTATCTATCATAAACTAAAGTAGCACTGTAGAGCCATGTCCTCATTGAGACTGTAAATGTCTTTTGCCGAGTGCAACCACTACAATGGAAGTCCCAGTATCCACATTTGAACCTAGCTGGAGTACTGCAGTGACACAAGTCCATGACACTGACCGATAACATCTGCTCAAAAGTGGGTGGGCAAAGAACCTCTAGACCTTTTTGACCTTTCCTTGAACCCTTTTCATTGAGAAGTCTGGGCCAGTGGTTAGGCGATGTTTAAAGCTCCCTTCTTCCTGCTTAGTCAGAAAAGAGATATTGTCTTTTCTACCTGCCTGTCTGCAGACGCTGTTTCACACAAGAAGGTCAAAGTCAATGGAAAGAAAAAAACAAACCTCATAAAGGATAGAAAAACTGATGGCACTTACAATAAAGACAGCCCGCCTCTCCGTTTAGTTGGGACCATCCAGGGCAACACTTGTACACAGTCTGGTAATCCTGTTTGTACACTTGTCTGTATGCAGTGTAGTAGGCTGTCCTGTTAACACGACAAACTTCATGTTAAAAAACGTTCAATCACATTCAGTCTGAATTGCAGCCACGAGCGATACTAAAACTAACATGTCATTACACAACAGCAGAGCGTTGCTTTGTGTGTGTACAAACGAACAGGAGTATCTCGCCAAATATTTATGAGGGTAATCTTTAATTTTTTTCGCGTGGCACACTGATCAAACAGCTCAGGGCCTTTGAAGTATCATGTCTTATAATGTTCAGCACAAATCCGCTTCAAGGCACTGTTTTAAAGTGTGAGAACAGCAGACTGTACTTCAGAGAACAGTGCCTCTCCCTGTACTTTGGGACCCTTGTCATTGCTCCACAGTTATTATGCATTGTGAAAACGTTTTGTTTACAGCGGGTAATTGTGGGCTTAGCAGCCTTTAAAGCAGCCTTTGAATTTGTAACGCAGCAGCTAATGTGGGGAAAGCAAGCGTGAGCAACACAGCAGAAGACTCCCAGAGAAAGACGAAAATGTTAGGATTGGGTCTCTCTTTTAAAGGAATGTTTGCTGCCAAGACATCCGTATGTTAAATAGCTGCTGATGTGGGGCTACACCTTGCACTTAACTCTATAACAGGTTGAAAAGCTGTGATTACAGAACAGGGGTGAGAGAGATGAAGAGGGAAGTGGAAGGTGGATCTCATGTTTGGAAATGGAGTTTAAACGAAGAATCCTGGCCTCTCCGATAAATTCTTTCGGTTGCATGAGTCACAGAGACTACTTCAAAACAAGTAATTAATGCTTTGCTCTAGCCAGAGCTTAATCAGCAAAGCACTACATCCCCTGCAGGTGAGGTCAGGAGTGCTCGCAGAAGAGGAGAATCAGAGGCTTTGAGTACAGAAAGGGGGGAGCAGACAGATGAGAAATAACAAGTCTTACTTACCTTCTCTCATAGCCCATGCACCACGACTGCCCCACACAGCCTTGCTTCCAAACTTTGACCATGCGTGTGAAGGCCTGCACACATGGCTGCCTTTGGGCGACCAGCGTCACCTCCTTCTCCGCACACACATTGGGCCTGGGAAAAAAAAAGATTGGTAAAGAAATACTTAACATGACAAAATGTTGAGCAGTGTTTTCACAGATGTACAGACGACAGCAAAGCAATTTATGAGCACTTAAAGAGATGTTGCGGCAAAGACAGGCGGGAAAAAGAAAAAAACTTGCTTGAGGCGTTTTCTAGTTGTCAACAATGCAATTCCTGTGAGGGCATTACCTGTGCTAAGGTGTGTGATGACCAGTTATTGGTATTTCTAAAGACTTAAGGGGAATTCCTCGTGCATCACCTTTCAGGACGATAAGATACAAAGTAAACCTGCTCTGACTTAAATTCGATATTCAGTGGAACTGTTAAAGTGTTTGCGCAGCAGCATCGCTCCAAGACAGAAAGAAAGAAAGAACACAAAACAGATCTCAACACAGGTAAAATAAGGTGAGCCTTGAAACACTTAAGTTTAAGTTAACTGCACCATTCACTGCACCTCACAGGGGAGCCTTCTTAAAATAAAGTCCAAAACGATCTTTGATACATTTACTTTTTCCATAACTCTCCAAGGATAGAAAGACAGCCTCAGCACATGGGGATCAGCGGGAATCCTAAGACAACATCAACATCCGGCTGCTCGTCTCATAAATAACAGTGATCACTATCACCTTCGGCTGTACACATAATTTAATGTGAAAGACCTTATTGTTAGTGGCAGGGAGCAGCACAGAAACCACTGTCACACAATTCCAGCTCCGCATGTATTATTTTAGGGTTTAAAATAGCAGTTATACTTCACTGGCTCATCACTGTGAAAGAAACAGTCATGGACAGAGTTAGGAATGCTTTGCATACCACACAGAGCCACATGGAGTCAGTGCATTCATATAAAATACACTGGCAGCATTCCTGCAAACCACTAAAGACCGTGATGAAAGTGCACAGCAGCAAAATTAATTGGATTGATAAAGCACCGACACGTGATGAGCCAAATAATCAGTAGTGGCTGACACTGTTAACGGATTGGTCTGTGTGCAAATTAGCTTATATTTACAGAACAGTAGGTGATATTTATCTATTGCTTCACACTCAGTGTGCACTAAATAAATGTCAGTGATAAATAGCTAAAAGAAATAGCCTGATATTTCTTTATGATATACTTTCATTTCCCTGGATCACTAGTGGGAGTAATAAATAAGATAACATACAAATAACAAATAAAAACAAAAGGAAAAATATTGTGTTGCACTTTATAATAATGTTACACTATTAACCATTATTTAAGTATTAATAAGGTATTAGCAATTTTTTTAATTTATCATTCACATAGCATTGCTCCCCTTAGTATGCTATTTATAAACATAGACATATTTTTATAACAATGATTATGACTATGATTATCACTAGCAGTGATTTAGTAGCAGCGATAGCTGTACATGGTGTTATAGTAACAGATGGATAAACACATCTGTATTTATAAATAGTATACTAAAGAGGAGTAATGATATATAAATGATGAATTAAGCATTGGCTAATACCATACTAACCGTACTAATGCTTAATAGTTTAACATTATTAGAAAATGCTACCAAATATTGTTATTGTGCCAGAATTTCACAATCGCATCACTTTAAATAATAATAATGATAATAATAATAAGAAGAATAACTTCTTAAGCCTCTGCTTTCTACTTCTAGTTGAGTCTCGGACACAGATTTATGGATGTGCAGGTGAACCGGCAGTTATGTCGAAGTTCAAAGGAAATGTGAGTCTGTAAAAAAGTACCTGCAGCTGGATACAGTGAGGGCCACCTTAAATGCATACCTGTGATTAAATAAATATATAAGGATGTGACAAAACTTTACTTACATAAAAGGCTGGAGGTTGTTGGCAAAGCCGTAACGGAATGCGTGCGCCTCTATAATATATACGATGACAAGGGAAAAAATAACACTGTCCATTTTCCTCTGTTTAGGTCACTCTACAGTTTCAAAACTGTAAAGTCATTCATGAGTGTATCCCATCACTACCCAGGACTTAAAAAAAGAGAAAAAAAAAACTAAAACAAAAAAAAATCCCAACGTGTCAACTTGAAGAAACCTAACATGCGCTTAAAAGATCTTCCTCGTGAAAATGCCCAACACAGTCCAAAAATGACACAGCCATCCCACGCGTGTAGCGTCTCCGTCGCAGCCGCTATCTGACTCAGAAAATTCCTGCGCACCTACAACAGGTCGCTGCAGATGTTGGACTGACGCGCAAAAGAAAAAAAAAAAAACTCGTGGAGCCAGAGCGCATTCTGCCTCCCTCTATTGACTTGGTAATGATGGCAGGGATTTGGGCTGGGTATGGGGGGGTCGTCACAGGGAGCCATCTATTATTCAAAGCGTCAGCAGTCCCTGCAAGACACCCTGCAGCCACCGGCACAGTGCGATCATATTAAGAGCTTTTCTCTCTCATGACTGACAACTCTCAAACTTTATCTGGACAGTGTCACCATGTCTCCACGGGACTTGTGATGTGTGCTTTAATGTGTTATGATGATAGGTGATTAAATGCCTTAAAGACAAAATGATGACATTACCCACGTGCACAGAAAATGGTTTTATTATACGTACAATATTTGCAGATTGAGCGAGCTGGAGCGCATTTGCGCGACATAAGATGCGCGTTCATTACAGCCACGGGCGTGCCTGAAAACGAAGTCACATAGCCTACCATCACGAGTAGAGGATGTTGAAGGTTGTTGAGGTAAGGGAAGCAGCTAGCGGTCACACTGCAGGGCAAACAGCTGATGGGGCGGTCAAATGGTCAGCAGCCAGGCCTGCTGCTTTCTAAACAAAGCTTTCATAGCATGAATGTGTTCATGACCCGAAAAAGTCCGGGGTCAGAGATGGTACGTGCAGCCTCTGGGGCTACAAGCTATATAAAAACATGCTGTTTGAATTAGGCAGAGCTCATCTATGAAGTCTGTCAAAACTGGGACGGGTTCTCATTCTTCCTCTCCAACAACCAAAACGAATCTAATATTAAATGACTCTGCTTATGTTTATTTCAGGGACGTAACTTGTCCAGGATATATCTGTTGTTGACCGTGAAGAAAACACCAATATCTAAAATAAACAAATTGCGCAGATGCAAAGATTTGATTTAATTTTTTTTTTTTTTCCGTTAAAAGTCACAGAGAACAGAATAGACCCTGGTCTTGAGATCCTTATAGGCACGAAAGCCAGACAAATATTTGTCTGGTGATATGACTTGTTACTAAAATACTGAAGACGGCAACTAATGCGATCTGGAGACACTGTGCACATCTTGCATATCCTAATGTGCGTTTATCTAATTACACCACAGCAAGTGGTGTTTCAGTAATTGTAGTTTCTTTTGAGACTGGGGAAAAACAGTCTGGGTAAATTTGAGTATGTCAGAGTCCTAGGCCAAGATGTGGGTTAAGCCAGTCCTGAAGTGGCACATTTGGAAAACAAATATATATAAAGATGCACCGAAAAACCAAAAACTACACTCATTATATCTCATTTTATCTGACTGTTTATATCAGCTTATCTGAGTGACACGAAAGAATGGACGGTAATTTGCTGACACCTTGTGGTCTAAGTTAAAACTTACACAGTATGACAAGTCCTGTTAATATTAACCAAAACAACAACAACAGGAAGTAGTTAGAAAAGGCGAACTTTGCACTGCCTGAACTACAGCCAAGAAAAGCGGCCGAATAAAAGCTGTACTAATTGATCATCGGAACAGCACTCTCCGCTTTAAACGGTTTAAGGAACTTTACGACGCTCCCTTAACATACGACCTTTGCCCTCTGTCGCCTGATCGCAGTGCTATAGTAGCATGCTCTGGGTAATAACACGACCTCTGTGCACACTCCGACAGAGTAAGGCTACCAAAGACGTGCTTGTACATTTGCCGAAGTGTGTGGCTCGCAGAAACATGTCGTCTCCGGCTAAAAAGCCGGTGTCCTTACTGGGAACTATGGGCTTCGGGGGGCGAGCAGACGCCGAGCAGAGCCTGGAAATGGTGAAGGCTTTCCTGGACAGAGGACACAACCAGCTGGACACAGCCTTCATGTACGTCGATGGGAAGTCAGAGACCATCATTGGAGGCATGAATCTCCCCAAAACAGGTATTTTATAAGCACACAGTAATGCTGCATGTTCCTAGCGTGCTAACAACAACCGGGTAAGCAACCAACGTGCCTGTTGGTTTCCCCACCTTGAATTGTGGGTAACCAACTTTGTTTATAAAGCATACAACAAACATCGACCAGGGTGCTGCACAACATCAAACATATGTTAATGAAGCCATTAAAACACGTTTTTAAAAAGTGTTTTTTTTTAAACCATTTCTGAATGTCTCAAAACTAAAATGAAGGTTTTGGAGCTGCTTAGTCAAGGTCCATAGCCTTGACTTGTATATCAAATTGAAATACTTTGGTGTGACCTCATTCTTGGTCTCGTTAAAGTTTTTTTTTTGTTGTTGTTTTGTTTTTAATGAAAGCCATACAGCTTTGATGTCACTGAAACATTCTAGTAATAATGAATCCAAAGTTTAAGTGCTGCAATAAGAGCCTGGCTAGCTTTCAGTGTCAGTCTGTCTCACAGACACTGAAGGAGCTGTGCTGTTTTAACCTGACTACTTCTCACTCATTCACAGTAAGCATAGCTACCAAGGCCAATCCCTGGGATGGAAAGACGCTGAAGCCAGAGAGCGTGCGCTCCCAGCTGGAAACCTCCCTTCAGAGGTTGCGGACAGACTGTGTGGACCTTTTCTACCTCCATGCCCCTGATCACCAAAACCCCATCGAGGATACTCTCAGGGCCTGCAATGACCTCCACAAAGAGGTTAGCAGACCAGGGAATATATAAACATATAGCTAAATAACTTGCTTTAACATAACACACAGAAAAAAAATAACTTTATTGTCCATCTGTAGTCCTGAGATGTTTTAATACTAAATGGAAAGTATCAACTCCCCAGGGAAAATTCAAGGAGCTCGGCCTTTCAAACTATGTATCCTGGGAAGTGGCTGAAATAGTATGCATCTGCAGGCACAACAACTGGATAGTTCCCACTGTTTATCAGGTAATATATCCTGTTCTAAGGATATTTAACTTTTATCTAAATTCAGTAGCCTCATCCTATAATAATCAGACTACTGTCAGACAGGAGGGCCATGCTAGCCATCTTGTGTTGAATGAGAGTAAACTTTCACTCCTCTTCATCTCTGTGGTTTTTGTTCAGCAAATCACTGAAGATTTAATCTTTCATTAGGTGTTGTAGACTGAACATTTATATGTCTGCTATACTGTTACTTGTTTTTCACCTGTTTCTAATTCAGATTCTTCCAATCTTTCACAGGGAATGTACAATGCCACAACAAGACAGGTGGAAACAGAGTTGCTGCCATGTCTGAGATACTATGGAATGCGATTCTATGCATACAATCCTCTGGCAGGTAGTCTTTTATGCTACACATTGCAGTTCCATTTTAAAAAGCACTTGTGATTGTGAAAAAGATGTCACTTAATGTGGAGGGATAAAAGCTATCCTGAAGTTATCCCAAAATGAATATATTATATTAAAATATGTCCCATACATGCATTCATGTCCCCCTGGAGATGGATTTCATTCACTTTGGTGATTCCCTTTTGCTAGCACACAATAACCTGATGTTGAATAGTTAGTAGTTGCTTTAGTTAGTATTTTTTTTTGCCTTGTTAACGTTACCTGTGAGCTAAAATGTGCCCTGGGTGAGTGACAGCATTAAGTACATACTGTACTGAGTTCTGACATTAGTCCTCCTCTGCCAGGTGGCCTTCTGACAGGGAAGTATCACTATGAAGATAAAGATGGCTCCCAGCCTGCAGGACGATTCTTTGGTAACAGCTGGGCTGGAGCATACAGAGACAGGTGAAGATCAGCTGACTGCCATTGAAATATGTACCAACAAATTGTTTTGTTGTTGAATGAGATTTTTGTTAACCATAACCGTGATTGTGCTTCTGCTCTGTGGAAGATACTGGAAGAAAAGTCATTTCCAGGCCATAGAGGTGGTTCTGCAGGCTTTGGAAACAGCGTACGGGTCAGAGAAACCCTCGCTGACTTCTGCTGCTATGCGCTGGATGTATCATCACTCTCAGCTTAAGGTACCCACATGGACAGCTGCAGTGACAAAAAATGTTATGCTCATGATAATTTATATATTTACCGAGTAAAAAGATTAGTCCTACCCTTAGAGTAATAAACGGAACATTTCAAATTGCTAGTATTGGAAACCTGAAAATTAAGAACTTTGAGTTACCGCTGAAACACTGTGCTTTGTGGTGTACCAGTAAGCCTGAAATGAAGCCTTTGATTTTTTTCAGTGCTATCCCAACAGTCAGTAGTTACACAGCCTTTGAGGTTTTTCACTGAAAGATTTTAAGGTCTATTTTTTATTTCCTTTAATTATGTTAAGTGCAGTGAAAATGCCCCCAAACTTTCACCATATGCAAAACCAGAGGTAGAACAAAGCACAACAATGTTTTTCATGTTGTCTACAGGTTTGTAATATATGAAAGGGATTCTTTTAGAAAAGAAGTACCCCAAAAGTGATTAAATTGACATGTATTGTCAAAAAAAAATGCCAAATTCTCTACTCACCCAGATTTTCTTCTTCTTCTTCTTCTTCTTCTTCTTCTTCTTCTCTTTTTTTTTTTTTTTTTTTTTTTTTTAAAATGTAACAAATCCTCCACAAATTCAAATCTCAAGACATTTACAGAACTCCAGCTGTGTCATTCCTGTTTTGAGTAATTTTCTCCAACACATGTCTCCAGGGTGATCTTGGAGATGGAGTCATTATTGGCATGTCGAGCATGGAGCAGCTTCAGCAAAACATGGCCGCTGCGGAAGAGGGTCCTCTGGATCAGAGAGTGGTCGACGCCTTCAAAGAAGCCTGGAATCTCATAGCTCACGAGTGTCCAAACTACTTCAGATGAGAACCTTCTTGATCATCACTTTATATGTAATTTAATTTTGCAGAAAAATGTTTCTCCTAATTACACCTAATTAGAGTTTTTGAGTTCTCCCCTGAAATGTATATTTTTCCTTCTTTGTATTTTTATCAAAGAACACATCATTGTTAATGTAAAATAAATAAATAAATTAATAGTGTTTCATGGAAAAATAACTTCTTCAAGAATTTGCATTAAATTTTGTCAAATCAAAAAACATTTTCCCATACATGTGTATTATTCATCAGTTTTGGTTTAGCATGAACAGTGATGTAGGTGTTTGAAAAGAAAGGGATAAAAAGACCAGAGAGACTACAGACTGCAGCGCTGGCTGTTACGATAAAATGGCCAAAATTTAATGTCTGGCAAAAGTTTTTAAATGGTCCTGAACTGCAGAAGTTTCATTCTACATTGTCATCCCCGTCTATATCACCATCTTCCACATCCTGCATAGGTTCTTCCTTGTATTTTTCTTCTAGTTATTATTCCCACTATTGAGCCAGGGAAACAAAACTATATTTGAAAGAAATGAGTAGCCTATTTTAAAGCATTTTAGCTCTTTATCACCCAATATTTGAACATTTAGTCAGTGCAAAATCAATGTGAAGCAACAGGTGAATATCACCCACTGCAGATAGACCAATATCAGTTAACAGTATCAGTCACTACTAATTATTTGGCTCGTCAGATATTGGTATTTCATTAGTTTAGATCATTTAGCTGCTGTGCACTCTCATCATGGTCTTTGATGGTCTTTGATTGTTTGTGCTGTCAGTGTAATTATCTTTTAGTTTCAGGCTAATATCATTTAATTACGATGGGTTTATGTTTTCCATTCACAATACTCAGGCATGTGGAGTGTAGAGGCAGAATGTGAGGTTTGATCTTCAACCTGAATGACTTTTCTATGTTCTGAAAATGTTTTCCAGTTTTCCAAAGGAGTTTTTGCTTCCACTGCAAACTGAAGCCCTCTTACCTCAGTGATGGTGACTTCCTCTACTTACATGTTTGGAGAGCCACTCAGTCAATAAATCAAGAAAAAGTCTAAATGGTCTTACGTCTATCCATGGGAGGTCTTTGGTAGTTGCCTTGACCAACACAAATCTAAGACTATTACTTATATGCACTTTGTGTGCATATCTGAACACAAACAGTCACAGATCCGCACACATACAGAGAAATAGACCAAAATTAAGGGAGACATTACTTGGTGTAATACACAACAAAACCACAGTGTAGTTCAGATTCTTTGGTTCATTGAAACGCTGCCTTTGGTTACCCCAACATTCCTTTTGATATAATCAGTAACATGTGGCCGGTGTTGGAAGACTGACTTCACCAAAGACATCATTCCTTAAAATCATTTTGTTGGTTAAATTGCATATAGTTAAGTCTTGCTATGAGGTTAGAATTGGTACAGTATTTAATAGTCAGGCTGTAAAAAAAAAATGTGTTATATTCCATAACATTGTTTTTCAGTGGAAATCATCAGCAATAAGTAAAACTGCAATAAGCTCATAGTATAGCTAACTATTCAAATTAGTATGGGGAAGAATGCAGATCTACGGTGCTCTGTATGTATATGCAATATTTCCTGTTTAGTCTTAGTGACACACATGTTATTATCACACAACTCACATGTGCTGCACAGTGCAAAGTGAAAGTAAGAAACACTTTCCCCAACTGTAAGGAATGTGGGATATCAAAATGATTTGATCTCTCACAGCTGGCGCTAATATTAGTGTCCAAAAATGTTACTGTTTGTCTGTCACCTGCTATTTTTACCACATCAGCGTTCCTGCACATATAATAACAAAGGCACAGATGAAGGTATGTTCAGCTTCAGCTTCATTAGTCACACAATCTTCAGGACCTAGAAGTCATCAGGAGGAGGAGATTAGGAGATGCTGTTGAATTATAAGCTGATGACCACAACATAGATGGGAGCATTAAGGGAGGTTTCTAGCAGTTTGGCTTCAGCGTCTTTCTATCCAAGGCAATGGCCTTGGTAGCTATGCTTACTGTAAATAATTAAAAAGTATTTCAGCAACAGCATCTCAGCACAGCTTCTGCACTGTCTGTGAATGTAGTAGTTGGAGGACAAAGGCCCAGACTCAAAGCTAACCAGGTTTTTTAAAGTTGCACCTATTAAACTTTGGATCTCATTAGTATACAAAATATTTTCCCAAATGTCATCAAGATGTTTTTTTTGTGAGATGACTCTTTGTTTCATCCTTGGATTGCTCCCATGGATGCTATTATTTGCTCAGTTTCTTTCTGTTGAATCATGAACTCTGACCTTAACTGAGACAAGTGAGGCCTGCAGTTCTTTAGATGTTGTTCTGGGTTCTTTTGTGACCTCCTGGAGGAGTCGTGAGTAAACACTTATCCAGGAGTGGTAGGCCAGCCACTCATGGGAAGGTTCACCTCTGTTCAAGTTTTCTTCATTTGTGGATAATGCCTCTCACTGTGGTTCGCTGTGATAGGCTTAGAAATAGCTGCATAATCCTTTTAATGCTGGGAGATGTCAGTGACTTTGTTTCTCAGCTGTTTGAGAGTTTCTTTAAACTTTGGCATGATTTGTTTCTTTTTGAGATCTCTTGGGCTACTTTACTTTGTCAGACAGGTTCTCTTTAACTGATGTCATGATTCAACAGATCTGGCAGTAATCAAGCCTGGGTGTGCTTAATCGGTTATTTCATGATTTAACAGGAGAATTACTGTTTCACTGAGAGCCAAGTATGGCTGTATAGCTTTCCCTCTGCTTAATTAAATATAAAAATGCATTTTATATTTAATTTGTTCATCTTTATCTAACATTGAAGTTTTTTTAATGACTTGAAACATGTAAAATGTAACAAATATGCAAAATAAAAAAGAAGTCATTGCTTAGGTTTATGCATTTTTGCCATCCTGTTTATGTGGGCATTTGTGTGTGTATGGAGTATGTTATTTTATTGCGTGTTTTTAATGTACAACAAATAAATATATTTTATAAATAAAATTTGATTTGGAATCTCCATATTCCAGAAAAATCAACATACCTCATTAACAGTGTTCGACTTTAAGAACAGATCCAAGCCTGTCTGTGCAGCATTAATTGCACATTTAAGTCTGATTATGTGCCTTTCTTTCTTTCTTTCTTTCTTTCTTTCTTTCTTTCTTTCTTTTTAAGATGTCTTATAACATATGTTTGATGCTGTGCACATACTAACTCTTCTATGGAGTGTGCACAGAGGTCTTGTCTAAAGGGAGCATCGTAAAATTACACAATCTGTTTAAAGTGGAGTGTGTGCCCCTTAAATTAGCTTAGCCTTTATTTGGCCACTTTTCTTGGTTGGTGTTGTGGCAGTGAAAAGTTTGCTTTTTTTCTTACTACTTCCTGCTGTTTTTGTGTGTTTGTGTGTTTGCATGGACTTGTGAAGTGTTATCAGTCACAGCACAATTACTTGTTCCAGTTCAAAGTATGTATCAGTTCAAGTATGCTCAAATTACCTGGATGTGTTGTGGCTCTGCCCATTCTTACGACCAAGTATCAGGGTCGCATTAAAAAAATAAATAAAATATTATTGATTATTTGAGAAAAAAGTCAAAATATGGTGATTACAGTTGTTGTTTCAAGACAAACTGCCATGTTTCCTATACATTCTACCAAATGCCTCGTGTAGATGACTCAACTTTTTCTCAAAACCTTTTTCTCAAAACAAAATTCAATTTTTTTTCTCCAAATGGTCAATAACATTTTCTTTTTTTTAAATGTGAGCCTAATACTCCTTCATACATTCCATCAAGCATGTATGGGTGGTAACTTGTGTCTTCTTGGTGCATCCAAGTATCCCAGAATGCATTTCGTCCAAAGCTCAAAAAGTGGCAATGGTGGATAAGAGTGGCTAAAACTGTACATAAAGTTTGAAATATTACTGTTTCTATTGCTGTTTATTTTAAGTTTATTCTGAATTAAACTAACATGAAAATTATTTTAATCCCAGAGGAAAATAATAGCCTTTTCACTGGGATAAGAAAACATCTGGACCAGCTGTTTGTGGCTACCATGAAGACTGCTCCAGAAATGATCAGATTATGTTCTAATATTTATTCAACTCTTTTCTAAACACCAGCTGTCTGTTTTTAGTTTTGGCGGTCTACTAAAATAAAAATAAAATCATTATAACACCTGACTTGGTTGTTTTTGTTCAGTAGCTGATCATGGCATGCATGTAGGGATGGGTACCGGTATCCGGTGCCATGATGGCACTAACATAAACGGTAGTAACCAGACCGAAGAGCAGCGCACATTTCGGTGCTTTATTTCGGTGCTTTTTTTTCCTGAGCTGTGATACACTTTAGATTATAGCCAATCATTTTACGTTTCCGAGGATAGTAGGCGGGTCCAGGTACGTACGTTCTTTTAGAGCAGAGCTACAGATTAAAAATGCCCAAGGCGAAGCGGTCAAAAGTCTGGCTGTACTTCACAGCAAAAGATGCAAACTCAGCAGCCTGCAACAAGTGCTTTAAGCTGATACTGTGATACTGTCAAAGGAGGTAACACCTCAAATCCGATGAAACACCTGGCGACGCATAGCGTTTTTTTTAAAGCCGAGAAATGCGCCGTATTTGATAGCTTGCTGCGAGACCTCACACCGTGCACATCTACTGCGGGTGTGGTGCCTGTTATCTGACCCGGAGTTAGCAACATTCCCCAAAAACCCGAAGAGGAGAGTCCTGGCCCGTAGCCCTGCCAGTGTAGCAGAAATGATGACGGATGATGATGGCAGCAGCAGCCGTTCTTCTCTGCGTGAGTAGCTTAATGTTGTTCGTGTGTAATTTACGTTGAGTAGGCTCACCACGGTATTACATTAATGCATGTAAGGTGAACTAGCAAACATCATCATAGCTACATGCAGCTGTCTTCTTGTTTGATGGCAGATACTCCCTTCACCCTGGCCAAAAAGGCTAAAATGACCAAAGAAAACGTGGAAAACAGTTAAACATGAGAGGTTTTTGGACAAAGTTTGTGTTTTTTCCATTGTTTAAGCACTGCTTCCAGCCAAGAGCGATACCATATATGCCCCATAGCTGCAGAAAAGGCTAACATTGTTATCTTTTTACAAAAAAACAGCTGAACATGAGAGGTTTTTGGACAAAGTGTGTGTTCTCCATTCTTTAAGCACCGGTTTGAGCACCGTTTAAGCACCGGCATCGTTTCAAAAGTACCAGTTTGGCACCGGTATGGGATAAAACCTAAACGATACCCATCCCTACATGCATGTATAATATTTTATTAAGAGAGATGATGTTTGTGTTCCAGTCATATAGTGACTGTTGGTGCTCAAGTGTATGAAGCTTATTAGACATTAAGAAACATATTATCTAAATCAATGGATGTTAGAAGGCAGGCAGGTGTTCTTTAAATTAAAAAAAAAAATAAATTAGTAGACCATGGCTGTGTCCCAATTCAGGGTCTGCATGCTTGAAGTACGCATTTTAAGTGCGATTACGTCACCGCCACGCAACAACGGCTGTCCCAATTCGAAGTGTACTTCAAATACATACTCCAAATGCCCCATCGATTTCCCCAAATATCAAGCGTGGTCCGGTGCACGCTTCGTGGTCCCATATATCCCACAATATGGTGGGTGTGGGAGCGGCCGAAGAGTGAACTGTCAAAAGTAAGTACTGAATATGATGTCACTTATTTATGTGCGAATGTTTAATAACAAAGAACATTAAAACATTGCTGTTGGCCACATGTCGGCAAAGTTGTGTGACATTAGTGATGTTTGTACTTTCAGCGTTAACTTGGTTTTAAAGCCTCTACATATATATATATATATATATATATATATATATATATATATATATATATATATATATATATACAACAAGCTGAAAGTCAGTGATGCTGCTCGGTTTGCAGTCCTGAATATCAGGGCACAAGCAGGATTCACTGCACTGTTAATGTTAGCCAAACGGACTTTAACGTGTGTTTGAACGAGCTGACGGTTCACTCGTTAAGCTGAAAGAAAGATGCTTTAATCACAGCAGTCACACATGTGTCCACTGTACCATCTGGGAACTCTTCTTGTTTAGCAGTCGTAATAACACAAACACTAAATCCTCCTTCTCTTGTGCTGTTTTGTAGCACCTGAGACTGTCACCTGTCTGTCTGTCCTGCACTCTCTCTCTGTTTCTTTCTCTCTGATTGTGTAATAAAAGTATGAACATGTATTTATAAGTTACACTTGTGTTTGTATCCTGCAGCTTATCACACATTCATCACAAACTCAGCAGTGTGTGAGGAAGAGGAGGAGGAAGAGCCAGCAGCAGCTGACAGATGGAGAGAATAGACAGACTGTTCCCTGTTTGTGAAGGACTGCTAGGAAAGTTTAAAATCACTAACTGTCTGTCCAGAATCAGTCTTATTAGGTAAT
Source organism: Perissodus microlepis (assembly GCF_051167445.1). Taxonomy (NCBI): domain Eukaryota; kingdom Metazoa; phylum Chordata; class Actinopteri; order Cichliformes; family Cichlidae; genus Perissodus; species Perissodus microlepis. The sequence goes on along the minus strand of NC_140465.1, from coordinate 20,855,861 downwards.
GTTTAAATAATTTTATCATTCCAGTGTTTTCAGTGTGGGAGAAAGTACTCAGGGCCTTCAAGTTACACACTATGAAAGGCAGCAACAAGTTTAATATTCAGAAACCTAAAGTGTGTATCAGCAGCAGAATGGAGCTAAAAATAAATGTTTGTTTCATTTCTATGAAGCTTTGAGTATTTTGGATTAGTAGCACTGCTGTGTTTGTTGCATCATATTGCTGTAATTGTTTATATGCTTTATATATTCTGAGGTAAGTTGATCTATAGTGTTACATCATATTCTATAAGGATGTTATGTGTTTGTATACTTTCTGCCCAGTTTGACCCATTTAGCAGAAGTCAGCCTGTTTAAGGCTCTGATATCTATTCTGTGTGAATTAAAGCAGTTATGACATGGTCTGATTTTCTCACCCAATAAAATAATTTTTAATATATCAGTCTACTCTTCATTCTATCAGAAACAGTTACCACAGCTTGTACATATCCTTTTCACACATATATGTAAGCATTGAGCCAAATTTAGTAATGCCAACATATGGATTCCTAGCGCGGCGGTGGGTGTGGATATTTTAATGCCAACATATTAAACGAACAATATTTATCTCTTTTATTTATCATACATCTATATATACACTGTCAAAGATACTTGTCTTTGAGTGAAGATTTAAGATGATCACTGCTGTAATATATCATAATAATCTGACAATAACTATAATATTGGTCATATTATATTACATTATTATATATTACATTGCCAAAATGAGATGACTTTAGTCTCATGAACAACATAAGCTAATTGTTATTTACCAACTAATCTTGAAATGACTGTTCAGTACAGAAATGAAGCCCAACAATCATGTTTTTACAGTCCCGTGGTCTCAGCCTCAGATACTCAACAAATCAAAGTGATGTCATAAACAAAATGCACGAACAAAACAATATTTTTTCTCCTTCATTTCTGTCAAAAAATGCTGTATGAGACGTTTCTCGCGGTTGCTAGTCAACCTGACCAGCACGACGAAGGCCAGACCGCCCCATTTCACAAGCCTCTCACTTCCGCACTTCTCGTACTTCGTAGTACCCGCCGTCCGTAGTCCGTGAAGTGCGCGGTCGCGTGCGGTTGCTGGATTGGGACTGTTGTGAAAAAGATGTCACTTAATGTGGAGGGATAAAAGCTATCCTGAAGTTATCCCAAAATGAATATATAATATTAAAATATGTCCCATACATGCATTCATGTCCCCCTGGAGATGGATTTCATTCACTTTGGTGATTCCCTTTTGCTAGCACACAATAACCTGATGTTGAATAGTTAGTAGTTGCTTTAGTTAGTATTTTTTTTGCCTTGTTAACGTTACCTGTGAGCTAAAATGTGCCCTGGGTGAGTGACAGCATTAAGTACATACTGTACTGAGTTCTGACATTAGTCCTCCTCTGCCAGGTGGCCTTCTGACAGGGAAGTATCACTATGAAGATAAAGATGGCTCCCAGCCTGCAGGACGATTCTTTGGTAACAGCTGGGCTGCAGCATACAGAGACAGGTGAAGATCAGCTGACTGCTATTGAAATATGTACCAACAAATTGTTTTATGTTGTTGAATGAGATTTCTGTTAACCATAACCGTGATTGTGCTCCTGCTCTGTGGAAGATACTTTGGAAACAGCGTACGGGTCAGAGAAACCCTCGCTGACTTCTGCTGCTAAGCGCTGGATGCATCATCACTCTCAGCTTAAGGTACCCACATGGACAGCTGCAGTGACAAAAAATGTTATGCTCATGGTAATTTATGTATTCACCAGGTAAAGATTAGCCATACGGTTAAAGTAATAAACAGAACATTTCAAATTGCTACTATTGTAAACCTGAAAATTAAGAACTATGAGTTACCACTGAAACACTGTGCTTTGTGGTGTACCAGTAAGCCTGAAACGAAGTCTCTTATTTTCTGAAAACTATCCTAAGAGTCAGTAGTTACACAGCCTTTGAGGTTTTTCACTGAAAGATTTTAACTAGTTTTTAATAACTGTAATTATGTTTTAGTGCAGTGGAAATGCCCCTACTGGAGGTAGAACAAAACACGAGTGTTTTTCATATTGTCTGCAGGTTTGTAATATTTGAAATGGATTCTTTTAGAAAGAAAATACCACAAAATACCAAGTGAATAGGAGATGCTGCACGTAAACTACATATTCTGTAATGACCAAGATTTTGTTCCTATTTTTAAATTGTAACAAATCCTCCACATATACATCTCTTAATAAATTAACAGACTCCAGCTGTGCAATTCCTGTTTTGAGTATTTATATTAAATAGCTACAGCTGCTCATAACCTTACTACGAGCTATAATCTCATAAAACCCTTGCCATAGCAGTGTCGTTTTCTCCAACTCTTGTGTCCAGAGTGATCTTGGAGATGGAGTCATTATTGGCATGTCGAGCGTGGAGCAGCTTCAGCAAAGTATGGCTGCTTGCGGAAGAGGGTCCTCTGGATCAGAGAGTGGTCGACGCCTTCAAAGAAACCTGGAATCTCATAGCCCACGAGTGTCCAGACTACTTCAGATGAGAACCTTCTTGGTCATTTAATTTTATAGAATTTTTTTCCCCTAATTACACTTAATTAGGTTTTTTGAATTCTCCCCTGAAGTGTACATTTTCTGTCCTTGGAATAGATCAGTACACCTTCTCCATTTTTAATCAAAGAGCACTTCATTGTCATGTCTATATAAAAAGAAAACCCCATTAATACTCTTTTGTGGAAAAATAACTTTCTGAAGAATCTGGATTAAATTTGTCACATCAACAAAACGTGTATATTATTCATGAGTGTTGGTTTAACATGAACAGTGATTTACATTGATGTTTGAAAGGAAAGGGACTTCCACACAATATCAGTCCCTCACTGTGCTGAGGAAACTTGGAGAACAATGACATCCCAAACGATTTAATCCTTTGAATACAGTCCACATTGTCCAAAACTAAAATTCAAGATGAAGGACAGGAGTTCATGTTTTGTAGGTATAAAAAGACCAGAGAGACTACAGACTGCAGCACTGGCTGTCAGGATGAAAGCTAAATGAAATGTCCGTCTGCTTTTGAAAGCAGGAATTTTCTTAAAAATTCTCCCGCCTTGCAGAAGTTTCATTCTGCATCATCTTCATCATCATTATCATCTTCCTCATCCTGCATAGACTCTTCCTCACCAGCGAAGTTCTCAAACTCGCCTGTTTCTGAGTTCCACATACACTTGATCTGCACCTTGAATTCTGCCATCTCAATACCAAAGAGTTTCTGTGGACAAAAAACAACCCTCAGTCAACTGAAATACATTTAGTGTGTGACAGTCAACATTTTTAATCAAGTAAAAAACAAGAACTCACCAGAATACGAGCCTGCTCTGGAGTGAGCGTGTCCCCCTCTTTACAAACTTCATAGTCCTTCAGCAGTGTTACCACTCCTGTAGCACAAGATAAAAGAAGTTGGCTTTATATTTAAAAGCAGTGAATTCACACATTTCGTGAACATACTAATACCGACTCGGACCTGATTTGAAGCAGAAGCCTGATATTGCTTACATAGACTGTATATACTGTAGCTACAATACATCTCCCACTTAAAGTGAAGCCTCAACTTCCTGTTGCCATCTTTCAGTATTGAAATAAGATGTGAGGGGTGGAACTAACAAACAAATGACTGACACAGCACCGTCACGCGATGGCCACTTGTCAGTCACAGGTTTGGTCTGCCCTGTTCTATCTCATCGTCCTTTTTCACCTTACATGCATCTTATTCACAAGCTGGACATCATTTGACAGAGGCTATAAACTCACCTATACTACGGAAAAACGATTTGGGGCTTATTAAGCCAACTTCAAGTTTTAACATTACAAAGATTGTTCACGTCTTACTACGGTATATCGCCATGGTAACATCAGCCCTAACCTGCTTTGTAGCAGATCATGTTTAAGATAAGAGATCAACACACAAAACCAGTGACCAATCAGTTCTCCAGAATATAGCACAGATGCAAATATCAAGTCTGTCCTTCCATGAAGGTCCAAAAAAATTCCTCGGAGCAACTTTATTCATCCATTTTTTCTCTCCTGCTTTCTACTAACAATTTTATACGGGCAAGTAATTTGACATTTTCTACAATTATTAACAGAGCAATATCCTAAACCTTGAACTTGTTGACTTCAGAAAAATGAGTCCATTTACTAGTTTGAAGTACGATTTTATTTGTTTTATGCACGCATACAGCCTGTTTCAAACCACTGGGGAAAACTACTTACACTTAGGCAACACTTTAATTTAACTGTAATTACAGTCAGAGCTTGCCATGTTTAATGACAGGGCAGTTTTACTGATAGGTCTTTGCCACTTTTCCCCTCCTGGGAAAATAAATAGATTTTACTTCGCACTTTTACAATCTTGCTAACCACACCACTTAACACACAGATATATTCCTAGAGTGCTTTTGAACCTTTTTTGATCTAACATATTTTACTTTTTTTATTTGTAAAGTATGCCAGTCTGCTGTCACAATACCTGTGACAGCATATGTGAGTGACCATATGCTGCAAACATTGCCTTTTTTGGGGACTGATTGTGGAAACTCTGGGCTGACTTTACTGAGCTGATAATCACCTTCGTGTGACTTCTTAGCATAATTACCAATGTTAGGGCAAGTAAAAGCTCTGTAGTACAGGGAAGCATTTACTTGGACTTCTGTACAGTCTTTTTTTTTTTAACCAGATGCCACATGCTGATCATTATAAAGAACGTCAGTTTAAGCCACTTCCACATTGATTACACTTTTCAGTCCTGGAAGCTACAACCATCTTTTATATACAGATTGTGATTTGTCAAGTCACAGACCTCCATTAATTAATACCAATTTTAAAAAGTTAAAATCCATTGAGCCACGGTGTTGTAGTGGGTGACGAGAACAGTCCTTTAATCTCACCTTTCTTTAGAGCAGTAGGAAGCCCTAATTGCCTCAACTGGGGTTCCATTGAGTGAGTAAACTGTTCAAGGGGTCCCTCATCCAGCGTCACATCCATCTGAGCCTGGTTTCCTGCGCGAGCATAATCCACCTCTTTGAAATGACTGAAATATCTGTGGGTAAAGAACATCTCTTAGTGATTCAATGAAGACATTGGAGGATCACTGCAACAAAGATGAATTTAGCAAAGCCTTACTCTTGTACTTCCTCCTTTGTTTTATTTGTGAATAGTACACCCACTTCTCCACGCAGATGCTTGCCGACCTGAACATTATCAAAATGAATAAACATATTGAGTGACGGCAGTAAACCACAGCAGTAACTTTTCAAGTTTGTCTGAGATCTTGCTTACCTTGTGCAAATTATCTTTGTATTCATCTGTATCTCTTTTCCCCAGAGCAATAATCATGACTTTATTTTTGCCGAAGAAGAATCTGTGGAACAGAGATGATATCATTTACACTGTTGAATAAATATAGGCTCTTTCCAAATACTTGTTTAACATTTTTGAGAAATTTGGTTCATATCAACATGCTGCAAGATAGGATTCAAGCGTATCCCATAAAAAAAACAAACACAAATCATAATGATGCTGACTTTTTAAAAATGATTGATATTTTAAGCTGATTGCTGACCAATAACAATCAATAGACAAGATGTTTAACTATGAGATAATATGGTTACTTTTCTTCTAGAAAAAAATCCACACCTATTGTACCCATTCAGTAATGTTCCTTATCCCATAGTCAACGTGTATATTAATTGTACTATTTTACCAAAAACTTTAATTTCCATACTTAAAAAGGAGTTATAAGCAAGAAACCCCCAAAATAGTATCTCTTCTACACACAAAAGACTAACCTATAGAAAACTCTGTTTCATGCCTTTAATTCAATTTCTCCTCCTCTTCTCTTTGATGTAATTTTACCTCCACTTGACTGTAACTGCAGAAGTGCATCCTACTTACTGGCTCTGTTAAAATAATCAAGCCTACTAACAGGCAACTTAAGATGAGGGGGAAAATGTAGTCGTTAGAGACTGTAACTGGTGCCTCATACTATACGACAGTGGAAAACTGACACCTAAAGAAGAACACATGCAATCTAGAGGAAATTGGCCACAAAATCTGAATTTTTTAAAGTTTCTATGACCTTGCCATATACCTGCTCGCACTACTGCACTCAAATAAAATTAAGACAAGGAAAAACCTAAAGCAATATTTTGCAAATTTCATGGTAAATGGACGCCTTCTTGAGCATTCAAAGTGCTTTATACAACATATATAATTCAAATAAACATTCATACATGCACTGTTTTCTATCTCTAAGTGTTTTCTATCTAAAATTCACACATTCTTTGTCATATTTTTCATTCCAAATGCTTTTAGTTGGTCATAGGTCTACATATTAGACAGTCTACTTTAGCGCCCAGACTGTTCTACTTATTAGTCATGCTGTTGTAATATATGCATTAGCATTTTCTTGCTGAAACATGGATGGATGGGAGGATGGGAGTATGTTTAAACCTTTATATACCTCTGAGTACTTTCCAAACGTGTAGACACTGATCCAGGTTTTTACCCAAGTTCTGATAACAAGTTCATTAGTCTGGAAAACAGGGCGTCCATATTTTGCTGCTATCAAATTCAAACTAAGCTAGATTTTTACCTTTTTTCAGTTCAAAAAATTTGATACGTTTTCTAAGTTCTATTGTGGATATGGGTTTAGGTGATTTACACGTCTTCATATCTATATTTTACACAGCATCCCAATATCTTACAAATTGGGGTTGTCCATGTAATAATTTCTTTCTCGAAGGGCTCCAACATGAGTATAGGTGGCAATGCCACCGAGAAAACCAAGTGCAACCCGATCCTTGATACACACACACGTACCTTAGTGCAGTACTAGGACTGAGCCTTGAAATCAGAACCCTAAGATGTCATTACCTGACGTGAAAAGGGAAAGACCATCTCTGAATCGAGGAGGGGGCCTAGGGGTATATCTTTTGCCATCGTACAATGCTGTGATTGCAGCCATTCCCCAACTCTCTGTGAATGGTACTCATGGCCATTGATCAGTGGGCTTTGATCAGTAGTTGTTGATCAATGGTCATGAGAATTTGCATAATCATGATGAAGGAACTGACCTCCCACCCCATTGTTCCTTCAGTGGGCTGGTTTCGGTCATTATGCAAATGTACTGTTTATAAGACTGGGGAAACCTGCAGTCAGCTGAGACTGAAGAAGTCACTTGGATGAGTGACGAAACGTTTCTCCCACTGAAAACGCTACGTCCAGATGAACAGAATCAACTTTTGGAGATGTCTTTACCTGCTGTGTTTCCACGCTGTCCGGATGTCTTTCAGCTTGTTATTCCTCACATTAGCCACCGAGAATATGAACAGGTTTCTGTAGGTGTCCACACATTCCCGCAACTAAAGAATAGAAATGAGGTTTAGGTACTTCAGGTGTTTTGGAACAGACCTAGCCTAGCTGAACTTAACACGTCCCCGTTACAAAGATGGTGACTGCAGCACTGAAAATACTCACCTCCTGAATTAGCTTCTGTTTTGACTCCAGCCCCTTCTTGGCTGTTTTCGTTAAAGAAACTGAGGGGAAAAATGCGAAAACTCACGATGAACAAATGTCAGCCAGCAGTTTGCGTAAAACACGTGCATGTATCAATGAGCAGCCAGGAGTACAACCATGCTGAGGCAGTTAAGCTAACGCTAGCTTTAGTTAGCTCTCTTTTGGTAGCTTTCACTAGTGAAAAAGAAGTTTTACAAATACAACATCACTTAAAACACTTCACCGACGCCCATATGCTTTTACACTTGAAAAAGATGTACTGTGCTTTACTCACTCTTCTTATCTCTCTTTGATTTCGGCATGATTCCTCCTCACGATGCCACAGCAGCAGACACACACGTGAAGTAGAAGGACCCCAAGTGTTTCTGTTTAGCATGGCTGACCGTGTACTGCCTGACATAAAACAAAAAAAAGCGTTATATATGTATTAATAAAAAATAAATGCTTGACTTCTATAATTTTTGTCACCTTAAGATATTGTGATTTGCTGCTATATAAATAACACTGAATTGAAATAAATTACACAGTAAGATTAAATGATACGGGCAGCACGGTGGTTAGCACTGTTGTTTTACAGCAAGAAGGTCCTGAGTTCAATTCCACCATCAGTGTGTACGTTTGCATGTTCTCCCCGTGTTTGCCTGGGTTCTCTCCGGGTAGTCCGGATTCCTCCCGCAATCCAGACATGCAGTTAGCGGGTATAGGTTAATTGGAAACGATAAATTGCCTTTAGGTGCGAATGGTTGTCTGTGTCCGTGTGTTAGCCCAGCGACAGACTGGCGACCTGTCCAGGGTGTACCCTGCCTATCGCCCTGGACAGCTAGAATAGACACCAGCGCCCCCCCCTCCTTCCATCTACCCGCGACCCTGAAAAGGATAAACTGAAGAGGATGGATGGATTAAATCAGGGGTGTCAAACTCAAATACACAGTGGGCCAAAATTCAAAACTGGAACAAAGTCGCAGGCTAACGTTAATATTTATTGAAATATATTTATTCCTCCAGATATAAGAATGAATCTTTTCTTATGGACTCAAACACATTTTGCTAAAAAACTGAATATGGAACAAGCAAAGCTTAATACTAAACAGTATATATATTAGCTGTATAATACCAGTAGGCCAGCTCTGATAGTAATTTGGTATTTGGCCCGCGGGCCAGAGTTTGACACCTATGGATTAAATAATACATTTCGCATCAAACTAGGCACACTAGTGATGGTGCTTGATAACATGTTATACACGCAGTGATTATTTATTTATAATTTTATCATTACATTTTTATTTATTTAACTATTTTATTTCATTTAAATATTTTTTCTGTTCTCTTGCGATCTTCATCATTATTATTATTTCATCCATTCTAGCCACTTATTATTACCTACTTTATTTATTTATTTACGTTGAATTCCGTTTTATTTATACAGCATCAAATCACAACAACAGTTGCCTCAAGTCGCTTTATATCGCAAGGTAACAACCCTATAGTAATACAAGAAAAACAGATAAAAACCCCCACAATGGTAAATGGACTGAGTCTTGTATAGCGCTTTTCTACTCTCCCTCAAAGTGCTCTATATAACATGCCACATTCACCCAATCTCACAAGTCTCTATGCTAACTACATTCACACTCCGTGTGAACTTGGGGTTAGTATCTTGCAGACTGGAGGAGCCAGGGATCGAGCCACCCTCAATCATATGTGAACCCACGGAGGAAAAGGTCCCTTTGAACAGGAAGAAACCTGCAGGAGAACCAACCAAGGAGAGGCAACTATCTGCCACTACCGGTTAGGGGTTAGTGGATGAAGACAGATCAGAAACATGCAGTGAAAGAGAGCCAGAAATTAATAATAACTAAATACAGAGAGCTGTATAAACGCATAGTAAATGAAAAACGTGACTGAAGAAGAAAATTCAGTGCATCATCTGAATCCCCAGCAGCCTAGACCTATTGCAGCAACTTCTATCATCTATTTTGTTATGTGCTATTGAATAACTTTTGGAATAAATAATGTATATAATGGAATACATGAATTAAATAAATTACTAAAGATCTAACACCAGTGTTCATAGCAGTTTATAAGCAAGACATTCGTCTCCTCTAGAAATACATGAAATTTGGCAGCACAACTTATTTAAGATAAGTTATTTAAAATGGCTTACTTTGTAGCAAAAATAATAAGCCAATATAAGGAAAATTAATGAGGAACCTGGTCTGTTTGCATCACTTATTTCTGAACTAAAATGTCTTTGGACTTGGATGAAGATGCAAAGTTAATTCTAAGATAATAAGGACAATGGACGGATTAATCCGCTAGGTGGCGCATGAGCAAAACACCTTCATAAGTGTAGTAGCCGAATGTGACAAATGTATAAAATGCTCAAAGGTGCATACTTGCTTGAGCCACTTGCTCTTATAACCGTGTCTGTCTTTGTTTTATTTGCAAAAGATTTCCACTTGTTCAAGTTTGGGCCTTTATGAGTTGTTTGGGCACGAGGGGCATTTTGTCAGCTTCGGAAATGATGTAATCATAGATTTATCCACTGTGATATCACCCTTTCACATAATGATCTTGATAATCCTACAGACTATAGGTGTATACTGTGTGACATAATAATAAAGAAGTAACATCAAAAAGGCATAAGACATGTTAGGACAAGACAAGAAGAAAGGAAATCAAAACGAAAGCAAATAAACGTAAAAAAACATACAATGTTCGAATGATTCCTTCATAAGGACATAATAGCCCTCTCTTATTTCTATTCTTTGCACCGATGCTGTAAATGCAGGTCTTGTGTGTGTGTTTTTATACAATAATATACAATTATTATTATTGCAATACAATATTTTGGAAATATACTGCAGGCCTATGGAATTTGGAAAAAAGCAACCAATCAGACTGTGACTTCGCTAAAACTCAAACATATCACATACAGAGTAATACAGTAATACAGTGCAGACAGAAACTGCCACATTGTGTGTTCCTATAAAAATATACACGTTTATTATTGTGGTAAAGGTTTCATATTGATACTTGTTTAAATAAAAGAAACGATTCATTATTCTAATAAACGCACAAAAACGTCAGGCCTGACTTAAGAAAAGAAATTAAGTTATAGTTCACTTTATCCTATTAATTAGACTTAAGCCTTCCTCAGCCCGTCGATCCCTTTCGTCAGTGTGTGTGTGTGAGAGAGAGAGACAGGGGTAGGGAGGTGGGAGGGGCTCCTAGAGGTGATAGTGCCTAGTTTAGCACTTTGCAACATGATCCACGGAGAGGCCGGGCTTTGCGGCGCTGCATCCTGCCACACCGCGCCACATGGAGACCGGATAGAGCCGCGGTAAACTGGGCATGATAAAGAAAGAAGGTGGACCATTTTCCTCCTCTGTCGGCTGGCTATATGAACTCGCACAGCATCAGCAGCTCCTGACAAAGCAAAGGCAGACGGAGACATGAGGGTGACGGGAAGTGCTGCTGCTGCTGGAGATTCTTGCGGTCTGCGTCAAACCACTCGGTCCTTCAGAAGATGATGCTCGCTGTGTCTCTTAAGGGACTTTTCTGGTTCGTTGTGTGAACCCACACCACGCTGAAGGGGGTCTTTGTTAATATCTCGGGTTTAAACGTCCAGTAGCAGCAGCGGGGATAGTGATGGTCAACCCTTCTCCAGTTGCTCAATCACTGAATCACTGTCTGCATCTGCATTGTAAAGAGAAACTCACCCCGAGGGAGTGAGGGATTTTCAAGGAATATGCAGCGATAAAGAAACCACAAGTGTTGCTGTTTTATTTAAACCAGACAGAGTCATAGGTGGATGAACGGAGTTTTGTTATTTACCAACATGAGCTCGCTGTTTTTCTCCGATACCCCGTCCGGTCCGGTCTGCAGCGCTCCCACCGGTTCGGGTGCGGTGACCAGCGCCCTGCGAAACGACCTGGGCTCCAACATCCACGTGCTGAAAACCCTCAACCTGCGTTTCCGCTGCTTCCTCGCCAAAGTGCACGAGTTGGAGAGGAGAAACAAACTGCTGGAAAGCCAGCTGCAGCAAGCTCTGCAGAGACCGCAGTACCGCCACCTTTACACCCGTGAAGTCGCCGTGCAGACGGACGGTCCCGAGTCGAGACTGCCGGGCACCATCTGGAGTTTCACCCACGTCAGGAGGCAAGGGGAGCGCTTTGAGACCCTGCAAGGGCCCGGGGTGACATGGACGCATCCGGACGGAGTTGGTGTCCAAATTGACACAATTACCCCAGAACTGAGGGCTCTGTATAACGTGCTGGCCAAAGTCAAGCGGGAGAGGGACGAGTACAGGAAAAAGTGAGTAAAGTAAACACTATTAATGTGAAAGTTGTGTGCGGGTATTTTATATGCTCAAATAATCTCACGCTAGGATATGTCCAGTTGTAGTTTGCAGGGGAGCAGCAAGAAATTTAAGGCCTTGAGTGAATGGTGAAGCCCCCACCACCGAAATGTATTTCTTGATAAAAAGCTGCTAATAGGGAAGCTGCTCCCTTAAGCTCTTTCCTTTGCATTTACATAGATGCACAGACACAAAGATACTGAAACGTTTAAAAGAAATGTCATATCATAACGGACAGACACACAATACCTGCAATTATTCCCTATTATACTCTAGATTGTAATTAGTTACACAAAAGGGCTGACTCATTCAATGAGTCAAGTTGATAGCGGTTTATAAAGGGGAAACATGTTTTCCTTTACAGTAAATCTGGGAATATAATTGCTATTGAATGCACTTCTCATGTGTTAAATAGTTCACTTTTGAGCAAAACTGTTTCTCAGTATTTGGGAAGTTAGGCAGGAACTCAGCCAGTTTTCAAGTAGTCGTTAAAGTCATCCATCAGTAAGTTTTTTTTCCACAAGACAAACCACACATTTGTCTCTTTACAAACTTCTACATTTACTTTGGATTGAAGTTAGCTGAACATGAGGACTGATCTGTCTGTCAAGGGGAAAAAAAAGTTTATTAAGAGACATGATTGGTAATTTTGGCTCATGTTGTCACTTCTAACTTATTATTGTGGCTTTTCTTCTCCCGTGTGGACGTGGTTAGACAATATATCCAGATGCTCATCTGACAGGTATAGAGGAGCGTGATGACAGCTATCACAGTGACAGTGTCACTTGAGCTAGTACATCCTGTTTGTGGCTGTTTGGCACTTTAGTTAACCAAACACGTTTTTCCATGAATTTAACTGATCCCGTTTTTTTCCCATTTCTGCGGAAATTCCTTTGCACGGCTCGGTTTTCAGCAATTGTTCTCTTTTTAGTCATACTAATTGTGTCCGCCTGTGGACTCACTGTAGGATCCCTAGCTGACTGTGAGTGTGTGACTGCTGGCCGTCTTGGCCGGCTACTGGAGGGGGTGTGGGGATTGCCAAGCAACCGCCTGCTTCTGTTTGGCGTCATGAGTCAAGCAGAGAGGCATTTTTACAGGCCTCTGTCTGGTCGGTGAGGTCGTCTATGACGAACGCTTACTTCCGTGTGAGCACACTGACTCAGTGACACAGAATGTGTGTGTTCTCCCACTCCTCTGGGAAACTGGATATCCTGTCCAGTCATTCCTGTAACACCAGCATATCCTTTTTTGTGCATTTCTCCTGTGGAAGATAAAGTGCAGTGACTGGGAGAGTGGCCAGATTTAAAATTCCTGCAGCTGAAATCCAAGATCTGGATCTTTTTTTGGCAAAAATGACTTTACATGTTTGCTTTTAAAATGTATATTATATCACAAGTGTTGTGGAATTTCTTTTACACCTGGATAAGTGACAATCAAAGTGCATTCCAAGCATGTTTTTATGGGCCAATAATCATTGTTATCGATTTGCCTGCCTCTCTCTTTCCCTCCTTGCTCTGAGCTTGATAATTGCATCATCGCTGAGTTCACTGCCCTGCTTTTCTTTCTGTCTCCCAGTCTAAATCCTCTTTACTACTGTCACGTTTCAGCATTCAATCCCTGAGCCCCATCCTGCCATGCCTTTTCTGTTCTGTGTTCTTTGTGTTCAGCCATTCCTTCGCTCCACCCTTCTGCAGGCCCTCCACCCCTTCGTCCCTCTCTGTGTGGTACAGACTGCTTTGTAAGGCGTCTTCATTCCCCATGGAGGCCACCACAGTGCTCTCCCACATTCAGGGTGATTTATTAAAGTTTTAGCAGTGTGGACACGCACAAAAAGATGGATCGGCAGTTGTCTTGTTTCTGATTTGGCCGCTTGCATTCCAACATGGTTACCATGAGCTGTTCAGATGTTTACTTCTGACATTTTACAGTGAAGCTCTTTCTGACCAAGAGGTAAAGCAATGCACTCTGAACTAATTTCATGAGATGTTATGTTGCAGAGAATGCTTGAATACATGGAAGGGAGATTAATGCTAAACACCAGATTAACAGAAATAGAAAAAAACACTGGTCAGAATTCCAAGAAACATCAAAATGAAACTTAAGTAACAAATTTTAACAATCTGTCTAATCTTTGAACTTAAATTTCATCTTAAATTTGAACTTAAGTAATTATAAATTTAAAAAAATATTCACAGGTACAATATAAATAATCATAAACCTGCTTGCAGACATTGTGCACTCTATTGTTCTATAGACTATACTCAGTAAATAATGTTTTAAAAAGTCCTTTTGCATCATCTGTTATGTATGTGAGCAGTGCTAATGGAGACCATTAAAGCATCTAAGACACAGAAAAAGAATGTTTTTCTCAAAGAAAATATATGAAATACAACAAAAGAGGTAGAGATAACCACTTTGTTAGGTACATCTGTTTATCTTCTTCTAAATGCAAATACCTAATCAGCCATTCACAGGGTAACAACGCAATGAATTTGGGCTTGTAGACATGGTCAAGATGGCCTGCTGCACTTCAAACCAAGCATCAGAATGGGGAAGAAAGGTGATTTAAGTGAGTTTGAATGTGTTGTGGTTTTGGTGCCAAACGAGCTGGTCTGAGTAATTCAGAAACTGCTCATCTACTACTATATAGCAGTGAGCGGCTCTAGGTGAAAGCTCTTGTTAATGTCAGAGGAGAATGACCAGGTCACTTCTGGCTGATAGGAGAACAACAGTAACTCAAGTAACCACTCATTATAAACAAAGTATGCAGAAGCACATTTCTGAATGCACAACAACCTATTTAGCAGCAGAAGAGGCTACGTTTCGCATGGACTCACCAAAATTTGACAATAGAAGACTGGAAAAACATTGCCTGGTCTGATGAGTTACGATTTCAGAGGTAGGGTCAGAATTTGATGTAAACAACCTAAAAACAAGGATCCATCCTGCCTTCCATCAGTGGTTTAGGCTTGTGGTGGTCATACAGTGTGGTTGATATTCTATGGTACCCTTAGCACCAAGTGAGTATCGTTTTTTTTATCATTGTATCATCTGCTGATGGATGCTTCCAGCAAAATAATGCGTCATGTCACAAAGCTCAGATCATCTCAAACTGGCATCTTTAACATGACAAAAAGTTCAATGTGCTCAAATCATCAGACATCAGTCCAGTAGAGCACCTTTGGGATGTGCAGCTGACAAATCTGCAGCGACTATGTGATACTAACATGTCAATATGGACCAGAATCTCTGAGGGACGTTTCTAGCAGCCGTTTGAATCTATGTCATGAAGAATTAAGTCAGCTCTGAAGACAAAAGAGTTTCAACTCATTTCTAGCTGGGTGTACCGAAGGTGGTTGATGAGTGTATAGTTAGTGCAGTTCAGCAACCAAAAGTGTGAGTTCATTAAGGAATGATTTACATTTAAGAAAGATCTGCTGCAGGTGCAGACTAAGACAGAGAAGAAGAAATCGAGTTGTTGTGCGATGCATTATTACAAATAAAATGTTCAAAATTCATTGTTCCAAAAATCTCAACTGGCCTCAATCCTGTATCCAAATCAGTTTCTCTCCATTGTTCAAAATCCTATTTGTATAGAGAACAGCATGTTCTTTCAAAGCTAATCTGTATTTGTGCATCTGGAAAAGCTCCTAACTTCGTGTGGATTTTATCCAAAGTCTAACCTAACCTATCAGATTCTTTCTTTTAATTCATTGCTGTCATGTGAAAAAGTCTGCTCAAACACACACAGTCCCACTGTCTGTCTCCCGCACACTAGCATACTGTACCTATTGTCAAAGAAGAAGCGCTACAAATCAGACATCCAACTTATCCACGTAATGCCACAATGTCGGGACTGTGGGGTTACATTTCTGTCATAGCCGTGCAAAGGAAGATGGGTAAGGTCATTGCCAGCACACCCAGTTCACACTGTTTTTATTCCTCCTTCTTCATTATACTTTTATCACTTGGGGTGTCAGTGTGACTCTCCCAGTAATTGCCGTCATTATGTGATAATGTTTGAAAGGACATGAGAAGCGTTGCTGAAGCCGATGAGCATATCTGACAACCGGCAACACACGCTAAGAACAGATAGTGTTTCCAGTTCACTGTGACAGTTGTCTTGTCTTCATAGGCAGTGGCAATTTGCTTAAAGTTTTGCATTTTATATTTTTTGCACAGAGATACCGCAGATGGCTTTAGCCATTATGCAGATTGCCGCACAGGAGGACAGGCAGGGAGTGAAAGACGGCAGTTATTCTTGGAAATAACGTGCTGATACATTTTCAAATAGGTGCATAAAAATATAAGATAAAAGAGAAGTACATAAATGATACTGTAGACGGCATGCATTTATGTTAAGTAGAGCTGATGGATACAAATTCTGAGAGCTGTATAATTTGCATTATTATAACCAACTTTTCCAGTGTAGTTCCCACTGCAGCGTTAAAGGACATGTCAGTGAGAGGCTGAGCTCCAGTTGAGATATGAGATCGGCGGTTCCCAGTCGTTGCGGTGGCCACTCCTAATTGGTTGTTTATTTCATCAGTGATCTGAGGCCAAACAACTGTCCTGCTGGATCACAGTATGGAGACAGGGGGAGGCAGAACAGTCACTGGGCCTCCAGGGCATGTTCTTCCGGCATGAATAATTCACATGTAGCTGAATTTAGCCGTGCGTGGATCAATGCAATGAGAATTCAGTAAAGACGCTTTTCCCGAGCCTTTGATCTCAGTTCCTGTGCGTCAAAGAGGTGAACATCGAAGCTGAGCCTCTCCTTTGAAAATCAGTAAACTACTGTAACAAATTACAGGGAGAGGTAAACTGCAATTCCAAAGTCAGCGCCTGCATTGTGTTTCAAATATCATATTTCCTGATGAAGAGCAAAGCGCTGTGCTGATGAGCTCCTGAGCCTTTGTGTGTGTCTGTGGTGCTGACCTGCCCTGCTTATAATCCAGGCCGTCTATTCAGGAGAGGGATTTTCTCTAAGCCGTCACCTAGCACCAAGGCTTCAACATCCAGCCAGCCCTGCGCCACATCCTGGCATGCAGCACTGAACTGGGGCCTCTCAAAGTGGAAGGCATCCTGCTGCTGAGATACAGAGCAAGAGAAAGAGAGATCAGTTCACTCAGGCTACTGAGCTCCAGAGTAGAGTCTGTACTGTTTGTCTATGCTCCTTCTTAGTTCACAACATGTTTTTTTTTTAATCTTTCAAGGCAAATTGCTGACTTTAGAATCGTAGGTCGTATCCATTCTGTTGGGTCTAAAAGCTTTACAAACCTGGATTATACTCAGTGGAAATATGTAAAGGAAAAGAGCTGCTGATACTGCTTATTTGTCTATGCTGTACACCTCAACTTTTATCCAAAAATACATTAATGATCAATGATTCCCAAAATGACGGATAAGTTGGGAAGGAAGAGAAGAAGGACCTTCTTCTCAACACCACAGAGAGTCTGTGAAGGCAACAGATCCCCAGATGAATGCAGCGTGTGATGAGGTATTTTAGGTATGTTTGGCTGTAAAAGATTATGAACCAGAAAGGTCAAGTAGCCACTACACAGGAGTACCAAAAGTTTATCAGTCTGAACACCCTGAGGATGCCTTACTTTCTACTGTGTGAGTAATGTTTTTTAATGGAAGCACCGGCCTATTTGATAAAATCATTAATAATTTTGGATTTTGGACTGCAAATAAGTAATTTGCTACTGGTAACTTGTTACATTTGACAGGTTTATGTAGATACATAATATTGCTATGTAGTTTAAATCAGTGTTTGTCGTTTATTCGTGAGATTTGTTCACAATAATTGACTGAAACTGTCACTTACTGTGAAGATGCTATAGCAGCGGCGTTGCAAAAAAGGAAACCTAGTTTATAGTGTTTCCCCATCTCCCTTCACAAGCCTTTCTTCTCTCAGTGTCTGGAGCTGCTGCTGTGCTATGCAGCTGTGGTTGATTATTCATGGGTATCGATACAGCTGAGAGCAGTGGCGCATTGCCATATTTAAAAGTGCAGGAATGCACCTGTCGGTGGTAAGCAGCTATGGCAAATATAGACTGGACTGACTGTGCAGAAGGGTTTTTTTGTGGGTTGGAAAGCCTTGCGACAGTTACAGGGAAAGCAGGAGACAGATTAAGTTATTAATCAACAGACCTAATCTTTATATAGACCTAATAATGTGCCTTTGGCTTTCGGTTCAGATCTGCTCAGTTTGCAATGCTTTTGCAGCTAAAGCTCCTAATATGCTGGCACAGCGTGCTGACTTAATAATGTCTGTATTTCTAAAGCTTGTTATTCGAGAGGAAATGCTGGTTTACCAGGCACTCCAAAAACATATACAGGCACTTTGGGCACTATATATAACATACATGTGTGCGTCAGAGCATGACAGCGGTGTTAAATATGTTTCAGCGCTTGAACTTCCAGCACAGAAGTCCACATGTGCCTTCCCTTTGAGCTTGGTGGAAATCTTAATGTAGTGTGAGACTCGTCTGTCTTGTGTCCGTGACGTAAAAGACGGATCACACTGATGTTCACACTGTCATACCATGATCGGATATGGGTCGCATAGGGTCAAAAAAGTCGGATTTGATACGCTTTCGCCTGCAGTGTGAACGTAGCCAAAGTGCTTTGACCTACTGTGGCAACATTTTCATTATAGCTGTTGCATCAGCAAAAGCTGGTCTAGTTAAAGAAAGTAAATGTTTGTTTAAACTAGTGATTTTAACACCGATTTTTAGTCATGACCTGTTGAAAAAACACTCAGAAAATTGAATCTCTAAATACATCCGTTTCAGCTGATAATATTGTAACTTTTTATTCAAGCATTCATTTGTTGTTGATTTCTGTGTTGCTAAGACCGTCAAGGGTTATTAAAAATATAAATCAGAGCTGTGTTTTGACACTGCAGCTTTCTTCACTGGAGACGGAGCATTTATTTTTTTATTTTTTATTTTTTTTTTAAATTAAAGCTTCTATTAACAGTTATTTTCATGTCTCCCCAACTTCCCTCACATGAGTTGGAGGAATGAGGCTGAAGCTGTAGCTCTGGCAGTAGATATTTCAGTAGTACAGTGCAATACTTAATAAGCAAGTTACCCCTGACTTTAATTTAGCATCAGCTCTCATATGAAAGTCAGCTGGCTCTTATATTTGGCACTGAAATCTCATGCTCTCCTTGTTATGTAAATGTTTCCTTGATATCATTTCCCCCTTTATAATTGGAGGAGATAAGGTACTCTGTCTGTCACCCTAACTTTGCAAAGATTGAGGAACCCTTTGTGGGTTGAGGCAGTGCCTAACAATTGCATTTCTATAGATTTTGAGCAAGTTGGTTAGTAACGAATTAACCATAGTCAGGACTGCATATTCAGATTACAACAAAATAACTGAAATCTACTTGGCAAACATTTGAAATTTGTAAAAATGTAAAGAAAATGATTGAAAACAATAGCTACGTGGAGTTAAAGTTACAGTCTCAGGAATTACTTACTTACTTTTCAAATAATTTTAAAATTTAAAATATAAAAATTGGATTTATGAAACTTGAAAACACACACTCAGAGAACCCTTAATGAACTTTTTTTTTTTTTTTTTTTTTTTAAAATCGTTTTTATTGTAAAGCTCTTTGGTTTTTAATGCACAATATAAATAAATTTTATTTCCTTACTTACTTTATTATTATGATGTAAGTTGACTACGGCAACCTCAAAACCAACTCAAAATCCACTTTATTTCGAATGAGATGTAGAAATCTAAATTTTGCTGTCAACCTCACCATATTTAACTTTTAAATAATCCAAAACAGTTCTAATCAACGTATTAAGCAGTGTTTTATAAAACCATAGCTGTAATTTGCTTCTGGTGACTGACCACTTGTAGAGACACACTGAATACATTATTCTTGCTTTGGCTCCCTACAGCTAACAGACTCTTTGTGTCTCTGTTTACTTATTTTCAATTCCTGGTTTTTGTTCTTTGTTTCCTTTGTTGGACTTTCTATTGAAGTAGCAGTGGGTATTCCTTTCTCAGGTTATTTTGGTACATAAGTACATTATGCTATTGCTATTTTAATCTAGGTCATACACCTAGCCTTTGATTGATTTTTTTGTACTTTGACTATACCCCATCAGCCGTGAAAGGCTGATGGGGTATAGTCATCACCCCGCTGTGCGGGTGAGCGGCATGGACACCTACATTTGTGAATGCGATAGCTCAAGAAGAAAGCGACGTAGGAGCTTTAAATTGATACCATAGGTGTATCTACAAAAAAATCTCAGAAGAATTTGAATCTCATTGATCTCGACCTCAAGGTCAGAGGCCAAGTGTTCTTCTTTTATTTCTTATGTCTTTGTGTTTCTTCATGGAAACACTTTATATAATACATGAAAACCATAGTTTATTAGTGATTGATCTTTTCTTTTTTTTTTCTTGAATAAGTCATACTGGTTTATGTCATTCAGAAGTTGTGATTATATTTGACACATCAGTGCAGCAACCCAAATCAAAAGGTAGCCAGTTTGCAGGCATAGAAAAATGAAGAAAATCAGCAAATTACTTTTAACATTTAAGTGTGTTTCTAATAAAATACCAGGGCAGCTGTAATTCAGGAGGTAGAGTGGGTAGAGCACACGTTGAGATGTTAAACTGTAACATAGGTGCTACATGCTATCAGTGTTGTATGCTTTTAAAGTTCTTTTAATGAAAGTGGTGGATCATTTACATCCATTATAAACTGCATCAGTGCATTATGAAACAGTGTCATGAACTGTAGGCCGTTAGATTCAGATTGTTGCAACTGATTTAATTGAAATATGACAGTGATCGTGTAACAGGTGTATGTACACAGACGTACAATACGATGTTTGTCTCATAGTTCTATTATGTGTCACATAATTTCACTGTACACACCCTGGCCAGTGAGGATTTGTGCCAGAAGTGAATATCTTGATCTTCTTTTTTTCTTTGATGGGATGTCACTCCCTGTGTACTCCACCCAAACATGGCCCAGACTTGCAAGCTGTTGATTGTGGTCTTATGCACTTGCAGTGATTCTAACAAATCCACATCATTTGCACAGCAGAACCCCCCCCCCCCCTTACCAAAATTATAAAACTGTTAGGACATGGATTTAATGAGATGTTTTTACCAGTTAAGTCTTTACAGTTCTTGTGCAACGAAACATCTTTGTGTATGTTAAGTCAATAGACAGGAGCCCAGAGCTATTATGAGAGCACTATAATAGGGCAAGAATAAATCAGTGGGAACATAACAACTTAACAGTAGAGTAGTGTTCTTTGTAGGATGTGGGGTGGGGTCAGTTTGCAGTGTGGATTATGGAGACTGCAGGGGAAACTGATTTTCTGTCACAATGCTTTGTCACTCCCTCTCCTGCATACTGCACAAATATGATACGCAGGCAGATGAATCCTTGTATTCTTTCCTTTTTTGAGTTCTGAGAAGAAAAACATTAATGCGGCCAATGAATTGCATAAGAACAATTAAGAAAAAAATAATTGACTTCACTGTAAAAATTTCACTTTCAGGTTCATGTCAGTAATTGTGAAACTGTTACTCACGGGAACTCTTCGGTCTTTCTGCCAGTTTCATTAAAGACATTTAACTGCCAACTATTGTAAGCATAAACAAACTATTAAGTTGGGGTGTTTTCACAGTGGCAACATCTTTGCAAGTCCATGCAGTTCATAAAATCACTGCCTTCATAAACACCTCACTTTTACAACAGTTATTCATTGTTTCAGGGTGAACTTGGGTCAAAGAGTTGGAATCTGCTGATAATTACCTGTGAACGCCCATTATATTGGTTGTTCTCCTGTAGTATGCCTCAGGCCAAGGAAAAGGGGCCCTTGACTGGCTTTGAGAGTTAAGCAATTAGATAATACATGTGCTTAGTGCAAACAAGTCAAGTTTACACCTTGGAAAAGCCAGTGCAGCAAGGCTTGGGCGCAGGTCAGACATGTTACAACACTTGCTCCCAATTATCTTTCAGTCCATTAATGTGAAGGGAGGACAAGTGGAGTTGCACCAAGCCTTCTATTCAAATAGATGCTTTGATCAGTGGAAATTACTTTAAGTATCCAAGAAAAACAAAACCCAGGAACATGAGCTGTGCACAAGCTGGTGCCCTGTTGCGGTGCAACAAGTTCATCTTGAAAAAGCTGGTCCACCGAGTAAAGACATGCAGCAGCTATATGAGCCGTGACGTAAACAAAGCTTATAGAAGCTTTAACCATGCTTGCTTGTGACGATGCTCACTGCTTTTGTAGGAATTTAAACTAAGACTCAGATGTCTGGTTTTAGACAGAACATCCATCAAACTCGCTAATTATATTTTCCAGTACCTAACCTCTAATCCTAAATGTTATTTGTTTTCCCAATCCTTTTCCAAAGAAGTACTACATCTCTGGACTAGTCTCGGTGTAATTAAAAAATGCTTTATTAAACGTCTGAAAGTACAGAACTGCAGCGTGTTAATGCCTAAACATATTTCAGCATCAGTTAATTAAACAGTGGATGAAATGTTACGTGTGTTATGTGTGAATTTCTTTACCAGTTAATGTAAATTAATGTTAAAATGTTGCTGTAGTGATATTTCAATATAGTGTAAATATACTGTGACCAAAAAAAACGTACTAAAATTGAAATGAAATTTTTTTTTAATAAAAAAATGTCAACGCATAAGAGAAGATAAAAAGACAAGTGTTGAAATGTTAGATGCCACATGCACTGTGGTTACCAGATAACAGATGTGTGTGCATAGACACCATGTGATGATGTGTAACTGTGCAAAGTAAATAACTGGTTTGGATTTCCCCATCCAAGCACATGTGTCTATTAGATAATGCCATGAATAATCTTAGCTAATAAACTAATAATAATAAATACATACGAATTTGGTGAAGGGCTGCAATGACTCATCGAGTATTTCAAATAATTTGATTATAAAAAGTTCTCAATACAAATTCTTTGATTCGATGTTTCGTTTAATGCACGCGATGTAAAGAACAATGTAACGTGAGCTTTTCACCCACATTTGCGACTAAAAACAGACCTGCAATAAAAAAAGTATTTAGGAGCAGCGTGCAAATAAAATCTGCAGTAAGTCTCCAGAAGTTGTATTAAAATATACAGATGAACTGTTAGCTTAGTGTCATACCAGGCTGGTTAAATCATACAGATTGCTGAAGGCTGACGCTGGCCGTCCTATTTTCCATGGAGGTGATACCAGCAGCAAACAGGGGTGAATCTAAAGGGGGCCATCGGGTGTACTAGACCATATTAACTTCAAGGCTCTTGCAACATTTTTCAGATTGAAAGTGAAATAATATAAAATATTGCATTAATTCAACTGCATAAATGTTTAAAAATATAGAAATAAAAGCTTTTTTATACAAGCCAATAAAATCTACATGGGCCATTAAACTCTGAGCCATGGACCTGAGGGTTAGTAGGTGGAACACTGAATTATTATTTATATTAATTATTAACATCTAGACCATCATGTCATCTGTTTTCAGCACCTCCTGTTTATGTCAGAAAGCTTTTCAAGAAGACAGAGTAAAGGTACATTTATGCCTTAGTCTATTTTATATTTTTAGATTTTGAAAGAACGGTATTTTTGTTCTCTTTTGAATATTTATTTTTGCTTATTAACAAGACAAAGGTATTTCTTATCCCGTTACACGAATAATCAATGGAAGAATTGATGGATTACTTGATTACTAAAATAATCAGTAGCTGCAGCCCTAATTTGGTGTGATCATTCAGACCTCTCACTCTCTCCAAGGTACATTTAAGACCA